>NC_045698.1:29717825-30332159 GCF_009834535.1 Camelus ferus | reverse complement strand
ATTTTATTTCCTGACACGTAGAAGCCTTGAGTGTTAATGCAAACTAAATGTATCTGTCTTGTTTGTGCTCTGTGACTGTTCCCTTACTATGATCAAATTCTATTTTCTTCTAAACTTCGTTGCTTTTTATATTTAGATCTTTACTCTATCTGGCTAGTTTTTATATGTGGGATATGGTAGAAACTAAATATTCCATAGTCACTTGTCTTTGCAACAGGTCTTCCTTCCTTTCTTGGATAAAATGTCCCTCTGTTGTGTACTATGTAACTTCCTATAAATTTGTCTTATTCCTGTGTCTGTGCAGATGGATCTTTTTATCTGTCTCGACACCAATACCACATTCTTAATTATTCTTACCTTACCAGACACTAAGATTTCAGTAAGACAAATTTTCCTTCTTCCCTTATTCTTTGAAGTTACTGTGATTCATTTTGGTTTTTTGTTCATCTTTGTCTAATCTTTTTCTTTCTAGTGACTGTTTTGTTTATAGAAATCCAGTTTGGCTTTCAATTTGAATTGTTTCTGCATTTTGTTCAAAGTATCTTGATCTTAAAGTTTCAAGTCCCTTTTTTCTCATTCTAAACATGCTTGTTTTTGTTTCATATTTTTGTTCTCTTAATTCTAACTCTGCTGTTATTTCTAATTATACACAAAATTGTTTCTTTATGTTGTGATCTTTTTTTGGAATCATATTTAAGTGTCTTAAATTTTTTTTGAAGTAATTTCAAACTTATGGTAAAGTTACAGAAGTAAAAACTGTACGAAGAACATCCATCTGCCTTTTACTCAGATGTACCTTTTGTTAACATTTATCCATTTATCCAGCTTACTCCATTTATCACTGTTCTCTCCATGCTCACGTTTTTCTAAACCATTTGAAGTTAACGTGGCCTTTTATGACTGCTCCAGTGTTTTAACTGCCTGTTTTTCTTTGTGAAAACTCCTTGTGGCTTGGATTATAGGAATGTCTATCCAAAATGGGGTTTATATTTGCTTGTGTCAGGAGCCACAGGAGTAACACTGGCTTGGAAAAAGTTTCTGTTTTCTTGTCATGAGGATTCTTTATATAGACAGAAATTTGAAGTGCAGGTCCATTGTTACAAATTCTCTGGGGAACCAGTTTCTTTAGAGCACTTCTGTCCTCGCTCCAAACCCAGGCGGACACGTCCAGGCTTCTTTGCCATCTGCCTTTGCCACCTCGGGGTATTGTTTGTTTTTTTTCCTTACACACTTTTTTTGTGGTGGTGGTGGTGGGGCGGGGTATTTAGGGTTTTTGAGGCGGGGGGCAGTTAGGTTTATTTATTTATTTTTAAATGGAGGTCTTGGGAATTGAACCCAGGACCTTGTACATGCTAAGCACATGCTCTACCACTGTGCTATACCCTCCCCCTAGGTTTATTTTTTAACAAAAATACTGGGGATTGAACCCAGGACATTGTGCTTGCTAAGCACGCACTCTGTGACTGAGTTGTATCCTCCTTGTTTTTTCTTGATCTACCTTTTGCTTGAGATACTAGCCCTCTGAATGTCCCAGGTTTGTGTGGGTGAGATGGATGTGGGGCATGAATTCCATCTCCTTGTTTCACACGGGCCCAAGACTTTGCTTTCTGACCTTTGGGTTTTAAAATCCAAGCCCCTTTGTTACTTAAGACCCCGTGGTCTACTAGCCTCCCAGCTGTAGTAGTTATGTATGGCTTTCAGTTATGTCATCTAGTGACTTTTTTTTTAAACTCGTTTGTACATTTAAAAGAATGTCTTATCTGTGCCTTGAGCATTTGTGGCAGGAAGGTTTGGAAGGTTTTATAGTTAAACTTCAAATTGCCAAGATTGGATGTCAAAATATCGCCAAGCCTTTAGGGTGGAATTATTTTTATGGAGAGTAACAATCTTGGAAAAACATGGTCTCTACTCTGTTTAATTTAATTATATTATCCTCTTGAAATTTGAGGTAGCTGTTATTCCCAAGAAACTAATTGTAGGTAACTACTTTTAATATATACTGACCCATTTTATTATTCAGAGGTAAGGACTCCATACACACATACCAATCTTAAAAGATACTCAGTAACACTGCCTAAGTCAGTTGGCAGGTGGAGAGCTGTAATATCACCTGTTTGCTGTAGAAGAGCCCATCCAAGGGAGAGCTGATGTTGCTGAAACATTTATCAGGTAGCTACCTTCCAGCTGTCTCTGCGGAGAGGGAAGGAAAGAAAATCCCCTGTGCTCGAAACATTTGCTAGGTTAGCCTCCTCTGCTTGAGAAACTTGGACCAATGATGGCTCTTATCTGGTAGCCGAATAGCTCACTGTATCTCTTAGGAGTAATGGGGGAGCCAGAAACTAGGAGGTTTGATTGAAATCCCTCCTCGTGAAGGAAAAACAGTAGTATGGAAGAAACATGTTCTTCCCCAACAAGTTAGGACAATACTTGGTCTGATGGAAAGCAGCAGTAGAAATTATAAACAGCATACACATTGGCTGTGAAGTGTACTCTGGTATATTCATAGTGGCTTTGATTTCCAACCTATATTTAGAGGAATATTAAATGGACACTTGACCCAGAACAACATATTTGAACCGCACAGGTCTATTTATATGTGAATTTTTTCTACAGTATACATTGGGTTAGTTGTACTACAGTACCACATGGGGTTAGTTGAATCCACAGATAGAGGAACTGCACATAAGGAGGGCTGAGTAAGTGATACACGGATTTTCAGTTGTATGGAGGGTCAGTCGCCCTAACCCCCATGTTGTTAAAGGGTCAGTGTATAATTCATGAGTATGTGATGGTGGGGGAGATAAAGCAAGCCAATTAGAATGTAAATTTTGTAAAAGCAATCCCTAAATATGTAATCAGAACCTGGCTGCTAATGAAACATTGGATCTACTCAGACTCATAACATAAAAAAAATTTTAGTGGCCATTTCATATGAATTTTTTTCAGCATTAAAATTTATTTATTTTTTTAGATTACCAAGAGAAATATCAAGAGCTACTTGAAAGAGAAGACTTTTTTCCAGATTATGAAGAAAATGGAACAGATTTATCGGGGGCTGGTGATCCGTAAGTTCTCGTTAGCTACTTTCATTGTGAAATTTGTGGCCAGAGTTTAGGAGTTTAGAAAAGAAAAGATGATGAGTGTGCATTCTTATTTGATGGTGTTATAGTGGTATATGAGTAGTAGTTATTTACCAAAAATTTCAGAAAATCATATTAGGAAACACTATGATTCTGAAAATTTATATATAGTTGGAGTTAAAAACTACTAATGGAGCATATTGAAGCTATGAGTTTTTATAAAATAAGGTACTTTTATTATGCCTAACACTTTAAATAAGTGGCTCAAATACTGTAATATCTTGGGCAAGTTCTGTGCCTGTTTCTCCATCTATTAAATAGGAATAGCAGTACCCCTCGAATTTTTTTGAGAACTAAATGAGATACATAAATACTTGGAACAGCCTTCTGGTACAAGTAAAAAGCTCAAATCTTAGTTGTTAAAGGAGTTAAAATGAAAACAAAACTATATAAAAATATTTGGGCTGATAGGAATATGTAAATTAGTCTCGTCACCTGCCATTCTTTGTAATATTACTCATTTATCATTAGATTGTGCTACATTTTGAATATGGAAGGGCCAAGAACTTTTGAGGTTTAGTCCCAGTTCTGTTAAGAATTCATGTGAATTTGGACAGGCTACTTAGATTCTAGTCTTCATAAGTGTGTGCTGTAGGTTTAAAAAAAAAAAAAAAGAACCACATTCTGTCTCCAACTAGTGACATTTTAATTATATCAGTGTAAGATTTTCTAATGTTGCTATACCTTTATATACTAGTTTTAATAGAAGAAAAAAATACAGGGCAGTGCTTCCAAGCACAGTTAGGAAAGTTCAACCCTGCTGAGTGTACCATTGGAAATTGAAGTTGTCCTTGGCATTGAATTTCAGGTTATCCTGTAAGGTTTTGCTTGGTAAGCGTTATATTTTCTTTGCCCTAATGAACTTGTGGCATTTCAACACATGCCCTGCACTAGAAATGGGACAGGAACAAAGAGAAAAAGACCTATCAGCAGTTGGTAGGATTGGTAAGATAGTTTTGTCACATATGTAGGTGGAAAGGGTTATGGGGGTGGGGAGACACACACCATGCTTTGTGGCTTAGCATCTTAGACATTTTCTGAATTGTAAAACATTACATCTTTGCTTCTTTCACAGATATTTGGATGATATTGATGATGAGATGGACCCAGAGATAGAAGAAGCTTATGAAAAGTTTTGTTTGGAATCAGAGCGTAAGCGAAAACAATAAAATTAAATTTCAGCGTATCAGTTTTATAAAGCAGTTTAGGTTATGGTGATTTAGCAGAACACAGGAAAGCAAGAAAATGTGTCACACTTATACCAAATTAAGGATGTTGAGTTATGTTACTAATGTATGCAACTTTAATTTTGTTTAACACTCTGCCAAAATAAACTTTATTCCCTATAACTTAAAATGTGTATATATATATAATAGTTTATTATGTACAGTTAATTCCACTGTTTTGGGCTGCAATAAAATTGATTTTGAAATAAATGAGATGTTGAAAATAAATTTTGCTAGCTGGGTTAGAAGCTTATCCTTTAAATTCTACTTTTCTTGAGGTAAAGTCCTAGCCTGGAAATACATATTACTGCAAAATGTAGCATTCTTTTTTTAGATATGAGTATTATAGCTTTCATTTAGTTTTACGTTTATAGTGTTTCAATGAATTGAGTTTCAAATATGAATTGCTATCATGAATATCTTTAGCACTGAAGTCTTAGAATATATCGTTAACGACTGATTTACATATCCAGATGCTGTTTGATACCAAGGGCTTTTAAAAACGGCATTAAAAAAAAAACCTTAGAACTCCCAACTAAACCATGATTCTTCACTGAGGATTTATTGCAATTCTAGAATTGTTTGGTTTTTTCACTTAACCTCATTACCTTAAAGCCTAGAACACTATTCTGCTTTATTTATATAACTTTCTCACTTTCGTTTTATAGCATGAGTTGCATTGACTTTTTTACTAGAGAATTTTACTAGATCTTTGTCACTCAAGTTTTCATCTGCTTTATAATTGATACACCTTGAGAATCACTTTTCTAATACTTATACAATAATGTGGTACCACATCAGCCCTGAGTAATATTTTTACCTAATGTCAAATCTTTTTCCAACTAACTAAAACTTAATGTACAAAAGGATTGCTTGTAAATATGCATGTAAATAGTTCTGTTAATAACCCACTGTTTTACATTTGGTACATTTGTGTCTGCTAATACAGTTAGCTTTCTCACTTTTCTGCTTGTTTGTTTCAGTCTGGATTAAAGTTAGACTTTGAAAATAAAATTTAAATAGTTTTGTTTCCTCTTAAGTTTTTGGAGTGGTATCCTGGTATTTTAAAGAATTTCTGTTGGACTTTTTTACATGACACCATAAAGTTATTTTGTAAGACTGAAACCAGAGAAGCTATGCTAGAGTAGAAGAAACTATTCAATGTCTGTTGAATAAGAATTTCAATGACAAATACATCTACTTGGAAAAACTAGCAAATATAAAACAAAACTTTTAGTATCCTTGTTGTAAAGAAGGGAAATACATATGTAATTGGGGTTTTTGCAACTTGTAATAGTCAGAATTCTTTTTTTCAAAATGGCTCCTAACATGGTGGCTGTTGCCTTAATCTGCAGTTCTCCAAAGACTCTGCTCACTGTAATCTCAGGAAGGGGGTGGAAGGAAGGGGCCAGCCATTAGACCCAGCCAAGTATATGCTAACTGAATATACTTAAATTCTAGCAATTTCTCTGTAAAATAACCACCCAGTTTTATCTACTAGCTCATTGTCACCAACTACTGCTATACTCACAACAGCTATGAACAGGATCAGTATATGTTCCAGTTTACTAGTGCTAGTGAAGTAACCACCCAGAGTAAGCGTGCTCAAACAGTAAGCATTCTGTTATACTCTGGCTCAGGAATTTGGACAGGAGCACAATAGAGTTGGCTTTTCTCCACCCTTCAGCGTTTGAGCCTCAGGGTGGCTTGAACAGCCAACAGCTGGAATCATCTAGAGTTATCTTTACTCCTACTCACATGGCTGGTGACTGGGCTGAGAAGACTTGAAGCCATCATTTGACCAGAACCACCTACACATGGCTTGTCTATATGGCTTGGATTCTCACAACGTGTCAGCTGGATTTTGAGAGAGGGCATTGCAGAAGACCCAGGAAGAAGCTGCATTTGGAAGCTGCACACAGCGTTACTTCCACTAGAGTCTCTTGGTTGTAAGTGGGTTGCTGTAAAGCCCTTCAAGGATTGTGTAGATGTGTTTTAAAACTGCAGCAGTATGTACTGAAAGCAAGAGTTGGTCTTGTGCCACAGCTGTTGGCCTTAGGGTTGCCCTAGCTTCAACAGAAACATGGGCCAGTCAGCCTTTTGTCAGAGGGATTATTAGTACAGGTCTTCGGTGAGCAAGGAAACAAAGGTTGCAGCGAATGTCAGTCTTGTGCCTGGTAACACAGTGCAAGTATTAGTCTGAGCCCGGCAGTCGTGTCATTGACTCAGACCCTCAGCCAGACTACCAGGACCACATCTGTACCGGAATATGTTGGGTGAGGTACGTGAGGTGTGAGGCAGAATATACACCATGGGGGACTGTTGGGTATGTCCATAAGAGGGTGTTAGAAAGAAACTATTACAGGATTTGGGCTTTGATTACATAACTTGGGAGAGGGTCTAAAAAACTGGAGGTTCACTTTAGCCTGGATGCTGTCAGAAAGGAGGGGCAATTCTATGGTTACGTATTTCACTCAATCTTATTTATAGGGAGGACAAGAGGGCATGGATTAAGTTTTAATTTTTTTTTAATCTTACATTTATTGAGAGAGGATGCTTGGTATGGAAGAGTAAAAACCTGTCCAAGACTGAAGGACTGGAAATCAGCTCAAACTGGAAAAGAAAGTAGCCCTGCCTGTTAACTGGGCTGGGAGGACAGACAGATAAAGCCAGCTGCAAATTTAATAGGAAACATTTTCCCCGAAGGTCATGTGGCTATAAAGTGCCATCATGATCCCCTCTTTGTGTGACCACTGCTTTGTTACCAATGATGCCTCCAGACCTGCTTTGCTGTCCTTACCCATCTTTTACTGGGGATCCCAGTTGCTAAACTGCCCTCACCTCATGATAGCACCCAGTCCCTAGTTAATCCCTGCTTCTAATTCTGCTGCAGAAACTGCATCCAGTCCCAGAACTGGACTCTCTTCCCTTAGAACTTCCTCAGAATTCTTCAGCAGGAACCCAAACCTTACAAAGGTGGTGCCCTCCTCCCCCTGTGGAAAGCACACTTCGTGTTCCTCTGGAGTGTGCTTCCTTGTTTACAAGTCAAATATTTTGTCAGACTGCAGGCTTGAGTCTGGTGGTCCTTGGCTGACTAAATATTAGCAGATGTATTGTGTCAGCCTGGCAGAATGCCAGCCCTGGATGAACCTGATGCTGCTGCTGCATCCAGACAGCTGGAGGTCATGTTTCTGGTAGGTTTGTGCTACTGCAGTCATAGCCAGCCCCTGGCTGTCAGTGCTGCCAATAATCTTTGTGTTTCTTCATTCTCCTGTTTAACTATTTCAAACCCTCTCCACTCCGTGTGCCCCTTTATCCCCTAACTGATGATGTGCTTCACAGGAAAAAAAAAAAAAAGCCACCAGACATGTGTACAAAAATGCATCTGCATGCACTTCACCCCTCCTCTTCCTGTGTGGGAAGTATCTCTCTTCCTACTAAAGATCAGTTACTGAACATGTGCTTGAATACCATGCCTTCTCACTCTCATGAACTATTGTTACTTGATCTGTAGTTAAATTTTTTTCTCCATTGACCCTTTGCATGGGCTGTTGAACATGCCATTCCTATCATTAAAAGAAATCCGGCCCTCATACTTCTCTCCAACTGCAGTCCTGTCTCTGCTTCCTAGTCAGACTTCTGAAGTGTTATCCCATTTTTCCATTTCCTTACCTCCTATTTATTCTCCTAACCCACTACAGCTTCTGTCACCAGTGACATCCATGTCATTAAATTGAGTAAACACTTCAATCTTTAGCTTGTTCTCTAGGCAATATCTGGCATTGTCAAGTGACATCAAAACATCTAGGCATCTACAATACAGTAGCTTGCTTTTCCAGCTTTATACTCTTTCTCAGTGTTTTTTTGGATTCTCTTCCCTTACCCTAATCTGTAAGTACCAGTGCTCCTCAAAGCTCAGTCCTAAGCATTCTTTTCTCATGTCACAATATCCTTGGACTATTTCATCTTCTGAAGTTTCAGTTAGCAGCTATCACCACTGACCTCCAGATTTATTTCTAATCTCCTGTTCTAGATCTTTGCTAACTTGTCATTTCCACCAGGAGGACTCATAAAATTTAAGTCACACTGTTCTCTAAATTTGCACTTCTCACAAATCCCTCCCATTGACAGCACTGCCACCTCTCCATTTGCCCCAACCAGAAACCCTGGAACTGTTAACTTCCACTGTTAAATCATCCCAAGACTATAGAGTCTACCTAAATATATCTTGGAGCTATGCTCTCCACTCTCACTGTGCAGTCTTGAGTTTGAACTACCATCATCTGTTGTGTTTTCAAAAGCCTTCTACTAGGCTCCACACATCTTCTCTTGCATCCTACAGTCTATTCTCCATTTGGTAGTTCCAGGAATCTTTCTAATATACAAAAAGCACCACAAAACCTCTCTGTAGTTAGAACTTTTATATAGGAGATTCTTAGTAAAGGGGAAGAAAGAAGGATAGGACCTAAATTAGCACTGTGTAATAAAACTGATAGTACAGTTCAATGAATAAAAACATTGTCTGAGGATGCCCTAATTACACTTTACATACGATTGAGGTCAATTTGCATATCGGACTTTTAAAAATGGAGATAAATTTAAGGAGTTATATTCCTGCCCATTCCTCGATGCTGCCATATTTGCTTTAAGCCCTTATAATAGTTTACCATTGCTTTTAAGACAAAATCCGTAATTCATAAATCTGTACTATCTCTAAAGCCCCATTTTAGGCTTCTCTCCCCTAAGAGATCTTTAATCATTTTTAAACCAAACTTTCCTTCAGTCCATTTAAGGGACCAGATCTTCCCAAGGGCCTCGGGGCCTTAACACAGGATATTACCTCTGCTTGAAACACTTTCCCCTCTACTTTGCCAGGCTAACACCTACTTATCCTTTGGATTTCGGTGGAAACATTTCCTCAACCTGGGTTAGGTCTGCCCACTATGCTCTCACGGACCTCTGTATTTTATCTTAGGAACACTTAACACAACTGTGATCAAATTACCGTCTAGTTGTTTCTTTCCAGTTAATCTTGTGAATGAAAAATACAGCAACCATATCAGTAAACAAAGAATGCTGAAACCATCAAATCGTCAGCAGCTGCCACTACCCCCCAGTGAAGAAGCCTGCAGCCCAGCCTCTGCAGCTACTCACAATGGTGCACTGAGGGGACTTAGAATAAGAAAGGACAGGATAATGGCCCCAGATAGCTATATGCTTGTCAAAGGAATGAATTCAATGAGCCCAAATGTTTTCTCCCTCCCATACACAGAAAAGAGCTAAATTCTTTCACCTGAGATACCTGGTTTTCTTCAGTTAACAAGTAATCTTATAATGTTCTGACTACCTGGTCTTCGTTGTAAAACTCCTGTATATCCTAGCTCCTCCCCTACCCCTTTGGAGCCGTCCCCTCAGAGCAATCTGAGAAGCTGTCATCCTGGCTCGAGTCCTCCCACCGAATAAACATAACTATCAACTTTTCGGCTGTGCATTTATTTCAGTGGACAATCTCTAGCCCCCGTGCTCCATCCTGGGTCCCATTCCCTACTTTATCCCCAGCACCCCTAGCACACACTACTAGTCTCTCCATAAATATTCTAGCGGCACTAAATATAGCAGAGACGTCAACTTGCTATTTGAGGGGAAAGAAGGCGCAAAGACACAGTTGAAAGACATTTTCTGATAAAGTATTAAAATAGGAAAAGTAGAGGTCTATCTTTGGTCAAGTTTTTTTTACAGCCTTACTGAGGTAAATTGTTTAGATTATTTAAATAAGCATCACTCCGCTAAAATCCACCTTTACAGTTATCTTGGCTAGACCATCAGAACGCTGATCCTCACCCACCTTACCGCAACCAGGTACCACCGGTTCCTTCTTTCTGGGGTACCAGAAGTAAAAACCGAGACAAGTCCACCGGCTTCCGGACTGGGAGCCCCGCCTCCCGACTTCCGGTCCCGCCTTTCCCTTGCAAGCGACTTCCGGCCTGCCTTCCTAAAGCGGAGCGACCGGGAAGATTTGAATCGCATTTGTTTGCGTTTGCTGTCTCTCCGGGCTGGCAGCTAGGGCTGCCGCTTTCTCCCGCTGCTCCGACTTGACGAAGGACCCGGGAACACTCTCCTTGTGTCCTTACTCCTCTCGGTTATGATTGTTTTCCTTCATCGAGAAACATCACTTGCTGGTAATTTGTCAAATTCAGGAACTGTTCCTCGGGAAGTAGTTGTGGGCGGGCGCAGAGGCTGCGACTTGGAGCATTTTGGCAAGCGAAAGCACAAAGGCCGGTGATTGGCCTCATTTCCACGACTTTTGGGCTCAAAACTGCTTGATGTGTTAGTCCAAGACGTTGGTAGTTGTTTTGATGAGGATTTTTCTGTAACTAGATAACGCATTTTGAAAAACGAAGTTCCTGTTAATGTCAAAAACGAACTTGTGGCCTTTCGATCCTTAAACACACTCTGACGTAAACTGCTGGCTGGGTGGTGAAAACACGAACAGGAATAAGACACTAGAAATGTGGTTGGAAATGTGGGTTGGAGCCGGATTATGTTTTTTTAATGATATTCCGGGAACTTTAGACATTCCACTGTTTCTTGTGTGTGCTTCATTATTTAAGTGATCTAAACAACAATTATGCTTAAGTAACCTGTTTTTAAGTTGGCTAAAGATAGACCTTTTTCCAATTTATATCAGAAAATATTTTTTCTAACTGTGTCTCTGCTCCTGTTTTTTTCTAAAATAGTAAGTAGACGGCATACGTATATATGATATATGTAGCTGCAATCTAAATATATTTATTGCTGTGAATATTTATTGCCATTTAACAAGTATGTAAACAAGTGGTGTAAAGTGGTTGGTATGGTCTGGATTGTGGAAAGTTGCCTATGGCAGCAATACTGGAAATGGATTGGAGAAGGGAAAAAGTGGGAAAGGGTCCCAGGCAGTTTACAGGAGTTGAGGGGAGAACTCATGGCCTGAAATAGAAAATGAGGAGCCAGATTTATGAAGGAGACTTAAAAAATCAACAGGACTTGTTACAGGGTTGTAAAGGGAAACAAGTCAAATATTGCTAACATTGAGACGCTATTAACTCAAATTGCAAAATCAGGAGGAGCAGGAAATTTTTAATTCACATATATTTCATCATTAAGTAAATATTTACTGCACTCTTATTGGCCAACTATTGTTTTAGATGCCAGGAATACAATTGTGAATAAGACAGATGAGGTCCCTGCTCTGACTGAGTTTATATCCCAGTGGGAAAAGACAAAAAGCAAGTACATAAACAGAATTAGTTTCGATAGTAATCGATGTTATGAAATAAAAAAAGGAAATGGATAAAAAATGACTAGGAGATGGTTAGGAACAACTTTAACTGACATGGTCAAGTCAGGCCTTTGAAGAAGGTAAATATTTGTGCTGAGAGATTAATGGAACCAAAAACCAACATGTGATGAGGCAGGAAAAGGACATGCTAGGCAGAAAGAACAGTGCAAAGGTTCTCAGATGCGACACAGCGTGCCTTAAAAAAAAAACAAAATTAAAAAGGCCAACATAGCTAAAGTGTCCTGAACAAGAAGGAATTAAAAGATAACATTAGAGTGGTAGATGGAGGCAGACTGTATGGCTTTTATATAGGCCATGGTTAAGGATTTGGATTTTATCCTAAGTGCAAATGTTGGGTTGTAAGTCAGGGAGTGTTAGATCTCATTTTTATTTTAAAAGATCCCTCTGGCTACTGTTTGTAGACTGGACTTGAGGGAGGTTAGAGTGAAAGTGAATTAGGGGATATCATAGAAGTCTACTTTTGGTGGGAGTGATTAAGTTCCATTTTAGTCATTTGAGTTTGATTTATCTGTAGAAGAGGGACATGAAGAGGTTTCCAGCAGGCAATGGAAGCTCTGGAGAGAGGTCAGGTAGATTTGGAAGTTCTCTACAGAAAAAAAAATGATTACAGTTATGTGACTCTCCTCAGGAGAGATCATGTGGCTTAATATTTACTTATATCTTGACATATTCCACAAAGGATTATAGGCCAAGGCATATGTAGCTAATGCATACATTGAAAAGGGGTAGGATATTTTTAAAAAGCAACGGTGGCATAAAAGCAACACAAGTGTATATAGTAAGAAGAGATGACATGGGGACTAACCAAGGTCAGGTCTTGATGAATACTTGATATGAGAGAATGTCGAGGAATAGATTAAAGAGGAATAGAGGAATGATTAAACATAAAAGAGCAGTAGATGGAGTGGGAGTCAGGGGGACCATGGAAGCCCCCCTCCCCCGAAAAAAGGCAGAAGAGGAGAGTTTGATGCAAGGGAAGATAGACCACCCTGTCACAGGTTGACCAGTTTAGTAGGATGAAGACTAAAGTAACTGGGCATAGGAAGATACTGGTAACCGGTGTGAAACAATTTCAGTGGAGAGGTGGAGAGGAAAGCTGGATTGCAATGGACTGAAGAGTGATGTGAGAGAAAGTGGACCCTGAGTGGATACTACACCTGAGAAATTTATTGGTAGGAAATGGTGGTAAACTGGGGGAAATGGTATCTATGGAAAGATATTTTTTCCTGTCAGGTTAAACGTGATCACCTGAGTAGCAGGAGACGCTGTCCTAGAAGGGAATGGGATTCGTTTTAGAAAAGAATCATAAAATGTATTGAGCTCCTAGAAGGCAACATTCACACCACTGGCACTGCCATATGTGTTGTCTCATTTAATCCTCACAGCAGTCCTGTTACCATCCCCATCTTGCAAATAAATAACCAACCAACCAACCTGAGGTCTATAGCTAGTAAATAATGTGTGAATGGAACCCAACACTCTAATTCCCCTTCCGTCATATCTGTATGGAAAGCATAAGTGAAGAGACAGAGACATTTTAGAGGTAAAGAAGAGGAAAGTGAATTCAGTGAAATAAGGATGAATCTAAGACACTAGGCAGTGAATCAGCTTTCTGAGTAGTGACATAGGGCTACTTCCTTAATGCCAGGCTAGGAACAAGAGTCCAGGTGCCCATTTCCCTCCGGTGTAGTAGTTACTTTTGGCCCTGCCTTTTGCATTATTACAAATGATTTGCTGCATTCTTACTGCAAAGATGGAATTTGCTTGTTATCTGAAATGAGATAGTGAGCATATGATTTTTAGAAGTTAAACTTCAGAAGAATAAAACTACTAAAATTATAAAGGCAATTATAAAGCTATAAAATTATAGCTTGGTGGGCTATCTTCTCCCTCTAAATTATCTTCCCACACTGCAGTAAAGCCTTTGGGGTTAATCAAGGCATTCTGTTAAGGATGTTAATTTCAGATCACATAAGTGTCTGGAGTAAGATAATCACTGTTTCTCCAACAAAAGTAAATGCAATGACAATGTTTTGCTTATGTTCTTAGAAAATTCTTCCATATGTTTTGATAGAGCTTTTGTACATTAAGAGAACTATTTGTGCAACTGTATTTCTTATTTCCCTCAGTCTTTGCCTTGGAAGGACATTTTATCCATAGTCACAGAAATGGCAGCTGAAATGCAAATGATACTTTATGAAGATGATTCAGTGCAAGTACAGTATTTTGATGGTTCCAGATTGCAGCTTTCTCCCTGTGGTTCTGAATTTTTATTTGAAAAGGCACCTCCTATTTCAGCACATCCTTTAGAACAACCAGAAAGAATTCGCCAAAGAACACACTTTGTTATTAGCACTTACCGAGTAAGTAAAGATGACACAAGAACTACTCTTTTTTAATATTAAAATATTGTTGAGGTGGCCAGAATATGGAAAGTAATTAGTATTCTGGATTACTGTCATTCTAAATTGATTTTCAAATCATTTTTAAAGATTATTTTGTGTTTCTTTGTAGGAGCAGCTACAGCGAGCCCTGGATTTCCGAAACTCTTTTGCTACTTGCCCTTTTTTATCTGAAAGCATCATACCTTCAGAAAGAAGAAAGGTAATTTTTTTAAAACCTCATTTTCAAAACAATTATTTGAGGACAAGTAATTACAAACAGGTAGTTTAATGTTTAGTCTTTTTCTTCATGACACTTGGGAGCAGACATGTTGCTGTAGAAAGCATAGGCCTGTATATTGTACCAGACTAGGGTGTTTTGATATTTTGTACATCGAGACACAGAAGTTATATTGCTCATCTGCCTGCCTGTTTCTTTGTAGCAGAGAATTTCACTCATAACTTTTTAGACTGATGACTTTTTTTGATCCTCAGAGGTGTCAAAATTAAGAAATTACATGACCATTTTTGGTAGCTTATGTGTGCAGTAGAGATGTGTAATTACTTATGGGTATACACATTTTATTCTTTTACTTATATTCTATTTGAACTTTTAGGAATAATAATAACTATCATTTATTGAGGGTTTTCTATGTGCCAAGAACTAGGAATGGTATTAAAAATATTTGGTAACACCATTATGGCATGGGTACCTGCTGATCAAAAAGGATGTCCAACCAGTCAGAACAAGTATATTGACTAAGATACCAGCCCCTTGTTACAGCTAAGGGAACTAAATCTCAAAGAGTTTACCTAACTTGTCCATGGAAGTTGTCTAAGTGGCAAAGTCAGGATTTGAACCCAGTCTATCTGACTCTGAATACTGTGTCTTTTAATCATGATGCTTGCTTGCCTAATGAGTAATTTTCTGTTATATTGTCTCATGGCAAAGGAGTTAAGAAAAATTGTAAGTTGTAACTTAGTTTACAAGGCCATTTTTCCACTGTATCTTTTGAGTAACTATTTATTGAAACTGTGTAGCTTACCTCTGATGCTGCGGTAGGATTATTAGATAGTCTAATTCTAGAAAAGGAAAGTGCCTTAACTGACCATCCTTACAAACCGGCTTTGCCATCAGTGAATACTGTCCCTAATTTTAACACACTAACAAGCATGTGTACATGTGGATAGTGCTGTAAATTTACGAGGCTTTCTTGACAATAGTTTTTGTAAATTTAAGGTTTTACGTAAATGGAAGTTGAAATGTGTAATCTGGCAAGTTTAACTGATAAAAAGATGGTTAATGGCACTTAACTGTTTTTATCTTATATGAAAAGATGCAACAGGTACTATTACCTTTATGAATCTGTTTGTTGTTGGTCTGGATCAGTTTACCTTTGAGTAATTGGACTTTTTAAAATGTTACTCTTTAAGCCACCTGGGATTTATTTTAGTGTGTGGTGTGCCTGGTGCTGTCTAGGGTAGGTACCTACCTTATTCATGTTATCCTATTTAGTCCCTGTGATTATCTTTTGAGATCGCATTTCCCAAATGCTATTCAGTAATTCCAGTACCATTTATTAAGTAATACTCTCTCTTTCCCCTCTTGTTTTGAAAAGCTTATGTTATCATATGTGACATTTTAAGATATGGTTGAATCTGTTTCTATATTCTCTGGACTGTTCTATTGATGACTTTTTATGCTATTTCCATACTATTTAAGTTATGATTGGTTTTCACACAGTAGTGCTAGTCTTCCCTCATTTATATTCTTTTTCAGAATAGACATTTTGGGAGGGACTGCAAATCTATTTATCTCTGATTCATTGCACACTTTAAATCAAAATATATTTAGCATTAAATATAATCAAAATGATTTTTCTTTTTCTTTGTCATTTTTGTCAGAGTGTGTGTATGTGTGTGTGTCTACTTTTCTGAGAGAGACAATCTTAACAATATCAAATATTCTCTGGAAAACCAAATATAGGCTGACATTCCTCTTTCTTTCTAGGTAGTAAAACACAGAACTTTAAGAGCTTTCTTATGTAATATGTAAGTATCAAATGTATGGAAAAATTGGACTGTTGACAGAAAATACCATCTCTTTTTCTCCCCTCAATTCAGCGTATCTTCATTGACATCTCAGAAGTGAGATGGCCCAGTCTTCACACTGATGAGGGTGTGACATGTATGCAGGGTGGCACCGTGAAGATATCTTCTTTAGATGGTCACGCATACCTTTGCCTGCCCAGATCTCAGCATGAATTTACAGTGCATTTTTTGTGTAAAGTAAGCCAGAAGCCAGACTCATCTAGAGTACTGTCAAAAAAAAAAAATCAAGCCCAAAAGGACAAACTAGTTGAAAAAGCTGGCAAAATCTATACATCTGGAAGTTTATCAGGACAGAGACTGAAGAATAAAGAAAATGAACTTTATTATCAGATTATGAAATCCAGAGAGCCTTTAGAGAAGAAGAGTTGTGTAAATGGAACTGAAGGGAGGGAGGAGCCGTCTTCACTTGGTTCAAAACACACATGTGTATACACGTGGGTGAAGCAGTGCTGGTCTGTGGCCTCCTGTCCAGAGGAATGGAGATACCCTTTGTCTTTAGCACTTCATTTTCATGATAAAATCAGCAATACATCTGGAATTGATGCAGATATCACCCAGAATAGAGTTTTAACATCTGACCTTTCTGAGGAAAGAGGAAAAGAAGTTTCTGTTCTTCCCAGGGCCCTGTTACTGAGCTGTCCTGTCCCACACCTGCACAGGTAATGGAAGAATGACTTCATCCTAAAGCTTTTGTCAGAACCAGTCCTTACCTAAGGATCATTTTTCTTTCTGAATCATCTGATACCATTCATAAGGGAAGTTCATTCAGTTGATCTAAAACTTTGCTTATAACAGATAGTAAATAATTTCCTAGCCAATGTATTGTTTATATTTTTCACTCTACATCCATGCATTGAAAGTTGGTGGGAGGCTGACTATACACTGGATACTCTGTTAAGCACAGAGACTACAGGGATGATTAAGACAGAGTCCCTGCTTTCTAGGAGCTTAGAGTCTAGTAAGGGTCACTGTCACTGAAAAGATTATTGAGTGTGGGAAGTGATGGCACAGGGCTCTGGGAGCGAGCCCCGGGAGGCACCCGCTGCCACTCAGTGGAACCCATTACCTTGGTTGCTGGACGAGCTTGTGATGATGGGTGCTTTCTTTCATATGCAGCCGCAGAGGCCATCCCGTCTTTAGTTAACTGACAGTGAGTATGTCCATTTTCAAAAGGGATAAACATGGAGAAGCTTCTAGATGGCTAGGTACAAACCTTTTACCTCCACTAAGATGAATAACCTAATGGTTATAGATTTGTAACACGAGCTGTGTATAAGTAGTGCAGTAATGATGGTAACAGCTAACACAAAGCACTTACTTTGTGCCAGGGTGGCTGTGCTCTACCTGTTTCATCCTCATAGTGACCCCATGAGGTGAGTGCTGTTATCATCCCCAGTTTGTAGAGGAACTTGAGAAACAGAAACATTAACTAGCCCGAGCAAAGTCTCACAGCCAGCACTTGTGGAACTGGGATTTGATCCCAGGTTGTCTTTGAGTATATATTTGTTATTTAAAACAGAATGTGGGAATGATTTTCAGGCTTGTCATGGTAATCTAGTTAGAATTGGAGATTTTAGTATTATGAGTACACCTCAAAAGAGATTTATGCTTCTAAGCAAACAGTTTTTCAATAACTTGCCACTGGCCTTGATTGAAGTCCATTATCCTTAAGCATGGCTTAACAGGCGCTCTGTCACCTGGTCCCTCCCTGGCTCTGTAATCCTCACCACTCTTGCCCTTTCTTTCTCCACTCTTGCTAAACTGGGACTTCTTGCAGTCCCTTGAATGCCTGGAAAGCCCAGGGTTTCTTTTACCACAGTACCTGCTCCTTCCTGTGCTGGGATCACTTCCTTTATCTCTCTCGGCTGGCTAACCTGTGCTCATTTCCAGGTCTTAGCATAAGCCTTTCTTCCTTAGGTTGGTTATCCTGAAATCCCTAGACAGGATTAGGTTCTATACAACCCCACAGAATCCAGTCATTCTCCTTTCTTTCTGTTTAATATTTACTGTTTAATGTCTCTGCTAGATACGAATCACTGAGGACAGGGACCATGTCTTCTCTTTTGATGTTATATGCACAGTGTGTACAGCACAGTGTCTGGCCCACTGTAGATATTTCAGTAATATTTATCGGTTGAATCCTAAATTTTAAAGGTTAGTAGAAATTTATGTGTTTGTGCTGAGATTCAATAATGAGATTATTGAAAACACTGGGAAAAATACCTGGAAAAATAAGATTATGGTTGACTATTGGCTAACATGGGCATGAAATGCATGGGTCCACTTATATGTGGGTTTTTTTCAAAACTACAGTACCTGTATTTTCATTTTTCAGATCTTTAAATTAAGTAAGAGTCAGGGAAAGTTTGTGTTTGATTAGAGATCACAGTTTGTAGAATCAAAAGAACTAGGGTTTGAATGCTGGATTCTATCCAGACTGTCTCAGCGTCGTGCCCTTAGGTGAGTCATTTATCAACTCCTTTGTTTTGGGAGCGGAGATAACAGTACTCAGTTTTCTACTTCCCTGGGGTCGGTGCCCCTAACCCCCATGTTGTTCAAGGGTCAGTGGTAGTTTTAAATTTCATTAATACATCTTCATATTAATTTTTACTTCTCTTTGATCTGATGAGTTAAGCAAGAAATACATCTTATTACAATAGCACGGTTTTGTTGACTTCTCAAGGCAATTATGTTAGGCATCCAGAACTTATAGCTTGTATTTTGTCCTTCACAGGTGGAATTTCTGTGATTCGCTTTCACAGGGACAGTTTGGCGATGAAGAATATTCCTATCCTGAACTAGTGAAAGTGGTTTGGCACAAGGGTGTTACCTATAGGTGAGGCGCTTGGGCTGCAGTTGGATCTATTTAGCGATGCCGCAGAGGGTACGGGACCAGCCTTGTGGACGGACTCCCCTAACAGGACGCAGTTTTGCCAGGGCCACTGTTCTATGTTTGGCCCTGAGTTTTACAGGTCTCACAACGTAATTTTATTAGTGTACATAGAGGTCTTATGACTAATTCACATTAACCATGTTCACAGGATTTTTGTGATGGCTCCCAAGCCAGTGAGGGGTTAGTTTTGCTCATAAATGAAATATTTCTGCAGTTATTT
Source organism: Camelus ferus (assembly GCF_009834535.1). Lineage (NCBI taxonomy): Eukaryota > Metazoa > Chordata > Mammalia > Artiodactyla > Camelidae > Camelus > Camelus ferus. The sequence continues at coordinate 30,312,845 of NC_045698.1, read as the reverse complement.
GGGATGCCCCTTCCAAGCAGCAGGAGATCTAGTCGTCTGAATTAGTCACATGCTGCTGAGCATGGAATTAGAGAAGTTGTCTAGCCTGAGATAGATTTCCGCCTTCATTCATGCAGCAAATATTCACTGTCTCCTCTGTGGCCAGACTATTCCACTGAATTATCCCTGCCCGCCACAAAGTACACCTCTGTGGTGACTGGAATTCTATTGTTGGCTAGATTCAGAGTTTCACTTCTGTAAAGAATACGAGAACAAATTTGTGAAATTTGTGCTCTTTGGTGTCTCCCTTCCCTGCATGAAAACTCACCCTCTTCTGACAATATATTGTTCACACAAATTTGTGAAATTTGTGCTCTTTGGTGTCTCCCTTCCCTGCATGAAAACTCACCCTCTTCTGACAATATATTGTTCACCTTAAGTACAGTAAAGTCGACTTGGCTTAAGTTTTTATACATTATATACCCAATACCTTGATTGTATCTGGCTGCTCCAGGTGCAGTCACCTTCTCTTAAGGGTGGCTCCTTTTACACGTGGCTAATCACATCCATCAGGTATTGAGTCTACTAGTTTCGTTATTAGAGAATAATCTTAGTTCTAGGTTCTGGAGTTGTCATATTTAACTCCTATGCAGCTGACATTGCTTTGGTGACTGTTAAGTGCCAGCCACTTGTGACTGACAGTGAGGATACCAGGATGATGAGACAAGATGACTGACTTCGAGAAGTTGAGCTTAGTTGAAATAGATACATTAACAAATTCTGTGTTCTGCTTATTTTTTTGCAAAAAATTACTTTAGCTGGTTGATGTTGAGTATGAAATTATCCATTTTTCTGGATAGGCAAGACCCTATACTGGTTTGCCCTTTTTTTTTTTTTTTAATGATTGCCTTCATGTATGTTTTAATCTCAATGAGAAGAAAATTTTTTTTCATTGATTATTTCTTTTCCTTAGACTTACCCATAAAAATATGAACTCAATAGAGATTCACCCTGGAGATGGATCTGTTTTCAAATCAGAAGGAGCTTATTTGGGGAACTATTTTACATATTATTCTATTCAAGAAGGATCAGGAGAGGTAAGTTGACAATGAGGTCTCAGCTCAAGAAGATTTTTGGTATATAGCTATTTCTAAATAACTCTGAGTATATCTCTGGGAAATTTGATCTGTTATAACATTTCTTGCTACTCCTCAGTTTGCTTAATTAATATATCCTTACTGTCAGCATTGGCACAGTAATTACTGGTCACTTATTTTTACTGTATTCTCATCTGGTTTTCTGTCATCCATTTTCTAAGTAGTTTGTGTTTAAATCAGAAGTTAAAATTCTTCTGTCATAGAATTTACCAGTAGGAAACACTGAAAGTACTAATACTATACTTCTTTGAATTAGTATTTGCTCTTTAAAAAGCACATACATTGGTTTGCATATTTAAAATACCTCCTACCTCCTAAATCTTTGTATACAACTAGGATATTGAACAAGATTGTTCTCTGTCATTGATAACAGGGGCACATAACATGATATATTTAGTATATCAGGCCAAAATATAATCATGTGAAAACTTTGTTAATAGTTCCCAGTTTACTTGTTCCCAATCTGACACTTGAAATCCACTCTTTTATAGCAATCACTGTAGTATCACACGGCTTTGCTTTGCAGGATAGAACATAATATATTTTTTTCCTCTGTTACAGAGTGGAGTCTTTGAGTGATAAGATTATCAGAGTTGCTGGAAGAAGGCTTAAAACTAGAGCAGATTTTATTTATTTATTTTTTTTAACTAGGGAAAATTTCAAACACATGCAAAAGTAGAAAGACAGATGTAATAGACCTTCATGTTCCCATTGCCCAGCTGGTTCCCTCTTTCCTTCCACTGCCCCTCCACTCCCTATTTGTTTTTAAATAAATCCCAAATACCATTTCATTCATAAATATTTTAGTATATATTAGAGCAGATTCCCTGCTGGGATCTATTTGTAGGAAAATATTCATTTATTCAATTAATAGTAATTAAACATTCATAGGTTGGCACTCTATTAAGCACTGGGCAAAGATGAAGAGTTCCTGCCCTCAAGGGTTCACAGTCTGACAGTCTAGTAGTCAGTCAGGCAAACAAGCAAATGAAATGAAAGTGTGTGTGTGTGTGTGTGCATGCATGTAGTGCATGAGATAATCAAATAAACAGGCAAAAAGAGTGAGTATGCATATATATCTACACTGCTGAATGCTGTGTATTGGGAGTTCAAAAAACTACATCTTCCTGGAGCTTCAGTTTTACTCAAAGTTGTCATGGGGAGGGGGTGATAATTTTTATACTGAAGCAAACATATCACGGAATAGAAGCATGTGCTTTGGGGATAAAACAAAACTTCGAGACAAGTTGTGCCTTTGTGTTGGACTGCTTTGGGCTTCACACACTTAGATCCCTGTGTGCAATACATTCACTCTCCTCTGTCTACTTGAGTGAAAAGATCTAGAAACAGCTGGCTCTCTTTTAGGGGTGAAATTGTTTGATGCTTACTTTAACCCATACTCCAAAATAAATTCAAGACAGATTAAAGGGCTAATGTGAGAAACCAAACTTTGTAATTGTTAGAAGAAAATATAGAAGGACAATGTTTATCATCTTGGGGTAGGGGAGGCCTTAAGTACAATACAAAAAACCAGACGGCATAAAGAAAAGTTTGATCAGCCCGAAATTTTCAAATGTATGTTAAATTTTAAATATGTAACTTCTATTTAATTAGATAAAGTCAAAAAGACAAACACCTGGAAGAAAATAGTCTACATTATAAATCAGTAATAAAATGACCCCTACCCCCCAAAAACATAATAGAAACAAGACAATAGAAAACTGAGTAAAGGATAATGGTTAAGCCATGTAACACATAGTATTTGAAAATATGTTCAACTTTACTACTTGCATCAAAGAAATGAAAATTAAAATAACAATAATATTTTTCACTCATCAAATTGTCAAAAACTATAAAGGTTGATAATATCTACTGCAGAAAGGGGTGCTTTCATGACGTTGATTGGCGTATAAATTGATTCAGCTTTCATGAAAGACAGTTTGATAATATCAAGTAAAATTGGCCAAAATTCTGCTTGTCAGGTATCTATCCTAGAAAAATATTAGCACATATATTCAAAGAAGCATGGCCAAGGATGTGGATTGTGGTCTTGTTTGTAACAGCAAAAAACTGGAAGCAATCTAAACTTTAATCAGTAGGAAAATGGTGAAATAAACTATGGTGATCACATCATGGGAATACTGTGCAGCAGTTTAAAAGAATGAGGAAGATGTAGACACACAGAGACAGATAGTGACAGGTCTTCAAAGCACTGTGAGTGAAAAAAAGCTGCATAAGAACATGTACAATGATATCTTTTGTGTAAAGAACAAAAAACAAGCCCTAAACCCAATTGTATTACTTTATATAATATGTGTATCATTGCACAGAGAAAGATCTGGGCAGATAAAAACTGAACTTGACGTGGTTACTTTTGGGGAGGAGTCTGTGAGGGAGGAGGAGTCGGGAGGGACTTAAATCTTGTATTTTTTAAAACTTTTTTCCTCTTCCCCTTTCTCCGAAATGTAGTAATGTATCATTACTTCTGTAATTAAAAATTTAAATAGGAAAGCTTGACAAGGACCCACAATGTAAGTGCTTCCATAGAGATGAAAACTTGGTGCTTTGGGACTACATAGGGAGGGATACCTGCCCCTGTTCTGGAGGCTCAAGAAAAGCCTTCTGGAGGAAGACATGGCTCAACTAGGATTTATAGTTCTAAAGGATGAGGTACACAGAAGAGGGATGGAGGAGCATATAGCTAAGGGAACACTTTGGCTCAACTCTGAATGGCTGGCTTCTTGTCATTAAATTTCCGTTTAAATGTCACCTCCTCAGGGAGGCTTTTCCTGATGATCCAGATTAAAGAAGCTACTCATGACACTCCCTATAACATACCCTCCTCTTTTTTTCTTCTTGGCACTTAATACTATGTGATATTTTCATATTGGTCAATGTTTGTTTACTAACTAACCCACACTAGAGGTAAGCCTTGTCTTTTTCAACACACTATTATTGCTAGTGCACAGAACAGTAGATAAATGTCACCTAGAGTCTGGGCCGAGTACAGAGTGTTGAAGGAAACGAAAATGCTGTGATACGCTACAACAGAGGGAGAATGTTGGGAATGTCCAGAGAAGACACTAGACCACTAAGCTGGGGCAGTTCATAAATGGGACATGAGAAACCCTACTGCTTTTGGAGAGCCACTGAAGGATTTAAGTAGGCAAGTGACATCATATTTTTATTAGATCTTTTCAGAGGAAGATGAACCGGGGTGGGGAAGAGATGGAACTTCAAGCTGTGGAACCAGTTAGAAGCCATTTATAGTAGTGCAGGAAGAAAGTATAAGGGCCAGGCAGTGGTAATGAGAATGGAAAGATAGGAATGGACCCAAGAAATATTAAGGAGACAGAACCAATGGTTGATGGGATATTGGAGATGAGGAAGAAGTTGAAAATGATGCCAAGTTATTGAATTAACCAGTGAATGATGGTGCCAGGCACTGTATTAAAACAAAATGTTTTTAAACCTGAAGTGTACTGATGATGGCACTTTTCGATCTTAACCAGGAGGTGTCAGTAAAAAATTTAAATTCTATTAATCTCAGTCCCATTTACCTGATAGTAATTGTAAGATACTCTTAATTATAAGATGCCTCTTGATTTCAGAGAGGTTAAATTGTGAAAAATAAGCAGTTTAGAATTGGTGAAATAGGGCAGTGGAGAAGACAAGACCTCTTAAGGGACTCAGTATTCCAACAGAGAATGACATAAATAATTAAAATGTGGTATTTTGAGTGTCTACCATGTGAGTTAGCACACTGTGCTGATGCATGCTGGGATACAGAGGTCAGCAGAACAGATACAGCCCCTACCTTCACAAAGCTCCATTCTAGCAGGGGGACATTGAGTAAAAGGCTATATAATGAAAACCAATTATAAAGAAAACCAATAAGCAGGAGCGGAGGGTACTGTGCTTGTGGACATAACTGGGGGATTTCACCTAGCCTCTGAGACCTCTGTAATGGCTTCCTTGAGACTGAAGGAAAAGTAGGAGTTATCCAGACACAGGGAGGTGATGGAGGAGGGAGCTGAGTTTCAGGTAGAGGGAATGACATGTAATAATTAACATACCAGCGGTGAATGCAAATAGAGATGGAAAGAAATGCAGATTTTGAAGTGAAGTTAATCACATTTTTGACATGTTGAAGTTGAGATGTCTTTTTGATATCCAGTAGAGATTTATTACATATTCAAGTCTATAGTCGAGGATAAAAAAGGAGAGACTATTTTTTGAGTACCCACTATAGACGAAATTCTGTCCCAGGTGCTTTATATATGTGTTATTTCATCAATCCTCAGGACAATCTAGATGGTAGGTAGTATCCCCATATAATAGGTTGTAGGCTCTGAAGCTTAAAAAGGTTGCATAACCTGTCCATCAGTACAGTTAGTAAGAGGCACACCTGTGATTTGGGTCCAGCTCTGACCCTGAAGCCCTCTCTCACTGGTGGTAAAGTACAGGCTGCACTCGCTTCAGTTCAATTGAGATCTCTACTGCTCCTTAGCTCTCAAGCTGCAGTTTTCTTATCTAAAAAATAGGCACTAATAGTTCTTATCTTTCAGAATTATCTTGAGGAGTAAATGAGATAATCCTTGTAAACTACAACAGCTTAGCACCTAGCATAGCAACTAACAATGTTAGTTGTTGCTGTGTTGATATTTATTATGAACACAGTTTTGGACTCTGCTGGGATTACCCAAATAAGGAAATCAGAAGAGAAGCCTGGAGACAGTCTGGGAAACACTAGCATTCGAGAGTTTGAGAAAGAGGAAATTGAGAAGGAATAACAAAATAACATTTTTTTTTAATTCAAGAAGCTGAGCCTGTAAATAATACTGTCTTACACAAACTAGCAATACTTTCATTAATAAAATATAACAAAGTGATATATTCATTCAATTAAAAGTTTTTTAAACCTATATAAACTTTTTTTTTCTTTTGTCTGAAAGGAAAAGGGGACTTATGTGGTAGGTGTCCTGTTAATGCACAGGGAAATTAGTCTGCTACTTTGAGTATAGCCAAGATTTAAACTGAGCAGTGAGTTATAGGCTATTAGAGTGTAGTTTTTGAATAGATTAACTTTTGATAGGAGGAATTCTAGACTTTACAAAAATGGGAAAATGGAAAAGCATCCTAAAATACCTTTAAAAATACACCTTTTATGTGCTATTGAGTAAGGTAAAATAACGGCTTGCCTTGTCACTATGTAAATACATATTTCAAGGAAAAAGAGATAAGTAATAATGGCCAGAATTTATTATTGAAATTTTTTAAATTTTAAACTATTTTCAGAGAGAAGAGAAAACTTATTCAGTAAATAACCTTCCTCCAGATAGACCAGGAAGTCTATTCTCTGTGTGTTCTCTAATTAAACAGGCAACCAGGTAAGTGCTTTATGTTCAGCTGAATCAAGTGTCATGTGTCTGAGAAACTTGATACATTTTCTAGTGGTTAGGAAGACTAAAAATTGGTAGGTACAGTTGAAATAGATGTCTTTGGTAAAATCTGTCAACTTTTCTGGTCTCATCATTTATAAAATAAGGTTATCACTATGTCATTATATGAGTACTAATGGCTTTGAAATTTGAAGTAAATATGGAGAAACATGCATATGTGGCGAGCAGCTGCTGGTGGGAAATAAGTGCCTTTTCTCTGGGTGAGTGTAGCATCACTGTTGTTCTTTGGAATCAAGGGGAAGATTTGATGATATTTAAATTTTCATAGTTCTTTATTATCCTCACAGTAATAAAGATTTCTGAGAGTGAATAGATGATTAACTGTAGTTGGTTCTTTGGTTCATATGTTTTTTAATTCTCCTAATTAATTAATCAACCTGTGGCACCTAGAAGAATGAGAGTGGACTGTTGAATTAAATTATTTATTTTTCTAAACTTATGTCTAAGCAACTTCCAAAGTAGGTTTGAAGGAGCAGACTTGGTAATTTGATTTTCCAGGGACAGTTGATTCACATCCCCACCACTCTTAGACTGCGCTTACCCTGTCAGGTGTTGTGAATCTATCACTTCTTAAACAGGAACATCTGAAAAATTCTATTTGGAGTCATTTCATTGCTAAAAATTCAAGGAATAATCTTAGCTACATAAGATTAGTGCAACGGGAAGCAACAGGCCTAAGAAAGAAAAGTGGTCCAAACATATTTTTGTGGAAATGAGCTGCTTGCCTAAAATGTATAGCAGTGAGAACGGGTTGCTAGAATTGGAAAATGACATATGCAAATGTTTAAGTAGTATTTTTCTTGTTCACAGAATTCTTCAACATTGTGCCAAGATGAGGCTTTCTCTAAGCCATAACTATCATATATGCTGCTGGAAAATGGTATCTTAAATTATTTTAAAAGCAAGATATTTTTTATTTTTTAATTTTTTTATATATCTAAGTTGTTTACTTTCATCTAAGTCTTGTGAGAAATTCTTTGTAATATTCATATTGGCTTATTTTTTAAAATCTACTTAAACGCTGCAAAATTTGGCTTTTATATTATACTTTTACTGTATATTGTTTGTTTTTGTTTCTTTTTTCTTTGTGGAGGGGGAGGGGAATTGATTGGACTTGAAGTATGTGAAAACACAGTTATTATAAAACATATTACAGTGTTCTACTCTATTTCCATAACTGTAAAGGTAAATTTTTTAATACTGAGGTGGAGGAAGTGATTATCAGACTGATTTCTATATCTATACTGATTTGATTATAAACCTGTGTGTTGCTGTAGTTCCTAAACTTTGTCTATTTTCTATGTAAAGTTCAGCAGGATGGTGACTTTCCAAAGATATTAGAACTTAGTCAGCTTATAGTAGCTCCTTTTGGGGTATCCACTTCTGGAAAAGTTAAAACATTTACTTAAGGATTCTACACTATTCAGCTTCTGAATGAGAATCTGAAGTTGCCTCAGTGTTCCTTAATCATTTCAATCTTATTAGTGGATAATTCTCTTTCCTGCTATTTTTATTTTCTGGTTTCAGGTACCTGGGATAAATGATAGCAGTATACTGCCTTTGCTTTGGAGAGAATCGTTCATACCCGGTGTGGGAAGGTTCCTCGCATACTCTGATGACAAAGTACATGCTGTCTTTTTAGACGGTATTACTCTAACCCTGAATTGGAATTTCAGCTCTTTTATTGAAAAGAGACAGGTGATTGTACTTCAGACTGAAATCTATTTTTTGTTGTTGTTGCTTTTAAACGATGGAAATAGTACAACGAAAATAAAGTACTACACTATCTATTTTATGAAGTATGAAATCTGTCAAGAGGAAATCTCATTGGATTTCCTAGCAAAATTCAGAAGGGTGTGACACTCATTTTTATAAAGGTAACTCATTATAAAGAGAGGGACTCGTATTTTTGTTCTTTTGATAATGATCTGTATAAAGGTGGCGGGTAAATAATACCCGTTTCCATGTGAAAAATAAATTTTAAATTAGTCAAAGTTTTAATGATTCATTTACTTCTTTGTTTCTTATTTGAAAATTAAGTAAGAAGAGGGTTTTGTTTTTTCAGTTCTAGAATGATAATATTTACCTTTCCTCTTTGCTTCTTAAGGTAAATCAGGGTCTCAATTTAGGTTGGTGTAAGTTAACTTTTCCTGATGGACAAGATCAGTTCATTCAGATTCAACACCCTGGACCGTATGAAAGGTACTGAAAAGCAATTTTAAAAATTAATTTCATGTTAGAAAATAACTTACTTTTAGACACAGAGGAAGCATATTTTTAGTTTCCCATGTGGAAAATATGTGTGAAGTTATTTCAATAGGTTTCAGAGTTTACATTTATATTTACATCTAGCATAACTAAATAGGTCAGGTCAGCTTTAATCATTTCCATTTATATTCTAGTGATTTTTCAAAATAAATGTGTTACAGATATAACTGGCTTGCTATGGAGATTGGACTATGGTCAGACGTGTTACCTAATTAACTAATTCCCTAACCAATTTGAAATAAGGTTTATAGGCACAAATAACTAAACTTATATTTCTATAAAATGAAATAAACTAGCTGATGATTATTCTTAAAATGGAGGAGATTCTGAAATCAACTGTTTATGAATATGCTTTTTCTCTTTTGGTTTATGTAATTTCTCATAATAATCATTCTCCTCTGTTGGGATTTACTGCATTTTGGTCTAATGCTCCAACATGCATTGCTAGTTTGAGTAGTTTGCCTCAATAGATAGTGTCTTCAGTAAATATTACTATTTGTTTTAGCCAATCACTCCACATCATTCATTTTATTGAAATTGATACTTGTATATTCAATGAGTTATATATAATTATAGGTATATATGTCTGTGTGTCTGCATTAATAGGTGTGTTCTGGTAACTTTTAGAAAACAAATGCTCACTTAGTCTTATGTAAAGATATTTTCATGATAAAATTTAATGAAACTCATTTTACTTAAAGAATTAAAGGGAGAATTTAGACATTTGAACTTGAACTCTGAATGAAATCCAAGTGTTACCTTTGTCCTAATTCTTAACTCCCATCTTTATTAATCATGAATGGGAGTAAATCATTTTATTCCTGGTCAATGAGAAAAACTTGCCTTTTCTTTTTAACAATGAAAAGAATTTTTTAAATTGCCCTACTTTAGATTTTTTTTCCTTTTTTTCCAGATTGTCTTAATGATTTTTCTATTTCTTGAATGCTTTTACAAATATTCTATAAGTTCATTTTTCAAATCTCTCTTAATGTATTCAATCTTAGATATGTGACAACAGTAATATCATGGTGCAGAAGACTGACCCAGACTACTCAGAGAGAAATGCCCACACATCCTTCATCATCTGTTCCTGGAGAAAACTGGTATTTATATTTAATTTACTTAAAAAAAAAAATTGGTAGGGGGGAGGTAATTAGGTGTATTATTTATTTTAATGGAGGCACTGGGGATTGAACCCAGGACCTCGTGCATGCTAGGCAGGTGCCCTACGCCTGAACTAGAACCTCTCCCTATATTTACTTTAAACTTAATCTATGTAGAAGAGCCAGCTAATCCTCAGATATTAAAATGTTAAATGGTACATTCTGACTCCTTTTTCCCAAGAAAACTTTCTCTTAGCTAAATGTATTTAACCCTTATGATGTTTTGATAGCTTAAACCTTGAAAATAATTTATCTTTAATTGGATATCTAATTTATTACATTTCATCGCATTATATTTTACCTGAAGATCAGAAAACTGCATTGAAAACTTCGTATCAGAAAAGGGTGACTCTTTTAGTGTGATACTTTTATCCTGAAAACTTTATGGAAAAATTCAAGGAGTTTTTTTTTTTTTAATTTTAGTAATATTAAAGGAAATAAAATGTTGACTAACATAACAAGCTTTCAGAATAATTTTTAAATACTTCTATCATATTAATTACTCCCCCAAATCAATTGGCAAATCAACAAATAAAGCAAGATTTTAGTCCCTCTTGTGTGCCTTTCAGTGTGCAGGGTACTGGAACTGGGCTTCAAAGGAATATTTAGGGTTCTTCTATCTAAATTCTAACCTTTATGAAAAAAATCAAGTTTGCTTACTTGAAATATTGTGGCTATAAAAGAATCAGACAACTAGCATTAACTTTTTTTTTTCTTTTTTGCACAGGTCTGTGGCTTCTGAACTTGAAAAGATACAGAAGTTTAACTGTATCCTTTAAACAGAATGTACTGTCCTGCATAATTTCTCCCTTTCCATTGCAGGCTTAATTCATGACTGTTTTTATATTAATCCATACTTACATACTATAGAGCTTTATTGAATAATATTCAAAGTTATCATTTAAGATGTATTTTGTCTGTAGAAGGTACATCATGTTAACATTTATACTTTTCATTGGGTTTAAATCAGCAAAGGACAGTGAAGTGGAAACTTTCTCACTTATATAATTATATTCTAACTATAACTCAGAACTATTTCTGACTTCTTTTTCTTTCTTTTTAATTTGTAGGATTTTTACTTTTTATTTTTTTTAAATTTCAGCTTTATTGAAGTATAATTGACAAAATTATATTTAAACTGTGCCTCACAGTGACCCGACACACGTACATTGTAAAAGGATTACCCTATCTCATTAATTAACACATACGTCACATATCTTCCCTCTCCCCCTGCTTTTTTTGGGGGTGAGATCATCTGAGTTCCACCATCCCAGCAAACCTCAGTCACACAGCACAGTCTTAGTATGTTATACATTAGAACCTCAGATCTTACTCATCTTACAGCTGAAAGTTTGTATGCTTTTACCAACCTCTTTTCCACAACCCCCAACCCCTGGCAGCCACCATTCTACATTCTCTATGAGTTTGACTTTTTAAAAAAATTCCACATGAGTGACACTGTACAGTATTTGTCTTTCTCTGTCTAGCTTATTTCACTTAGCAAAGTGCCCTCAGGGTCCGTCCATGTTGTTGCAAATGGCAGGATTTCCTTCTTTCTCACAGCTGAATAATAATATAGAGTGTGTGTGTGTGTGAATGTGTATCACTACGTCTTTATCCATTCATCCAACAATGGACACTTAGGTTGTTTCCGTATTTGGCTATTGCGAATAATGCCACAATGAACATGGAATTGCAGATATCTCTTCATAATACTGTTTTTGTTTCTTTTGGATATATACCCAGAAGTGGGATTGCTGGATCTTACGGTAGTTTTATTTTTAGTTTTTGAGGAACTTCTATACTGTTTTCCATAGTGGCTGTACCAATTTATATTTCTACCAAAGTACACAAGTGTACTCTTTTCTCCACATCCTCACCAACCTTTGTTATGTGTTGTCTTTTTGATGATAGCCATTCTAACAGATGTGAGGTAAAATCTCATTGTGGTTTTGATTTGTATTCCCATGATGCTTAATGATGTTGAGCACCTTTTCATGTACCTGCTGGCCATCTGTATGTCTTTGGAAAAATATCTATTTCAATTCCTCTGCTCATTTTCTAATCAGATTGTTTTTTGCTATTAAATTGTATAAGTTCTTTACATATTTTGGATATTAATCTTTTATTCGATAATGTGCTTTGCAAATATCTTCTTCCATTCCATAGGTTGCTTTTTCATTTTGTTTATGGTATCCTTTGCTGTGCAGAAGCTTTTTATTATAATATAGTTTATTTTTGCTTTTGTTATCTTTTGGTGTCAAATCAATACGATAATTGCCAAGATTGATGTTAAGGAGCTTACCTCTATGTTTTCTTGTAGGGGTTTCATGGTTTCAGGTCTTACATTCAAGCCTTTAATCCATTTTGAGTTGATTTTTGAGTATGGTGTAAGATAGAGGTCTAGTTTTACTCTTTTGCATTTGGATGTTCAGCTTTCCTAACACCATTTATTGAAGAGTCTATCCTTTCTCCATTTTATATTCTTGGCTCCTTTATTGTAAAATAATTGACCATAAATGCATGGATTTATTCCTGTGCTCTTTATTCTGTTCCATTGATCTATGTTTCTGGGTTTTTCCAATTTCATACTGTTTTGATTACTATGCCTTCATAATATAGTTTGAAATCAGAGCATGTGATACTTCCAACTTTGTTCTTTCTCAAGTTTGCTTTGGCTATTTGAGGTCTTTTGTGGTTCCATACAAAGTTTAGAATTGTTCTATTCCCATGAAAAATGCCATTGGAATTTTGTATTGTTCATACATTGAATATTGTATTGAATCTGTAGATTGCTTTGAGTGTTATGGACATTTTAACAATATTAATTATTCCAATTCATGAGTACAGAGTATCTTTCCATTTATTTGTGTCTTCAGTTCCTTTCATCAGTGTCTTTGTTCTCAATGTTCAAATCTTTCACCTCTTTGGTTAAATTTATACCTAGTTTTTTTTGATATAATTATAAATGGGATTGTTTTCCTAATTTTTTTCTGCTAGTTCACTACTAGTGTGTAGAAATGCAACTTATTTTTATGTTGATTTTGTGTTCTGCTAAATTTATTACTTCTACCAGTTTCTGGTGGAGTCTTTAGTGGATTCTATATATAATACCATGTCAACTGCAAATAGTTTTACTTCTTCCTTTCTGATTTGTATGACATACATGCATTGATTGATTGACTGATTGTCAAATTCCTCTGGCTAGGACTTCCAGTAGTACTATGTTGAATAAAAGTGGTGAGTGAGCATTATTGTCTTGTTTCTTATCTTAGAAGAAAAGCTTTCAGCTTTTCACTGTTGAGTATGATATTAGCTGTGGGTTAGTCATATATGGCCTTTATTATGTTGAGGTATGTTTTGTCTACACCCAGTTTGTTGAGAGTTTTTCTGCATCTATTGAGATGATCATATGATTTTTATACTTCCTTTCGTTAATATGATGTATCACATTGATTTTCATATGTTGAACCATACTTGTATCGCTGGAATAAATCCTGCTTGATCATGGTATATGACTGTTTTAATGTATTGCTGAATTTGGTTTGCTAATGTTTTGTCAAATATTTTTCACATTTATGTTCATCAGGGATATTGGCCTGTAAATTTCCTTTCTTGTAGTATCCTTGTCTGGTTCCGGTTGTCAGGATAATCCTGGCATCATAAAATGAGTTTTGAACTATTCTCTCCTCTTCTATTTTTTGAAAGAGTTTGAGGACTAATGTTAATTCTTGTTTAAATGTTTGGTAGAATTCACCAGTGAAACCATTTGTGTTTGGGGTTTTGATTACTGATTATATTTCCTTACTAGTAATCAGTCTGAATTTGGTCTTAGTAGCTTGTATGTATCTAGGAATTTATCATTTTTTTTTTAAGTTTGTCCAATATGTTGGTGTATAATTGTTATACTAGTCTCTTATGATCCTTTTTATAGTGTGGTATTTATTGTAACTTCTCCTCTTTCTTTTCTAATTTTATTTGAATTTTTTTCTTGGTAAGTCTAGCTAAAATTTTGTCTGTTTTATCTTTGCAAAAGACTAGCTCTTTGTTTCATTGATTTTTTTCTATTGTGTATAAACTCCTTCCAGGGAGACAGCAGCAACCTGGAGTAGTCCAGAGACAGAATGTGGAGATACCACCTGCCTCCCCAGTCTCTGGGGAGGATCACACTCAGCTCCCAGGTGTGTGCTAAATTAGAACCCTGACCCTCAGGCAACAGCTTTTAAAGTATACAAATAGGCCTCTTTCAGGGAACGACTGAGAGATAGGTGCTTCTGTCTGCTGAGAGCTAGATGTTTTGGGGGCCTGTCCTGCATGTGGAAATCTTAAAAACTGGAGTATTAGATGTTGGGTCCAAAACTTTTACTCCTCAGGGAGAAGCTGGGAGCTGTGAGTTCCTCTGATTGTGCTGGGGGTGGGGTTTATGGTGAGAGTGTCTCAGCCTTTCTTACCCATCTCAGTGTAGGTATTTTCTCATTCACCTAATGTGTAGGAGTCACTCGGGTAGTTCCTGGATTTCTTACAGGGAGAATTGCTCCGTGTGTAGCTGTAGATTCAGTGAATCTATGGGAGGAGGTACGTTCAGGAACCTCCTCCGTGACCAACTTGGACTAGACTTTTTACTTCTTTTTCTTATGAATCGTTTGTTCTGTACATTCCCACCTCATTCATGTAAATTTCTTTTACCTTGTTATTTTTCTATACTCCTATTGAAATAATAAAGTAGCTCTGCAATAGAGGATAGGTTTCTTTTCACTCTAGATTTTAAGGTAAAAAATACCCTACACAGATTTTTTGTATCCCTCTCACCCCTACATTTGTTCACTTTTATTCCCATATCACTTCTTCACTTAATTATGTTACTGAGCTTTTAATTCTTTTATTTCCTCCCTATCAATCACCAAACCTACATCCAAATACATACATACATCCAAATACATTCCTTTCTCCTACTTATACTCTAACCAGTTTCCTCCTCTATAAGGGACAGACTTGATAAATTCTAAAGTCCCAACTCTGTTGTGAATCCAAGAGATCTTCCTCTCAATGGAGATATTATATTTTAATGAAGGCTGGGCTCTCTAAAATTAAAAATAATTATAATGAAAAATATGGGGGGAAAGCTCCTTAACTAAGCAACTTAGTGTTATTGGAGAATAGTGGTGTCCTAAACCAGATTTCTAACAAGAAAAATGAACAGGATCATTTGGATCATTATAAATCAGAATCTTCAGAAACCTTACTAGAAGAAATTAATGAAAAGAGAGTATCAGTGGCATTGAAAAAAACCTCTGAAATCCTTCAGGATATTGACTGTCTTCTATCAAACTCTAAAAGGTGAAAAATGGAATTATTACAATATATTATTAAACCTTGAGGATGTTGTTTTAACTGACTGGTAGAAAATTACTAGAAAGCCAAGTAATGGTGTATATGACTTCTGTACAATGATTATATGAGAAATGGCATTTAACTTTGAAGGTATTTTACCAAATTAGTAAAAAGATTTTAAAATTTATATTTTATTAATAAAGAACTATTTTGAAATTTTGAACAATGTATTTCACATTTGAGAAAAAATTTTTATAAAATTGTACAGTTTTTGCTGTTTTACCTTGTGGAGCATTCACTATGAATCAAGTGTTTTTCAAATTAATATGCAGAATTGTGTGCATTGGTTATTTGCTTTAGTCTCTTGAGTCTCTCCAAGTATTTTCCAGTAGAACCATGAAGAGAGAATTAGATCTTAAAAAAACAAAACAAACAATGTAGGCCATATTGCTTCAAGCTATGAATAGAGCACTTGAGCTAAGACTAAATTTTATCTGAACTTTCTCATGTACTACATATTTTCATTTGTTTTGAACATCTCAAAAGATTATGCTACAAAATGTGTGGAGACTTTTAACATCAATAGACAGATCTCCAAACAGAAAATCAGTAAGGCAACAGAGATCTTAAATGACACAATAGAACAGTTAGAGTTAATTGATATTTTCAGTATATTACATCCAAAAAAACAAGAACATACATTCTTTTCAAGTGCACATGGAACATTCTGTAGGACAGACCACATACTAGGACACAAAATAAGCCTCAACAAATTTAAGAGGATAGAAATTCTTTCAAGCATCTTCTCTGACCACAATGGCATGAAACTAGGTATCGGGTCGGGTGGAGGGGATGAGAAAAAAATGACTGCATGGAGACTAAACAAACAACATGCTACTAAAACACCAGTGGGTCAGTGATGAAATCAAAGAGGAAATCAAAAAAAATACCTTGATACAAATGACAATGAAAACATAACCACACAAAATCTATGGGATGCAGCAAAAGCAGTCCTGAAAAGGAAGTTCACAGTGATACAGGCCTTTGTCATAAAACAAGCAAAAAAATCTCAAATAAAACCTAAACTACCACCTAAAAAAGTTAGAAGAAGAACAAAGAAAATCTAAAGCTAGCAGAAGGTAAGAAATAATAAAGATCAGAGAGGAAATAAAACAGATTTAAAAGCAAAAGGAAAAAAATCAATAAAACCAAGACCTGGTTTTTTGAGAGTAAATAAAATTGACAAACCTCTGACCAAGCTTACCAACCCCAAAAACAAAGTAAGAAATGAAAGAAGAGCAGTAACAACTGATAAGACAGATATACAAAAAACCATAAGTGAATACTATGAACAATTACATGCCAACAAACTAGACAACCAGAAGAAATGGGTAAGTTTCTAGAAAAATACAGTACAATAAAACTTAATCAAGAATAAATCATTTGAACAGACTGATCAGTAGAAGTGAAATAGAATCTGTAATTAAAAAAACAAAAAAAAAGCTCCCTGCAAACAAAAGTCCAAGATGGCTTCACTGGGGAATTCTACCAAACATATAAAGAACTTATACTGATCCTTCTCAAATTTTCACAAAAGACGAAAGAGGAGGAAGCACTCCCAAAGGCATTCTAGGAAGCCACATTCACCCTGATACCAAAACCAGACAAAGACACTAACAAAGAAGAAAATTACAGGCCAATATCTTTGATGAATATAGACACAAAAATTCTCAACAAAATATTACCAACCAAAACCAACAACACATTTTAAAAAAAAAATCACACACTACAATCAAGTTGGATTCATCCCAGGGTCATAGGGATGATTTAACATTTGTAAATCAATCAATGTGATACACCACATCAACAAAAGGACAAGAACCACATGATCATCTCAGTCAATGCAGAAAAGGCATTTGATGAAATTCAACACCCATCTATGATAAAAACTTTTACCAAAGTGGATACAGAGGGAACATATCTCAACACAATAAAAGCTATTTATGACAAACCCACAGCCAACATAATACTCAAAGTTGAAAAGAAAGCCTTCCTGATAAAATCTGGAACATGACACAGATGCCCACTCTCACCACTTCTATCCAATATGGTATTGGAAGACCTAGTCACAGCAATCAGATAAGAAAAAGAAAAGGGATTCAAACTGGAAGGGAAAAGGTGAAATTGTCACTATATGCAGGTGACATACTATATATAGAAAACCCTAAAGACTCCACACAAAAACTACTAGAACTGACAAATTCAGCAAGGTAACATGATACAAGATTAACATACAGTAATCTGTTGCATTTCTTTACACTGACAATGAAATATCAGAAGAGGAAAGTAAAGAAACAATCCCTTTTAAAATCACATTAAAAAATGCTTAGGAATAAACCTGACCAAGGAGGTGAAAGACTTATAAGTGGAGAACTATAAAACATTGATAAAGGAAATTAAAGATGATTGAAGGAAATGGAAAGATATCCCATGCTCCTGGATTAGAATTAATATTGTTAAAATGGCCATACTACCCAAAACAATCTACAGATTTAATGTGATCCCTATCAAATTACCCAGGACATTTTCATAGAACTAGAACAAATATTTCTAAAATTTATATGGAATCATAAAAGACCCAGAATTGCCAAAGCAATACTGAAGAAAAAGAACGAAGCTGAAGGAATAACCCTCCCAGACTTCAGACAATACTACAGAGCTATAGGAATCAAAACAGTGTGGTAATGACATAAACAGATGTATGGATCAATGGAACAGAAGGGAGAGCCCAGAAATACACTTACACACCTACAGTTGGTTACTCTTCAACAAAGGAGGCAAAAATATACAGTAGAGAAAAGACAGTCTCTTTGGCAAGTGGTGTTGGGAAAGCTGATAACTCAAAATGGCTTAAAGAGTTAAACAGAAGACAGGACACCATAAATATCCTAGAAATGAACATAGCCAAAACATTTCCATACGTAAATTGTAGCAATGTTTTCTTAGGTCAGTCTCCCAGGGCAATAGAAATAAAAGAAAAAATAAACAAATGGGACCTAATCAAACCTATAAGCTTTTGCACAGCAAAGGAAACCATAAACAAAACAAAAAGACAACTTCTGGACTGGGAGAATATATTTACAAACAATGCACCTGACAAAGACTTAACTTCCAGAATATACAATTAGCTCATACAACTCAATAACAAAGAAACAAAAAACCCAATCCAAAAAATGGGCAGAAGACCTAAACAGACATTTCTCCAAAGAAAACATACAGATGGCCTGTAGGCACATGAAAAGATGCTCAATATTGCTAATTATCAGAGAAACGCAAATCAAAACTACAATGAGGTATCACCTCACACCAGTCAGAATGCCCATCAATAAAAAGTCCACAAACAACAAATGCTGGAGAGGTTTGGGAAAAAGAGAACTCTTCTGCACTGTTGGTGGGAATGTAATTTGGTGCAGCCACTACGGAAAACAGTATGGACATTCTTTAAAAAAAAAAACAAAAAACTAAAACTAAAAATAGAGTCACCATATGATCCAGCAATCCCACTCCTGGGCATATACCAGGAGAAAACTCTAATTCGAAAAGATACATGCACTCCAATGTTCACTGCAGCACTACTTACAATAGCCAAGACATAGAAGCAACCTAAATGTCCACCGACAGATGACTGGATAAACAAGATGTGGTATGTACACACACACACACACACACACACACACACACACACACACACACACATACACACACTGGAATACTACAGAGCCATAAAAAAGAATAAAATAATGTCATTTGCACCAACATGGATGGACCTGGAGATTCTCATTCTAAGTGAAGTAAGCCAGAAAAAGAAAAATATCATATGCTATTGCTTATATGTGGAATCTAAAAAAAAGAAAAAAAAAAAAAAGACACAAATGAAGTTATTTACAAAACAAAAAACATACTCACAGACAAAGATAACAAATTTATAGTTACCAAGGGGTAGAGGAGGTGGGAAGGGATAAATTGGGAGTTCGAGATTTGCAGATACTACTATATGTAAACTAGATAAACAAGTTTCTTTTGTACAGCACAGGGAACTATATTCAATATCTTGTAATAACCTATAATAGAGAATATGAAAGCCAATATATGTATGTATATGTGTGACTGAAACATTATGCTGTACACCAGACACTGACACAACATTGTAAACAGACTATACTACAACAGATTTTTAAAAACAAAGAAAAAGAAAAGATACATGCACTCCAATGTTCAAAGCAGCACTATTTGCAATAGCCAAGACATGGAAGCAACTTAGATGTCCATTAACAGATGATTGGATAAAGATGTGGTATCTTTATGCAATGGAATATTACTCAGCCATTAAAAAGAATGAAATCATGTCATTTGCAGCAACATGGACAGATCTAGAGATTATCATATTAAGTGAAGTAAGTCAGACAGGGAAAACAAATATCATATGATATCACACATTTGTGATACATGAACTTATTTACAAAACAGAAACAGGCTGGGGCTCACAGCCTTCAGGGTATTAGCCTGCTGTAACTCTCTTTGCCAGACAAAGCAATAATGCTGCTCTTTTCTTTGCTCCCCCGGCAAAAAACAAAACAAAAAACCAAAGAACAGAGAACCCCCACAGAAACAGGCTAACAGACATGGAAAACAAACATATGGTTACCAAAGGAGAAGGGGGGAAGAGGACTAAATTAGGAATTTTGGATTAGCAGATACGAACTACTAAATATAAAATAATAAACAAGGTCCTACTGTATAGCACCAGGAACTATATTCAATATCCTGTAATAACTTATAATGAAAAAAACATGTACAACTGAACTAGTATGCTGTACATGAGAAACTAACACAACATTGTAATTCAACTATACTTCCAATAAAAAAAATTATACCAATATAACCAGAAATGTTCTGATTAACTTGTGATTTCTTGAAAAGAACAGACTCTTCACATAAAAGGGAATAAGCAACAGATGAGACAAGGAGAAAAATAGAAAGCAAAGCAAGCAGAGTGTAGCAGGTTAGGAGTGATAATCAGCAGTTTAAATGGGCACAATACTCTTTAGCTCCTCTCACTTCGGGCTCCCTACTACCTTCAGGTCTCAGCACAAATATCCCTTCTTCAAGAGGGGGGCCTCCCCCAGTTACTACATTACTGTATTTATTTTACAGCACATATGTCAATCATCCAGCTTCTTTGTGGTCTGTATCCTCTACTAGAACTTAAGCTGCAATAAAGTTATTCTTTACCTTTATTACTAGGCATAGTGCCTGGTATATTGTGCACACTCAGTATGTATTGTATAAATAAATAGTGCCTTTGGGCAGTAGGCTGACCACAGAGAAAATAACTGTAAATCTTCTTTTGGTTGCAGGAAACCATCTGTGGTTGTCCCTAAAGAACTCCAGGAAGCCTAGAGTATGATAAGACGTGTACCATGCTGCCCATAAGAAATGCCAAATTATAACTGCATTCGGACAGAAAAAACACCTAATATTATGGTTAATGCATTCAGTGATAGATCATTTTAGCAAACATTTAAGCTGTGCAGGTAAAAATACATGTAATTTCCTCCCTCAGCTGAGTCTTTCCCGTTCGCTAAGAACTGAGTGTAACAAGCAGTGAAAAGTTCTAACAGTAACTGAGCCACATTTTAAGGTTCTGTGAGGAGTCTAGCCGCTTGAGATTGAAGATTTGGATTTTCTATGGTCTCTTTCTCAAGTATATAATCAATATAATCCCACTGCTGCTCCTGCTTTACGTTGGATACTAGTTTTGAGCAACTGTAGGTACGAAAGAGAAAGAAATGTTCCTCCCTGAGCCTCCCCTTTTGGGCCAGTGCTTCCTAGCGTCAAGCCAGATGTCTCCTTGGTGCTTAGAGCGCACCCACCACTCCGAGGTAGGGAGACGGGATGGGAACTGGCCGGGCTCACCATACAAGCAGCGTCTTGTCTCCAGTTAATTAGGGTCAAGCTACCCTTTAAGTGGCTTTTTCGACTAGTGAGCACTTAGTACTCATGATGACGCGTTCTGGCCACGTCACTACAGTCCACAAGGAAGAGCCGCCCCCAGTGTTCACCCGCACAGAGGCCAAGAATAATTATCAAGAAATCCCCAAGGCGGTGGTGAAACGTCACGGAGGAGCGTCAGGTGTACAAGGTCGCGAGCTCTCGTCTCGTGGAAACCTCCAACACCCACCCTGAGGAATCCCTGGAAGGAAGTTGGAGTATCCGTACACCCTCGGAACCCACGACGGCAGAGGGCTCCGAGCTCAGGCGTCTGGGCACAAGGCCGCGCGTCCGACGTTCGGGAGTTAATTCTGCGTCCCCCTTCCCCGTCGCCAGGTGGCGCCTTGTGGCTAGGTCGGCGGTAAGTCTGTAGACGGCGCCCGCTAAACCGAGAACGAATCCTACGGTTCGGCGGAAAGAAAGAAGCAAGGCACTTTGTAGTTCTCACCCCACCTTCCCAAAAGTCTTTTTGTGGCGCAGGTCTGAGGGGAACTCCAGGTATCCAACCGCACTCAAGCGTCCTTCCCGCCGGCTCAGCGTGGGACCGGTATCCCGGCGTCCTCTCGGCCGGCGCTGCGGGGTGCAGCCGCTCTGGCCCGCGGCCGGCATCTCTGTGGTGCCGACAGAGGCGGGCGGGGAGGGTCGGGGCCTCCGTTCGCGCCACGGGCTTCAGCCGCGAGAGCAGATGGTGGGTGCGGCTGAGCTGCTCGAGGAACCCGGCGGGAGGGGCACGGTCTGGACGCCGCCAAACTGCGTCCTGAGGTGGGAGGCCAGAGGCGGGGACCAGCTGAACCTGAAGTCTGGAAGATCCAGGTTCCCGATGGGGAGGGCGTGCAGGAGCAGCCGACTTGCGGGACCCGAGACTGTCGGAGTGCTCAGTCCTTACTGGTCGGTGGCCCCGGGATCTGGGCGGTCCCTGCACCGCCCTTCGGCTTCATCCCGCCTTCTTGGTCCCTTAGGCGTCCTGCCCTTGCCAAGGTTTCTCGCCCCTCGCGTTTCCCAGGCTCAGGGCTGAGTGCCGGGGGTCTTGCCGGAGCTGCCCGTTTTCATTTTAACAGCGTGAGAGCCCTTAATGCGCCCCTGCTCCTGGAGGCGTGATTGTGATGAGTGTAACAGGCTCCCTTCCCTGCGGACGGAGGGGTTTCCTACCCTATTTTCCTAATAGACATTTTAAAAATTACTGCATCACGCCAACCTTGGGAAAGAAAGACTTTGGGAATTTGCCAAGACTTGCTGAAATTCAGAATTGTATGTTTTATTCGTAATAGTCATAGGGATAAACGTTTTATATGCAGGTTATGAAAAGTATCTGAAACGGAGCAAGATTTGTGTTTTCTTTCTTTGCAGGTTACCTGTATTAGGTTTGGCATCTGCTTTAGGTATTATAGCATTAAAGAAAAATATATATTAAGTTTAGTAATAGCTACAGTTCGGCCAAGAGGCCTTATTTGTAACGCATAATAAAGGCAGTTTTCGGATTTTAGACCATGCTGTCACCACAGGGTTTTGTAAATATTTGTGTTGGGGGTTAGTGGGGGAGGAAGAGGGTGAAGCAGAAAAAGACATTTCTGTCAGGAATTTGTTACCTCTTACTTGCTTTGTAATGATGTTTAAGAGATTATTAACAAACAGTGCACAATAGTGTGTAATTAAAGTAACTGGCTAAGTGTGTGTGGAGTTAAGGAGAGAGAGGATTACTACTGCGTATACTTTGAAGGCCCCATAGTTGATGGCATTTTACTATAATGAGGGATGAAGTGTGGCAGAATTTAGCCATTATAGAAGGTGGCTCCTGCAAGTCAGAGAGAAATTTATGATCCGGGTACTGGCTGTTATGGCAGAGAAATCATTCCAAATCTTTAATTCACAGACTGAGGATTTGCTTACCTGCTTACCCCTTGTATTAATAAAGTAAAATATTAAGGAACCTGCCCAACAAAAGTGAGTATGTAAAGTAAACATAAAGCTGTTTGACAATTTAAGAGGTTCTGAAGTTCATTCTGTTTGTAGGGGGAGGAGCAGGAAGTGAAAAACGAAAAAGGAAAAAGGAAAATGGGACGCTTAGTTAATCGAAATATCTGCACCAATAATTGGAGTGGAATAGATGTCAGAATTGTGTGTTTCTGGGACCATAATTATTTATACCTTTCTTGAAAATAGAAACTATTGTTTTAGTTATCTATTCTTGCATAACAGATTACCCCCCAAACTTAGAGGCTTACAGCTGAACATTTATTATCTCACTGTATGTGGGCCAGGACTTGAGAAGAGGCTTAGCTGAGTGGTTTTGCTCAGGGTCTCATGAAGTTGTAGTCCAAATGGTGGCAGGGCTGCAGGCATCTGAAAACTTGACTGGGGCTGAAGGATCTGCTTCCAAGTTCACTCAATTGAGATTTTGTTCCTTTCTCATCAAGCAAGTTGTTTAAACTTTCCATTTAAAATGCATTTTGTGCTGCCCCATTATGTGTATCTGTTCCTATTTGTAAACCACAAAATAGTTATTTTCTATATAGTAAGTTTTTCTTTTTCAGGTCACTTTAAATTTGGATCATCATTTAAATACATGAAGTGATCTTCTGATGTTTCACTTTGCTCGTGACACTTTACTGGCTGCTTGATCCTTTTAGTATTTGGACTCATCAAGTAAAATGTAAGGTGAGTAACATTTAAATATATTTCGTGATGATAAAAATTGTTTAGTGAGTAAAAGAAGATGGATGTAATGCAGTGGCTTTATAGAAACAGCATGCAGTTTGTAATTAGGTAGATAATGACCTTTTATTTCTGTCTGATTTCTGGGATAAAGTTTGACAATAAATTTGTAATGAAATGCATATGTAAGCGCAGTTTGAGTGGCAGAAGAGCTATTCTGTTCAGCCTCTGTGTAGTCTCTGTCCAGCCTACGTTCTCCCCGGACTCAGCCACCTGAGTGGCCTTCTTTCTCCTTAGGGCTGATTTACAGCACGGCTTACTGAAGGGGAGGGATATTGCTGCTTCTGCTGTATCTCTCTGGTTTGGTCACTAATTCAAGCTTTCTGTGTCCCAGTTCCCATCTAGCTAAGTGGATACTGTCATTTATCTTTGGCTCAAAGGAATATTTCATAGACTTTAAAATTACATGCACTGAGCCTTTAAATACATTGACTTATTTATCCATTCAACTGTCAAATGTTTACTTTGCAAAATAGAGACAAATAATTCATAATTTGTCTCTGTAATTCAAATCCTGAGGTTTATAGAAAGGATTCATGACCTTGGAGGGGTCTTTTGCATATTTTGCATTTTAGTCATATCTCTTATTGAAAGTACCTTGAAATCATTATTTCCTAATCCTGGGAGAGTCTGTAGACTAGAACCCAAACTTATTGCTTTAAAGAACAGTTTTCTTTTTTGCCAATGACCAAGAATATGAGGATTGTTGTAGATTCCATTAACAAAATAGTTGCTCTCTGCAAAGTATTTTTCACATTAATAAAAAAAGAATGAAAGGAACCTGCATAAGTTTATTTCATCTAAAGATACAGAAATCTTTCATACAGACTTTTCATGTGTCTACTAATACATAAATATGAACAAATTAGTTTTATAGTATAAATTTGACTTATGAGAATTGTATATAATTTTATTAATGTTTATTAATGTATCCTAATATTTTTATTAATACATATTTATAGTGTTATAAATGTTTCTACCTTTTTAATTAAACTTTTAAGAAGCTGACTTTAACATCATGATGTGAATTGTTTAATTACTTCTGACTGTTAACTTTTCAAAGTCGCTTTATTGGCTTTATGTTCATAATAGCAAGACATTGAAAATTTGTAACAGATCAAAGAAAGGGAAAAAAAGTAAGGATCACATGTAAGCCCACCAGTGAGACAAGCCAAATGAACAGCCTTCCAGATTTTTTAATGCATATGCACATATTTTTAACAAAAATGCAATATTTCACGTATTATTTTATAGGCTACCATTTAAAATTTAACACCTATTGAGTATTTTTCTATGTCAATAAATATGGGAATAAGGGTTTTTTTTAATGGCTGCATAGTTGTGTGGAATGTATTTCACTAGTCCTGTATTTTGGACATTTAGTTTCTGGTTTTTCCTTATAAACAATACCATGCTGAACATCCATGTGTAATTCTTTGTATTTATCTAATTCATTTCTTAGGGTAAATTCCTAGAATTGGAAATGCTAAGTCAAAAGTGTTTGCTCATCAGTTTTTAATGATTTTTGATACAATTGTCTGCTAGAAAAGTTGTACCAATTTATACTCCTGCTAATGCTCTGTAAGAGTGATCATTCACCCACCGCTAACAGAAAGAATTAGCAAGCTTTTGTCTATCTTACACTGAAATCTCATTGTTTTAATTTAAATTCAATTGAGTACCAATAAAGTTGAAATCTTTTAATAGTTTTTTTTTAACTATTTGCATTTCTTCCTTTTCCAAGCTGCCTTTTCGTAGACACTGTCCACATTATTACAGGGATACTTATTTTTTCTTTTTATTCATTTTAAGAGCCCTTAATAAAGTAATGCTTGTAATCTTTCTCCAGGATAACTGTACTAAATTTCCTCTCTTTATTTGTCTTTAACTTTGCCATGTAGAAGTTTTATATTTTCATATAGTGATGTCTATCAGTATTTTAAAAACAATTTTGAGCTCAGTTCTGAAAGTCTAACTCGCTGAATTATATAAAAGTCTGTTTACAAAGTCATATAAATATTCCAGATTTATAACCCAACTGATTACAAAAACCCTAGAAAATTTCCAGGCAGCTGGTCATTCAAACTGATTCCCTGTCTTAATTTAACAAGAGAAGTGGTCAGTATTGCAAAACTCTAATCCATACGAATATGACATTTTAAAATCTACAGTTGTTTGATTTAACAACTGTACCGTATAAAGCTGCACATTGCACAGATGATCCAGTCTCAGGTTTCCTCTGATAATTGACTCTCTGGTAATACTTAGCAATTAAAGCCATTTGTAACAGACTGATTACAAACGTGGACTGGTCATTTCCTGTTCAGTATAGTATATTCCTCTTCTAATGCATCTTGAAGGAGAAGAGAACCCACCTTCTACTATATATGCTGAAAAGGCCAAATACTATCTTTTCTAACCTCCCTTGCAACTAGGGTACAGGCATGTGACCAGTGCCCACTCTGAATTTTGTATTGAGAGCAAAGAAATAAACATAAACAGGAATCTTTCATGGTAGCAGCAGACAGGGCAGCACTGGCAGCCGTGCCCATGGTCACATCTAGTGATGGGTTCGGCAGTGGAAGCGGGGCTCAGTGGTGGTGGTGGGGTCTTCACAGGTGTCTGCTGTCATTTTCACTGAGGTGCTTGAGGCATAGGTTTGAAGCCTGGTTCTTGAAACCTGGCAGGTCTATGACTTCCCAATATCCTTTTTTAAATTTATTTTTTTAATTCTTATTTTATTTTTTTGGAGGGGGGAGGCAATTAGGTTTATATATATATACGTTATATTATGTTATATATATATAATGTGTGTGTGTGTGTGTGTGTATATATATATATATATATAGTGTATATATATATAATAGTGTATATATATATATATATATGTTAATGGCGGTACTGGGGATTGAACCCAGGACCACATGCATGCTAACACCTGCTCTACCAATGAGCTATACCCTCCCCTTTCCAAATATCCTTTTAATAAATGTTTTTCTCTTTTACTGCCAGAGTGTTTTCTGTTCTGTGCACTTAAGAATCCTAACTGATATAGCATCTGAGTGAAATAATCTTTCCTTACTGATTTGAAATTAGACATACATTTCCTCCTCCCCATACACACTTGATCTGTCTTGGACTTTGTACTTACCTTTCAGTATTCACATTACTCTACTTTTTTGAAGTTTATCGGCATTTACTCTTTCAAATAAAATTTAGAAAGTTTGTGAAGTTGCTAGAAGAAAATCCCTTTATGATTTTGATTAGAATTACATTGTGGATTAATTTGAGAAACTACCACCCATGTTGTCTTCTTACTCAGTTAAATGCCCTGGCTCTTGTGTCAGTGCAGTTCATCAAAGCAGCAGAACCGCTTTGCATGCTAAAGGGTAAGAAATTAATCACAGGGCTTAGACCTTCTGTAATTGTGGGGCTGGGAGAGCAGCTGTGCAGGCTGTTGTCTCGAGTCTGCCGTTGAGCCTGAAGCTGCCACAGATCAGCTGGACAGACAGTTGGGAAGGGAAGGTGGGTGTGGATGAGAACAAGGACAGGGGGACCTGCACTGGCCTCTCACCAACTCCAGTTTTGACCCCATGGGTAACTGGCAGAGCTGGCACTTCTGACCTTGGGGTATACATGCTGGCCCAGGATTTGGAGAAGGTGATGGAGGATGTGGTGGGAGCTGAAGGAGCTGCAAACCCAGCTGCTTCCTATGCCAACACGGTGAGCTGACAGGTCAGCAGAACACTTAACAAGCTCCACACTGTCTAACACTGACCTTCAGAGTTTAACAAAACGGCTGCTGCTTCACCCCCGTCTTCCAAGTCCCATATGCAGTGTCCCCTGTGGCCAACCTTGCCCAGAACCATACAAGGAGGGGCATTCTGTACTTGCACCTTTGCTGTGTTGTCACAGCCCAAAGCCACCTGAGCTTTAATTAGCTGGTTGGCCTTTTCCATCCTTTAATACAGTTTTGTCCTTTGCTTCATACGTGTTACCTGTTCAGTTGATTCCTTGATCTTTGAGTTTTTGTTGCTATTCTGAATGTACATTTCCCCATATTGTCCCCTTATGATTACTACTGATATATTAATGTTTATCTTGAATTAGCCACGTTTTGCAACTTAAATTCTATTCAATTCATTCTCTTGGGTAGGAAGTCATTTCACTTACACACTAATGTAATGATCTTTTTCTTCCTGTCAGGGTGATAACACAATTTTCTTTCTCTCCTTCCATCCATCCCTCCATCCCTTCCTTGCCTCATTACATTGATTAAAACTGCCAGAACAATATTATAGTAGCTGTACTGTTTTTTTTCAATCCATATATAGATTTTTTCTAATTGAAGTGTAGTTGATTTAGCGTTTCAAGTGTACAGCAAAGTGATTCAGTTATACTGCTTCTGACTTTCAAGGTAATGTTTTGTGGTTTTCATCATTTTGGTTTTCTATTAACCTAGTGGTTGTTACTGTTTAGTGAACATAAGAATTACCTGTTTAGAACCCTGCTGTCATAACTCAGAGCTCTGTAATTGTGGCTCCACAATATTTGGCATTTAGTGTGGGTATTAATCATGTTCACTTTCCTTTGCAGAGAACCTTTTTTTTTTTCCTTGTTTTTTTCAGACTAGGAAACGCTTAAGGATTTTCTCTTTTCTTTTTTTTTTTTTTTTCCTTTCAGTGCCCAACTCTGTCCTTTTTCCCCCCCTCAAGCTCTGGGAAAATTCTTTGAAAGTGTTCTTGTTCACTGTGCTTTTCGAAGCATTCATTTTACTGTGCATTGCTTCTGTTGACTTTTTGTTTAGGCAGTCAGGCTTTTTATCTCCAAAATCTCTTTCTTGTCTTCAGATTGCTCCTTTTATATGAAAGGCTGCTATTGTTATCAACAGTGAAGTATATTTTCCTTGCTTTTTAACATCTTTATTGGAGTATAATTGACATGTAATAAACTGTACCTATTTAAAATGTACAGCATGATATGCTTTGAGGTAGGTATGAAACTATGGACCATGAAACCATCACCACAGTCAAGATAATGAACACATCTGCCCCCCCCCCCCGATTTCCTTATGCTCCTTTTTAATGCTTCCTGTCCTTCCTGTCTCCAGGCAACCACTGATCTGCTTTCTGTCACTTAGTTTGCATTTTCTAGAATTTTTCATAAATGGAATCATACTATGTACCCTTTTAAAAAACGTATTTCTAAATGAAAATTTCAAACATAAAGGTAGAGTACAGTATAATGAACTAAATTATATCCATTACCTAAATTTAACCATTATAACATTTTCCCGTAATGCTTTTCTTATTTACTTTTCAAAAATTAATAGAATTTATTTTTTATAGCAGTTTTAGGTTTCCAGAAAAATTGAACAGAGTACAGAGTGTTCCCATATATTCCTTTTCCCTCTGCACACATTTCCCCCTATTGTTAATGTTTTGCATGAATGTGGTGCTTTTGTTACAATTAATAAACAAATATTGATACCTTATTATTGACTAAAGTCCGTAGTTTACATTAGGGTTCATTCTTTGTGTTACACAGTTCAATGGGTTTTGACTACCTACTTTTTGTTGTTGTTGTTCTGGCTTAGTATTATTTTAGGATTCATTCATGGTTTTGTCTGTATCCCTTTTTTGTTTCTTTTATTCTTTTTCCCCATATTTTGTTTAGCCAGTTGGGTTGTTTACAGTTCAGAGCTAACGGAGAGAAAGCTGCTATGAACACTGATGTGCAAATCTTTGTGCAGATATTTGCTCTCATTTTTCTTAGGTAAATACCTCAGAGTGGAATGATGGTGTCATATAGTATTAGTATGTTTAACTTTTTCAGAAACTGGAAAGTGGTTGTATCATTTTACATTTCCACCAGCAAGGTGTGAGAGTTTTGGTTGCTCCGCATCTTGCCAACATTTGGGATGGTCAGTCTTTAATTTTAGCTATTCTAATAGTTATGTTTGTAATCTCATTGTGGTTTTAATTTTCATTTCCATAATAATTAATGATGTTGAGCATATTTCATGTGTTTATTGACCATCTGTATATTATCTCTGTAAAGTACCTTTTCAAATCTTTTGCCCATTTTTGTATGTTTCATTTTCTGTCCTCAAGTTTTGAGAATTCTTTAATCTGTATATAAATCCTTTATCAAATATGAGATACACAAATATTTCCTCCCAGTCTGTGTCTTGTCTTTTCATTCTCTTGACATTGTCTTTTGAAGGGCAGAAGTTCTTAACTTTGATGAAGTTCAATTTATCAAGTTTTTAAAAGATTGAGCTCTTGATGTGGCTACGAAGAACTCTTTGTATAACCCAAGGACAAAAATATTCTCCTGTGTTTTCTTCCAGAAGGTTTATAGTTTTGTGTTTTACTTTTAGGTCTGTGATCCATTTTGAGTTAATCTTTGTATAGGGAAGAAGGTATGGATTGAGGTTTATTATTTTTACATATGGATTTCCAGTTGTTCCAGCACCATTTGTTGAAAGGTGTATCTTTTCCCCATTGACTTGCCTCTGCATGTTTATCAAAAATCAGTTCACCATGTATGTGTGAATCTATTTCTGATCCCACTCTCTCTTCTGTTTCATTGATCTGTTTGTCCATCTTCATACCAATACCAGATTCTTAATTACTGTGGCTTTATCATAAGACTTGAAACCAAATGGTGTAAGTCCTTCAACTTAGTTCCTCTTTTTCAAAGTTGTTTTCCTGTCTAGGTCTTTTGCATTTTGCTTTTGGTTTTTGAATATATACAGTGAGCTATGTATAGTTTTTTTTTATTACAGAATGGAAGTTGAAGTGTTCTCA
The DNA here is from genome assembly GCF_009834535.1 of Camelus ferus. Taxonomy (NCBI): domain Eukaryota; kingdom Metazoa; phylum Chordata; class Mammalia; order Artiodactyla; family Camelidae; genus Camelus; species Camelus ferus. The sequence continues at coordinate 30,281,910 of NC_045698.1, read as the reverse complement.
ATAAATCACTTAATTATTCTTTAGTCTCAGAATTAAAACAAAACAATATAAAATAAGCACTTCAGGTATCACACAATATTGTGTGTGGATAAATGATTTCAATATTCTGTGCCAGGTGAGCACTCGGCACAGCATTAATTGCTTTGTTATATCAACTAAGGTTCTTTGGTTAGAGGCAACTGAAGGGAAAGGGGATTTACTGGGAAATTTACTGGGAAAATCCTCTGACAGCTCATAGAAGTGAAAAGTGAGCTTCCGGAACTGGGGCAGCTCTGAGAACCTTGGGGACTGAACCTAAGGACTTGATGTCCTTATGATTCTTTTTTCTTGGGCTGTTCCAAATAGTGGAGTCCATGGTCTGTAAGAAGAAAAGGAACTTTTCTCCATCAGCTCCACTTAGGAAAATTAGAGAAAAAGAATCTGATTGGCCCAGCCTGGGTCACCTTCATCACTAGAGTAATCACAATTAACCACTCCTGGACAATTATTACTAATTAGTAATTGCTAGTTAATCGCTACTACTAATAAATGAGACAGAGAATTCTAATTAGTCAGCTCCAGAATTTGGGTATTGTGATGAGCAGTTTTCCCAAAGGAAAAGGATGCTGTTACCAGAGAAAGTATGGAAAATAGTTGCTGGGTACACAGACACAGTGGATGCCCACTACTGTGTAGTATACATTATTGAAAGATGGAACTATTTGGTGACCTCAGAAAAGTAATAGATTAAAATCAGTGGGCTTTCTTAAGTTTCCCTTGATACATGCTACCGTCTTAAACTGTTGTTCCTACAAAGCTAATTTCTCTTTGGGCCACATGGCATATTATTATATATAAATTTAAGAAATACCATTTCTTTTAATACTTGAAAGTTGCTAAGAGCGTGTATCTTAAATGTTCTCACCACACACAAAAATGATAACCATGTGAGGTGATGGAGGTGTTAACTAACCTTATTGTAATCATTTCACTATATATGTGTGTATCACATCATCATGCGGTACACCTTAAACTTACACAGCGCTATATATCAGTGATATGTTAATAAAGCTGGGACAAATAAAATGAAACTACAGACAACAGTTAAAAGAAAGGAAGATAATTTTCACAGATTGGTTTTACACTTGTAAAATGACTGCTGATACTGTTTTGTGTACATAGTCATCCCATAATCTTCATGAATGTTTTTCTCTGCTTTCTATTTTAGGGTGACTGGGAATGTAAACAAGAAGAAGCTGTGTGTCTCCCGATGGCTGTCAGTACATGCTAACGTAGTGTTGGTGATGGCATCCGAGACTGAGAAGACCCATGCTTTGCTCCAGTCTTGCAGCCCTGGATCTCTTATTTCCAGCCTTGGTCTGGGGCTGTTTTGCTTCGTGGCTGATAGACTTCTTCAGTTTTCCGTAATTCAACAAAATGACTGGCTTCGAGCCCTCTCAGATAACTCAGTACATTGTATGATTGGCATGTGGTCCTGGGCAATAGTCATCGGAATCAAGAAGAAGACTGACTTTGGAGAAATCGTTTTAGCTGGATTTTTAGCCTCTGTTATTGATGTAGATCACTTTTTTCTAGCTGGATCCCTGTCTTTAAAGGTAAGAAGTCGATGTGTTTAATTCTTCTGGTCTTTCCTTTAATTTCTTTCACACCATTATATTGATCTTCACAGCATCGTTTGAGTTAGAGCTAGAGAAGATGAGCCTTATTTCAAAACAGGAAAGCCCATTCATCCAACTTTACTGAGCCCTGAGTGCTGCCCTGGGGGTGCACTCAGATGTGTGGCTGACCACATTACCTGGCATCACAAAGTGCCGTCGATGTGCCCAGGGCAAGGGCTCACTAATTGTACCCAAGGAGTTCCATGCTGGCTTTGCAAAGGATGTGCTTAGCCAAGTCTTGAAGGGAAGTTAGCCAACTGCTTGAAAGTAATGGGGGTCATTCTCAGGGCCATCCTGGTCCTCTCTGTATCAGGGTTCTTTCTGCAGGGACACACTTACACTTTCCCCCTATCCTTCATGTTTTACAGTTAATGTGCAGCTCCTAGGTGCTCCATAACAGCTGAATAGCTTTAAGCTGATCCCTGGGCCTGGGGAATGACTTTAATGGAGTCGTTCATTCCTCAAGTCCCCCTTGGGGCCAAGGTGTGCATTTCATTGGGCTGATTAGGACACAGTCCCCAGTGGAGAAATTGAAGGATTTTATTGAGTTTTCAGGGATTTAGCTATATGGTAACTTATTAGTCTTGAGAATGAACTAAGCCTAAAATGGCAGTTCAGATAATATTTTCTAAATGTCAGCAGATTTACCTAATGTTTATGTGTTCATAATCTGTAAATGCTTCAGGAAAGAAATACAGACAAACTCATAGACTAACACTGGCCTGGAACACTCCCTGGCTTACCTAGTAGGTGTTTAGTAAACATTTGTTGAACCAATAAGAAATGATCATTTCTTCCTATTATGAGCCAAGTTCTGTACCAGATACTTCTCAGGTTGTCTCATTTATTTAGAAATTCAGTAAGTAGGGAATCATTACTTCCTTATTACAGACAAATTCTAACTGTTCTTGCTGTAAGTAGAGGCAGCATAGCAGTGCTGATGATCAGAAGCAGACCAGAGTCTGAATCCTAGTATGTACTCTTACCAGAACATTTCTCTACTCTAAGTCTAAATTTCATCATGTGTAAAATGTGGATTGTAATGTTACTTCCCTCATATGGTGGTTGTGAGGAGTAAGTGAGTATGTTAAGTGACACACCCTGGCAAAGAGTTCACAGTGAATGTTAGTAGAGGTTATAAACAGTGTGATTTAGGACAGTGGCCAAGATAGAGGAGTAAAAAGACCTGAGCTCACCTCCTCGAATGAACACATCAAAATCATGGCTCTCTGCAGAAGTACCAAAAAGACTAGAAGCTACCAGAAAAGATCTACAACTAAAGACATAAAGAAGGAACCACAATGAGATGGGTAGAGGGGTGGACTTGCGATATAGTCAAATCCCACACCAGGGCAGCCCACACACTGGAGAACTATTATATTGCAGAGGTTCTGCCACAGGAGTGAGAGCTCTGAGCCCCACATGAGGCTCCCCAGCCCAGGGGTCTGGCATTGGGAAGATGAGCCCCAGAGCATTTGGCTTTGAAGGGCAGCAAGGCTTAACTGCAGGAGCCCTTCAGGACTGGGGGAAATACAGACTTCATTCTTAAGGAGCACACACAAAGTCCTACATGCACTGGAACCCAGGGCCAAAGCATTAATTTTATAGGAGCCTGGGCCAGACCTCCCTGCTTGTCTTGGAGAATCTCCTGGAGAGGCAGGGCCGGGGGTGGGGAGGACAGCTGTGGCTCAACATGGGGACGTAGACACTGGTGGCATATTTATTGGAAATCATTTAAATGTGTGAACACTCCTGCTGGAGGCTGTCATCTTAGCTTGTTAGTGCCAAGATCTGGCACCACTCAACACCCTGCAGGCAACAGTGCTAGGACACCTCAGTCCAAACAACTATCTGGGTGGGAACCCAGCCCCACCTGTCAGCACTAAGGTTGCTTAAAGACTTCCTGAGCTCAGAGCTACCTCTAGACACGTCCATAGCAAGCCCTACCCACCAGAGGGCCAAGACCCTGCTCCACCCACCAGCGGGCAGGCACCATCCCTGCCCACCAGGAAGCCTGCACTACCCTCTAGACCAAGCCTTCCCATAGCAAGCGAGACCCTACCCTGGGACCAACTGGGCCCCAACCCTGTGCACTAGCAGGCCAATGCAACCTTGAGGACACCATGGACCCCATACCCAACTGTGACAGCAACCAGAACTCCCCTCCAAAAAAAACTGAAACTAGCTCTGGGATCCCTGGGCCCTGCAGCCAGACTCCAGGAGTCAATTCTGCCTGCCAGTAGCCCTCCACTAACCCCAGGAACTGGCTTCACCAGCCAGTGGATAGGCAAAAGCCCCAGCGTCTTCAGGACCCTGTCTCTGCCCACCAGTGAGCCAGCATGAGCCTTGGGGCCGCCTAGACTAGAGTTCTACAACCAGCCACCTCATAACCAGGCCCTGCTAAACAACAGCCAGCAGCATCAGCACAAGAGAGGGCCTGGCAACCAACCAGACCAGGGGCCAACCAAGCCTACCAGATGGCCCATAGTCACTCTCCACAACAGGACCCACACAGCATATACCTTGGGTGACAAGAGGAGAGTGCACTGGTGGAATGCACGGGATGTCTCCTACATCCAAGGCTGAGAAATGTAACTAACCTACCACATACATAAAAATAAAAAATAGCAACTCGGACAAAATGAGGCAGCAGAGGAATATGTTTCAGATGAAGGAACAAGATAAAACCCCAGAAGAAGAACTAAGTGACTGGAGCTAGGAAATTTACCCGAGAAAGAGTTCAGGGTAATGATCATAAAGGTGATGAAAGAACACAAACACGTGGAAGCTAAACAATATACTAGTGAACAACCAACGGATCAGTGAAGAAATCAAAGAGGCAATTAAAAAATACTTAGAGACAAATGAAAATGAAAACAAGAGGGTCCAAAGCCTATGGGATGCAGCAAAAGCAGTTCTAAGAGGGAAATTTATAATGATCCAAGCTTACCTCAGGAAACAAGAAAACTCTCAAATAAACAACCTAACCTTATACCTAAAGCAGCTAGAGAAATAACAAAGCCCAAAGTTAGTAGAAGGCAAGAAATCAGAAAGATCAGAGCAGAAATAAATGAAATAGAGATTTTTTTAAAAATAAGAGAAGATGAGTAAAAAACTAAAAACTGGTTCTTTGAAAAGATAAACAGAAATGACAAACCTTTAGCCAGACTCATCAAGAAAAAAAGGGAGAGGGCTCAAATCCATAAAATCAGAAATGAAAAAGAAGTTGCAGTTGACACCACAGAAATACAAGGGATCATAAGAGACTACTAGGAGCAGCTATATGCCAGTAAAATGGACAACACAGAAGAAATGGACAAATTCTTAGAAAGGTACAATCTCCCAAAACTGAACCAGGAAGAAACAAAATATGAATAGACCAATTACCAGTAGTGAAATTGAATCAGTAATTTTAAAACTACCAACAAACAAAAGTCCACAACCAGATGGCTTCACAGATGATTTCTACCAACCATTTAGAGAAGAGTTAATGCCTATCCTTCTGAAACTAATCCATAAAATTGCAGAGGAAGAAACTCTTCTGAAGTCATTCTGTGAGGCCACCATCAACCCAGTACCAAAACCAGATACAGTTTCAATGCAATCCCTATCAAATTACCGATGGCATTTTTCACAGAACTAGATCAAATAATTTTAAAAGTTATCTGGGAACACAAAAGACCCCAATAGCCAGAACAATCTTAAGAAAGAACAGAGGGAAGAAGCATGCTTCCTGACTTCAGGCTCTACTACAAAGCTACAGTAATCAAAACAGTATGGTACTGGCACAAAAACAGACACACAGACCAATGGAACATCCCAGAAATAAACCCAGGTGCTTATGGTCAATTAATCTAGACAAAAATATACAATGGAGAAAAGACAGTTTCTTTAATAAGTAGTGCAGAGAAAATGGACAGCTATATGCAAAAGAATGAAATTAGAACATTCTCTAACAACATATACAAAAATAAATGCAAAATGGATTAAAGACCTAAATTTAAGAGTCGACACTATAAAACTCCTGGAGGAAAACATAGGCAGAACGCTCTCGGACATAAATCACAGCAGTATTTTTTTTTTGAACCAGCTCATAGAGTAATGGAAATAAAAGCAAGAATAAACAAAAGGGACCCAATTAAACTTAAAAGTGTTTGCACAGCAACGAAACCATAAACAAAATGAAAAGACAGTATCTACAGAATGGGAGAAAATATTTCAAACAATGTGACTGACAAGGGATTAATTTCCAGAATATACAAATGGCTCATACAGCTCAATTTTTAAAAAATCAAAAAATGGGCAGAAGAACTGCACAGCCATTTTCCAAAGAAGACATCCAGATGGCCAACAGGCACATGAAAAGATGCTCAACATCACTTATTATTAGAGAAATGCAAATCAAACAACAAGATGTCACCTCCCACCTGTCAGAATGGCTGTCATCAAAAAGAACACAAATAAATGTTGGAGAGGGTGTGGAGAAAAGGAAACCCTCACACACTGTTGGTGGAAATGTAAATTGGTGCAGTCACTATGGAGTACAGTATTGGAAGTTCCTTAAAAAGTTAAAAATTGAGTTGCCATGTGATCCAGCAATCCCACTCCTGGGCATATAACCAGAAAAAAAACTAATTCAAAAAGATGCATGCACTGCAATGTTCATAGCAGGACTATTTACAATAACCAATGCATGGAAGCAACCTAAATGTCCCTTGACATGTGAATGGATAAAGAAGATGTAGTATATATGTATATTTGTATACAATGGAATATTACTGAATCATAAAAAAGAATGAAATAATGCCATTTGCAGCAACATGAATGGACCTAGAGATTATTATACTAAGTGAAATATGTCAGAAAAGACAAGTATCATATAATATCACTTATATGTGGAATCTACAATAATGATACAAATGAACTTATTTATGAAACAGAAATAGACTCACAGACATAGAAAACAAACTTATGGTTACCAAAGGGGAAAGGCTGAGAGGGAGGTTTAAATTAAGTTTGGGATTAACAGATATACACTACTATATATAAAACAGATAAACAAGAAGGACGTACTGTATAGCACAGGGAACTATATTCAATATCTTGTAATAAACTATAATGGAAAATAAACTGAAAAAGAATGTATATATATATACACACACATATATGTATAACAATAATTTTCCTGTACACCTGAAACTAACACAGCATTGTAAATAAACTGTACTTCAATAAAACAAAAACAAAGTGTGATTTATAAATGCATTCATCTAGAATTTAAGTATTCCTGTTGTAATTTTAAAAAAAAATTTAGGCTGTATACTGTATTTATTCTTTGAATCATTTAGAAGCAGTTGTGTTAAGAATATGAGCCATAGAATCAGACAGAGCTAGAACCAGACCACAGCTTTGCCATTTGATAACTGTACACCATAAGGAATTTACCTAGCCTCTCTAAGTCCCAGTTTCCTCCTCTGTAAAATAATTCCTAAGTCATAGGAATGTTTTAAAGATTAAATGAGAGACTGCGGATAAAGTATAGCATACTGCATGTATTGATCCTTATTTTTGAATGAAGTATTAAAATTTTTTCACATTCACCATCAGATTGTATGTGGTCCTGAGGAATAAATATCAAAACTGAATGAGTATTTATGATACTTAATTTTAAAAATTTATTCATTTTATTGACATATAGTTGCTGTACAATATTATGTAAGTTACGGGTGTACAGTATATAGTGATTTGCAATTTTAAAGGTTATATACTCCATTTATAGTTATTATAAAATATTGACTATATTCCCTGTGTTGTACAATATATGCTTGTGGCTTATTTTATACCTTATAGTTTGTACCGCTTACTTCTTTACCCCTAAATTGCCCCCTCCCTCTTTCCTTTTCCCCACTGGTAATCACTATGTGTTCTCTATATCTGTGAGGCAGCTTCTTTTTTGTTATATTCACTAGTTGGTTGTACTTTTTAGATTCCACATATAAGTAATATATACTTGTTTTTAAGTATCTATTTTTACTTATATTTTTAAGTTATCTAGCTTTACTTCTATAATTTTATGGTAATGTCCTTTTCTTCTTTCACTGTTTATCTATGAATGAAAAATCTGCATGGATTATTTTAGAAGTCAACCAAGCAAGAGAAATTTCTTGTTTCTTCCTTAGCATCTATTACTGTAAATTGGCTTCACAAATAAAAGTGTGAAGAGTCCCTATTCCTCCACACATCCAGAGCGTAACTGCTCATCATCTCAACATGAGGCTGTGGCTCTCCTCTCAGTAGTGATTACCGTAGGCACCCCTGTCCCACCCTGCCATTGAGGAGCACGACATATTGTGGGTGTAGAACTTAAAAACAAAGGTGGAGACAAAAATGGCATAAGACAGAAATGTTATATGTTCTGACCAAGGAGAAATAAAACAACTAAGTGTGGAGGAGAAGGGAGAGGAAATAGGGATGTAGGAACATCAAATCAATAAACTTGATTGATGTTCATTCTGTAGGTGGGAGTTAAAGAACCCTGGGTTTACAGGATTCCCAGTTTAAGCGTGATCTGATTTGACAGCGTGACAAGGTACAGACTCTTCAATGGATGACTTTCTTTTTAATGTGGTGGAAAGGTGGTGTCCTCTAACTTTTTTTAATAGGGACCTAATTTTTGCCTCTGTGACTTCTTTTTTTCCCTTCATCACTCAGTCTTCAAAGGCTACCTCTCCCTTCCTTTGTACCATCTTCTCCCCCAGCCAGAACTAATGCCTTTTACAACCTTGAATCATGCCCACTTTTAAGTCTTTTCTCTGTAGTCACTACTTTGATCTACCAGGACCCTTTTTGGTATTTTCACATGTGGGGTGAACTTTCTTTTTCTGATGGTAACTTTAGATCAATCTTAGATTTCCCTTCATCTTTCTTCAGCATTGGCTTTTCCTGGCTTCAGGCAGGAGTATGTAAGAGAGAGCTCTGATTTGGTGTTTATTTTAATACTTTAGAGTATTTGAAGTTTGGGCATTCTCTGACTTCTAGCTATGTTGAGTGGGGCTTGATACAGTTTTATTTGTCCTTGTTCTGTAATGTGGTGTGGGGATGTGTGGGGAGATTTGAATTTAGGCAGTCTTCTCTATCCTCAGCTTTCTCCTTTTTAGAAATTATCTAGTTGGAAACTAGCCTTTAGTATATGTGAGAATAAAACCTTACTCCTTGGTCATTCGGGGGTTAAGCCTGAAATTTTCATTTCATATTGATTACATTTTTACAGTGGTTTAGAAATATTACTGAAGTTTAACTCAGCTTTTGAATACTTATTTAAAATAATATACTCTCTAATGTTGTTGTAAATAAATTATGAAAGTATTCAAGGCTAATATGAAGTGTTTACAATGAAAATACTCCCCTTTAATGCCTTTATTAATTGAAGAATGGGTGAAGAAGAGGGGTAAGATAGGGGAAGGGGATTAAGAGGTACAAACAACTAGATGAAAAATAAATAAGATACAAAGATGTACAGCACAGGGAATATGATCACTATTTTATAATAACTGTAAATGGAGTATCGTCAATAAAAATTTCGAATACTATGTTATACACCTGAAACTACTATAACATTGAAAAATCAACCATACTTCGATTTTTAAGAAGTTTAACTGAAGAATATTTTGTTCAGTTGTGAAACATTTTTCAATGCTCTTAGAGGCCCAAGACAATTCTTTAAAACTCCAAATTTACACAAACATACATTTAGGACATAAATTATGTATGTATTGTGACTTTTCTAAGCAAATAATATGAAACTTAAATTAACCACATGTTCTTGAGATCTTGATTTCATATCTAGGGGCAGGGTTTAGCTCAGGGGTAGAGTGCATGTTCAGCATGCATGAAGACCTGGGTTCAATCCCCAATACCTCCACTTAAAAATAAATAAATAATCTGAATTAACCCTCCCTCAAAAAAAAAAAAAACCCCATATTTAATGCAAAGTATATTTTGAGGTGGCATAGAAAATGTCTCCTTTGCATTTCCAATAGCCTGCAGGAAAATAGATGATTACAAATATTAGGAAGCATCTATCAAATTTTGTTTGCGGAGAAGGAAATGATACTAGCTCCTGCTTTTCCCCTGCAGGCTGCTCTGGCTCTTCCTCGAAGACCTTTCCTTCACTGTTCTACTGTGATACCCGTTGTGGTTCTGACCCTGAAGTTTACTATGCACCTTTTCAAGCTCAAAGACTCATGGTGCTTTCTTCCCTGGATGTTATTTATATCCTGGACCTCACACCATGTCCGAGATGGAATTCGCCATGGCTTGTGGATGTGCCCATTTGGAAAGACTTCTCCTTTGCCATTCTGGCTTTATGTAATCATCACATCGTCTTTACCTCACATCTGTTCATTCATTATGTATTTCACAGGGACCAGACAGATGATGTCTTCAAAACATGGAATTCATATTGATGTCTGAGGTAACCATGTGGCAGTCTTAGAGGAGCACTGGTTGAGACAATGATATTTAAGGATTGCCAACATTAAAGTGAATTTTTAAAAAGGTGTTAGGTACTTAACATTAATTACTAGAATTCCTGAGTCCTCTTGCTCAAGAGGCATGTACAATTTTTAAAAATTATATATTTGTTGTATTCCTCTTTTCCGTAACACTGCAGTGCAATATTAGAGTTTTGTTTATTCCATGATACATTTGTATTTTTCTTCTATTTATCTGGCTTTACTAATGTTATTAGATTTACATCTAGTTAAGTTTTCTGGAAGTATGCTTTTAAGGTAGTTCATTTCCTGGTGAGAAACAGCTCACATTTTAGGATGACTGATTTGTGAAAAGTTAACATTACATTTGGAGCCACAGTTTCCTGAGATGGTGAAACAATGAAATGGGCAAAGTATATGAGATTATGAGTAAGATGTATAGTGAATGCTAACATTTCTTTATGGCACATATTTTGATCCTGACTGAAGTTTAATTTGCCAAGGGCTTTAGTCAGTTTTGACTACTGGCAGAGTCTTGTTTCAATGCACTTATGTTATAATATTCACAAAAGACAGTAACGTGAGACCTAGGCTGTTGTTTCAGAAATAACTTCAGGAAATAATTACTGTAATATGTTGGCTCTAATAACATCTTACCAAAGTATTATTTTTTCAGTATCTCTGCCCCCAGATCTCGTATGTTGGAGTTTTAACTGTTTTGAAAAACATACCTAAACATAACAAAATATTTGTTCAAAATTAACATTAACAAAATATTGATACTTGCTCATAACCATAGAATTCACACAAAAAGGACTTGAATCAATGTCATTTCAAATGTAAACGCCTGAATGTACCATTAAAATTATTTGTTGCTGTCAATTTGTTTATGTACTATTCTAAAATATTACACCAGTTAAATTGTTTTTTTAAATGTGCCTGATACTGAGAAACAAAACTTTTTTTTTTTCCAGAATAAAGTAGTTTTAGGAAATTGGCTATTTCCTTTGTTCTTTCAGGTTGATCGTCTGTAAAAAATGATTAACCTTTATTAGAGAAGGAAAATTGAGTTGCTGTAAGTTTCACATTTGCACAGTTTAATGTTACTTTGATATAATAGTGCCCCAGAAGTACCTGCTTTTTTGTGGCATTTGTACCATCTGCTGTCTTCAGATTTTCTTACATATTTGTGTTCTGTCATGCTGATGCTTGTGTGCCTTATTCTCTGACAAGGGATGAAGCAATGCCTTATCCAAAGCAGATTTTTCATGTTTATTAAACAGAGTTCTGTAAATTGTTACAAAGGGGCAAGCTCTTTAGTTTTTCCTTTTGTTTTTAACCAGTTGGTTGCAGTCTCTTATGTTTTACAATTTATTAGATCTTACAGTCTGTTACTGTCTTTGGAGAGCAATTATTGTGTCAGTTTGGTTGGTTTCATAGTATTATATAGTGGGGTAAATTTGATTTAAGGAAGAGACTTTTTTTAAGTGTATGATTTTAGAAATCCATGGAAATAAAGCATATATATTGTGTAACTTTTTCTGACTAAATTATAAAACACTCCCTTTTTTTCCCTCTCCATACTAAACAAAGGAATATCATAAAATTAAAGGGCTTTATTTAAGAATGTCACATTGGCATTTGGGGGGTTGTCCCAACTTTATTAGAATGGGAATCCACTTTGACCATGACTCCTTGCTTAAACAGTAACTGCAAATTTTAAATGTGGATTTATCTTTGTTCCTACCTCTGCTGTCAGTAATGTTTCTTTCCTCTAAATGGTCTCTGAAAGCTGTGATTATACCCTCCAGAAATATAGCAACCAATTTCCCATGCCACCATTCTGTTCCTTTTTTTTAGTGAAAGAGTTTGTGTCAATACAACTTAATGTTGAAAGTTGGACTGTATTGTCTTTACGTGTGTGTTTTCTCCAGGCTCTAGACATCCTCTTTTCACTTAGTGTTTCTCTCTTGGCTGTTTCACTGATCTGACCTCCCAATCTACTGTTTTCTTGAGCCACTTTAGTTATGCTGGCTACTCAGGAGAACTTTTGTCACGTCTGCTTGAACTATTGTCTACTCATCCCCAAGTCTGGTTCCCTTTAGCGGTGGGCTAAGAACCCTTGTTGTGTATGGGTTAATGCTCCCATTTGTCCTCACCTCCTTTCTTTAACGTGGACCTCTCTTCTCCTAGGCAGCCACCCCTTTTCCCCTAGTCAGGCAGATACTTCCTGGTACCTTTTTCTTATAGCCAGTAGAAGAATTACTTGGTTTTTCCCATTTTCCCAACCGAAGGGGAGAGAGGACCAGGGGCTGTCCCGGTCCTTGCTCACCACTTTCATGGCTAAACCTTTCATCTGTCACAATTCTCAGTCATTTGATACCTCATTATACTACTACCTCCAAATCCTCCTCACCCTCACATACTGCCCTCTAAGGCTCACCTTCACCTTCCTTGATGATATGATCAACTGGATCTCTTTTTCCCTGTATTCTAACCCTTGATTTTATCCTCGGTCATCAGATGACCCGCCTGAAATCTGAACTTCAGTATTCGCCTCTTCTTCTATACCGCTGACTCTTACCACATCACATCAGCCATCCACCGGTACAACAGGCCTCTGCATCTCCTTTTTAGGGGACACTGCTCATCTCTGAGATCTCCAGGTTCATTTGCTGTTTCAAGACCAGCGGTTCTCAAACTCTAGCGTACATCAGAATCACCTGTAAGGTTTCCTAAATCAAGAATTGCTTGAGACCCACCCCCCGAATTTTGACTTGGCAGGTCCTGAAAATAAGCATTTCCCACAAGTTCCCAATTGATATTGATGCTGCTGATTCAGGAATTATCCTTTAGGAACCACTGCTCTAGGGAGTCTGAAGAGGGAAGAGGGCCCAACAGCCACCTCCACTGCAGCTGCAGCCGCTAGTGCTGCCACAGTAGTCCAGCCGCAGCCACACCTGCACCCTTGCCGGCCGCAGCATCAGCACCAGAGAGTCAAGTCTGGAGCCCGCTGCCTGGCAGGGACTGTAAACCACCAGAGTGACTGAAGGAGAGTGGACAAGTAGTGGAGTAGAGGGACCCTGAGCTCACCTTCTCTCACGAGCACACCAAAATCACAACCATCTGCAGAACAACCAATTATGAAAAAGACTGGAACCTGCCAGAAAAGATCTTCTACTACTAAAGATACAAAGAAGGACCCACAGTGAGATGGGTTGGAGGGGTGGACTCCCAATATAATCAAGTCCCATAACCCCTGGGGTGAGTGACCCACAAACTGGAGAATAAGTATATTGCAGAGGTTCTCCCACAGGGGTGAGAGTTCTGAGCCCACGTCAGGCTCCCTAGCCTGGAGGTCTGGCACCAGAAGACAAACCCCCACAACATCTGGCTTTGAAGGCCAGCAGGGCTTAATTTCTGAGCAGAAATAAATGGAATAGAAACTAAAAAAACAATAGAAAGTAACAATAAAATTAAAAGTTGGTTCTTGAAAAGATAAACAAAATTGACAAACCTTTAGCCAGAAAAAGAAGTTGAAGGACTCCACATTGGAAAGGAAGAAGTAAAACTGTCACTCTTTGCAGATGGCATGATACTATACATAGAAAATCCTAAAGATGCCACCAGAAAACTACTAGACCTCATCAATGAATTTGGTAAAGCTGTGGGGTACAAAATTAATATGTAGAAATCTGTTGCATTTTTATACACAAACAACAAACTACTAGAAAGAGAAATTAAGGAAACAATCCCATTTTCCATCACATCAAAAACAATAAAATACCTAGGAATAAGCCTACGTAAGGAAGCAAAAGCCCTGTACTCTGAAAAGTACAAGACACTAATGAAAGAAACTGAAGATGACACAAACAGATGGAAAGATATACTGTGCTCTTGGGTTGGCAGAATCAATATTGTTCAAATGACCATACTCCCCACAGCAATCTACAGTTTCAGTGCAATCCCTGTCAAATTACCAATGGCACTTTTCACAGAACTAGATCAAATAACTTTAAAATTTGTAAGGAAACACAAAAGATCCTGAATAACCAAAACAATCATGAGAAAGAAGAACAGAGCTGGAGGAATCACACTTCCTGACTTCAGATTACACTACAAAGCTACAGTAATCAAAAGAGTATGGTACTGGCACAAAAACAGACACATAGATCAATGGAACAGGATAGAAAGCCCAGAAATAGACCTAAGCACTTATGGTCAATTAATCTATGACAAAGGAGACTAGACTATATAATGGAGAAAAGACAGTCTCTTCTATAAGTGGTGCTGGTAAAACTGGACAGCTATTATGCAGAAGAATGAAATAGAACATTCTCTAACACCATATGCAAAAATAAACTCGGGGGTAGGATATAGCTCAAGCACTAGAGCACATGCTTAGCATGCATGAGGTCCTGGGTTCAATCCACAGGACCTCCTCTAAGAATAAATAAATAAATAAATGTAATTACCTCCCCCCTCAAAAACAAACAAACAAACGTTAAAAAAAAAAAACAAAAATAAACTCAAAATGGATTAGACCTAAATCTAAGACGGGATACTATAGCACTCCTGGAGGAAAACATAGGCAGAACACTCTCTGACATAAATTGCAGCAATATTTTTTTTGATTCATCTCCTAGAGTAATGGAAATAGAAGCAAGAACAAACAAATGGGACCTAGTTAAACTTAAAAGTTTTTGCACAGCAAAAAAAAACCCACAAACAAAATGAAAATACCATCTATGGACTGGGAGAAAATGTTTGCAAACAATGCGACTGATAAGGGATTAATTTCCAAAATATACAAACAGCTTATACAGCTCAAATTAAAAAAACAAAAGCAAAAACAAATAACCCAATCAAAAATGGGCAGAAAACCTGAACAGACATTTCTCCAAAGAAGACATCCAGATGGCAACCAGGCACATGAAAAGATGTTCAACATCGCTAATTATTACAGAAATGCAAATCAAAACTACAATATCACCTCACATCAGCTGGAATGGTTGTCATCAAAAAGTCTACAGATAATAAATGCTGGAAAGGGTGTAAGAAAAGGGGACCCTCCTACACTTCTTGTAGGAATGTGGTTTGGTGCAGCCATTATGGAGAACATTATGGAGGTTCCTTTAAAAAACTAAAAATTGAGTTACCGTATGATCAAGCATTCCAACTCCTGGGCATATTATCTGGAGAAAACTCTAATTCAAAAAGATACATGCACCCCAATGTTCACAGCAGCACTGTTTACAATAGCTAAGATATGGAAGCAACCTAAATGTCCATCAACAGATGAATGGATAAAGAAGATGTGGTATATTATACAATGGAATATTAGTCAGCCACAAAAAAGAATGAACTAATGCCATTTGCAGCAACATCAATAGACCTAGAGATAATCATACTAAGTGAAGTCAGACAGAGAAGGACAAATACCTTATGATATCACTTATATGTGGAATCTAAAATAATGATACAAATGAACTTATTTACAAAACAGAAATAGACTCACAAGACATTGAAAACAAATTTATGGATACCAAAGAGGAACATGGAGGATGGGGGAGTGATAAATTAGGAGTCTAGAATTCATAGATACACATTACTATATATAAAATAAACAAGACGGACCTATTGTATAGTATGAGGAACTATATTCAGTATCTTGTAATAACCTATAATGGGAAAGAATCTGGAAAAGAATATATATATATGTCTGTAACTGAATCACTTTGCTGTACACCTAAAACTAACACAACATTGTAAATCAACTATACTTCAATACAAAAAAAAGAACCACTGCTCTAGAGCCATTCTGTTCCTTTAACTTCTTTTTCCTCCCCTCCCTTCTCTTTACTGAGCCAACTCTTTGCCTTATCAATACTTTTAACTTAGCTTTCCTTTGTCAGCAGGTCCACCTGCCCACTGCTGGGTAAAATTTAACTCTGTCCTGGCCCTACCTGTGCAGTGCTTTAAGTTACTGTGCACTATTTCAACACCCTAATATTCAAGACTTCCTCATGTACTATCCAACTAGCCACCCCAGAGTCATCCATATGGTCTGCTTTCCCCAGTTCTACTTCAGATCCTGTGTCTTTAAAGCCATTATGTGACCATGCTGATGTGGCCTACTACAGTTCATACCATCTAACTTCAACTGGGTACTTAGTAATACTTTGCTCACTACTGAACAAGTATTTTCCCAAATATTGTACCAGACAAGACAAGCCTTAAAACTATGTGCCCATATTAGATCCAGCCACAAGCCAGGAGGCTCACAGCATTCCACTGATCTGAGGAACCCCTGCTAATAATGGCTCTCCAGTTACTTTGCACAAAATCTGAGGCATTGCCACATGCACCCCCTTGGCATTCCTTTACTTCCCAGGGATAATGATAATAAAGAGTTTTGGAAGCATTTTACCCTTTGACCTTTCAAGGAGTTATCTGGCTTACCTTCTAATAGGTACACTAATTAATGCTGCTTCAAGGTCTGGGCCACCTTCCAATCTCAGCAGCCCCATGATTGCCTCAACAGGAGGGGAATGTCAGATGAGGGCTCTAACTCTCACTCTGATCTCCTCAGACATCTGTGTGAGCTCACAAAGAAAGCACCCATCTGAATTCACATACCTTTATTCATTCAGTATTCATCTGACTTCATTTAAGCACTGTCCAGGTTCTCGGGTAAGCAATACTGATACCATGCACATGACATGGAAGTCAGAGAAAATTTTCCCCAGATATCTGGGTGAAGTTAAATAAAGTATAAAATGTGGGATAGTGGTTACACAACAGACCGCACACAGGGGCAGCATGTCTAAATGACTCTGGCCATACCTCACAACCCCTCATGTAGTCACAGGGAGTGGTTGGAGCTTTTTTAAGTAGTCATAAGAGAGCTTGCTATCAGGACCACATTGTATCTGCAGAGGCCCTGTTCTTGCAAAGCCATGTGTAAATACCATACTTCCCTCTTCCTGGACCTCCATGGCTGGTTGCCCAGAGTTAATAACAAAAGTGTCTTAGTGTCAGCCCTTTTCCCTGGCCAGCAGAGACTTGGGCATTTCTCTAGATTCTAAACTGATTGGCACAGGGCTACTCCTGGCCAAGGTGCCCTCACAAAGGGTTGTGAGACCGGGCCAATCCTCTGGAAAGGGCTCTGCCACTTCTGGGGTGTAAGACGCAGAGCAAATGACTCTGCAAGCCCTCTGCTCTCATCTTTGACATCACCTCAAGTGAGACGGGATTAGATAACCCTCAGAGGGTCTCTGAAAGGGTAACACCACCACAAAAGAGTGAGAAGAAAGTATGGAAAGGAGAAGAGAAGCCTGCCTACGTGGCCTGTTCACGGTGTGTGTAGCCGGCATCGCTCTTCTCTTGCTGCTTTAACACATTACCCTAACTCAGCGGTTTAAACATTCAAGTGCATTATTTTGCAGTTGGGCACATCAGAAATCCCACACAGGTCTCACTGGGCTAAAATCAAGGCATCGGCAGCAGTGCTTCCCACCGGGAGGCTCTAGGCGGGGATCAGCTTCCTTGCCTCTCGTAGGTGGGACTGCAGGTAGTTTGGCTGGAGCAGTGTTTGAGGTGGGAGAGTGGGGAGGGCTGACGGTAGTCAGCTGACTGTGACCGGGACCTCTATCTGGTAAGGAGTTGGGAATTTATCCTGAGGGCCATGCGAAACATTGAAAGGTTTCAGCCTGAGGTTGGCATGATCAGACACGATCAGGTTTGCCTTTTTTCCTGGAAACTGGGAGCTCAGTCCAAGAGCTCCTGTGTTTTAACTGATGTCACATAATCATGTGGCCTTCTCATCAAGAACTTTGGAGGTTAGAGGCAGAGCAGCAATGAGAAGCCTATGTACTTAGCCCCAGTTTCCTCTGAATTTGGCTACCTATAACCTAAGAGTAAAACACTAGACATAATACGTAAGCAAATTCACTCCTACCTTATGCAAACCAGGGATGTGGTCCCTCTCCTGTTGATTGTAGCCCTTTGGTTCAGGTTTGCATGGACTATCTGCAGTGCCTAGAATGAACTGTGACCTAGGGGTCACCTTTGTGGACATGCTGTTCCCTCTGGCTGGAAGCCTTTTCCTTCCCCACTTAAATGTCTGCGTAGCTCTTACTGTCCCTTGGAGTTGCAGTTCAGGTGTGTCCTGTCTGTAAATCATTTAAAATCCTCTCCATCCAGCCTCCAGAGTAGAGCTAGTACTTTAGTAAAGTCTTCTGCATCCTTCTTTTTTGTGCATATCACACTGTAATGTGGGCTAAATGCTTTTCTTGTCCTATCCTCATTCAGGTCCTTCACCCCCCTCCACCCCCACCAGATCAGATCTGGATATGCACTGTTAATTGTAAAGGCAGGGTGCTTAGTCAAGGCAAATGCTATCTCAGCACAGTAGCCCCAGGATATTAATGGACAAGAAACCAGTTCTAAGGTATGTTGATGAAAGGGATAGGACTTTCCCATCTCACCAGGGGTTCACATGGAAATTAATATCAGGGTGCAGAACCAACCATAGCCCTGCACAATGATCCCCTCACACTTACCCCTTACTGGGCAGAGGAGAGAAGGCCGGGGATGCAAAATCTGCAAGTCACAAGGCGCTTGTGAGGAATGAGACTTGACTATTTCCATAGGGAGGTGCCAGCACCTGGGCGGACCCTGAAACAGCCGAGTGCAAAGGGGAGAGGCTGCCGGGAGGAAGATGGGGAGGAGGTAGGTGGGAAATGATGCCCACCTGAAGATGCCCTCTGAAGGCTCAGGAAGAAGTCTCTGCAGGAGGCCCAGGTGGTAAGACCTTGCCCCAGAGAAAGAACAGCTCAAACCAGCGTGTGTTCACTGTAGAGAAAACATCAGGAAGTATCAGGAAAGTTGATGGACGAGGTACTGGAGGTTCCCAAACCTTCTTGGCTTAAAGTTGGTGTTCTTAATGTCTCAGTAATTTTTTCCACTTACCACTAAGCCAAAAGAAATAACAAATAGTCCCTGCTATTTGGTTAGATCCAAATGACTAAATAGTAGTAGTTGTGTGATGTTCCACAGTTGTCCTTGAGTGTCCCTCAACAATTTAGAATATCTCGCAGCACACCTAAGAGTTCATTTTAGCACCTGGGGGGCCTCAGTACCCAGTTTGGGAACTATGTTACCAATTTTAATGTAACAGCAGCCTTCTTTTTGAGGACTTGGGTTCTAGGAAGCATCAGTCCCTGACAAGACAAAGGCCCACTGAAAACCTGTGAGGGTAGTGGTTTTGATTTTCCCCACTTCAGAGTAATCAAAGGCTCGCCCTGAGGAAGAGCAGGATAGAACGTATGGTGGGATTAACAATGAAATTGTTGATTTTCTTTCTCTCTCCCTCCACAAGCAAAGGTTCCATGAGGGCAAAGACTGTCTGCATCTCTTACTCTTTCCCTGGAGCTGTGCTTCATGCAAAGTGGGGACTCAACCCAGGCACACCTCACTTTATTGCACTTTGCAGATGTGTATTGTGTTTTTCACAAATTGAAGGTTTATGGCAGCAACGCTGCATTGAGCAAGTCTATTGGCACTGGTTTTCCAACAGCATTTGCTTCCTTTGTGTCTCTATGTCACATTTTGGAAATTCTCCCAGAATTTCAAACTTTTTCATCATTATTATATTTGTTATGGTGGCCTGTGATCAGTGATCTCTGTTGTTAGTATATTTCCCTGAATGTGCAGATGATGGTTAGCATTTTTTAGCAATAAAGTATTTTAAAATTAAGGTATTACATTGTTTTCTTAGACATAATGCTATTGTACACTTAATAGACTACAGTAACATGTAAACATGACTTTTTTTTCCAACTTTTTTTATTGAGTTATAGTCATTTTACATAAAATTCTTTGTCCCTTCTATTTATTATTACTACTATTATTTTGGTGCGGGGAGGTAATTAGGTTTGTTTACTTATTTTTAATGGAGGTACTGGGGATCGAACCCAGGACCTCAAGCATGCTAGGAAGACACTCTACCACTGAGCTATCCCCTCCCTACCCTAAACATGACTTTTATATGCACTGGGAAACCAAAAAATTCAGTTGACTCACCTTACTGTTATATTTGCTTCATTGTGGTACTCTGGAACACACCCACAGTGTCCCGAAGGTATGCCTGTATATTTTTGTTGAATGAATGAACGACTGAATGGTTATGTCTATTTCACCCTTCCCTATTTTCTTAGACGATAAGAGCTAACATGTCCTGGGTAGTCCTAACTCAGGATTCTTTCCTGAAATGTCAGCCAAAAGAAGGAAAATATAATTATCCAGGTTCAAAGACAGCAGCAAAAACCTGATGGGAATTTAAAACTTCATGTGTTCTCCACCCTAAGGGAAATGTAAGGAGAAAGGTGATCTAGGAGTACAAAAATAGGAAAAAGAAAGATGGACATCACACTGATGTTTCATTATTTAATATTTAAGAGGTCCTCATGCTCTTCCAAATCCTTGCCACTCTCCATTCAGAGGTAAAGTCTATTTCTCCTTCCTTTTAACCCGTGTAGTACTTTGTTACTACCTCAACTAATCGACTGAAGGAGAAATGAACCTGCATAAATTTCCAAGACAGGTCATAAAAAGCTACATAGCTTCCACCTGGCTCACTCTCTCATTCATGAGGCTACTTGCCTTGGAACCCAGCTACCATGCTGTGAGGAAGGCAGAATAGTCTCACGGAGGCCCATGTAGAGAGCAATGAGGCCCCCAGCTGACAGCATCACCTGCCAGGCATGGCAGTGAGCCCTCCGGATGATTCAGGCTCCCAGTGTTCAAACCACTCCAGGTGATGCTGAGTGGAGCAGACATAGCCATCCCCTGCCTAACATGCAGATTCAAGAGCAAAATAAATGCTGTGGTTGTTTAAGCCACAAGTGTTGACATATGTGTTATACAGCCTCAGTTAAAAAAAATTTTTTTTAACCACTGTGTTTGAAAAATGTACACAGAGTGTAGTAAGGAACACAGATCTCTGAACTTAGAATGCCTTGGTTCCTATGCTAGCTCCAATACTTGTTAGCCCTCGACCTTGGGTAAATTACTTAACTCCATGCTTGTTTCCTTATCTGTAAAATGAAGGTAATCAGAGTTCCTAGAATGGTTCTAACGATTTGGTGACTTTATATATGCAAAGTGGAACTGTGCCCACTATGAAATAAGTCCTATATGAGGGTCAGATATTACTGTGATGGTGACGGTGGTTTTATAGTTGGTAAGATTGGTGTGTTAGGCAGAATTCAAGGAAGTCTCCAGTGACTCCTGCTTCCTGGCATCCTGTCATTTGCTTCCAGCCAATAGGATATGGCAAAGATGAGGGAATTTTGCAGATATAATTAAAGCCCTTAAAACTGACTTTAAGTGAATCAAAAGGAAGATTATTCTGGGTGGACCTCACCTAATCAGCTGAGCTCTTTAAAAGAGGATCCAGGGATCAGACTCTCCTGCTATCTTGAAGATGTAAGCCACCAGGAGTTCAACAACCGTGAGGAAATGAAAGCCAAGGACCACATGAGTTTGGAAAGGGCCCTCAGCTGCAAAAGGAACTGCAGTCCTGGCTGACATTTGATGGCAGCCTTGTGAGATGCTGAGCAGAGCATCCAGGTAAGACACCATCCTCGACTCCTGACCCATGCAGACTGTGAGCTAATAAATAAATAGGTGTTGTTTGAAGCCACTGAGTTTGTGCTAATGCTATTCAGCAATAGAAAACTAATATAATTAGTAAAAATCCAAACCATAAAAAAGTATATAGTAGATTTTTCTATCACCCTCAGAGGCAACCACTAGGAAGAACTCGTGTTTCATCATTCCAGAAATTCTCTTTGCATATATAAACATTTACATGTGTCTGTGCATTGGATTTCATTCATACACACACACAAGGATATATATTTATATGTATAATTATATGGATATATATCTTGAAACAAGGGCCAAGGGCAATGAATCAGCAAGTATGTGTTATTTCAGAAATCTGTATTCTTTAGAAACTATAGAACATCTTCCAGCTGAGATGGCTTTTAGGAGAGCCAGGCTAGGTCCCTTTTAGTGCTGTGATTTTACGATTTACATTCTGAATTAAAAGTTTGATGGGGTTGGGCATCAAGGTAAACAGAGGAAAGACAGTTTTTCCACTGCTTTCCACCTTTTTTCTTCCTTTCACGTACAGACCAGAGATCTTTTCTTACAACACATTATTTTGACCGTGCGTTATAGTCCACTGTGTGGTGTGCCATAATTTATTTTTCTTGTATCCTACTGGTAGGTATGCAGGTTGCCTTTAATATTTTGCTATTTAAAAATGCTACAATGAGATTCTTAATGCTTACATCTTTGCATACATGTGTCTGTAGCTGTGGTATCAATTCCAGTAGTGAAACTCCTATGTCCAAGGCTATCTTCATTTTAAATAGATCAAGTATTGCCAAATTAGTGTCCTAAGACTTTGCACCAAATTTCACTCCTACTAATCACATGTAATAAATGCTTGCTAACACCATGTAATACAAAACACTTTGGTCTTTGCCAGTCTCATACGTGAATAATGTATCTTTTTTTTTTATTTGTTTAAGTACTTTCAAATAATGTGGAATAATGTTGAATAATGTTTATAAGCCTTATTTCTGTGAACTGCCTGTTCATATCCATGCCAAATTTTCCATTGAGTCGTTGGCCTCTTCCTTATTGACATACAAGATCTCTTTATATAACAGCCCTTTGTTTGTTGTCTTACAAATGTCACCTCCCCACATACAACTTCATGCCATTTGTCTTTTATTGAGTTTTATTTTTCCATGAGAATTTCATTTTTTTGTACAGTCAAATTTTTCATTCTTTTCCTTATGGCTTCTCAGTCTTGTTTTATGCTTAGGAAGTCCTTCCCTGTTTCAACATTTTTTTAAAAAAATCATACTTCCTTTGGATACAATTATATCTCAATTATTTACATTAAATGTGTAATACACCTGGAATTTAAAGCTCAGCTTTACCTTTTTCCACATGGCTAACCAGTTGTTTCAAACCATTATTGAATAATCCAGTTTTTCCTGATGAAAAATGCTAACTTTAGTATGTACTGAATTCACATAAGCACCATATTTTCTGGATTTATGCATCTGTGGTTTGTGTCTACTGTAAGTATTTTAATGACAGTAGATTTAGAATATATTTTAACATCCAGAAAGACTAATCTTCACTCATATCTCTTCTTTTTCAGATTTTCCTGAGGGCATTCTTTTTATTAGCTTGAGATTACCGTTCGGCTCTGATTCCCGATTTATTGATTAATTGTATGCAAGTCATTGTACTTCTGTACCTCAGCATCATAAAAAACTGATGATATGGGGATGAATTTGTATTATTTACTTATATGGAAAGCATGAATGCTAAAAAAGAGAAGTTATAAACTCAAGTCTGGAACGGGTACTGTAGTGTTAGCCAGGAATGAGAAATTCAGTGAGAGGGAAATTCCCTCCTCTGGCTGTAGGTTCTTACTGTTTCCGCTTCGTCCTGTATTCTTAGCTCTGTTTACTTTGGCAGACCTGGTGCCCAACCCCATCGCACATTTAATGAGTATAAATCATGAAACTTCAGAACTAAAAGGGACTGAGCCTGGCTCTCCTAAAAGCCATCTCAGCTGAAAGATGGTCTATCTCGTTTGTAAAGAATACAGGTTTCTGAAATATCATATACTCCCTCTTTCTCACTCTCCCTTGGCTCCTGTTTCAAGCCTTCAAATACCTTGGTGATAATATGTTTTTATAACTAACCATCCGTGCTTGAAGGAAAACTCAATACATAATTTTCTGTTTTCTGTAGGGCACAGAAAACAATTCCTTCTGAGAAATGAACATTTAAAATATTATTACCAATTAGACCATAAATATTCAGAAGAGGCCACGGGTACCACCTGTAGATTTCTGTGATCACACTGGCAAGGTTTTGC
Organism: Camelus ferus; assembly: GCF_009834535.1. NCBI lineage: Eukaryota > Metazoa > Chordata > Mammalia > Artiodactyla > Camelidae > Camelus > Camelus ferus. The sequence goes on along the minus strand of NC_045698.1, from coordinate 30,257,782 downwards.
CCATGTAATGAAGATCTGTGTGTTCAAATAACCCAATTTCTTGTTCATTCAACAGTAAGCGTCTGGCATTTGCTGAGCACTGAGCTAGGCATTGGGGGTATAACAGTGAGTAAGGCAGAGGTCCCGCCTTCACTGAGCCCCTCTCTACTGGAGGACAGAGGTGTGCACGTATTTACAATAGCGTGAGATAAGCTGACAATACATACTAAAAAGCGACTTAAATGGGCATGCCCTTTGAGAAGTTCTGTTTCTAAGAAACTGATTTAAGAAAATGTTGAGATGAGTGAACAAAGTGTACAGAACTGATTATCACAGAATTTCCATAATAGTAATAAACACCAGAAAAGGAACACAACCAAACTACCTAAATATCCAGCAACTGGGGGTACTCTAGTAAATAAACTGGCAAAACCACGTAATTGAATACTAGTAAACTCTTGCAAGGAACAAAACAATACAAATCAATAAGTTTGCCTCTGGGGGACTATTTCTGATCTATTAATGGGAAAAAAGTCACAAAACAGAGGGGGGAGGGGCAAGACAGGGGTGTGGGATTAAGAGATACAAACTACTGTATAAAACAGATAAGCAACAAGGGTATATTGCACAGCACCGGGAATTATAGCCACTATCTAGTAATAACCCTTAATGTAATCTAATCTGTAAAAATACTGAATCACTATACTGCACACCTGGAACTAATATAATATTGTAAATCAAATATACTTCAACTTTTTAAAAAAGTCACAAAACAGGAAGTGTTATATGACTATCTTTGTAAGAATAAACTATACTTATAAATTAAAAATTTAAAAGGATATACATCCAAATGTTAAAGAGTTCACATTTGATTGGCTATTTGGTTACATATTATTTTTTATATTTTCATATAATATACAATATTCTGACAATATATAAAATGTATTTTATATTTATATAAATATTTTACAAAAAGCATGGTTTTTTTTTTTTAAGTCAGAACAAAGATTTATGAAAATGTAAGATGGTGAATACAGTGACTTCATTCTTTCACACACATGAGTGAAGCACCTCCTGTGTGTCTGGCCTGAGATGCACTCAGGGAAGGCAAAGCTAATCAGAGGAGTTTCCTGCTTTTAAGGAGCAGCCTGGAAGGCTATGGATGAGGAAGCAAAGGAGGGCAGGGAGATGCAGAGTGACATTGGAGCTGTGCCTTAAAGAAGGAGTAGAAATTTTCTAGATGAGACAGAAAAGGCTGGAAAAATAGTCTGGACCAGGGCAACAAGACTGGAGAAGACACAGGAAGATCAGGGCTGCCATGGACGGTTGTGCAGTTTGTGCACTGTAGAAGGCTACCTGTTAAAGAGTCGGGGTGAAAGGCAGAGCAGGCTTTGCTTGCCAAATCATACATACTAGTTGCATCTTCCCAGAGGAAGGGGTACCTCCTTCCCTGAGCCTTTTTAAATAGAGGAAAGGGTCTTTCATTTGTGTCAGCACTTTCTGTTTTTCCAGATGTTGAGTCCCAAGGCTGGGTCTACCCAGAGAACGACAGCTTTTCCTGTTTACACATGGTACACTCAGAGCATCAAGGGCCCTGCATAAGCGAGTCCTGAAATCCTTATTTGGGAAGCGATCTTCAGAAGGGCCCTGGCATGTGCTCTCCAGAGCTACTTTAAAGCATGTGATTTGCTTTATATAGTTAGAGGCATCATTGTAGGATGCTGGCAAATTGTGGAAAGTATTGGAGAAAAAAAATGTACGTAAAATGTTCAGCTTAACAGCCCGAATATGTATGAAAAGCCCTTCAAATAACTATGCCCTTTAACTTTGCAGTTCTGCTTTTCAAAATTTATTCTAAAGAATGAACATAAAGGTTTGCATCATATAAGTGAGTCACTGCAGAATTGTTTATAGCAGTGAAAAAAAATCCACAATCTACAAGTTTAGCGTTTAGAGGTGGGTTCAATAAAGTACAATATGTCAGTGTTATGAAACACTAAACCAGGCAGCAGTTTAAAAGACTGGGTGAAATGCCCCTGCTAGGAGAGTCTTAAGCATTGCATGTCTGACTTGGCATTGACTGGACCAGACTGTTAAGTTTTGCTGAATTATCTGTCCTCCCTGCTATAGGGACTCTGGCTCCTTTGCTCACCATTGGTCTAACACAGCATCATGCATATGGTAGTTTATTTAAGGAATGAATGACTAGATGTGCATAGAAAGAAGACTGGAGGAATATGCACCAAAGGTTTAGAAAGCTTATTTCTGGATATTTAAACATTTTCCTTCTTTCTACTTTTTTTCACATGCTCTAAATTTTCTACAGTGGACCCAAAATAATTTTATAATCAGAAGAGAACAACATACTATCCCTAAAAATTGTAACTCAGAGCCTACATAAAGTATCTGAAGCCCAGTTTTGAAAAAGACACCCCTGCATGGCTCTTCATATCACACAGTTTTTAAAAAAGGTGACTGATGATTCTCATTACCAAAAAATTCAGGAAAGGAGCCCATGAGACTGCAAATTTTTCTAGGACATTTAAAAGTTGGCATGATTTTCAAAACAGTCCATCTATACACTAATTTTCAAGACAAATCTTTAAGGGACATTCACTGGCTTAATTTTATTTTGTGAAAGCTGCACTGTCTAGAAATCTTCATCCCCCTAACCCAAACCAGCCATTTTACCTAAAGCATGGATGGCATCAAGTATTTTTATGACAGTCTGAGGTTTACATTTTACTTCTCTTTGCAGTGAAAATAATATGGTTTTTCCTAGTAAAATTAAAAAAAATATGTATGTATCTTAAAGTTTGCATCCTGGTATTCTTTGCCAAGGACAATGGAAAACAAAACCATACACAATTTTAGATTGTACTCCAACTGTTGCATTCTATGGCTCTGCCCTCCAACTCTCTATTCCTAGGTTCCAAAGGCACGCCTTTCCCAAGCTTCTCCTTCTTTTATTTTGTAGAAGCACAGGTAAAAATATGTAAACAATCCAGGTTGTTCTACTCTTTTGAAGCTCCTTCCCAGTTAATTCTGGTCCACGTCTGCCTAGTGAACACCCTGCCACACATAGATACACACACCTCATAACTGCAGCTTGCATCATGTTCTCTCCAGACAAAAATCTCATCATTCAATTTTGCCCTCACCCCAGGCCGACTAATTAGCTGGTTGATATCAGCTGTGCTTTTTAACACCAGTCTGACTTAATGCCCTGCCCCAAGGCTGCCATGCTAATGATGGTAATTTGACAAGTGCAAGCTTTAACGCTCTGGGTTCCACATGCCACGCCAACTGTCTTAGGGTAACCTCCACCCAACCCACCATCTCAGCAGTGGCCCCCAGGAAGCAGAGGGGAAGTGCTAATAACCTGTGACAACTCAAGGAGAGGCCCCTGTGCTTTCCAAGTCCACATTCTGTCCCTGTGCCTTCTTCTTGGAAGGCCCATGATGACATTTCCTAGCAGAGGAGACAGGTACACAATGAAAGGGAAGCTACCCTGTGACACAGAGCAACAGGTGAGAGTTCTTGAGTTAAGTACACAGGGTCTGTCTAATCCCAGGCTCATCAAAACCTAGCCCAGCCTTCCGGCTGGATTAAAATCACTCCTATTACCCAACAGTCACCCTTCATTTCATCTGAACAGAGGCTTCTTTCTACTGCAGAGAAGTGTCCTCAGGAAGGACCCTTAGGGAGGGAACTTCAGGCACAGTGGCAGGCTGGTGAATGAATGTTTTTGCACAAGTGTTGTTTTTCTAAATCAAAATATTTTTGTAAATTTTGGTAAATCAAAGTAATTTTTAAAACATGGCTGATTCAGACTATCATTTTTGCACAGCTTCCCTGACTCGTACCTTCAGAGCACACTGCTTGGTCCAGGGAGGCTATGTGGTCATGGCAGGTGCACACAGCTTCACTGTGCTCTATTCCAAGACTTTGAGCACGACCCCTTGCTTAGTGGCAGGGTCTGGAATGGCTGTTGTGTGTGACTGGGTCTTGTGTGACTGGGTCTTCTCATTCTTTGCCTTGCCCCAAACCCCCAGTGCTCCCTTTTCTGATTTTATTGTGACTCCAGTTCCTGGCAGTGAAACTGGGGCTTGGTTAAGTACCACAACTTGACAGCTGGGGCACGATTCTGACCTCAAGCTCCTGACCTTATAAAGCAGCACTCACTGCCCAGTGCAAGTACAGTGTAAGCGACGTAAGTAATTCAGAATTTTCTAAGTAGTCACATTAAAAAGAAACAGATGAAATTAATTTTAATAACAGAACTTCTTCAACTCAATATATCCAAATATTATCACTTAAGCCTATAAGCAATATAAAATTATTAAAGAGATATTTTCTATTTCTTTGTACCAAGTCTTGGCAATCGGGCATGCATTTTGCACTTATGGCACATGTGAAGTGGGACCAGATCAAGGGCCACATGTGGACAAGAGGCTACTGTATGAGACACTGCAGTCAGAGGAAGCACAGGAGAACTCTGGAGATCATCCAGCCTGACTTTTTTTTACAGAAACGTTAAGTACATTTGCTGAGGTTATGCAACAAGTTAGCAGAAAAGGTGGGATTAGACTCCAATTACCCTCAGCCTACCCTGTGGTTTTATTCACAAAGCTGAACAGCAGCACTGCTGGAGTGGAACCCACACCGCCTCTGGCCCACTCGTACCTGCTCTGGGGCTCTTTTTCACCAGGCCCAGCCTCGAGGGGACAGGCCCCTCTACCTGTAATAACTTTTCTCCTAAATAAACTAACAGCTTTACTGGAAACACTTTGGCTGCAGCGTGGGGTCAAATTTTTCCATCCTTCCACCAGATAATGGTTTTTTTTTTATGACTTGCCACCTTTGTCCCCAGAAACTGTTTTAACAAGCTACTTAAAAACTCTGATTCCTTTATGCAATGGTTCTCAATAGAGTTGTCCATCAGAATCACCTATGGAGGCTTTCTAAAAATTCAAATTACTGGTCACCTACTCCTAAATTCTGATTTATAAGGCTGTGGAGGAATTCACATAGGGAGCTATTTTTCTGAATGGTTCCCAAGTTCTGATGCACACCTCCAACTCACAATGACCTCACCAGATGTCAGATCACCAGGGACGTCGCCTGGCGCCCTGGTGGTTGAACGCAGCTCTGTGCTCAAGAGCAAGCCTGATCTCAAGGAAAGAACTAGGTTCTCCAGTACCTCCTAGGGCGGGGCTTTCTGGCTTGCTTTCCTCCTTGCTCTTTCTCTGCACCCAAGGACACTTTTAGCCTCATTTCCTGATCTTACAGCCTCACCTGCGGCGTGGAGCTGCTGGGGCAGGCAGGCATGCAGCAGACAGGACTCGCTCTCATGGCCTTGGCTGCCTGTGTGGCTCTTCATCCCTCGGAAGGTGAGTTGGGGGCTGGCTATCTAAGCCTCCAGTGGAAGGGGGGGCTGCCTTCCAAGATGGAGCTGGAAGGAGCAAAGTACTCTAACAATTAGGGGCATGAATTTCCAAATATCTACACAAGAATGGCATAGGTTTGAATTCCTCATCTCCAAGAGGCAATTTCGGGAAGGAACCTCATTTAAACAGGAATATCAGTAATTTGCCACCAGGAGGATCAGATCCCTCCACACCAGTGCAACTTTGAGCAGTGATTCCTTTTCTGATGACAGTGTTTTAGACAACCCCCAGGTAGAGGTTGGAGGAAAGCCCCTATTATCCAACTGTCTCCCCCTTCACCCGGACCAGCTAAACTGTCCGAATACAAACGTGCATGTTTCTGAAGAAAGACAGACTTGCCCTTCTGGTTTATGGCTTGGTAAGTTGCAAGCTTTCTGAACAAAGTCAGCCGTGTGGGTACTGAAAACCAAAACTTCAATCTGATCTTAAAAATGAGACACAGGATAAAAGAGACTGAAGCACACAAATTACATCAAAGAGAACTTCAGTTGTGAGCTGCTAGCATAGATATGGAGATTATAACTGCACTTGGACTAGAGGCAATCTTTTCTAATTTTTTAAGGAAACCCTAAATATAGGTATTTAATACCTGACTGATTTGACTTTTCTTTTCTGAAACTTTACCCTGAATGGGATTCTCTAAATTCAGAACAGGGGTGAAATGTAAGTCTTGTTTGATCTGCTTTTATAAAAATTAAGCCAACATTTTTAAATTGACAGATTTCATATACACAGACTAATACACACACACACAGACACAATTGGATTTTAGAGCTTCTGTTGAAAAATCAGAGCTGGCAAAACCGGTTCCACATTTCCTGGCAAGAATTAGAGCTGAGTAGCCTCAGTCTTTCTCTGGAGCTGGCTATCACCTTATCTACTGCCTGGTTCCTGTAGGCATTTGCTTAGGGACCCCATTAAAGTGCCCGATGCACTGGGCTTGCATTACTGTGCACAGGAAACATCTGGATAATCCGTTCTTCATCTCTATCCATCTGTCTTTTCAAGACAAAAAGTTTGTCATTTTATATGTTTCTGTAAATTTTCAAAGAATTTCACTATTGAAATTTTAGGAATCACATCCATTGTTTCCAAAAGTCCACCTGCTAAGGCTTTACTCCTAGTTTTGGAAATGCAATTCTTTTTCCATAAAGCTTTGAAGTAAAGGTGCATACATCTCCCACTTCGGCTTCCTGGCCTGTTTCCAGCTGTCCCTGCAGCAGCTGCAGCAGCAGCAGCAGCACCAGCCCTCCTACAGGAGAGGGAAGGAAGGGCAGGCGGAGCGCGTAGGGGAATGAGGGAAGCCCTGGCAGACCCACAGCCAAGGTTTCCAAGGAACTGAGTTCTGGCAGAAAGGGTGGGACAGCAAAACACAAAGGTGTATGAAAAGGAGCAGCTGGTGATGATAAGAAAGAGAACTGAGAAGACCCAACAGTAACTTTCTGGGTTAGTCTTGGGGCTTTTCCTAAGGCAGTTTGGGTCGTAGGAAAATCACATTGTCTGAGAAGTGCAACTTTCTGCCATTTAAAAATAAGTGATGTCGGGGTTAAGCCTAAGAACAGTCATGGAACTGAGAGAGCAAACCACACTGCTTTCCGTAGCAAACTTCCATTCAAGTGTCTGTGTGTCTCGGGTACCCTGTGGGAGGCTACCTGGGATTCAGGCTGGGGGGACAGTCAGGCTTGGAAGGAGGGAGGTAAATACTGAGGAGTGCAGGGAAGGAAGTATAGGTGGCCTTGGCAATTGTCTTCGGCTGGGGGAGGGGATAGGGAAATGGCCCATGCCAGTTTGGGACTGTGGGAAATACATTTTGTTTTTCTAGACATTAAATGTTCCATTAGCTTAATGTTGCCTGAAGTGGCCATCTTGATGTGATGGCTCAGTGATTGGCATTTCCAAAATGTTCCGCATAAACCAGGAAGCAGTTGACTTATCCATAATTAAAAACCCTGGATTCTACCCAAAGATAGGGCATACTCCATACCTGTTGACGTGGCTGCTGGCTCCCAGAACTCAGATGAGTCCATAAAAATGTCTATCATCCAGCAGCCAAGAGCCAGATTACTTAAAGCCACGATCTAGGGCTTTGTGGGCCTTGCTGTTTTTATTATACATTAAAGACTAAGGGTCCATTTTTGTCCAGCAGACACAAGTTGGAGGATTTTGCTTCACTGAGTCCCAAATTGGCTTCCTCTGACAACCCACTTTCTCAGAGTAGGATGGCTCCTAATTAGATACTTGCTAGGGACTGGCTGTTTGCATCCTAATAGAAAACATCTTTTGTTTTAATCATAGGAGACTCACTAGAGAGAGTTGCCAAAAATATACATTTGGACTTGAAAGTTGTTCTGCACAGTGGGGCTCTCCACTTCACCAGGAGTAGTTCCCAAGAGGCCAGACATGATGTGCTCAGTAAATGTGCCCTTCAGTTTCTCTCCAAGTGTGCCCTTTAATTAAAACAACAGGTCCTGCATTCCCTGAGTTCAATGACATTGTTGGATTAAGTGTCTAAATTTTATTAAAAAATCCAATCATCGTATCTATTATGTAGTTCAGGGTGTTTTTTCTTAAAATACCCTTTTCTGTGTCCAGAGAAACAGAGTGATATGATAGCAATTTTCTCAAATTTCAGTTATATACAGGTCCCTTTAATGGAAAACATTCTTATTCTCAATGATGATTCCTAAATTATTTCACTACATCACTTGATGTATAAGCATAAAACTAGGTATAAAACCCTTGTGAATATACCTCTTCTGCAATTATAAAGCCAAAATAAATTTTAAGTAAAAATACAACTACAAAGCCAAGATTTAAATGTAACAATATTAATTTAATGTAACAGTTAATGTTTGGCCCAAACTAAAATCACCATTCCAAACACAAATATAGCACTGATACTTGAAGCAAAGATTTCAAGCTTTATGTGCATAAACTACCCTGTTCCAAATAAGAAGTGTTTTTCCACCACCTTTTCCTATTGAACCATGATGGTATAATTTTGCCCCCCCCCCCCTTAGCACACAACCCATTTTGAAATTCCGCTCTGTTCTCTTCTGATCGATGTGGGACAATTAAGGTAGTATCCGACTTGGTAACAGCACTAGCATAAACCTAAAGCAAAATTCAAATCTCCTGCAAGTGTTTCTTTAAGATGGTCTTCCAGAAGGTCCAGACCATGCATGTCTATTTAAAGATTATCACTGAGATGACATATTAAATTCAGGCATCATCTGTAAAGCTCATGGACCCTGAGAACACATCCAAGGGCCCCTCCCAGAGGTCAATGAAGCCCAGTTTAAGAGATGCTTGGATACTGGAAAGAGTCTGGACTTTGGACTCCAAAAGGCCAAGTCAGAATTCAAACCATATGAACTTGGGGAACTGCTTAACCACACATAGCCACAAAGATTTTTAAAAATAGGACCAGAAAAGGGTTCCCGGACCCAGTTCCAACATGTGTGTGTGTATACGTTTCGCCACACCAAAAAACAAAATTGAACTCTCTATTCTGACACTATCTACCCAGAGACAGACTGAGCTTCCACAAGGAAAGGGCTCACTACCCCCCACTTTAGATGCCAGTAGCAAGCCCAGGTTGTTATCTGTGCATCTGACCAACCAGCTACAAATGGGAGGTAGGTTCCAAAGATTCCCATCCTTGGGTTCGATCAATTTATTAGAATGGCTCAGAGAACTTAGAAAAACCTGTTTTCTCTCTAGATTACTGATTTATTACAAAGAAAACAAATCAATAGCTAGACGAAGAGATACACAGGGCAAGGTCCCAAACAAAGGAGCTTCTGTCCTTGAGGATCTTGGGGCCCAGACTGGTGGCATGTTGGAAGCATGCTGGTTCTCCAGTGTGGAAGCTTCTAAATCTATCCCCTGCTTTTTTTTTTTTTTTTCTTCTGTATTTTGTGGAGGCTTCATCACGTACGCATGATTGATTAACACCTTGGCCATTGGTGATTGATTCAACCTCCAGCCCTTCTTTCCTCCCTGGAAATCAGGGGGTGGGACTACAAGTTCTAACCCTCTATTCATGGTTGGTTGCCCTGGTGACCAGGCCACATCCTTAGGTGCTTTACAAAAGTTACCTTCATTAACATAAGCCGAGACGTGGTAGAAAGGGTTTGTTATGAATAACGACACCTGTTTCACCTTTATGACTTTGAAGTGTTTTCTGGAACTGAAGATAAGAAACCAAATGATGCTTCCATTGCTCTTATCACTCAGGAAATTCCAAGAGTTTTGGGAGCTGTGAGCCAGGAACTCACATATATTTGAAGATCAAACATATTGAAAAATATACTTGGTCGTCTGAATGAGCTATATTTCAGCCATCTGAATGTCAAAATATATATATTTCTTATAAACTGCAAAATCACAGACCAGAATCTACATATTGTTTCACTTACATTTTTTTCCACTTAATCATAGGTAACAGTGTATCTGTTCAACACACAGTCATTTCTTAAAAGTTTGCATCATTCATCTTAACAGACAACAAATAACTTCCTGGAACAATTTGGAACATTAAAGTTTCATCCATTATCAATCAGAGTCCAATCAAGGGACAGAAACCAGACAATAATTTGAACAGAGAATTAACACAACTAATTATCAACTATAACAAGAGATAGGCTAGAAATGTTAATGGAGAGTAGGTTCTCATTCAGCAGAAAGAACTCGGAGACAAGACACAGAGGTCAAGAAAGTAAAGTGAGGATTTATTAAGTGATAGTATGCTTTCAAGGGGAGAGCAGGCAGACTTAGGTGAGTAGCTGTGCTGAGTTTCTTTGGCAAGATGGTTATATGGGGTGTGAAAATGAACAGGTGGAATATTCACTGGAGAGAGAGGGGTCTGGGGTCATATTTTCTGATTTCCATCCCAGCTCCACCTTCCCGAGGGGAGGAGGGATTTTTATCCTTATTTAGTCTTGATCAGAAGTGTCATGACATCAGTGCATGATGGGAACTTCTGACCTGCAAGGGTAATTTTATTGGAATGACTGTAATAATGGCATGAGCAAAAGGTTACATTCAGAGGGCATAAGAGGTTACATTCAGACACCAGAGATGCCTGACATATGCCACCTTTCTTTATCTGCCTCCAGAACACTTATCAACCCAAATGTGTCATTTCTTATCAGTCCAGAGGTTCCTGCTTTGGTCTGCCCAAGGACCCCCATTATTCACAAGATGTATGGGCCATTTAGCCCATGCCCCACTTTCTCTGCTCATATCTAGCTATCTGTCTACTCAAAACAGAAAGAAGAGGACAGGAAAGAATATAGGAATAGCAGATATTCCTACGGCAAAGTAAGAGTATTTAAGGAAGAGATCCTACACCCCTTCTCTGACCAGCTGTGATCCAGACCTTGTTGGAGAAGGCACAGACATGGCTCACTGAATGACCAAAAACAAAACACCAATTCAGTCTGCCCTACAGTTTGCAGGGGAAAGTTCTTCACAGGGAAGGGGGAGTATGCTTTCTAAAAGGAGAACTTCAAGGATGGGGCAGCCTGGCTCTTCACCTAGTTGTGCAGCTGGCAACACGTTTATTCTTTAAAATGGATGCCTTGGCAATCAAAAGCTTAATGCCAGGCACTTACATTACAATCAAAAAAGCTGACTGTCAGGTACTTACACTACAAGGGTCCATCTTAACTTCATAAAATAGGCAATTAAAGGTGAATTTGAAGCTTAGGAGCAATAAATTGAAAAAAGGACACATTCCACAGTGACACCTGGAGCTGGTACTGTGCTGTATACTGACCTCCAGGTGATGTCTTTTTTGTTTCCACGTATTGTTCACTATGTCACCCCTGTTCTAAGCACGTATGTGTATAAACTCATACAAGCCTCACAACAACCCTATGAGGCAGGTGCTATTACTATCCCCAAACTGCAGATAAAGAAACTGAGATACAGAGAAGTAATGCACCCAACATCAGCTAGTAAGTAGCAGGGCCAGGACTTGAACCTGGTAGTCTGTCTCCACACGCCTAGTGACTGTGCAGTAATGCCTGTCGGCATGTCTCTGGAACAAAATTATCCAACCCCCTTCAAGACTATCCCCTGACCACTCCAGTATCCATGCTGTGAGAAGTACTGGGGAACAAATGTCTTCAGATTAACTAAAGAAAAACCCTTATTCATTCTCCATTACCCAGAGCTCAGATCAGCTTAAGTGACATTGAGCACTAATGCCAGGCACTGTGCTATGGGGCATGGGTACAAAGATATCCCAAGGGAGTTCACAGTCAAGAGACATAGTCGAATAAACTCTTAACTTTACACATGGTAAAGACAGGAAAGCTCAGAGTGCTGCAAGAACACAGATTCATGTAGGGAAAGGGTAAGGCTGGGAGAAAGGAGGCAAGTGGGAAGCTCAGTAGGGCAGGAGCCAACTGATGAGGTCTTGAACTTGGGCAGCGGGAACAGGGATGAGAAAGGGGAGACAAAGATAAGAAATGTTCAGGGAGTGAATTTTAACAGGAGTTTGTGACTGGCTGTGGGAGTGCAGAAGGAGGAAGGAATGACCATGGGTTTCTGGCTTGGGTAACTATAAATAATGGGTAAATGAGATGAGAAAAGGAAAAGGAGTAAATTTAAAGTCGCAAGAGATAACACCCTCAGTTGGATACAGAGCGATGACTATATTAGCAGAATTAGTGTCTTGTAAACCAGGGATACTGTAAATTTTTGGAAGGAATGGGTAACAATGTTACATGCAGCAGGGAGGTATTTTGAGATAATGTTAGGAAAACAGCTGCTACTGTAGGGACTCGGCGGGCAGGTGTCATGACTTACTAATTTTTGTATACTTAGCACCGGGAACAGTGATACAAGGCAGGCGCTCAATAAATGCTTATGAACTTTACTGATGTAATAATCACTTTCACTAGTAAAATAATACCCTTACTCAAATGATTCAAATCCAAAAACGTTTGTTGAGATACTGTTGCTACTTTCCCAAGAAAGTTTTTCCTTAACCTTACAAAGCCTAAGTTTTCAGTTAAAAAAAATTAACAAAGGAAATGTAAAAAATTTACCAACACTAGGGGGAAAAGCAAAGAAAAAGGATAACAAAATGAAACAAAGTAAGGTGGATAAAAAATTTAACCAAAAATTTAGTGTCACACTATTAATACCAGAAAAAACAATACGAAAGGTCTGTAACAGCACTAGCGGAATCTTAAAGGAAAGATGAATATGATCAATTCACCAAAGTTCATCCAGGGCTGAGCACAGGGTGAGGCAAGTGATGCGACCAAGGTGAGTCGTGCAACTGCAGGGTCGGATTTTGTTTTTATTTAAAACTGCAGTATTTTATTTACTATATAATTTTTTTGTTCTAATTCTTATTTTTAAAGTATTGCATTAAAATATGATTCATCTTGATTACTGAATTTTTTGGTGCCCCTTCAAATTTGGCACCTGAGTCTAGTCCTTCTACTCCAATCCCGGGAAGGACGAGGAAGATACTCGTATGCGTTAGAAAATATAACCCCAAGTGATATACTGTAAAAGTGAACAGACTGACAAGAAAATCTGACATAATCTCAACAATAGTGTAAGATTTTTTTACGTACGCGCATCAGAAACTGACCAATCAAGGAAGTAGGGTATAGCTCAGTGGCAGAGTGCACGCTTAGCATGCTCGAGGTCCTAAATTCAAGCCCCAGTACCTCCATTAAAAAAGCAAAGAACCTAATGCCTCCTCCACCCCCGCCAAAAGAAACTGATCAATCAGAACGCTAACGGAGGTAGGAAAGACGTGCACAACACAACTAATATTTTCCTACAACTCTGAAAGGCAGCCGTCGGTAGGCCAGGCCTGGCCGTGCGCGCCCCGGCCCGCTGCCCGCACCGCGGAAGCGCGTCCCCAGGAGCCGCGAGGCAGAGGCGGGACTCGCGCTGCGTCCAGGGTCCGGGCCGAAGCCGCGCAGGTGCCTGCAGTTCCCCGGGTCGCGCAGGGGAGGCTCACGCCGGCAGGCGTCCGTGGCCTTGTGAGCTGCCGCGCCGCGCGGGTCTGGGACTCCACCCTCCCCGAGGCGCAGTACTTATTACACGTGAACCGCTCCTCCGCTCACGTGCTCTCCCTGCGCCACACACACGCCACACACGCGCGCGCGCGCGCACGAGAAAAGCCGCCCCACCTTGACAGCGGCGCCGAGCAGGTTGCGCAGGCGCAGACCGGAAAAGCGGCGGCGGACGTGGCCCAGACAGACAACGACCAGCACCACCCGCTTCCTGTTGCTGCCGCTCCGCACTCCTCCTCCGCCCCTTCCTTGGGCTGGGGTTTCCGTTCCCACACCTGGTCTCCGGTTCCCCCGCTCTCCTCTCCGGTCCACGGCCGCCTGGCCTACATGTACGTGTAGTGCGACAGCCGTAAAGCGGCGCAGCGTCGTGCTTGGGTCTTTTCCCCGTATTGTATTGGTTTTCTCTGATTTTCCTTTTTTACGGTCGTGAGTTGGACGCACAATTATTTTATCGTGTTTGTGTTTTAAATAAGTGCATTTAGGCTAAATTTAGCTGTATCCCACCTGTTACAATAGGTAGTACCTCCACTCTTTTCCGGAATAAATATTTTGTGATATCACCTTTAACCTCTGACTCGAATGCATTTTTAAGTCTCTAACCAAGTGGTATTTGTAAATTTATAAATATATTTTATTTATTATTTCGATCCAAGTTTTTAAACGGTTACTTTGCACAGAAACTATTACTTTGCCCAGGAACTACTTCTTGAAACACTGTAGAATAAAAAAGAAGTCTTAACTATAGATACGGTAAGGTAATATTGTGATGCAGGGGAGGGGAAAAAAAAACTTTCCTCTACCTTTCTAGGTTCTCTACCAGGGCCCCTGTAATGAAAGATAAATTAACAAGAGAAGAGCATATAAATTGATTTAGTTTAAGTTTTGTTTGACGTGGGAAGCTCCATAAAGAAATGAAGACTCAAAAAAGCAGTAGAGTTATGGCTTATATAACTATTTGGACAGAGAGTGGTAATTGTGAAAACGTGGAAAGACAAAGGAACTTGGCCTAGGGCAGATAAGCATGGAAAAGTGACTAGGAAGATAAGGGCGAGTTTAACAAGGTTTGTTTGTACAGTTTTTTCGTGGCCTCCACTTCCCATAGTGTGGAGACACAATCCCACTTCACCCAGAGGGGCTGCTGCCACCCTCCCCTACCAAAAAATATCTTTCTTCCCCAGGTGCAGGGAGACCACCTTTTACTTGGAAGTTTTCTCTCTGGCTTTCAGCACAGAGTGCCCTTTCTCCATCTGCTGGTTTTTGTTTTTTTTTTTTAAGTGATTTTAACTTAAAATCATCAACATGCCAGAATGGCATATTTTGGGGTGGCAAGTTTTGAACTTTCAGTGACAATGTTAGGGGATAGTGAGACCCCTTAAATTAGGAGGCCAACCAAAGTGTGGTGTGGGTCCTTGCCTGCCAGCTGGAAAGAATTCACAGCTGAGGCAGAGGGACAGAACGAAAACTGCTTTTATTTCTCAAAAGAGGAAAAGGAAGGAAAGTGCTCGAGCAGGGAAAGGAAGCGCTTGAGTAGGGAGCTGCCATCCAAGATGGCCGGTGGAGACAGCTCCAGCTTGGGTCGGGTCACATAGACTTTTATGAGAGTCTTCGGCATAATGTCCTCTTTCCAGCTGTGGTGGAACCAGTCAGTCCTTGTACGGACTTTTCAGTCCTTGTATGGGCTTTTCCGGTTGTTGTCATGGCAATTGTCAACTGTCATGGTGCTGGTGGTGTGTCACTTAGCATGCTAATGAATTATAATGAGTGTATAATGAGGCTCAAGGCCCACTGGAAGTCATATCCTCCACCATCTTGGACTCTATTGGTTCTTCTGATTGCAGTTGCCTCCTGAGACTTAAGAGTAATTGATTTCTACTCAAAGGAGGGGCAGGGGTATGATCCTGGGCAACAGCCTTGGTAATAAAAAGGAAAGTTGTTTTTAACCAGAATGCCCGCAATCTGGTGGGCACAGCCCGCCCCCCCAAAATCTCCAAAGATTCTTTTCAGCTATGAAAGTTTTAAAGAGAAAGGGAGAAGTAATCTCAGTTAATCACTGAGATAGGTTGTCAGAGTCATTGCCAACCCCAATGCCCGCAGGCTTGTCCTAATGAACTGCTTGAGCCTGCTCTTCTATGACTCTGGGAGGCCTGGGATACTTCCTTCAGCTTTTCTATAAACAAGAGGCAGGGTTTGGTGGGGGGGAGGTGTTCACAGGGTCCTGCTCAGTATCAGCAATACATTAGAAATTGTAGATTAAATGGACAATTTCTTAGAAAGCTATCAAAATTAACTCAAGAAGTTATAGAAAAATCTAAATAAACATACAACTGTTAAGGAAATGAAGTTAAGGTTGAACATCTTTTCTTCAGACAGAAATCAGGCCTAGATGGTTTTAGAGGTTTTACCAAACACGAGGAACAGACAATCCTTGTCTTACACAAACTTTTTCAAATAACAGAAAAACAGAGAAAGCTACCCAATGCATTATGGGGAGCACGGGAGAATACTGTGTGCACGTGGCCTTACGAATTTGCAGAAACACATTTCAGTGTGGGGTTAGATTTCCTTTCGGATTTGTGTTGCCATCTCCTCCTTATAGCTGGACAACATCAGTTCCTCCTAACTTGACTTTCTGCCCCCATCGCTCCCCACTTGTTTATCAAGACAGGTTTTCCTAAAACCCTTCCTCATTCACAAATCTTAAATGGACTCCATTTCATAAAAGATAAACCTCCTTAGACAGACATACAAGGCCTCAGAGGTGTGACCTCGGTCTATCTTTTGAACCATATCTCCCATCACTCACCTTCCCAGCCACTCAGTTCAGACATAGTGGTCTATTCCTCTCCAAACCCTAAACGTGCCCTGGGCTTTCCTATCTCAGAACTCTAGACCATGTACTTCATTTAGCCTGGACAAGTCTTCTCAGGTTTTCTTCACCCATCCAAGTCCTCCAAGATTGAGTCAAGTCCTTCCCCAGTGGGTAAATGTCAAACCTGCTCCAGAGGCCCACATGGTTCCTCTCTTCTGAGCTTGTGGGACACCCTGTCAACCTCACTTCTTCTTTAATCAAGTCCTATCTGCAACCCCACCAAGGTCATTGTCTGGAGCTATTTTTCATCTCTTCATATATTTTATGTCTTTGCACTTAGTTTTATCTTCCCCAAATATAGTGTGAGTTCTGGAAGGTAGAGACGTGTCCCGTCCCCGGATCTGCATACATAGGGCCCCCCAGTGAGTGTTAGCCCCTTGCTCAAGTGGATTGACATTGTTTCTCTGGAGTCTTTGAGACGGGCGCCAGGCCAGTGTTGTATAAGCTGTAAGATTTAACATTTCTTCCTTTTCTTCTTTTAGCCATACTCCCCATTGCCTCCAGCTGCTGCACCGAGGTTTCACATCATATTTCCAGAAGGCTTCTGGAAAGAGTGAATGTGTGTCGCATTCAGAGAGCTGACGGGGATTGTGACTTGGCTGCTGTCATGTGAGTTTGCTGCCGCAGGAGGCCTAAACCTGCACAGAGACCACTTCTCCACCAATGGACAACAGGTCTAGGTCAGAGAGGCTTTGCCTGTTACACAACATACAAAGACTCACTTAAACCTGGGAGGGGAGAGCGGAGTGAAGGTCCCGGGGCGTCCAGAGCCCCAGGGTAGCCCTCTGCTCCCCGCCCTGCGGTGCTGCGCTGAGGGCTACGTGCCTTCAGTCATCAGGCTATGTGCACGACCTTCCTAAGCAAAACGAGGGACATTCTGAGTGAGAACAAAAGCAAAAACAGAAGGCGACTCTGTTCTACTTCATGGCTTTTGCTAACTTTTTTTCAGCAAGTAAATGGATTGCTGTCATTTTTACTATCTGAATTCGTCAAGTGTGCACGTAACATTCAAACAGATGTGTAGAGACGTCCGTACCTGTCACAGGTGGTCCACGCAGTCAAGTTCCGATGCCCTCCTTTGCTTCTGATTCTGAGCCACTGGCACATGGTGAACCCTCTCACCCCTCCTATCCCCACCCCTGACCCAGTTATTCAGAACTTTGGACTTAGATGTACTTAACGTCTCCCCAGAGTTTAAATTCCGCGAGGCACTGGTATGTAGTAAATCTGGATTCTGACAGTAATGCTGTGAGGAAGGCACACATTATCTCCATGTCACACAGGAGAACGCTGTCACTGGGGAGACTACATAGTTCACTTGGTGACAGACAGCGAGTGAATGGCACAAATGGGGTGTGAAGTTAGGTGTCTTCGTTCAGAACATGGTATACTTCCAAAGGCTCTCAAAAGTGGTGGTGGGGAAAAAGAAGTGATGGTGGGACTACACATAGCATGCTCTCCCCAAACTCCCACACTGGGCATCTCCCAGGAGTGCTGGTTTCAGCAGGACTCCAAGGTGACACTGATGAGCCCTTTGGGCTACATATAAGCCCACTGCTTATGCCTGAGTTGCTGAGTCACTGGGGAACCTCTTTATTTATTAAATGAATTCCACAAATATTTTACTGATTAGCTATGATGTACCAAGCACCATTCTATATGCAAGAGATGCAGCAATAACAAAATAGTCTGCCCTCCTGGAATCTCCGGGAGACTCTATCCAACTGGGTCACGCAGACTAGTCTCTGAGATTTAAGTTTCCCCTTGCCCCCTTTCAAAGGAATCCATCCGTTACTCATCTTTGAGAAACACTGCTCCAAGACAGGGTTCTTAGAAGTGCAGAGGAAGCATTTGGAAGATGTCCACTGACAGACTTCCTTCAGGTCTGGGGACCATGAACCCCCTGAAGTTTGTGGGTATGAATGTGGGAGCATTTTTCCAGGGAGAAGGTCGTTGGTTTTATAAGCTCCTCAAAAGGATCTTAGATCCAACAAAGTTTAAGCATCAGTGTGCAGAGGAAGACAATTCCTGGCCCAGACATTGTATTTTTTATTTTTGGGGGGGAGGGGGAGTTTATTAGGTCTATTGATTTACTTTTTACTAGTCTTTTTAACGGATGTACTGGGGATTGAACCCAGGACTTGGGATAAGCAAGTGCTCTACCATTTGAGCTCTACTTTCCCCTCTCCAACTCTGAATAAGCATGAGTGTCTATGTGGGAGAAGAGAGGATGGAAAACCCTCTCAACATCTCCTCAAATCATGCCAGCTCACTGGATCTATCAGCCCAGTTTAGTCAGTGGGAACCAGTGTATCCTGTAGCAACCCAGGGAATACTAGATAATGAGGTACCTTCTGAGGGGTGCTTCAAGTTCTCAGCTTCTTTGAAAAACTCCCTTACTATATGCCTGGCCAAGAGTCTACCAGTTTTTATTTAATTTTAATAAACAGTGCTGGTAATAGTTGGAGAGTGAAAATTCATAGGCAGTTCATAGCCAATGCTCTGGAGAATTGGAGATTCTGGATACTGGTGTGAAGTCTACCTGCCTGAGGCTGCTCTGGCTACTCTCAGAAACACCAAATTCTCTGCTTTCAATTCCTTCCACCTCATGGCATATGTCACCTTCAGAACTTGGAAGGGCTCCCAGGGGACTCCCGGAAAGCCATGGGGAAAGAACCAGAGAAAGTTTCTGTGTGTGTGTAAGAGTAAGAGACAGATGCAGGTGATCATCAGGGATACACTGGTAACAGGATTTTCAGAGAAGTTTTCTTTGGAATAAGCAGGTGAGATAGAGATCTAAAAGGTATAGGAACAGAAATGATGTGAACAGGAATGATGTAAGTCCTCACTTCGATAAGGGAAAATATGATCAAAAACAAGCTTCATTTTAAAGAAGACTCAATTTTAATAAAAGGAAAACTATAAAGCCAATCACTTGGATCTAAAAAATACTTTATTCAAGTACTGATTTGTAAATTGACCTCTCTGTAGAGAAAAGGCAGCAGAAAAATATTGAGTAGTTATGACTTGGTCTGAGATAAGATGAAATTTGACTATGTAGTATTTTGTAATCATAAATTACAGATCATCTCTGTTGTGTTTCCTGACATTTGACATAAATAGATAAACGTTCTCTTGTTTTCAAATTGTTTTACTACAGAATATCCCTCTCCTTATCCAAAATGTAGTCTCCTAATTTTGAATGTGTATAAACACTTTAAGGTTGGAGACAAGTGTTTTAGAAGCAGAAAACATTGCAAGTATTGGAAATATAATTCCCAAAGAGCATGTATTATTAACCACAATTAATTAATATAAATTAACTTACAGTGAACTCACTAGATTTAATTCCTTCTCCTTTTCTGCCTAGAAATAGGCCCCTTGTTTCACACCCTATAAACGATCACTGTAATTTTTGACGTCTGAGATAGCAGTTTGCTCGTTTAAAATTCCACTATAGTGACTTCATTAAAGAGCTTCTAGCTGTTTCTAAACATAAACACAATGCAAAGTTGTTTATCTTGGGCAGAAGGCAGAGGTTTCTTGAATCATATAGACATTACCTGTTGGAAAGAAAAATTTTGGTTATTGAATAATGTAATTTGAGAGGTTTCCGTATTTTTTCCAAAGTGGTTGTTGAAGGACCGTTGTACTTACAGAAATGGGTGAAGAAATAAAATTCAGGGAACAATGATAGGTATAATTTCTACGGCAGGTCCATCCCTTTAAATCTGTTGGCCTGTTTCTAGCAACTCTCTTGTGGGGGGAAAAAAATCAGGGGAACAGCCTTATGGTTTCTTAGAGTCAAAACTCTCCACCTAGAAATCCACAGTGGGGTGGGGTCAGTGTCCATCAGAATACTGTGGAGTTGGGGAGAGGGGAGGGAGAGTGAAATAGGCTACCTCCTTGCCCACATTACCTCACCTCTTTTTATCCTGATGAATACACGTGGGATACAAGTCGGGGTATCAGCCATCTTTAAACTTCAGGGTTTTACAACATCAGAACATCTTGGATTTGGGATGTGTGTTCTGGCAGCTAATTGTTCCCCTCCTTGTATTACATTGAGATGTTGAGGCCCCACTGGGTAGGCCTTTGAGAAGGGTCCCACTTGGCAGGTGTTGCCTGTTCTCCTGTGGCTTTCCTCCTCCCTAGATCCTGTCTGTGTTCCCCCATCCAGTTCTCTCCTGCAGCCCCAGCGCCGGTGCCCCTCCCTGAGGCTCCTCACTCCCCACGGAATAACGGCATCGAGCCCTAGTTCTCTCTCGGGGCAACCGACGGGCTTATCTGGGTGTATCGGCAGAGACTTTGTCCACTGGATGTCTGCTCAGCTGCTCGCTGACACCACGGGGAGAGGGGGGTTTAGCCCTTCGGGAAGGATAGGAGCTTCAGCTCTTTCTTGTTTATTGTTTTCTCTTCCACATTAGTGCTCCAGCCAAGATTTCTCCTGTAACAGCTGAAGGCAAACCAACTGGCCTCCATGAGAAAGAGCTCTGCTCTTGAAGACCTCTCAGTCGGATACACTTGGAGAATGTGTTGTTCTCCTATTAAGATGCCTCACTTCTTTCAAATGAATAATCCCACACTCTGGGCTTTTTATGCTCAAGCTCATTCAAGCCTTTCCCAACATTCCTCCCTTTTTCAAAAGTCCCCACATTAGCTGATGATTCCTCTTCCATCTGGGGAAATGGCAGCCTATTTTCTAGTCCCGTTTTTACCCCTACAGAAAAGAGGCATTTTAATTTACTCAGACATAGAAATATTGTACAGGTAGAGCCAGCAGGATTTTCAACATTTACTAAGATTTGGATGGTGTCTGATGGGGAATTAAAAGTCACAATATCTTTTGTAACAAGAATTCTTCTAGGTACCAGAAATTGTGAAGGTGCTGTAGAATTCTCCCACCCCAATGTCAAAACTTCATACAGAAAAATGATAACAAAAACACATTCTGAGACGTGGTGTAGATCTATATTCTATTTAAATGTTAACAGATGCCTAGAACATTTTGATTGTTTTGTTGAAATAAAACCAGACTGTTCTTATTTTGAACAATTTTGACTTCATGTCTACAACTAATCACTGAATTCCTGCTGTGAACAAGGCCTTTTCAAGACACTTCCAGACTATTCCTCCTTCAAGGAGCATAACACCACAGAGAAAGGAGAGTCTGAGACAGGCACTCAGATAAAAGATGGAGTAAACTAAGTGCCAGAAGAGACGTAACTGGTGCCATGAGATTCAAAGGAAAAAGGGGCATTTAGTTGTGAGGATCTGGAAAAATCTTATGGAGGCAGATGTGTTTGAGATGGGCAGTTAGGAAGAAACTGGTTTTGCTGGGTGAAGTTTGGAGTCAGGAAAAAGAATTGGGTTTACTTAGTTTCTTTCCTCTCCCTCCCTCCCCCTCCCCATCTCCTCTCCCTTCTCCAATTCCTTCTCCTTATAATACTTTTAAAACTTTCTGCAGATGTCTGAGCAACCACAGGCAGAAGTGTAGTCAAGTCAAGATTCATCCTTGTGGTCCTCAGCTTTAGGATTCAGTCTCTAACATACACTGTGTCTAAAACAGGGAACTGCCTATAAATTCACTATGTTTTTAATCTACTTGTACTTTCTGTCAGTGATTTTTTTTCCCCCTTCTCTTCTTGACAGCCTTCATGTCAAGCGCAGAAGAATCTGCGTCAGCGCACACAATCATGTTATTAAGCAGTGGATGAAGGAACAAGCAGCTAAGAAAGATGCTAAAGGCAACGTTTGCCAGAAGAAACACCATGGCAGGAAGAACAGTAAAGGGGCACATCAGGGGAAGCGTGAAACACATGGCCACAAAACTCCTTATTAGAGAGGGTACAGATGAAGCTACACAGACGAGTCCTGAGTGAACTTGGCCATAGTTCATTAGAACTATATCACGTGGATATTCCTTACTGGAAGCCAACAGGGCAAAACAAAATATATTTTTTAAGGGAACAATTATATAGATGCAAATGTAGCCAATAATGTATTCAACTGAAAAATGAAATGAAAAGAGAATACTTATCTTCATATAATATTTTAAGAGCAGCATACAGATCTAATTTCAAAAACTTTTTCATTATGATGTTTTCCAAACCTACAAAGAAGTTGAAAATGTTCTATGAACACCTGTATTCCTTTCACCTAGATTAATCCTTGTTAATATTCTGCCACACTTGTTTTTTTTCTCTCTTCTCTCTTTGTACGTATGTATATAAAACATTATGTATAAAAATATATAATTCTTTTGCTAAACAATTTGAATAGAAGTTACAAACATCATGACACTTTATTCCTAAATATTTTTTAGTGTACAACTTGGCATCCCTCAAGAATAAAGACTTTGTCTAATTACACTATCAGCTTTATACCTAAAAACAATTCATCATATGTATACACAGTATATGTATTAACATTCCACATTCAAATTTCTCCAACTTTTTCCAGAGCATTAGATTTTTTTTCAACCAAAGTTTACATATTGCAATTTAATTGTTATATTTCTTTAGTATCATTCCATCTAAAAAAAATCCCTGCTTTTTTTCTTTTTTTTTCTTCCCATGGCATGAATTAAAAAAAAAAAAAAAAAAAAGGAGCCCAGGCCAAGAATTGGTTCCACATTCTTGGTTTGTCTGTTTCCTCAGGATCATATTCGGATTTAACAATTTTTGGTAAGAATGCTTCCTATGTGAATTTGTATATTATTGCATTATTTAGAGTTCATGAACAGTGGAGTTCATTTACTTCATAGAAAACTTTTAGCTGAATATCACCTAAAATGCGTAGTTTGAGTAACTACTGTTGTTTGGATTGACAAATTCTGACACTAAAAAGGAATGCCTGCTTTCCTCTGGGAGCTGTCTGCCTCCCAGTTGGTTCTGGGGGCAGACTGGGAAGGGGTCCGGAGTTGGGTCTGGTGTGGGATGATTTTACGCTCTCCTAAATAAGGAGCCTATATCCTTGAACTCCTAACCCACCTTTCCCCTACGTTGTGGGTCTGTCCCCACTGTTCTGCTCCTCTTTTGGCCTCCTTGTTCACAGAGGCTCCGAGATGTAGAGTAAGAGGTAATTTTCACAAACAGCCACCAGATGGCAGAAGCACAGCGTCCGCTCTGCCCGTGGTGTTGCCAGGATGACTTGAGTGTGATAATGGAGCACACGGAGGTGCTGAGCCTGATGTAGATTAAAATATCACCAGACCTCCTTTGTCTAATACTCCTCACTGACACTAGTTTAGCATGTGATTTACTTATTCTTACCAACAATCCTGCGGGCTTTGTATTGATGTTTCCACTTTAAGGATCAGGAAACCAGAGGCTCACAGGGGTAAAATGACTTGCCCAAGGGCACACAGTAAGCGGCCAAGACAAGCCTTTTACCCAGGGCTCCACTTCCCGTTTTCCCATTAGCCCCAGCAGTGAATCCTGGAAGGTGTGGACCTGGGGGTGGGGTGGAGGGAGGGGAATTCAGGTAAAGATCTGTGCATCTGGTGCTTCAACAAAGGGCCAGGGGATGGGCTGACAGTTTTACTTGGGTGCAGAATTAAGACATGTTGCTACTGGCATTGTTAGAGCTGATACCGGCAATAACCATCTTCACAGATTAAAATAGGTCCCAACCAGATTTTACTGAGTTTTACTCTTAAGTAGTGGAGGGAATCACACACTATTTATAGCCTTTGTTTTGCAAAATCTCCCTCACTGGGTTCTTCTTTTCAACATAAAGACAGATTTTTGTCAAAAAATACAGCATTCTTCCACTCAACCGCATCATGCTTTTTAATATGAAAATATAATAAAATAGGTAATCTTGAGAAAAAAATGAGTCCTTAATGTCTCAGTCCCTTCTGGCTGCTATAACAAAACACCGGGGACTAGGTGGCTTGAAAACATTTATTTCTCACAGTTCTGGAGGCTGGGAAGTCCAGGAGCACAGTTTTGGCAGATTTGGTGTCTTGTGAGGGCTCTCTTCAGGGTTGGAGACTACAGACTTCTCTCTGTGTCCCCATGTGGTGGAAAGGACTAGGGAGCTCTCTTGAACCTCTTTTACAAAACACTAATCCCATTCATAAGGGTTCCACCCTTATGACAAAAGCACCTCCCAGATTGTCCTTCTAAGTGAAGTAAGCCAGAAAGAGAAAGAAAAATGCCATATGATATCGCTTATATGTGGAATCTAAAAAAAAGGGACACAAATGAACTTATCTACAAAACAGAAACAGACTCAGACATAGAGAACAAACTTATGGTTCCCTGGCAGGTAAAGGTGTGGTGACGCAGGAAAACAGGTGTGGGGCATGAGGAGGGCTGTGTCCCAGGTCTTGGTTCCAGTGGGAGTCTTGGTCAGGGATTACATCCCCCCAAGTAAGGTAGATTATGTGTCTCTTGGTTGCGAGCAGCCAGTTTATCAGCATATGCCCTGGCTGTACCAAGGATCCAGCTTTTTTCCTCAAAAGTGCAGCAGGTTGAAAGGAGGACCTGTAGGTCCCTCCAGGTAAGCTCATAGACCATTGGTAGCCTGGCAGATTCTTCCATGAACCTACTGGGGTCCTTGGAGAAACGTCCAAATTTCTCCTTGCAAGTAGCTAAATCAGCCATAGAAAAGGGGACGTGAACTCTGATTGTTTCCCCATCACCGGCTGGCACTTCCCTTAAGGGGCAGAGTTTGGTAGTAGGAGGTTGGTAGGTGGCCCCACTTCGAGCAGTACTGGCAGGACTTTCCTCTGGTGAGGGAGATGCTGGGGAAGACTGTGCTGCCTTGGAGTTGGGGGAAGTAGGAACTTCTGGCTGTGGACCTTGGGCAGCTGGACTCATAAAGGGGTCATCTAGAATATCGAGCTCCTGTGGGAGGAGATGCTTAGAGGGGATGCGGGCCAGGAACATCTGGCAGGAGTTCCTTAGACAGGTTTTGGTATAGGGTGAGGAATATTTGGACATACGGGATTTCCCCCCATTTATGGCCTCTTTTACAAAATAGGCCTAGCTGCAAGATGGTATTGTAATTTAGTGATCTGCTCATTGACCAGACCTCTTTGTCCCCTAGTTTGTATTGCGGCCATGCAGTATTACAAAGGAAAATTAATTTTTTTTCAACTATTCTTTTTAAACTTTTTCCGATTTACTAATATGCATCCTAACAGGGAGTCTTTTGGGATACTTGTAGTTGTCCCCATTTTGTTTAGGATGTCCTATCCATGAGCCTGAGGTGGCTCCTTTAGACTAGTTAAGGAAAGGAGCAAGGGCCAGAGGAAGAAAAGATGACTAGAGTCCCAGGGTCTAAATCCTTTAGAGGGAAGGAGGAGACGTAGGTCCTGAATCAACTAAGCAAATTACGTTTTGTTTAAGAGAAACAAATAGTGTCGAAAGGTGGAAATCTAGAACGAAAAGGGAATGCTATAGCCACAATGCCTCTTAGACCAGAGATCCGTAGGCCCACTAAGGGAGTGTCCGCCTGTGACTCCCACTCAGGGGCACTGTAACCTGTGACCCCACTAAGGGACGCGAAAACCTGTGACTTGTGGAGAGCACTCTCCGGTAACTCTCGCTCAGGGGTGCTTGAACCCACAACCCCACCAAGGAGTGCTAAAAACCTGCGACCTTGCCAAGGGGTGCTAAAACCTGCGACCCCACCGAGGGGTGTGAAAACCTGCGACCCCACTGAGGGGTGAGAAAACCTGAGACCCCACCAAGGGGTGCGAAAACCCACGAACCCGTGAACAGAGCACTTGCGGGTAACTCTTGCTGGTAACTCTCAAAACCCGCTATCCGTAAAGGGAGTGCCCTGCCCCCGACTCCCGCCTACGGATGCAATGAGGCAGTATGCCCCGAGGTCACTCAGGGAGGGCCAGGCTACAAATTTTTAAAGTGGAACTCCCGCAGTCCCCCAGTTTGGGCCCCCTTTTGTAATTCTGGCATCTTGGAACCAGACCAGCACTGTGTAGAGAGGTGGAAATAGGCTCAAAGAGCCATGGAGGGGAAGCTCACCCAATCAGGTTGCCTGTTACTTGCCACATGGTCTTAATTTGGATGTCCGAGTGGTCACCTTGGATTTTCTCAAGTCCAAAGAGACAGAGCGATAGAGGAGAGAATGAGAAAAGATCGAGGGGAGAAAAGCCTTGGACTTGGGCTCCTTCACGGCTAGAGAGCTGGTCTCTGCCAGATTGGGCAGGCAGCGTCAGCTGCCACCTAAGGGCTACTTGAATCTGCACGGAGCGGGAGAGGCCCCCTGCCACCCTCTGAAGAGAGGGGAGCCGTAGCCCAATAAGCGGGTCGAGATTATGCCCTTCGAGCCCTGTTTCTTTATGTAAATGCCCCACGTTGGGCGCCAGAGATATGATGCAGGTAAACAGATGTGGGGTGTGAGGAGGGCCGTGTCCCAGGCTTCGGTTGAGCCAGTGGGACATGCCCTGCCAAGCATGGGTCCTTGGCTTCACGCAGGAAAGTATTCAAGAGCAAGCCACAGTTGAGTAAAGGTAGATTTATTCAGAGAGATACATTGAAAGGCAAGAGAAAGGCCATAAGGTGTGGGGGTTGGGTGCTCAGATTAAAAGTGGGTACATACTCCATAGACAGAGTGAGGACCATCTCCGAAGAGGGAGAGAGAGGGGCCGCCCCCGAGGCGCTGTGTTGCTGGTTTTTATGGGCTTGGTGGCTTCATATGCTAATAAGTAGAAGACCAGTCTAAGGGGAAGGGGCTGGGATTCCCGGGAATTTGGCCATTTCCCACCCTTTGAGCTTTTGTGGCTAGCCTTGGGACTGCCCTAGTGCCTGTGGGCGTGTTGTTCACCATGTTAATATATTACAATGGGCGTATAATGAAGCTCAAGCTCTATTAAAAGTTAAATCTCTCATCATCCAGAGCCTCAAGGCCTACTGGGGGGTTGAATCTTTCACCATTTTGATGTTAATTGCTGTGGCATTCCTTGAGTGGCTGTGCACTGCCCCCTTCCGGTCTCATAAGGACCAGGTACCTAGGAGAGCAGCTTCATAAAGAAATTCCACTTTGCAGGCTATCACATGTGCTTTTAAAAACATTATTATATCACCAATACTGTTACTGCAGTATGCCTAGATCACCCAAGTTAACCCTTTCCGGTTTTTTAGATAATACTTTTATTAATGTAATACAAGTGTGTAGTAAGCAAAACAAGATAAATAAAAAGCACAGCAGAATTAATCATGGAAACAACATCCTCCCACTCTAGCCTCCCTCTTCCCAGACCTGTTCTTTGAGCTGCTTCTTTGAGGCAACCTCTTTTAATCTTATTTGGAGGGGGAGGTAATTAGTTTATTTATTTATTTAAATGGAGGTACTGGGGATTGAACCCAGGACCTCCTGCATGCTAAGCACACTTCTACCACTAAGCTATACTCTCCCCTAGTCCATTAACTCTATAATTTCAGTCTCCTCTCCCTCCTTTTCTTTTCCTCCTATCCTTCCATCTTCCATCTTGTGTCACATCAGCTATAGTTTTACATTTACGTTACTATAATTCTATACGATAATAACCATCATCCTTCATGCTTAAGGCAGGATTTCTCAACTGTGGCACTGCTAACATCTGGGGCTGGGTAAGTCTTGACTGTGGGGACTCGCCTCTGCATTACAGGTGGATTAGCATTATCTCTGGCCTCTGCCTGCTAGATGACATTCAGAGTAGCTCCAGATAGTCCACATATCTCCTGGGAGAAGGGAGTAAAATTACTCCCAACCTCAGTTGAATCGAAGGTAGATTCAAAAATTGAAAACTAATGTTGCTGGAAAATTTCTAAAATGACCAAATTCCCTGCCCTGGTATACACACACCTTATCCCAAACCTAGGGGTTGCAGCAAAAATTTTTAGTGATGAAATTAAGGCCACAAATCAATTGATCTCTGGATAGGGAGAGTATCTGGGTGGGAATGACTTCACCACAGATCCCTGTAATTCTGGGTCTAGAGGTCAGAGACAGAGTAGTCAGAGAGATTCAAAACAGGAGAAGGATTCAAGATGCCATGGCTGGCTTTGTAGATAAGAAGGGCCAAGTCCCAAGGAATGTGGGTGGCCTTAGTTGTTGAGACGGGCCCCCAGCTGACAGACAGCAAGGAAACAGGGACCTCAGTCCCACAACTACTAGGAACTGCATTCGGCCAGAACAAGAATGAGCTTGCAGTGGATTTTCCCACGGAGCCTCCAGAGGGAATGCAGTCTCACCAATACCTTGATTTCAGCCTTCTGAGATCGTAAGCAGAGAACCCTGTCATGCCACATCTGGATTTCTGACTTACAGACTGTGAGGTAAGAAACAGGTGTTGTTTTAAGTGATTAGGTTTATGGTTCTTTGTTATGCAGCAATAGAAAATTTACACAATCAGTAAACAATGCTTTCACCATCCTGACTATGTAAGCATTGGTCTCTGCTGGGCCAACTAGTGTGCTAGAGTTTAATCCCCTTCTCTAACAATGAACTGTGTGAAATTCACCTTTCAGGCAACTTGAGCCTGATGAAACATGACTACTTCCTACATTATTTGTGTGGTTTAGATATTTTACTTCTTTCCTAGGTGTGGCCAGCCCTCCCTGTGACCTCTATATTTTTCTATTATCCATGAACAAACAGAACTATGACTTAAGTTTCACAATGTATATAACTGATTTGATGCTCTTTTGACAACTGTAGCAATTTTCTTTTCTTTTTTTTTTTTAGTGGTTACAAAATCATGCTTTCCCTGTGGTAAACTTAAGAGACCTCCAGGTTCGTCCCATCCTACCCACAATGCTGGGGTGATGCTCTTCCTTAAAATTCACTGCCAGAGAATTTGACCAATTGGCATATTGTAGTCTCTCCATCTTGTTACCTTTCTACCCCTAAAAACATCTCCTACATCCAGGGTTTAGCACATAGTAGGCACTCAATAAATATTTACTGATAAAACATATGTAGGCAACTGGTCCCTCGTTTGGCCAATGATGGTGAAAATAAGACACCACGGGAGAATTGCGCACTTCTGGAACTGGTGCAGGAAAACAGGTGGGGTGCGAGGAGGGCCGTGTCCCAGGTCTCAGTTGAGCCCCTGGGACATGCCCCGCCAGGTGTGGGTCCTTGGCTTCACACAGGAAAGAATTCAAGTGCGAGCCACAGTTGAGTAAAGGTCGATTTATTTAGAGAGATACATACTGCATAGAGTATAAGGAAAGAGAAAGGCAAGGAAAGAGGTGGGAATTGGGTGCTCAGATTAAAGTAAAAGTAGGTACACACTCCACAGACAGAGTGCAGGCCATCTCCAAAGAGAAGGGAGCGAAAAAGAGCGGCTAGGCGTGGTGTTACCAGTTTTTATGGGCTCAGTAGCTCCACATGCCCACAAGTGGGACCATTCCAACTGCCTTGGCGAAGGGGCTGAGATTACCAGGAACTGAGCCACCACCCATTCGTTGGCCTTTTGCGGTTAGCCTTGGGGCTGTCGTGGCGCCTGCAGGCATGTTATTTATCACGCTGTTACAATGAGCATATGATGAAGCTCAAGATCTACCTAGAAGTCAAACCTCTTAATCCTCAAGGTCAGTTAGGAGTTGAATCTTCCACCACTTTGGTGAATCTTCCACCATTTTGGTGTTATTTGCTGTCATTCCTTGAGTGGCTGTGCCCTGCCCACTTCCCTCCTGTCTCAGAGTGACCAGTCTCTACTGAAGAGTGAGAGGGATACTAAGGGTTAAATTCTTTGAGGTCCTGGCCTGGGAGAGTACATTGACTAAACCCAGTGTGCCTGGGCACCACTGTTTAAAAGCTTCTCTTTTATATATATATATATATAATATATATATATGTATTTCAATTGAAGTATAGTCAATTTACAATGTTGTGTCAATTTCTGGTGTACAGCACAAGGCTTCAGTTATACATGAACATACATATATTCATTTTCATATTCTTTTTCACCATAAGTTACTATAAGATATTGAGCATAGTTCCCTGTGCTGTACAGTATAAACTTGTTGTTTATCTATTTTATATATAGTATTAGTATCTGCAAATCTCAAACTCCCAATTTATCCCTTCTCACCCCCTCAAGCTTCTCTGAATCTCAGAATTTTTGTGTTTTACTTCTTCCTTACAGCTCTAATACCAGTCTGTCCATAAAATGGACTTTATCTCTATTTCTGTATATCTTTCTCCTGGGGGATAGTGATCTGTTATCAGTGAATTAAAACAAAGAAGAAAGAACCTTCTTTACAGAGGAGGTAGGGCAGGAGAAAGAGCTTCCAACAGACTGACTTTGCTAAACCCAGACCACAGTAAAGGTAAATTGTACAATCTGGGAGAAAAATCTAGGTTTAAGAAGAAGTAGGGTCATAGGGGTCTTGGGGATTATAAAGGGTGAAGAAAAGAGATGACTCCTTATTTGATTCTCAACTTACAGAGCTACCCTGGACCCACCAAAATGGCTCAAATGAAAAAGACGAAGATACCAAATATTGCTGAGGATGTGGAGTAATTGGGACTCTTACGTGCACTGGTAGGGTGTAAATTAATAACAGTCTCTTTGGAAAACTGTCTAGTGGTATCTACTAAAGCTAGATACCTAACCTGTGACCCAGAAATTCCACACTTAAGCAATATCCAGTCAGGGAACTATGTTCACCAAAACACATGTATAAGAATGTTCATAGCTCTCCCCAAATGGGAACTACCTAAGTGTCCATCAGCAGTAAAATGGATACATTTAAAATGCTATATTCATAAAATGAAATACTATCAGTGAGAAATGACCGTCTATAACTCATGTGTCAATATTGGATGTATCTCAAGTATATTGATTAGACACAAAGGAGTCAGTATTGTTTACCTATTGGTATGTAACAAATTACTCCTAAACTTAGTGCTTAAAACAACAAACATTATTATCTCATGGTTTTCATGGGAGAGGAATCTGGGAGCGACTTAGCTGGATGATTCTGGCTCAGGGTCTCTCATAAGGCTGCAGAAAGTTGGCATGGGCTGCAGGTATTTGATGGCTTGACAGGCGGACCCCCTTCTAAGGTGGCTCACTCACCTTGCTGTTGGCAGGAGTCCTCAGTTCCTTGCCATGTGAGTTTCTACATGAACTGCCTGAGGCTCCCTGTGACAAAGCATCTGGCTTCTCTGAGATGAAGTGATCCAGGAGAGAGAACAAGGAGGAAGCTTGGGTGCTTTTATGACCTAGTCTTGGGAGTGAAATGCCATTGCTTCTAATGTATTCTACAGGTCACACAGACTAGTTCTGATATGCTGTGGAAGGGGACTACACAATGATACAAATACAGAAGTCAAGAATCACTGGGGATCATTCTTGAGGCTGGAATATCCATTCTGTATGATTTCATAAATATAAAGTACAAAACAGGCAAAACTCATTTATGTCGCCAGTAGTGAGGAAAGATGATGACTCTGGGGAGAGGACAGTGACAGGAAGGAGGGAAGGGAGGGGCTTTGGGGGTGCCAGCAATGTCTTGTTTCTTGATATAGGTGTAATTATATGGCTTTGTTCACTTTGTGAAATTTCACTGAGCAGTAACTTATAATATGTTCCTCTTCTGTGTGTATATTAAGCTTTGGCAAGATAAATATAATAAGAAAAAGGAGGAGGAAAGAAAGAATAAAGGGAGAAAGAAATACAAAGAGAGGAGGAGAAAGAGAGGGAGCAAAGGAGGTAAGGAGGGAAGGAGAGAGGGAGAGAGAAGAGAAGAGGAAAAGAAAAGAAAAAAAGAGCAGAACTCTGAAAGACCCCCATAGCACATAGGATTCATGTACTGTGCATGAAAAATCAGGCCATTTAAGGGAGGTGCTTGGGCTGGCCCAGGGGCCCAGGGCAACAACTGAAAAATCCTCAACTATTTGATTGCTGTAGAACATGACCCATGGGCAGCAGTTTTCTTCTTATAAACCCAGGTGCCATAACTTCTTACTAAAGACAGCTGAAGATATTTAGAAGCAGGAGTAGTGAAATTCAAATGTCTTCAGTATTGTTCCATCCTCTGGGTATATCACACCAATAACCAAGAGACAAAAGACTGTCAGCCAGCACTGATACAGGACACCACATCTTAGTCTCTTTGGCTTCTACTGCTGTCTTCGTGTGTGGCAGCTAATCTAATTTCCCAGCTGGTGCTGAACATGCCATGACTTCTAACACTGAAGGACAAGTCTTAGCCAATATGAGGCTGATGATTTTGCATACTGGAGCTTCTTTGTCATTTTATCTCTTGGCATTCCCTCCTCTGACATGCTGTCTTTGAAGTATCCAAGCAGCGCTATCTTGAGTTCTCAATCAAGCAATTCATTTAGAACAGACTGCCTAATCTGGGGTGCATGGGGTCCTAGACACTCCGGAGAGACTGAGGAAGTCCTTGTGGTTTTAGACAAAATTTTCATGTATATGTGAACTCTTACATTGAGTGGACACATGTGTCCATTGCAGGGGAATGGCTCAGCCGTGGCATCCAGGTGACCTCGCACAGAGCCACCCAGGCCGGGCAGGCAGAGGTTTGAACCATAGCTCATGTGAGTGTTGGCAGAGTGCCTTGGGATCCTCCTCTCACTGGCCCTTCTCTCTCTTTGTTTTTGGCTTACTCGCTGTATTATTTTTTAGGGCTGCCTTAACAAAGTGCCACAAACCAGGTGGCTTAAACAATAGAAATTTATTATCTCACAGATCTGGAGGCTAGAAATCGAGGTGTTGGCAGGCTTGGTTCCTTCTGAGGGCTGTGAGGGAGAATCTGTTCCATGTCTTTGCCCTAGCTTCTGGTGGTTTCCTGGCAATTGGCATTCCTTGACCTGTAGAAACACCAGCCTGATCCCTGCCTTCTTCTTCACCTGGTATTCTTTCTGTGTGCATATATCTGTCTTCAAATTGCCCCCTTTTATAAAGACACCAGTCCATATTAGATTAGGGCCTACCCTCTTGACTTCATGTTAATTAATTAGATCCATGATGACACTATTTAGAAATAAGGTCAATCTGACACACTGGAGCACACAACTGAACCCTTAACACTTGCTTTGATGATGGAAGCTGCCACGTGGGAAAGGCCCCCGTGGCAAGGAACTGAGGGTGAACTCTGGCCAATAGCCATTGAATATCTGAGTCCAGTGGCCTGTGAAGAACTGAATCCAGTCAACAACCATGGGCCTGGAAGTAGATCCTTCCCCATTTGAGACTTGAGATGAATTCAGCCCTGACCAATACCTTGATGACAGTTTGTGTCTAGGCCGACATCTTGGTTGAGCCTTTCGAGAGAGTCTGAAGCACAGAACTGAGCTAAGCTGTACCTGGATTACTGACCCACAGATATTATAAAATAATAAAGGTGTGTTGTTTTAAGCCATAAGCTTTGAGGCAGTTGGTTATGCGGCAATAGATAATGAATATAAAGAGATGAAGTAATGAAAGAAAAGCAAAAATGGCGACAAGTTCTACAATTAAAGAACACACACACATTGAGATTGGGAACCAGATGAGATAGTTTCTCTTAAATATATTAATAGAAAGTATGGCCAGCAGTCAGTCTAGAGATATATAAGGGCCAAGAGGGCTTAACTTCAAACACAGATAATTCAAAGGCTGGTGGAAACCTGACTGACAGGGTATCTGAAGTCAAGTGGAGTCAGGATGAGAGGAATGTTCAGGTTTGAAAGATTAATATTATCTTAAGATACCAGAAAAGACCCTGAGGCATAAGAGGAATTATTTCTTATTTAATAATTTTGAGACGATCCCATTCCTGACTATATTCATAAAAACTAAATATTTGAATCAAATATCCTTCATTGTCATTGACACGGTGCCATGTCTCTAAACATAAAAACCAGATAGTGAGCTGACTTTTTTCAGTCAGACTCAGCCTAAACTCTACTAAAGAAGTGGTAAGTGTTGCAGTTCCCTGAGGCAGTTCAAAGCCCAGAACAGACAGGGGAAAATGTTAAAAAAAAACACACACATACCAGGAAGCCAATGTTCTAATGGGGAGGAGGATAATAATTAGTAGGTGCAATAATAACAATAATTAGTATAGGAACTAATTTGAGTAGCAAGAGACCTAGTTATTAGAGGAAAACTTCTAGACAAGATCATTTTTTGTTAAGCCACATCATGCCCTGAGAACAGTTCACTGAGTTTTGCCTTTGAATGGTTGTATTTAGTTGTAATGAGTATGCCCATCCAAACTACAAATACCTTCCATCCAAATAAAACATTCCCCTTAGCTAAGAGTTACACTGAATGCTGCCTCAGGCAGCCTCCTCCAGTAAATAGGCTGTTTACTAATCACTGTTTGTTTTACTTGGGACTCTGGTCCACATTCTGAAACAAAAAGTACTCCAATCCAGACAGAAGTTTATTTCCCTCTTCTGACACAGCACCCTGAGTGTAAACAGTCCAGGGCTGAAATGCTGGTGCCGTCTGCCATGTTTCTCTGCTGCCCCTCGTCCACACGGGCAAATACGGCTCACCACCATGTGTGCTGGGGCCACACCCCAGGCTGCAGTAAAAAGCGCATTCATTTGCCAGGGCTGTCCATAACAAAACACTACCAACCGGGTGACTTATAAAAAATAAGAATTTATTTTCTCACTGTTCTGGAGGCTAGAAGTCCACAATCCAGGTGTTGGCAGTCTTGGTTCTTTCTGAGGTCTGTGAGGAAAGGATCTGCTCCAGGTTCTCTCCTAGGCTTGGAGATGGCCAAGTTCTCCCTGTGTCTCTTCACGTCATCTTTTCCCTACATGTGCCTGTTTCTGTGTCTGAATTTCCCCATACTACATTAGGGCCGACTCCTATGGCCCCATCTTAACAAATTACATCTACAACTACCCTATTCCTAAATAAGGTCACATTCTAGGGTACTGGGAGGTTAGGACTTCACTATAAAAATTTGGGGCGGGGACACACAATTCAACCACAAGAAGGAGGAGGAGTGGGGTGGGAATGAGGGAGGAAATCCTCTTTTAAGTGCGTGACCTAGAGGTTGCATATAACCTCCCCTCACATCTGTTGGCCACATGACCACTCAACTTCAAGAGAAAGGAAATACAGTTCTTAGCTGGTGGTCACATGACCAGCTAAAACTGTGTTTTGTTATTAGAGGAAGAATGGATATCAGGGCAACCAGCAGCTTTAGACACATTACAGTTTGCAAAAATTTTAGGAAGCAGAGAGCTAACTTCTTCCGCGAAACTGCACTGATAATTACTCTTTCATTTTGAATACTACCTATCATACCAGAAATGCTGTTTTTAGTCCTCACAATAACTGTGAAAAGTTGATATTTTTACCCCACATATTTCAAGAGGGGAAATCCAGGCTCAGAGAGATTAAGCAACTTGTCCAAAGCTGAACCTTTTAAATGGTGCTAAAGCCTGACGCATTTCACTGCACCCACCGTTCATTGTTCAGATACAATGGCGAGCAGCTCTCAGCAGACCTTTCTTACTGGCAACTACATAATTTTCAGCTCACTTCATCCTCAGTTCTGGTTGGTCACTTGAAGATTTGTATGAGAGATTATCAGAAATGCCCATTTCTAGACTTCAAGGGTTAGTAAAGTGATAGGCAACCAAAATTTCATATATAAAACACACAATGGCATAAATATAGAAAATATTTTGTATTTATATATAACACCCCACACAATACTTCCCCATCCCCACTGCCAAGGCATCAGTTTGCTCTGTGTTGCTCTAGTTAAAAAAAAAAAAATCTATATATATCTATATAGATATACATTATAGATATATATAAAATATCTTGAATGTAGAATCTAAAAAAACCCTCACAATTCATAGAAACAGAGAATAAACTGGTGGTTGCCATGGGGAAGGGTGTTGCAAAATGGGTAAAGGCAAGTCCAAACTTCCAATTATAAGAGAAATAAGTCCTGGGAATGTAATGTATAGCATGGTGGTCATAGTGAACAGTACTGTATTGTATATTTGAAAGTTACTAAGAAATTACATCCTAAAAGTTCTCACCACAAGAAAAAGGTTGTAACTTTGTGTGATTATGGATGGTAACTAACTGTGTTGTGGTGCTCATTCTGCAATATATACATAGGTCAAATCATCATCTTGTACACCTAAAACTAATACAATGTTAGATGTCATATCACAGTTTAAAAAAAATCACAATGTTTATTAGAAAATAAAGTCTATAAATAAGAATTCTCTGGAGTTGAGCAGAGAAACTGTCATACTTCTTCCTCTTCCCAAAGATGAAGTCAGGTAAAGCAGTGCTGTTACTGTTTCAATTATTTCAGCCTCTTTCTTTCTAGGCACAGACAGGAAGTCACCTTGGGATGGTGATTTGCTTGTTCTATGAAGAGTTTCTTGCGTGACTTCTGTTTGCTGCATAAATATAAGGTCAGTGGGCAGAGGCAAAGTTCCATATAAGACCTCCATCTCCCCTTTTATGGTTTAGCCACACTGTCTTCCACTGATCTATGCAAAATTCTGGGGGAGAAGTATACAGTTTGCACAAGGAGACCTGAGCATATGAGAAAATGGACCAACACTCTAACCTCAACTGCTGAAATGAAAGTTTGAAAAACTCAAGGTAATTTCCCAAGGTCTGCTGGCAGGCAAGGCACCAATTGCCACTAAGGAAACCTCAACTAAAGTACAGGATTCTTATCAGCTGATGACTCAGGTTTGACACCAGGGGATCAGTGTTTGGGAACGGAGGTGAATTCTTTCTCCCTCAATGTGTGGTTGACTGCCAAAACTCTCAGGACACTGCCACTTGGAATATAGTGTCTGGGCCTGTGTGTGACCCAGGAGAGCTGCTCTGTGGAACCCAAGCATGGAGCATCTCCTTAAGCTGGTCTGTGTATTTGGTCCAATAAGGGCATCTTCCTCTGGACCATGGTACTGGGGAAGTCTCATGAGGACGGGACCATGTCTAATATGTTCTCAGCTACATCCTTGTTGTTCAGTGTCTGGTACATAGAAGGTGCTCAGTGAATATCTGAGCATAAAATATGTTAATAATGGATCCAGGATCCAGAATTCAGTAACAACACTCTGTGGTAGCAACCATGGCAACTATTCTAGTAGATTCCAGTCTCTTTACCTGGTGTTTGGAAAGAAGGTGCACCTTACTTTGGACTGAATTCTTAGACTATTCAGGTGGAGGAGATAGAGAGGCTTTAAGAAAATATGCTAGTTCTTGTGAATAAAGGTAAATTGATTTGCAATCAGTTGATTAGAAGAATAAAAGAAATGTTACTGTTTTTTTTTACATCCTAAGCCAGTGGAACAAGTCTTACTAATTGCATAAAATATTATTTCACGTGTCTGAATCTTGTAGGTCACAGGTGACAGACAATTCCAAGGTTCTAATTCCTTGAAAGAACAAGTATAAACAAGGTTTATTTCAACTGAGTGTAACCCTTAATATAATCACATCAATTGTTTAATGTTAGAAATGCTCCAAAATGGGCTCAAGTTTCTTTCCAGGGATAAAAAGAGAAATTTGACATTTCTAGTGCCCTAAACCAAATCTCAAAATTTGGCCAACTTCCCTATATTTCAGGCTGAAGAATCAGAGGCAGTGTAGATGGAACAGATATTATATATTATTTGGAGCTAATATACTCACAATGATGGCTACGTAAATAATTCAAATAAAATGTTAGTTTTAATAATCTTGCGTGAGTTTTTGTTGTGTCAGCAATTTCTATTTAACATATGCACGCACAAAACCTAGAAACTACGTGTGAATCTGTTTTTTATAAACTAAACATTCCTGAACACTATGTCATCATTCAATTTACTTTTATAAGCTCAATTCTACTTTAAATGAAGTAGGATAGTTTTTTTTATTTAAAAAAATTTCTCCAAAAAAAAAACCCCTTTTGATAAAATGAATATAACTTTTTAAAAGCTGATGTTGTCCTTTGATTTTTTTTGTTGTTATTGTTGTTCATGTAGCAATATGTGGTCAAAAAGCACTGGATTGTTTTCGTCAGACCAGCCTTAACTGAAATACTTACATAGGATGTTGGTTTATTTATTTGCAAATGGAGATAATAAAAACAGCCTCAAAAGATTGTTGTGAAGTCAGAGAAGGTGATGTGACAAACAGGAGAATAATCTGTCTTTGAGAAGAACTGAGTGCTGTGAGAAAAATGAGAAACCCGTTATTGCTGGCTGAGAAGATGGAGGAAGAGGGCTACACATGCATGAACATGGGCAGCCTCTAGAAGCTGGAAAGGTGAGGAAGGAAATGGATGTTTCCCTAGAGCCTCTGGAAGGAATGCAGCCCTGCAAACACCTTGAATTTTGCCCAGTGAGACCCATTCCAGACTACGGACCTCCAGAACTTCAAGAAAATAAGTTTCTGTTGACTTAAGCCATTAAAAAATTGTTGTGAGGATTTAACGTAAAGCGCAGGACAACTACGAAGACGCGCACTATTAGTAACTATTAGTTCTGTTTGGGGAGGAAGACTGTATTCTGGTTTGTTTAAATGAGAAAAGCCTTTGAAAGTGCAGGTATTCCCTCCAACTTGACCTTCACTTTCTAATTCCTAGGACTCAAGCACTGGTTAGACATTATAACCTGGCCTCAGTCTTGCCGTGGAGAACTGGGGAAGGATCTGCCATGTGCTTCAGAAAGAATAGCTAACGGGAGAGCAGAGTCCTCACAAGGCCTGAGTGGCGACTATGGGGTCTGTGGCGAACAAAACAGGAAGTCTGTGTCCCTAAGAGCAGCAACCTCATGCGGTCATTGGTAGCTGAGGCAGCAACAGGGCAGCATAAACAAGGCCAAAGCAAAAGTATACAAATCACCTGTCTCTGAGCACAGGTGGGACAATACCCTTGGGCCCTGGGGGTCACATCTGACTATTTTGTTGGTGGGATTACAAAATATCCTAAAATTTGGCATCAAGATAATGTGTTCTTATCTTTTAGTCAAACGTGGTATTTGTTTCACAGCATGAAAACAGCTTTGGTTTCATTGATTTGGATTGGATTCAGAAGAAATTTGAGAAAATGTCATAGCCTGCCCTCCCTTGGCCCTTTCTTTATCAGGAACCCCTGAGACCTGGGTGGGAAGGGGTTGGAGAACACAAGAGAAAAGGATAAAGAACAG
The DNA here is from genome assembly GCF_009834535.1 of Camelus ferus. Taxonomy (NCBI): domain Eukaryota; kingdom Metazoa; phylum Chordata; class Mammalia; order Artiodactyla; family Camelidae; genus Camelus; species Camelus ferus. The sequence goes on along the minus strand of NC_045698.1, from coordinate 30,218,318 downwards.
TTGTCCCTCAGAATCCTCAGGGGGCATTGGGTCCAGGACCTCCATAGCTACCAAAATTCATGGATGTTCAAGTCATTTATATAAAATGGTGTAATATTTGCAAATGACTTACACATATCCTCCCCTATACTTTAATCCTTAGATTATTGATAATACAATATAAATGCTATGTAAATAGTTGTCAGTTTGTAGCAAATTCAAGTTTTGCTCTTTGAAACTTTCTGGGTTTTTTTTTTTCCAAATATTTTTGATTCTCAAAATGTTGGTTGAATTCTCAGATGTGGAAACTGTGGATACAGGGGGCCAACTATAGCTATAGCTCTTTGAGATAAAGAGAAGAGTTTAGGAGTGTCGTAAGGTTCTTGTTTTTGTCTTTTTTTCCCCTCTGTTTTTACTTGCCACCAAGATACTTCCCCAATGCTATAGCTGAAGACTGAAGACAGTAACTCTTAACCTCTTTCCTGTGTACATATCAGGAGTGGTGTTGAAGAAATGGTTCTTTCCTGCACTGTAACTGAAGTCTACTATGATCATTTGGTGGTATTTTGCTTTACTGGCCCCAATTCTTTGTCTTTCAGCTGTGGCCATGCCCTTTGCCATGTGATTTTACAGCTCCTCCCACAAAAGCAGAGTATATTTCCCCTCCCCTTGACCTTGGACTTGACCACATGACTTACTTTGGCAGGTCAGCAGGTGGGACTTTTTAAACAGGAGCTTAAAAAGTACTTTGGGGAGGGGGCTGGCCCTCTTGTACTCTGTCATTAAAGAAGAATCCTCCACTCTTGGTAGCTACTCCCTCCATCCTGGGTCTCAATGAAAACAGAGAAGAGATATGAGCTGGCCAGACTCAGAGCTTGAACAAAACTGTTCTGCTGAACTCAGCCTGAATCAGCTGATCCCTTTCTAGTACATAGACATATGAGCAAATAAATGATTGCTGCTTTAAATCACTGAGTTTTGGGGTGATTTATTGTACAGTACTAGCTGACTAATGTACCATATTTCTATAGAAGGAAGGTAGAGAGAAATAAATGCTTTTTTCATAGGGATCTGTCACAGGGGAAATGCTGCTACATCAAGGAATGGAAGGAAAGAAAAGAGGTGATGGGACCAGAGTGACAACAAGGCTGTGAGGAAAACAAGATAAATCTAGAGGATAAAAGAAAATAAAATCAGAGGAGTATTGTTACTGAACCTAACTTGGGTCCACTCACCCACAGAACAGCAAAGCCAATTTACTGACACTGGGTTGTGGTGAAGAAAAGTACAGCATTTATTGTAGGCACCAAGCAAGGAAAATGGGTGGCTTATGCTCAAAAGACTCCCTGATGGCTTTCAGGGAAGTGCTTTTAAAGGCAACATTTGGGATAAGAGTTGCAGGGGACATGGCTTTTTTCTCATTGGTTGGTGGTGAGGCAACAAAGTGGTGTTTCAGGAATCTTAATCAGCAACCTTCTGGTTCCAATCAGTCTCAGGTCTACATGCTTGTGGTCAGCATGTAGCCACTACCCTCCACCTGGGCAAGGGTCTTTGTTCCTGCAGAACAACTCAAAGATATGTGTCAGATTGTTATGGATATCCCTTGAGGAGAAACTAGGACTCTTATCACTGAACTATTATTTCTTGACTGCTTTTTCCTTGTTTTGGCATTCCCTCACTTCCCTAATTAGTAACTAATTCAATCTGCTCTTTGGAACTCAGGGAAGGCCTAGTAGACTAAAGCTCTTTTCTTACAAATAAGAAACAGGGGACACAAGGGAGTTTTTGTACCTGAGAGGGCCCCACAGAGTCTTGCTCAGTTTCAATCCCTCCTTTCCTTTGATACTCTTTAGTCCTGAGGGGAACAGGAGGTGGGACAAGAAAGGCAATAAAGTCTTGGATAGAGAGGTTAATCATAAACTCAGCAAGGGAACTCAGTTTCAGGGGGACTTGGTTTCAATCCCCATACCTGTTTTAACCTTCCCCAAATATTTGAAAGAATGAGGCAATGACTGCTCTGGCTACTTCCTGCTAAAATGGGGCATCGATCTGCCTCAGTTTGGGGAATGGAAAATTCTTGTGTTACAAGTCTTGTATCTGAGTCTTGTATGATTAAGATCTTAATCCCTTGGTTCACCATTTTGGTGTAACAAACCCAATTTAGAAGTAGGAGAAGGAGTGAAACCTGAACTTTAATGAACCTTAGCAAGTAAATCTCATTCCCTCAGGAATTCAGGAAAATAACCTGAAAATCAGTCTGAACCTGGCACTTATGGGGAAACTTGTTATAGTCAGTTGTCTCATTTTATCTAAGTCGGTTTTAACTTCTAATGTGGTATTAACATATACATAAACAGAAACTACTAGCCACTACACATATATCTCTTTTTCTGCTAAAATCTAATAAAGCAATTTTATTGGTCAGTATTATCCTGGTTAGAGAATCTAGTGCCTTCTGCCAGAAGGCTGTGGCTTGAGCTGTCTCATTTATTACTATCCCAAAGTAAGAAAAAATTTAATAGTTACAAGAGGAGACCTTGAGACCGTAAGATTGCAGCTGGCAAGTGCCAGCAGACGCTGCTTTAAGAACTGCTGGTTGTGTCCCCAAGTCCAACAAAGTTCAGAAAATTCAGTTTCTCCACAATACAAGAACATGTGTAAAATCATGAAGGTCACCCAGCTCCACCTTCAATGCCTGAACCAAAGCCACTCCATTTTGACTTTCAATGCATTCTCTTCCTCAAAGGCCAAAGCAGGTGTACAAAGTATGTTCAATAGGCCACAAAACAGGCTATTCTGGTCAGCATAAAGTTCAAGTTAAATCATGTATAAGCCAGAATGACTTCCCCATACTTCAGTATGTGAAGACTTCTTTATCATTTGCTGCCTGCCCTGAGTTTATCATGTCCATAGGTTTAGGCCTCCTTTGTGTGTGTGTGTGTATACACACACACACACACACACACATATATATATTTGCCTAGTTATCCATATTGGGGTAAAACTAATCAGACAATGAACCCGCTCAGAGGTATGCTAAGGCCTCTCAAGGCCAGGAAAACATGTCAAGGACTTGCCATCAGATTCTGCTTGTGATATTCATAGATTTAGATGAATTCCTTTCTTCTCAAGGTCCCCAAAATATCTTGAGATTCTTGCACCTGTCAGGAGGTGACCCTTCTTATCACCTGATAAGTTTAGTGGGAACCTAAGAATTCGCAGTTTCTAGAGGGATCAGGTAGAGAGAAAAGATAAATGTCTCAATCTTACGTAGAAAGATATAATTTACCAAGTTGCTATAAACCATGATTAGCTTGAGGGGAAAGGTTTCCTATTTCTAGCAAACACAGATTAAAAGCCAGTAACATTTCAGACAAAAGCCATACAAATTGTAACCATATTTGTCAGTTTCCTCAGTCTTATGTAACTCATCCTTTTTGTTAACAGTTTTATGAAATCATCAGGTTTTCCACTAGGATTCTTTAATTTCTTACCCATTTCAGTGATAGGATCTGAAATTTATCAGAAACCTGAACTTGTCAAAAATTCCTTCCTATGAGTCTTCTTGAGGGTGAAGCTTTTTTTTTTTTTTCAAAATTATCAGAGTACAACAATAATGGTCCATAAATAACAAAAGACTTTAAAAGGCACAGTGAAACACCTGATTTCAATGCAATGGACAAACTTGGTTACTGCTGTGATGTAAAACATTTAAAGATTAGAATTATGACTGATAACATGTTGTCAGGATGTACCAGAATTTTTTACGATTTCCATATAATTTCTGGAATATCTATAATAATAACATTTACCCATACAGTATAACCTGAAAAGGCTTATCACTCATTTGACAATGCTTCCCATGTAATTTAACATACCAAATAATCCTAGTTAGTTCAATATCTCTCTCTGAGATGATTCAGGGCCCCTCTGAAGCATCCCCAAACTAGCTGGAGGTGAAAAGAAGTTCAAATAGAATTTGGTATTTGGGAAGTTTGTCAAAAATATCAAAAAGTTTCAAAACCCTGGTCAAATAGGATCATAGATCACTGAGGAAAAAATACTTACTCACCTAACCAAAGTGACAATAAAAGACTTCAAAGGTTGTAACAGATCACTAAAAAGGCATAGAAAATCACACAATCTGTTATCAAAAGCAGCATTCCAAGAAAACTCTGCTCTCTTAAGAGAGAAGCCAAATCCAGTCTGGCGCCAGATGACTTTTAATAGCAAAATCCATTTAGCTAATTTAAATCCAATCTAATGCACAACTCTTTTCTCAGGTTTCCTTTTCTGTTAACATTCCACAACTTTCTGTGTCCATATTACTTTGTCCCTGATATTTTTTTTTTGATCCAGAACAACCAGCTGTAGGACAAAATTACTTTCTTTACCTTTAGAAAAATGTACTTCTATTCCTCATACCTTCTTCTATTGAAAACATGTCTCCTACCTTCCTTGAACACCAAAATGTTTCCCTTATCATTTTAGTAACTTTAGTTACATACATATTATAAATTTTGACCCTTAAAAAACCTTGATGTCTAGCAAAAAGCAAGGAGCAAGCAACGGGTGTGAACATACCAGCATTTCCTGATTAACAAACTTCTGAACATGCTCTATAAGTTCTAAAAACATACATCTTCTCATAGCATAATTTCTTTCCTCTGTGTGGTAATGAGACAGGATGGAAGGGGGCAGGGCACAGCCATTCAAGGAATGCCACAGCAGTTAATACCAAAATGGTGAAAGATTCAACCCCCAGTAGGCCTTGAGGTTTAGGATGATGAGAGATTTAACTTCTAGTAGATCTTGCGCTTCATTATATGCCCATTGTAATATATTAACATGGTGAATAACACGCCCACAGGAACCTTGGCAGTCCCAAGGCTAGCCACAAAAGGTCAAAGAGTGGGAAATGGCCAACTTCCTGGGAATCCCAGCCCCTTCCCCAGGCTACTTAGACTGGTCCTTCTACTTATTAGCCTATGAAGCCACCAAGCCCATAAAAACCAGCAACACGGCACCTGGCACCTCATGGCCGCCCCTCCCCTCCCTCTTTGTAGCCGGTCCACATTCTGTCTATGGAGTGTGTACCCACTTTTAATCTGAGCATCCAACCACCACACCTCATGGCTTTTCTCTTGCCTTTCAATATATCTCTCTGAATAAATCTACCTTCACTCAACTGTGGCTCACTCTTGGAATTCTTTCCTGTGTGAAGCCAAGGACCCACACTTGGTAGGGCATGTCCCAGGGGCTCAACCGAGACCTGGGACACAGCCCTCCTCATGCCCCACATCTGTTTTCTTGCATCAGTAAAAGACATGTGTCTGATAAACCCAAACATCTTTACTTTCCCTCTTATAAAAAGACAAAAGTAAGTAAACTTAGGCAAGTTTAGTAATTAATGTTCCAGTGTTTTATCTTATTTGAAATGCTGGATATTCAATTAATTCTCATCATTTAACTTAATCTAGTAAAACTCTAAAGTTTCAAGTTACCAAAATCTGGAGAGACTATTTTTAAGTAGACATTCCTAAACATAATTATTCCCAAAGAGTTCACCCAAAAAACTCTTATCTCATTTACATTTAATTTACTTAAAAGTTTCATCATATCAAGTTATTTTCCTTGCTGACAAACTTACAACAGCTATAATATGAACTTCTTTACCTTTCAGTAAACCTAGGTGTAATAAAAGCATTATGCTTAATACTGACGACTATAAAGACATGTGTGCACCAATTAAACCAACAAGCCTAAACCAACTTTAATATAAGATAGTAATTTAATACTGAATATGAACCTGAAATTGTTTCCTTTTTATTTCTGAGAATTTAAACAGTTAATTTCCTTTAAGCCAATTAAGTAGAGCTCATTTACAAATTAATTTTAATAATATCATGTGGAGGTAAAGACATATCTATAAAATACAAAGACATAACATACATTTATATAGACACAGAGATCCTTTACTTTTCCTGCTTGGGTTTAAAAAGCCTTTCTTTCTCTCTTTTTTTTTTCCCTTAGTGACAGGAATTGGAAATGGTCTAGATAAGACAGGAGAGCCCAAGTAGAACATTTACATCTCAAACCACAGGGAGAGAAATGCAAGTTCCTTCTAGAAAGCCAGCTTCCTCAAACTAATATGCAAAAACCAATTTTGGAATGTCAAAAGAGCCCCATCTTGTCCATTTTCAGGGTGAGATTTCCTTCAGTTCCCCAGCAGCCAATTCAGCTTAAACAAATACAATAATAGACACTAATTCATATCACTCATGTTCACATGCCTAGATGAACTTAAATCAGCATCCAAGTTACCGAGACCCTCTAATGAGGGTCATAATCAGGACCACCTAACAAAGGCCAAAACCCGGAAGACAGAACAGGATTTAGACTCATGTACTGAAACACTCATGCACACACTCAAGATAAAGACCAAACCAATTCCAAAAGGCTCACTTTGATACAACGCATAAAAGCCTATACATAAGGAATTTCATCCTATTTTCTTCCCTTTTACAAAACAGTTCTCATTCAGAGATGTATAACACCATTAGAGAGTCATTAGGGGCCACTGTTTTCTGGATTCTGAGGAGTACTGAGGCCAAGCAGTGTTATAATAAAATACTATTTTTTTTTCTTTCACAGGAGCATAGCTGAAGACCTCCCAGTTTTGCAAAATATACCCTACAGGACTACATAGAGCTCTGATTACCCACTGTTCTTCCACACAGCTGGTATTACCCAAAACAGAGAGAGACATATTAGTATCTGATGGCCTCTCGGGGTTGCAGTTCCCTAGCAGGAGAATGGAAGATTTCCTACCTGCTGTTCCAGACAGGGGTGCAGATGAGCCTTGGTCTAACAGAGAGTTTCCCAGTTACCTCTTAAGTGGTGCTGGATGGCTGAGGGACTCCTAGATCCAGAAGGGAAAATCCAATTAAAGAGGCACTGTGCTCAAAACCAGATGGCCAAGCTGTCTGTCTTTCCCCACCAAAAAGGAAAATTCCAATCAAGGCAACTCAGTAAGGAAGAATACGTTAGTGTTGTCACATGCAAGATTCCATCGCTTACCAGAGACATCCCACAGACCAGACTAGGACCAGACCCCTGTTTCCTTCACCACAGAATTGAAAGCACTGTGGGCCAGTGGCATCTGGTCAGGGGCAAGCACTTGGGGCTGTCCCTGAGACAAAGGTACTCAGGCAGCTGCTGGGCAGGATCCCAGGAGCCGCCACTGGCAGGGACTATGTGCTACAGGCGAGATGCCTGCCTGGGTCAGATGTCCCATTTGAGTCACCACAATTGTAACAAGCCAAACTTGGGTCCACTTGCTCGTGGACAGCACAGTCAATTTACTGACACTGAGTTGTGGTGAGTAAAAGTAAAGGAGCGAGAAGAATGGGTGGCTCAAGCTCGAAAAACCCAAACACCCCAGTGGCTTTCAGGGAAGGGCTTTTAAAGGTAACATTTGGGATGAAGGTTGCAGGGGGCATGATTTTCTTCTTACTGGTTGGTGGTGAGGCAACAAAGTGGTGTTTCAGGAATTTTAATCAGCAACCTTCTGGTTTCAACCAGTCGGGTCTACATGCTTGTGGTCAGCATGTAGCTACTATCCTTCACCTGGGTAGGCATCTTAGTTTCTGCAGAAGAGCTCAAAGCTATGTGTCAGCTTGTTGTGGATATCCCTTGAAGAGGAGAGAGGACTCCGCTTTGTTGCTGAACTGCCGTCATTACTTTTTTTGTTTAACTGCTTTTTCCTTTGTTTCTGCATTCTCTCGCTTGCCTAATTAGAAACTGCTTGAATCTGCTCTTTGGAGCTCAGGGAAGGCCTATGACATTAAAGCTTTTTTCTACAAACAAGAAACAGAGCATACAGAGGGGCTTTTGTACCCGAGAGGGCCCTGGCAGGGTCCTGCTTGGTTTCAGCATCACTCCTTAAGAGTGGGCTGCACAAAGTGACTTCCTTCCAAAAAGTAGAGTATGAAAAGGGGGAAAAGGGTAACTTCACGGTGGAGAAACCCGACAAACACTACCTGAGCCAGGTGATCAAGGTCAATATCAACGTAATAGTCATGTTAGTAGTATGTAATCTTGATATGATGGGATGAGCATAGCACTTTAATTCCTGTGGTCTTCTTCCAAAAAACCCCATAACCTCAGTGTAACAATGAGAAAAACATAAAACAAACCCCAATTGAGGGACATTCTGCACTGACCAGCATTTCTCAAAACTGTCAAAAGAGGGCGAGTCTGAGGAGTAAGGGAACTAGATGAAGGTGGTCAAAAGGTATAAACTTCCAGTTTTAAGATAAATAAGTGCATGATGACTTTACTTAACAGTGTTGTATTGTATATTAGAAAGTTGTTAGGAAAGTAAATCCTAAAAGGTCTCATCACAAGGAAAAAAACATTTTTCTTCTTTGTTTGGTATCTGTATGAGATGATGAATGTTAACTAAAGTTACTGGTACTCATTTCACAATATACGTAAGTCAAGTCATTATACTGGACACCTGAAACTTATATAGTGCTGTATCTCAATTATATCTCAATAAAATTGAAAGAAAAAAATACTTAGAAGCAAAGAAACAATAACAACAAAATTGTAACTGGGAAAGTCTGAGAAACTGTCACTGTCTAAGGTGACATAACTTAATATAATGTGGTATCTTGAATGGGATCCTGAACAGAGGAAGAACATTAGTAAAGGCTGAGGAATCTAAATTAGTTCATGATAATGTGTCAATACTGGTTCATTAGTTGTGACAAATATACTGTATGCAGGACATTAACAATAAGGGAATCTGGGTATGGAGTATAGGGGAGCTCTTTGGACAATATTTGCAACTTCTCTGCAAATGTAAAATTAATCTAAAATAAAAGTGTATTTTAAAAATTAGAAGAGTAGATTTTCTTAACTAAATTCTTACTTTCCCCAAAAGGCCTTTTTTGCTTTGGTTTCACTCATTCATATCTCTCCCATCTTTTTCCTCAAGGCTTAGAAATTCTAGTTCACTCATCTGTCTTTGAGATGATACCTTCAGTTTCTCTTCTTGCTCTTCATTTGCTCCCATGTCACCTGCTGTCATCCCAGCACAGCTGACCAAGCTTCCTGCTCTCTGATTGGTGGGTGTGGGTAGCGTGCTTCCCAAGGCAGGACAAGACAGGACAAGTCAGGGTTGCCATCTTCTTACTATCATGTCAGCAACACAAACTTTGTCACCTTAAATAGCTTATCTCTCCTCTCAGAGCAAAGATTATTTCTTGGAGGAACTGTGAAAATAAGCCAGCATTCTCATTTTAGGCATTAAAAAATATATATCTTAGAACTTAAGAACCCGGCAGGAACTCTGAAAAATCATCTAGCCCAAACCTCTCATTTTAAAGGTGAAGAGAATGAGGGCCACAAAAGATAAGACTAACAAGGGTAAGCACAAAGCCAGGTTTCTGGATTCAGAGGTCATATGCGAAGTTCATTATGCAAAACTTTTCTGGGAAATAATGACCCAGATCAACTATATTCATATCAGAAAATAGCTACTAAGGATCTACTTTGGGCAAAGCATTGTGCTCGATGTTAGAGCTGATAGGAACATCAACTAGAATAGTATTCATCCCCAAGGAGCTTCCAATCTAGGTATGCACGGGAAATAACAGCCACACGTGGAATAACCGTAATATAAGCAAGAATATATATGTGCCATAAGGGGTAGAAGGTAGTGAGGAGGGAGGCGTGACATCCAGTTAAGGATATCAAGAAAGGATTCATGGAGTGGGTATCATTTGTGGTGGACTTTGGAGGATAAGTGAGATGTTGGTGGACAGACAAGGGGGTTGGGGAAGCGTTCTTGACAGAAGAGCACAAGCCAAGTCAGAACTGTGGGAAAGTACAGCCTGCATTTGAGGAAAAGCAAACCCCCTGGTTCACTGAGAAAATTCCGCAATAGGCCAGAATAATATTCCAAAGGGCTCTGAGTAACTGCAGTATTTAGTTTTGTACACAAAGAAGAATAGCTGGCTTGCGTGGCTGGTAGGGAAGATGGGGCACTTCACCTGGCTTGGCTTGGTGCTTTCACTGCATAGTTTTCTGTAAGAAGGTCAGAGGCACACTTTATCTCCAGTGTGGAGGCACAGCATAAGGTGGGCTGGAGGAAGGCATGCCCCTTGAATGGGGTGGGAACAGGCTGGGGATCCCAGAGTGTTCTATGAGAAGACGGGGCTTAAGTGGAACAACACAAGCATAGCCAGTGAAACGTGTGAGCGGAGGAATGGGACATGCCTCAGAGGAAGGACGTACAAAACTTGCAGTCAGTTTAAAAACTAGGGAGGCCAAGAGTTGTCCTGAGCAGTGAGTATGGAATAGATGAAGGGGAGGCTAGGAGGTTCAGGAAACTACAAATAAGAGGCTCATTGGTCTGGATTATTCTCTTATGCTGAGCATCACGGTGGCATATAAAGAAATTAAATTGGTATAATAGGAAATTCCAAAGTGAGTGTTACAGCAAGATGAAGATTTTCAACAGGACTACTAAAGCATTAGTTTTACAATTCTTAAAAAAAAATCAATCCATAATAAGGGTATGATGGCCAGTTTTAGGGGTCAGTTTAGCTAGGCCACAACCCTCACTTATTCAATCAAACATTAATCTAGGTGTTGCTGAGAAGATGTAATTAAAATCCTAATCAGTTGACTTTGAGGGATATTATCCGGGTGGGTCTGATTCAATTAGCTCAAAAGTTTTAAGAGCAGAAGAAAAACATTCCACCTGTTTAACTCAGCTCCAGCTCCCCCAGAGATTTCCAGCCAGCCCTTCAGGAAGGCCTATCCTATGGATTTGCTTCCACAATCATGTAAATCAACTCCTTGCAATAAATCTCGTAACATACATCTCCTACTAGTTTTGTATCTCTAGTTGAACTCTTACTGATACAAAGGGTATTAATGAGTTTAAAGAGGAGAGCTTCAGAGACCACTTAGTGAAGAGAATTTCTTTGGAGGGAGGTGTGCTTTGATTCCTTCTGCTTGAGTTAGCTGAGGCTTCCATGGGGCTCCTGAGAGTTTGGCATGGGTCCCCTGAAGCTGGGGGCAGCTTGGACAGGTCACAACTGCTGAGGATGAGTTGGTGGGCTCGCTCCTTTAACAGAGGAGCTACTAAAACCGGGACAGGGTCTTCCAAGTAAAGACAGGAATTAAACATACATTGACACTTGCTTCCTGGTGAAAACTGACTCAAACGATTATACATGGATTTTCTAAAAAGCCATAAATCCATAAAGATGGGAAAAGAGACAACAAGAGCAAACTTTTGTTGGGAAGGTAGTAGTAAAAAAACAAAAAACAAACAAAGAAAAACCTAGCAGAAACTATCAATATCTGAACACACGACCAGCCAACAAAAGAGAAGAAAAATTCTCAGTGTTCCCTTATAGGGAACAGGGGACGAAAATACTTAACTCCAAATTCTCAGACGCATTTGGATAAACATAGATATTCACTATTTTAGTACTGGGTTACCCTGAGTTTTCAAAAGCACGTAAGTGTCAGAAAATACAATCGACTTGCTATCACCATAAAATACGCTCAAATCAATGTCTAGGTATGCCGGTTATGGATTGGTTGTCCTTCAGCTCCAAACTCACCATTTTGGACTGCTCTGTGGAAACAGTTCTGGTACCTGGTAAATATTTTTCCTTTGCCAGCTGGGACGATATTCAGCTGTGACGGGCTCCTGCAGGGTGGCAGGGGGATGGGAGGTGGCATCCAGAGACCAGCGGCAGTCCCCTCCCCCGCTCTGGATCCCGGTCCCGAGCAGTTTTGTAGCCCAGTGCCTGCAGGGAGCCCCAACTACTCCCTCAGCACCCTAGAAGGTGTTTACAGAAAATTCCAAAGGACATGGCACCGCCGCGATTTCTCCGCCATTCCACGGGCCACAGCCAAGCTCTCTCCAGCAAAATGTGAATCTCAGCCTGGTGGAGCCGGGCTTCTCTTCCGGGTTCTCTCAGCCCCGGGACGGTGGTGGCCCCTTCTCTCTGCCACTCCTATAGGCTTTAGAGTTCTCTCTGCTTATGGACTAGAGCCAATCCCTCTTATGTCAGTCATCACCTCATTTAGTAGTAATTCTTTATGTTAGAAATTTCCTGCTTAAGCTACTGTACATTTTCTCTTTCCTGGTAGGATCCACACTGATGGGGTGGGGGGGAAGCAAAATAGATAAACATTAAACTTTTAAAAGTTTACTCTGAAAGTACACAAGGAACAATTTGTAGAGACCTCTTAAAATCTCAAGGGGCTTAAATAAAAACAGTCCTCTTCTGTCAAATTCTGAAACAATTGAGGGTTGAGATTTAAGTATTGCCTCTATTACTGATGAAAGCCAAAATAAGGGACATGGTCTAGGTGTGTGGTCTCTGAGGGCTTCCCAATACTGTGCCCCGGAATCATAGACTCACGGTCCCAGGCATAGGCAGTGGAGGAATGGGGCAGGCCTTCTTCAGAAGGGCCAGGCTGATACTGCAAGGTAGACAGCAATGGGAACTTCCCCTGTCTGCAGGCCGACTGACCGCTCCTGACAGCAATGGAGAACACACACCTGGTATCTTCTTCCAAAGCCTCTAATTAGGTAAATCACTCCTTCTTCCCAGGAGAGGGGGTAGAAAGTGTTGCAAAGAGGCTAGTAGGATTACACAGTCATGCCCTCCACATGCCTCCCGCCATCACCTCAGCAAGGTCTGTGTCCTTTTTATATTATTTTGTTTTGTTTTTGAGGGGGAAGTAATTAGTTTTATTTATTTTCTTTCTTTCTTTCTTTCTTAGTGGAGGTACTGGGGATTGAACCCAGGACCTCACTCATGCTAAGCAGGCACTCTACCAATGAGCTATACTCACCCTCTTCTCTATGCCATTTTTGTTATTTTTCCAGGTTTCACAAGGACCAATTTTTAAAAAAAGACACAGGCACAGTTGGATTATAACACATCAGTTAAAACCCCATGTTCATAATTTCCCAACACCGATATGAAGAATGAAGTAACTTTAGAGGTGGTTTTTTTTTTTTAATTATAAAATTCAGTACAATAACTTCAGCTAGGTGCCGCTATAGAAAATTAGCCATTGTATCAGACACCAATTCTGGCTTGTTGAAACAGAAAGGGGGTTTATTGAAACAGTATTGGGCATCTTGGAGAATTTCAAGGAAGTTCCTGAAAACCAGGAAATTTTCCTATTGAAAAATAGGAAAACACGAAGGGTGGCCAGCTAGTCAGCACGGCAGCCAGTCAGGAAGTGATCCTGAACACACATTTGGGCTTTGCCCTGGGGAAATGGATGGCTCAGTCACCATCAGAAAGAATTCTCCATTTGCCCTGCTTCTTTGCAACACTAGCTTCAGATTCAAAGTCCCGGGTGGATGCATCTGATAGATTGAACCCAGGTCACCTGCTTTCTCCCTAACTGTTAGGTGATCTGGGAAAGTGATTATCTGCTGTTCTCATCTGATTGTGGGAGGAAGATACAAATAGATATTCATGAGGGAATTGCCTAAATATAGGAAAGTGGTCCACATGCTAAGAAGTCAAGAGAAAAGAATGAGAAATGTGCACTCCAACTCTTTTTGGCACTAATGCAAATAACCATATGTTTGCCTGGATTAATAGGTCATGTTTAAAGCCACAATTTTGTTTGTTTGTTTTTAATTTTTTCCAACTACTTTATTTATTTTTAAATTTGGGTGGGGGGGTGGTAATTAGGTTTGTTTGTTTATTTATTTATTTATTTATTTATTTAATGGAGGTCCTGGGGATTGAACCCAGGACCTTGTGCTTGCTAAGCACACACTCTACCATGGAGCTAACCTTCCCCCGCAACATTAAATCCAGAACTTTTTGTATTCTACAGTACCTGTATTATCACCAGAGAGATGAAACAGAAAGTGCAACTTTTAAAGAATTCAAGTCTGCAAGATAAAAACTTAATAGGGCAATAAACGTTTATCTTCATTCCCACTAGGAGAATGCAGTAAGAAAATACCCAAACCCAGAAATATTAAAGTTCTTGTATATATTATATCATATGTTCTTACTACTTTTTAAATTGGAAATACTCCATATACAGCTATTTAATGTCCTTTTCTCAGTTCAGAAATGGAGCCTCAAGCCAATATTCAAAAATGGCAACCAAACTTTCATTTTTTTCCCCTTCCTGTCTTTTTCTTAACTATTCAGCTTTGGTAATAATGTTAATAACTGTTCTGGGCACATTGCTCCTCAATTATTCTTTATCCTAACATTTGCTGCAATTTGGGACTCTCATTTTGAGAGTAAGGTTATGAGGGAACATAGACAGTTAGTATTTTAAAACAACTTTTGCAAAGTAACATTTCATTTGCTAGGTTGGAAGCCATGAGAGTTAGAGCTCCATGCACTTTTCCCACAGAAAGGAATCACATCTATCCTGGACGGGACACACCTGCGTGCATCAATGATGTCTTCAAAAAAAATTGTTTTAAAGATATGTTTGTAAATTGATATTTCATATTCTTAATTAGTTATTTTATTTGTCTTTGTTTTCTAGGCAACCACGTTTGAAACTTGATTCTGATTATAATACACACCGTAAATTTGGTTGATAGTTTACCTCTGAGCCTCTTACTAGAAGCTCGCTTCTGAGCCCATGGCCAAATGCTAAATCCTTCAGCATGTTCAGTTCCTGAAAGAAATGAGAACTGGCCTGTGTGGCTTCTCTGGGGACGCTACCCACCGTTTCTCTTTCCAGTGTCTACCCCCTTGCTCTGTCCTTGGACACAACTCTGTTTCTGAGGGGCGGGGGAGGTGCATAAACTAGTGGAAAGAGCATGAGTTTTGGCACAAGAAGACCTGGATTTGAATCCCAACCTTGCCATTTACTGTGGACAAATTAAACTCTGCAACTCAATTTGTCACTTGTAAATTGGGAATAATATCTACTTCCAGGTTAGTGGATAGGATAATGTACCTAAACTGCCCATTACAATGCCTAGAAAATAGTAGACTTTCAATAAACGGTAGCTAGTATTAAAATGTTTCCAAGTGATTAGCAAGCAGATTACTCGTCGAATCACAGTGAGGGAAGGTACACCACTGAACTCACTCCTTTTACTGAAGAGAGGAAAAACCCAGCCCATGGGAAGATGCCTATGCTACCGACCAGAACTTCCGTATTTCCTCCTATTTTCACGGTCCATTGTTGCTTTTAAGATAAGTTCCTCTTTCGGTTAAAGTTATGGTTCCATCTCCAACTCTGGCTAACTCCTATTAGTCCTTTAAAACTCAGCTCAGTCAGACTTGCCTTTCATTCATTCTTCAAGCAGGGGGAGTTTACTTCTGTCTCAGAACCTTTGTACTTGCTGTTCTTGCAACACTCAAGGCTGTTCCCACTCATCATTGATTTTTTGGCTGAACTGTCATAAGAGATATTTTTTCCCAACCGTCTCATGTATCACCATCCTCCTCCCAGCCAATCACATTCTATTCTATTAGCTTGGCTTATTTTCTTAATGATATTTGATCTGGAAACATTTCCACTTACTTATGGATTTATTTATATATTTACTTACATATAGTTCTCTGGCTCCTCCTTAGTTGATATTGTGATTTATAATTAGAAATATATTTTTGGTCTTCATCCTATTTCTGGCACAGAGTTCCTAAAAGCCTTGAATTTCCTAAGTGATAAGAGTGATAGAGGTATCTTGCTACTCAATAACAAACCTCTTTCAACTACAACTGAATTTATGTTAATGAGGTGATTTTTAAACCACACTAAGGCTAAGGGCTGGTTGCCAAGGGAACCAACCAGGTGATTAGAAGGTTGGAACTCTCAGTACCCACCCCCAGGGGAGGGGAGAGTGCTGGAGATTGAGTTCAATTACTAACAGCCAACGGTTCAACTAACCATGCCTAAAAAAAAAATGAAGCCTCCACAAAACCCCCAAAGGATAAGGTTTGAAGGGCTTCTGGATTAATGAACAAGAACAAACCCACATGCTGGGAGAACAGTACACTCCAAACTCCATGGAGACGGGTGCTCCTTTATCTGGGATCTCTCCGGACCTCCTGCTATGTATCTCTTCATCTGTCTCTTGGTACTTATCTTTTACTATCCTTTGTTCTAAGCTGCTCTCCTGAGTTCTGTGAGCTACTCTAGCGAATGAACCCGAGGAGGAGGGTATGAGAATTTTCAATTTATAGCTGGTAGGTCAGAAGGACAAGTAACAATCTAGACTTGTGATTGGTGTCTGGAGTGTGTTGGGGTGGGCACTGGGCCCTAAACCGTGGGTTGATAGTGTTAGAATTGAGTTAAATTGTAGGACACCCAGCTGATGTTGAAAAATTGCTTGATGTGTGGAAAACCCAGGTCTGGTGTCTGAGCTGAAGCAGTGTTGTAGAAGAGGGCTGAGAGAGAAGGAGACACACAGGAGTGTGCTTTCCTTAGACCACTCTCCTAGAAAGTAAGCTCCATGGAAACAAGTATCTTGCCTGTCTTGTTTTCAGCTGCTAATCCTGTAGGATGTGAATCATGAACAAGGAAGGAGACTTTCCAAAAAAGGCCAACACCAAGGAATCATTCCTGAAAGATGGAGACGACAATTATAGTAAAAGACATCAACTGACTTCTTGGATCTGTTGACAAAAATTAATCAGCCAATCTAAGAAAGAAATGGAAAATTTTATTTGAGCCAGATTTGAGGATTATAACCTGGGAAGAGTATCTCAGAAAGCTGAGAACTGCTCTGCCAGTTTTATAAGTTTTTTTGAGACAGAGGGTTGTACATCAAATGTATTATTGACAGTTTACATAACCCAGATCTAAGCGTCATCCTGGTGGTCATGTGACCTCTTACAAGCTCAAGGAGGAATGTTCTATTTTAAGGAGTTGCCTTGTTGGTGCTGGGAGAATGTTGCTCCTTATGGTTGAGCAGTATTGCTGCCGATGGGCGAGGTTTGGTGGATGCATGATGCAGATACACAGTACACAGTGTGGGGAGAGAGCTTCAAGGGCAGAGAATAATTTTTTATGTTTAAATCTTGTCTTGCCATAAAATATGAATTTTATTTCACAGACCCAATTATCCTTGAAACAAAACCAACCTCCTGGATTTTTCATTATGTGGACCAATTGATTAGGCTAGTTTGTGTTGGTTTCTGTTCTTTGCAACCAGAACAGTGACTAATATACCAGCAAGGGGCATCTCCAGATTAAACCAACCAACAATCAATTAGGGTTTAAAAGGAATGTACTGTCATAAAACTCCAAGCCTGGCTTGCAGAGTCCTGTGGTCACTGGCCCTCCATGCAGCCCCTAGGCACCCACACCCACACCCACACAGAGGAAGTGGGTGGCTCAAATGGAAGAGCTCGCAGCTGGGGACTCCTCCACATGGCTTCACCATTCCTGCCTATCCTTCAGCCCTTTGCTCCATCCTCCTTACAGACAGAATCCAAAATTTTTTTTAGGGAAGGCTGACACTGATTATGACAATTGTATTCCCCCATAATGATTGATTTTGGAATGGGCCTGTGGTGCAAGTCTGCCCAATAAGCTAGGAGAGGAATTCCATGGAGGGCTTTTGGAAAAGTTGTCTTTACTCTTCCAAAGGGACTTAAGAAAGATGCATTTTTCTCCCCGTCCAGCCTTTGGATATTGAGGGGATGATGTTTAGACCTGTTGCAGCCATCTTGTGATGTGAGGAAATAAACCCAAAGAGAAAAGCTCTTTCTCTAAACAAAGTCATGGGGATGGTGGAGCAAAACCACAGCAGTGTCTAAGTGCAGCAGCCACAGGGCTCTGTTCCCCTATGCTGTGTGCGCCTTTACGCGGCACCATGGGAACTGCTGAGCTTCTCTTTCATACTCTCTTCGTGTGGAGGTGTCCTGGGAGGGGAGTATTCCCCCATCTTCTTCCCAGGCACTGGAAGAATGGACTACAGTCTACTCTTACCTTCCCTGTGTGACCATTGCCACACATTTTCTTTAAAAAATCTATAGATCAAAAGCAGGCACTAACCTGTATGTTTATCTGTGTCCCTCCCCTTCCCTGGGGGATGTATGTAAAGCTCTTCCAAGAATTCTCCCTGCGCCCACGGTGCTCCTAAGGCAGCTGCGGGATAGGCCTGTAGGCCCTGCAGATGAGCCATCAGCCAGAAGGGGAGAGAAATGTCAGTCTCCCCTTCTTGTCAACAACCCCAAACCTGGATTTAACCCAGGGGGGACTAGAGGAAGAACTACCCTCCCTTCCTCCCTCCACAGGGCAGGAAGAAATTGCCCTCCCCACAAAACACTGCACTCCTCCCAGAGCTGATGACCTTTGACTTCTCTCCTACCCTCACCATCCCACTTTTTAGGTTGTGAAAGTGGAGCAGGTGGCGACTGATTTTAGAAAGATTTTTTTCTTTCACCAATTCAAAAGCCCTTTTGAGGAATACACCCAACCCCAGCATTGCTTTTTTCAGAGTGTAAGGTATTTAGTCCCTTATATCTTGTATCTCATCTTTGGGCCTCTGTGTTCATGCTTGCCTGTGTGCTCCAAATCTAGGGCGACTCACTTGTAATCACATTGCATAATTCAGGCTGTTTGTGGGCTGGATGCTGTCTTAATACATCCCCTTCACACGCTGCTGTGTGAGAGAGTGAGGGCAGCACGTGCTCTCAGCAGGTGGAGCTGACCATGAGGTGATCCCTAAGGCCGCAGAAACAAGATCATCTGCTGAGGAATAAGCTTTAAAAAGTTGACACATACTGGAGCAGAGACAGAAAAAGTTACTTTAGAGAAACCCAATGCCACTCAAGTAGTTAAGGCTAGACTTTAACCTGATTGATTGTATTGACTTGTTTAGAGAATTAACCACCAAAAGTGGAGACGCTAAGCCACGGACTCATAAAAAATGCAAACTGTTCATTTAAGGACAGTCCACAAAGGAAGAGAGCTTAGGAATGGACTTCAAGTATTCTAGTCTTATTAACAAAGCCAGTCTTAAAGGGGTCTGGGTGAAGGCCATCGATAGCTTTATGGCCTTGGCATAGCTCCACTCCTATTGTGAAGGCCATTCTATTGAGAAATGGTGTTATGTTGTCTTAGCCCAATAGTATGAAAGAGCTGTCCTTTTTTTTTGGTGGGGGGAGGTAATTAGGTTTTTAAATTTATTTATCCTTTAATGGAGATACTGGGAATTGAACCCAGGACCTTGTGCATGCTAGGCATGCACTATACCACTGAGCTATACCCTTCCCTGCTTAAAGAACTGTCTTTCTAAACTTCTTCCCAATTTCATATTTACCAATCAATGTTCTGAGGATGATTTACTTCCTGTGTAGCTAACCTCGAGGGTGAGTCATGTAGACTTTGAGGGTTGTGGTCTCTTTGTACTGTAAATAGGAAGCTGGCTTTCTGATTTTATGCATCACAGACTTGGTTAATGTAGTGCTCCTCTCAGAGGGGGACTTGTTCTACGAGATGAGAAGTCTGCTGGGCCCCTGAGCCAAGCACCAAACCTGTTCCATGGTAAGACTCCCCACAGGTAACAAGTGCTGGCCTCGGAGGGAGAGGTTATCTACCTTTTCTTATTTGACATCTACCACCCTATCCCAGTCCACCCAACCTTTGAGCACAATTGTGTTTTTGTGTATAAAATAATGGAAGAAATAAGGGTTTTGACATCAGAAGATCTGGATTTGAATCCCAGCTTTCCTACTCTGTAATTAACTTGGAAAAAGTTAACTAACCTCAGAGTGCCTCAGTTTCCAAATTTGTAAATCAGGGCTTATCTAGTGGAGGTGACTGCAGGGATAATGTGTATAAAATACTTACTAGAATTTCTGAAAACAACAGATGCTCAGTAAACTCTCATTACAGATGTTGACAAGTGGGCAGTAGATTGCTCTCAGGATCACAGAGTGGGAAGGACATTCCATTAAACTCACTTTTTCCTTGCAATGGTGCAGAGAAAATTTTGCACCCTGTTCATTAACACTCCCCTTACCTGAAAAACCCAGCACAAAGGAGATTTCATTGTTACTTACCACAATTTCAACTTACTCTATCATTCTTGATTAAAGTTGCAGGTCCCATATAAGTTGATGGAACATTTTCCCTGAAATGACTCCCCCTCCCCCTCCTGTTCTTCCTGCCCTCTGGTCCACAACCCAGATAACTCAGCTCAGACACATGCGCCTTTGTTTCCTGTTCAAACAGGCAGGCCCTTGCCCCCGCTGGGCCTTCCCCTTGCCTCACTCTGTCTTCGGAGCTTCATAGGCTGGCCTCTTCTCATCCTTCAAGTGCCATTATTTCAGAGAGATCTTTCCCAACCACCCCATGTACTTACCCATCCCACAGTCATTGTCTGTCTCATCACTTTGCATTATTTTCTCCATAGTATTATCACTACTTCAACTTATTATTTTTCTCATGTAATGTTTAGTCTTCCCCCACTAAGCTTGACTGGATCAGAAATTGTGTCTGTCTCGTTTACCATACAGAACCCCCTGAGCCTAGAAGAGTGAGCTTAGAACAGTGCCTGGCACACAGCAGTGCTCAGTAAGGACTTCTGAATGTGATAAATAATGACTATCCCCTGCCCCGGAAAGCCTGCCTTAACCACCTCAATGGACTAGACACTCCTTTGAACGTCCATTGTCATTTAGGCATTCTTTGTGTAGCACATACTTTGTTAATTATGCTATTTTAAAAATGCCTTTTATGATCCTCCCATGGTAGTTAACCCCTTCAGTGGTGAGAGGGGAAAGAGACAGGGCAAGATAAAACCCTAGAGGGGAGTAGGGCTGGAAACAATTCTGGACTGTTGGAGTGAGAGTGCTAAATCAATAGGACTTTCCATCAGGTTCTCATTAAGAACTCTATGGGAGGTGGTCCTGGAGAGATGAGACTCTCTCTCTGGGAACCACAGGCCTGCTTTGGAGTCTATCAGTAGAGTCATACCCATTTCAATCTGCAGTCAGGTGGGGACTGGGCCCTGAGCCTCCCTCAGCTTTCTGGTTGTGTAGAAGGATTACAGGAAAGAAGACAGCTGAAATTCTAGCCAGCAGTGTTGAGGGCTTTTGCTGCAAAAGGGGCTGAGCGAGCCTTAGTGAGCCTGATACTGGCCTGCTAACGGCAGACTACTGTAGGGCATCAGACGAAAGATATGGTGCGCTTCAGGCTTCTGCAGCACCAGAGACAGCCAAGGCCGAGTCCTGGTCAGCAAAGGGAGGTCAGTACAAGAACCCACAGCTAGGGCTGAGTCCCTTACTCTGATATAACAATAACCCAGTAAGCTCTGCCGGTTGCCATCTTGCCAAGTAAAAGGGCTTTGGGAGAAATAGCCCTGATAGGGAACTACACTTTAAACTAATGGACTAGGCAAAATAAAGCTGTTTAAACCCAAAGAGATAGAGATACCTTTAACTGACAAATTTAAAGCTTTCTCCTACCCCACCCTCTCCTACTTTATTTAGCTAGTGAGATAGAGGCTGGAAACCCAGCCTTTGCTATATTTATTTTTCTCTCCTCCACTCTTTAGACTTTAAGGACAGAGTCTGTCTTTCAATTGTGTCTTCCTGCTTTTTAACTCAACTGGGAGTCCCAAGTGGGAGCTGCACATGTAGTTTTACATTTTCTAGCAGCCACACTAAAAACCAAAAAGAAACAAGTGAAGTTAACTTTAATAATGTATTTTGTTTAACTCAGTATAACCAAAATATTATTGTTACAACATGTAATCAATATAAAAATCATTAAGGAGCTGTTTCCTTTTTTTTCTACTAAGTCTTTAAAATTTGATGTGTATTTGACACTTACAGAGCAGCTTACTTTGGACTAGCCCATCAAGTGTTCAAGAGCCCTGTGTAACTAGGACAGCCTAGGCCTAACACAATCCCTGTCACAGAGTAGGAAGTAAATGCTCATTCAATGAATGAATTTATAATACTAAATGTTATCATTACATCTTCCTGATGCTTAAGAAAGTCTGTTCCTTTCAAAGTAGGGTAGAATAATAAATTATACTTTCCCTTTGATGTATAGCATCTATGGTGCTTTACTAATAACTACTTGGCATTAAATTTAGAAACAATATAATAAAACATATATATTAACATGGTTTAAAAATGCACATTCAAGTATGACATGCTTGTATCAAATTGCAGCTCAGAAAAAAAAAAAACCAAAAAACAACTTTCAGTCCTTTCCAAAATAAATATATGTATACTTTGTCCTTGATTGCATGGACTATAGCTAATATTTGTGTAGCCTGGGATAATCCAACCATTACATTTCACAGAATCTCAGAGGTTTGTTTTTTAAAATTCAGTTGGGATGTTCTATATTCAATTACTAACCCATTTAGTTGTCAGTTGCTTGACTTCCCAATAATCAATAACAATGCTCTCTTTGCTTAATTGGAGATTAATTTGGTCAAAAAGACAGTCTGTGCCTTGTGGAAATTTCCTGTTGTGCAAGATGATCATCCTCAGTGCTATCTGGCTAGTCATTTCCTGTTGTGAACCCCTGGAGTTGGAACTATTGCTATCCCTTTCCAAGGACAAAGCTGTACCTTCTTTCTCATGTTTGTCCTTACTGCCTTTCAATGCATTCTAATATGCCAAGAATGTTTACCCACCCCGCTCCCAGAAAATTACAGTTGATCACAATCAAGTGTGTCTCTCTCTTTCTCTTTATCACCTAGTTTATGAAGGTATAAATGACATTGATTCTGGAACAGAATGAATGTCATGAGCAATGTTGTGGAATGATAACTATTACTGAGTGGTCCTCTCCCCCAAGTAACTTACGCCACCACTTCACAGTGATTCCATTGCCAGTATATTTTGCCACTTTCCTGCTGAGAATGTCTCTTACAAGGTTAGTATCTGTGGTGGATAATAAATTTCACACAACCTTAGTTGTGTGATGCACAGAATCATCAACCAGCCCTTATCAACAGCATTCCCGGGTCATAATGAAACTGAGCTGGGAAGAGTTACAAACAATGCTCAGCATCTCATGGTCCCTCTCCAAAGCTAAATTCTACAATTTCCCTATCAGAGGAGATGAGGCAGAGTCTAATTTTAGGCCTTAAGTGTGTGAGTGATTTCCTCGAGCTTGAATTGCTCTTCTCTATTTTCTGGGGGAACCAGGCAGTGCTTATCCTGTGGACTTGCTATACTGAGAATTACGGGCGCCTTTCTTCTTTCAACAGCCTTTTATTTGGCAGCGACACACATCAAGCTCAGAAGATACACTGGGGAATGGGCTAGATGGAGCCCCTTCCCTCAAAGTGTATGTGCTGACAAAAATCCTAGAATCTGGACCAACTTCCTGCTTAGGCAAGACCCCTTACCCTCCTCACTGGTGTCTAACGCCAAACCATCATGCTTTAGATTTAGTTAGTAAGAATTGTCCCAATAATAATCTCTTAAAAAGTCAAAGTAGTTTTGTATAGAGGTGACAGTACTCAGTATTTGCAAATCTGGTATTTAGAATATTTACAAATTTACAAATTCTTGGTGACATATTCTGCTCCAACTTGTAATGCACGCGCACTGGCTGCTCTGAGAAACTAGAAAACGTTAAGATTGAATTTAAATCAAGTATTTCATAAATCTTACAGGTGAATCCTAGCTCTGGTTGCTCGGCAACCTGACGGACTCTCCAGCGGGGACCAATTTGCCTCCCACACTTGACCATCTCTCCCCAGTGGTGGGACGCGGAGGCCTCATTGGCTCGCATCCCCCCTCGCTGGGCTCCGATTGGCCGGAGAACCTCTCACTCCGCTCCCGTTCGCTCTCGCCGTCTCTTGCCGCTGTGTCATTGGTAGGCCGGCTCTCGGGCCACCGCACGTCACTCTCTCACCCCACTACCTCGGCCCTCCGATTTTGTCCCCGCCCCTCCTCCCGCCCTTCCAGCCACGAGGGAAAACTCCAGCGAGTGCCCGCCTCTAGTTTCTCTCGGATTGGTGGAAGTTGGACTGGGGGCGGGCACTAACGGGCTACTCTGCCGGCCGCGATTGGCTGCTGAAGCCACTGTCCCGCCTCCCACCGGCTCCCGGCCGTGCCGGTGTCGGGTGGGTCAGCGGCTATAAAGCTGGTGGCTGAGGGGAGGCACCGCGTACTGCTCCTTCGTTGGTCGTTCCCATTCAGCGGCCACCGCCCGGTCATATTTGGGTAAGTGTCCCGCATGGAGGAGGAGAACTGGGCTGCTGAGGCCCCGCGGGCCGGGTGAGGGCCGGGCGGAGCCGGTGTCCTTGACTAGGCCCGAAGGAGCACTGGCTCCGTCCGGGTCAGGGCTGAGGCGTGGACCTGGCCCGGGAGGATGGGGCGCCGTGAGCTGTTGCCGTGCGGGGCCTCCCCTGCCAGGACCTGAGGACGACTGCCGCGGGTCTGAGGCGGGGCCAGGGCCACTGGTGTGGGCAGGCAAGTCGCAGACGGGAGAAGGCAAGAGGGCTTTGAGGGCTGGGGTTCTGATGACATAGTCAGCAGGAGCTGGAGGTGCCAGGGGAGTGGCTGTGACCACCTTGAGAGGATGGAGGCAGGGGGCACATGAAGGGGACGAGAAAGGAGCTGGGCTGCCAGGACGTTCCCGGAGCCTTGGCGTGAGGGTGGACGATGAAGAATGGAGATCACACTTGGATGGAGGTTAGTAGGTTGGCAAGGGGGTGTGTCCTCCTGCCACACATAGAGTTGCTGGTAGGAAGGGAGGTGGGCAGCATTACTCTTCCTCCCCAGCCCAGGTGCGAAAGTATTAGCAGTATTAACAGCTCTGATTTATCCTGGTTGAGTAGTTGGGCTCTTGACTGCTTGGATCTGTGCTTGCTTCAAATATCACAGGTTCTTGCCTCCCACCTGTCCGCCTCCATATTTTTAATGCTCGTTAAAAAACAAACGAAGAACAAAAAACGGTGTTCTGAAATAATACCCGTCTGTCCTGCTAACAGCTTCAGGACTAGGCTGACTTGATACGATGATGTAATGGGCAGGCACTCAGAGAGTCTTCACACACAATAGGTTTTGGGTTAAGCCAAGGACATTTCAAAGCTAAGTATATGGAGTCTTTGAAAAGTGTGTGTCCTGCCTTGACCAGTGGTAGAGAAAGGATTATTCTGACTCTCCCTGGAGGAGAGATTTGGACAACAGGTAATATGAGGCAGTCCCTGTTTGTCATGCTTGCCCCGTGGCCTTGGTTTAGTGCATCACAGGCTTCTTTGCACACCTTTGCTGCAGCTCTTCCCACCTGCTGATGCTCTTGCCAACCTGCTGCAGTAGGATGATGTTTTCTGGCTGCTGCTACGTTAACATTTACTCTGTTTCAGGGATGAATCATGAAAAACAATGGCAAGATAAATGACAAAATTAGGACAAATGGAAGTGTTCCTATAGTTAACGGATGTTTCCTTCAGAGGTGGAGTTTGGACTTCTATTGCACAGATTCTGTTAGAAGGCAAATCGAAAGTCCTTAACGTGTATCTGTGCCACAAGGTTCTTTGCAGCTTGAGACATCTAAGCAGTTTGTGTTCTTTAGTTTTAAAATTTCAGTTGTTGTGTGGATAAGGAAGGCAGGGATAGCGTAACTTATGGGAGAATATAAAGATTGTCTGTTCTGTGGGTCTAACCTTTGTAGGTCTCTCTTTTCTAAGTGTGTAAATTTGCCCTTTAATCAGTTCTAGTTTAGTCAGTAACCCCAGAAGGTGTCTGCAATGGGGAGAGTTAAGTGGATATTATGTTTGGGGCCATAGAAGCCCATGTCATCCGTTAGGCTAATTATGGGCCCTGTTTCTGATTTTGTTTTGGGTTTTTTTTTTTTAAATATTCCTCCAGGGGCTTTTACACCTTGTTTCTCTTAACTGTGGGATTGGTTTTGAGATTTTAGGCAGCTTTTCTGCCAGAAAATACAAGACCCTGATATTGATATACTGTGTGTTTCCTAGGTACTGCAACATTATTTAAAATAGTAATCCAGTGGAACTGAATGTGGGGAGATACACTGGGACTGTGGATAGAGGAGCTTGATGGATTGTGTATCAGAATCTCTATTTAGTTTCATTTGGAAAGGAATTTAGAGTCCTATAATTTTATGTTGGATTATTAAAAAACCAAATATCATGGAAGGGTGTGATGTTTTTGTTTCTCAAAAAGGTGGTATAGATTAAAAACATGTTACCCAATCTAATGGTGGGGTGGTAGGACTCAATTCTTAATAATCTATTCATCCTAATGTTTGGCTTGTGGTGATGCTCACTTTCTGTCTGTTAACAGGGTAGTAAGACCAGTAGAAGAAAAGCTAATCTTTCAAAGCTCCCAGTCTTGATCTGCAGGGTGTGTGGTTAGGGATGTGTGCATGCGGAAATGATTGTAAGACTGACAAGTGTTCTCTTCTGATTCCTCTTGAATTCCTTATGTTTTCAGGGAACAGTGCAAACCTACCATTTGCTTTGAACAGCAGCAGTAGAAAGTCAATTTTTTTTCAACTTCTGGACACTATTTGGTGGTACAGCTCATCTTGAAAGTGATAGCAAAAAGAATTTACTAATGAGAGCTGTTATGAGTCCTTGAAGCTAAAAGATTTGTCCTCTAATTATTACAATTGCAAATTCAGCACCTTAGAAAATGGCAAATGTGTGCCCTTTACTCCAAGGTCTTCAAAAGAATCAAAATACTGCCCTTCTCCCAACAGGAGTCTAGGAATCCAGTATGATTAAGAAGACTGCCCATAACTAGTTTTCCATTGTGAGTAGAATATGAGACTTTGGTGTTGGTGTGCATGACATGTGCTGTAGGAGTGCAGGGCCCTGATTAGAAAACTCTAGGAAGCCTTCCTGGAAGAGGTAGTTGAGAAGAGGACCTTGAAATACGAGCAGAATTTCTCATAAGCAGGCCAGTAACTCTGGGGGGAGGTAGAGATGTCCATGTTTTTTACTCAGGGAACTAGACCGGAGTTGTACAGGTGTGGTAGTTTTGCTTACTCGCTCCTAACAGAAAAGGTTGCCAGCTCATTTTCAGTCAAACAGGATTCCTTGCTTTCTTGGCAGGTAGCTGCTCTTTTACCCTGTACCAGAATGTATACTGGGTGAACAAGGGAGCCAGGAGGAGGAGTTAGATCACTGAATAGCCCCCTGGAGCAAGTTGGTTGGCCCTAGGTAGTCTCATTCTTCAGTTTTGCCAAACTCCAGATGCCTATATTTCAGCTCAGGATCTCCAAACACGCTTCCTGGTAACCTGCCCAGCCTCTCGCGGTCCATTAGCTGCTTCCTGACCCACGCTTCTTCCCTCCATCACTTGCGCTGAAAAGACCTGCTTTAGAAAAAGCTGACGACCTGCTTGTGACTTTGGCCGTGCTGTTGTAGTCAGCATAGAGAACCCTCCTTGCAACTGCAGAGAATGGAAAGCCTAATCCCTTTCTGAATGACTCTTCCCCACAGCAGCGTTTATTGTCTCCGTTTCCTTTCCTGGACTCCAGGCCTCTCTTTCTCCTGAGAGTTTAAGTAGCATGGCAGTCCTCTGAATCTTCCTTTTAATTCATGTCTTTCTTTGCTTTCTTTTGTTCCCACTCTCTTTCTCCCTCCCCGCCAATCCCTCTCTCCCTCCCGCTCTCCCCATGCCTTTTCCCCTCCCCAGTTTAAATAATCAAAATTGAAAGAGGGAATATTGACAGTTCAGGAGACATTTCCTGGATGAAGTAGTGTCAAATGCATATCCACACATGGTTTCAAGAAGAAATATTACTAAGTTATTTAGATAGTCTCAACATTTACGAGAAGAGGGAATTAGGTTTCTCCCCTGCTAGTGAGATTTGGTCCCCATGACATGCTTAATTTGCAGATTACAGAAAACATAATTTAAGGCAATAAAGAACAAAAATTAAATGGTTATTTTCTCAAAATGTATATATCATCCTGTAATCAAAGAGGGTTTTTGGAATATAAGAGTCTTATCTTTCCCCACAAAACTCAGGATCAATTTATGGAGGTCGGGAGAGTAAACTTACGAAGTAAAAGGAACTAAGTCTATAAACTCTTAAATGATCTAAGCGTATAAAAGATGTAAAGCTTTGCTAAACAGCATCTGAGAAAAGTCTCCAGTTAATCAGGCAAGGGCAGATGCTATATTTGCCACCTATTAGAGAGCAAAGGTAATTGTGTTTGTTGAACAGGAACTATTGTCTCAAGTAACAACCCTTCAAAACAGATGGGCTGAGGAAAATGCTCCAAAGTCATCTTCCCATATTGTTTACTACATAATTTAAATGATGATAAAGCTTAATGCTGCTTGGCCTTGATATCAAATATTTACCTTTTTATACAAGCACTATGGGGAAAATCACTTTCTAAGAGATTGGGGCAGGTGAAAGTGACCACGTTGCAAACGAGGAGCATAAAATTAAAAAATGAAGATAATCGGGTCTTGTGAGAAAGATAACATATTTTCCTTGAAAAACACTTAAGAGCTAGAATAACAGTCTGTATTGGTGCTTTATATCACAAAGCATTATTCACATATTTTATCTCCTTAACTGTCCTTCACAATGAGCCAGGAGGGCAGGTATTAGCTCCATTTTACAGATGAAGAAATTGAAGCTCAAAGAGGCACAAATTGTTGTTAAAGCCACCAGCTCCTAAGTGCAGAGCAAGCTCTTGAATGTGTAAGTCTCTTAACTCCAGAAATTTTGTTAGCCCAGTACAACTTATTTATATTCCTTTCCTCCAGTTCTTGAAAACCCAGATTTAGTGGGGGGTGGAATACTACCACTCTTCCAGTATCATACCTGGTTTAAAACCTACATCAGTGATAGGAACTACTTATGTCAGTTCATTACCAGGACTGAACCTACCACTGTAAGAGCTTAATGAAATAAAGGGGGAAAAGTTTTATAAGCTTCAAATACCATTTTTTCTAAGCAAAGCCAAATTTTGTTCTACATAATGTAATTGGACAAGGAAGTGTTTACTTTAGCTCATTTGAATTGGAGTCATTATTTGAATTTGGTGGTTTATGACTTTAAAAGAGGTTCTTATTTGAAATTCCTAGTGCCTGAAGGAGGAAACAGAGTGACAGACCTGGAGACTGCAGCTCTTTATCCCTCTCACAGGTATGGCATCCTGTCATGCTGCTAAAAGAAAGCGTTCCTTTCCAGTGGATGGGAAATTTAATTTTTATCCTAGGGCAAATAGCCATTTGTGTGCGCCACACATTCTTAAAACCCATTATAGGATTATATCTTATCTTTAAATATTAGTTACTGCCATAATGCTTCAGGAGACTAATTTTGTGTTTATTAGACTAATGTTTAAAATCTGGAAACTAATATTAACAATTAGTGTTTGCTCATAAAAGAAAAAATTTAGATAATAAAATGTAACCGTATAAACTGCTTAATAGGAAACAATAACAGATAAGCTTATGTGCCAATGGTGCTTTTTGAATTATAGCTTCAAAAGATATCTATCTGGGCTATGGATTAATGTTTATAATTGTGTAAGATTGGACAGTGGTTACAAATGGTTTTGAACCAATAATTTGGTTGCTGTTCCTTTCTCCTATTACCATGGAGCTCCTCTTACGATTCTGCTTTTTTATGCTTCAATTTTATGATTTCCTGTGGTTGTTACTGATTTTAGATTAGAAGAATAGTAAGATTTCATTGATTCAACATTTAGCTTCTACCATGCACCAAGTAGTGTGTAGGCTTCCATATTATCTTGCTTTGCCGACTCTGGAAATAGGACCTGGCGCTCCTTTTGTCCACCAGAGGGGGTGAGCTTTCACTTTAGGAGAACAGACATGAGTCTTCTGTTGGTACTTGTTGAAAGATAGCTTTCGAAGGTTCAGAGTTCTGTGGTAAAAGTGTACCTTTCTTCTCCATTGTAAAAATGAAATTTAAAAAGAAAATTTACGTCTTTTTATTGTAAATACAGAATTCCCAGTATCCTGCTCAGATTGTTTTTTAAGTTGTCAATACAGTGTTCTGAAAAATCATGAAGAATCTTTTTATCAGCAAAAGATTAAAAATATACACAGGTAATTTTCTAAACTGTCAGACTTTAAAACTGTATTTTTAGAAATTTTTTTGTGATCTAATTTAGAATAGTGAATTAACTGGAATATAATACTATAATGTGAACATTTCAGATCTTTAGCTTGCCTTTTTTTTTCTTTTTCTAATTTATATCTGGCTTGCTTCAGAGAGCATTTGAGAGGACAACGTAAGAGCACACACTTAATAGGACAGTTAAAAATAAATATTGTAGATCTCAAACTATATCAAACTTTCTGTTGTTTGAAATACTATGGAGGCAATTACTTCTCTGTATTAATTTTCCTGTCTTCCTTCTTTTCTCACTCTCCCTCAATTTCAACTAAAAGGTGAATATGTCAAATTAGATGATGTTTTATCAAGAATGCAATGAAAATACCTTGTCTGTCAAAACCCCTCAGGGAATGAGCAGTATTGACACAGTTCGACAATGTAAAATTTTTTTCCACACCAAGATCAGAATCATGATTCACTTTCAACTTGATAGGGGTGGGTTATTTTAGTTTAGCTACGTCCCCCCCCCCCCCCATTTTCTCTCCAAGAGTCTTAAAACAACAGAATTATACCTTATTTAGTGAGTATAATATAATAAGAACTGGTCAGAGCTAGTTAGATTCTGCTAAATATGGATTAATTCTGGAATTAAAGCCTTGCTTCATGGCTTTTCATAAACTGGATTTCTACCTTCAGAAGATATGTATTTGTCCATTTTATTTCCAACAGCATAGCAAGCTGTTGGACCAGGCAGGGAAAATTAGTGTCCTCGACATGTTTAGAGCAATTTGAAGATTTGGAAAGAATATAAAGGGTAACCTTGTGGGAATGGCTGGGAGTTGGTTAATCCTACTGTCTCTGCTTTGGTGACTTAAAGGCCGTCTATGGGAGGGTTCTTACAAGCATAGGGACTGGTTTTTGTTTTTAACACCAGTTGTAGAGTTCTTTTCTGTGGACTGTGGAGAGGACTTCATTTAATTTTTCTATATACTTAGAAGCTGCCTAGCAACAGTCCCTTTATGTCTTCATTTCAACTTCAGTGAAGCAAAGTTTAGATTATCATAAAGTTGATGGGTTTGCATGGAAGAGGGGAAAGAGAACAAAGTACAGAAGTGCTTCTCTATTCACTTAGTGTATCTGACAGTGATTCTGTTGAGTAATAACACAGTGGAGGCTAGAAATCTGGGAGTCATCCGAAACGCTTCATTTTATTCCTACCATCACAATTTCTGCCAATTTTCTGCTTCCATATGTTTTTGAAGCTGTTTCTTTACTCTTCATGTAGTAATTGCTCTAGTTTATGACCTGTGTCTCATTGGACTTCTGTATCAGCTTCCTAACTCAGATCCATTCTCTACACAGCACCAGTGACTGTATAAAATGATGACTCTCACCCTTTTCTGACTGTAACCCTCAGTAAGAAATTCACTTTATGGGGGAGGGTATGGCTCAACTAGTAGAGTGCATGCTTAGCATGCACAAGGTCCTAGGTTCAATCCCTGGTACCTCCTCTAAAAATAAATAAGTAAATAAATAACCCTAATTAACTACTCCCACCAAAATATATATATATATTTAAAAAAAAGAGGAATCCACTTTATATTGCGACCCAGGACATTTGTGAATAATTGAAACAAAATTTTCATGAAAAAATTCTTGTATTTACCATGTGCCATGCAATCTGGTATTTTCTTTTATTTCATTTTTAAAAGATATTGTTTGCCACCCATTAAATTGATTCCAGAGTTGGAAAAACACTGATCTGAACACTAATATGACCATGTTATTGTTTAAAACTCTGGTGGCTTCTTACTGTTTTCATGATGAAGTTAAAGCTAGCATCAGCATATTAGAACCTTTGTGACCCGACCCTTAGCTAGTTCTCCTGACTTACTGCTTACCTGATCTACTCACTGGGCCCACATTTCACTTCAGCAAATTAGTATAACTTTTCACAGTTCCTTGTGGTGTACCTTTGTTTGTGCTGTCTGTCCTATGAAATCTTCTACCACCATCTGCTTCTGCAGAGCTTTACTGATTTCTCCTACTCTTCCTAAGATGCAGGTCAGGCATCAGTAACCAAGAAGCCTTTCTTCCCGCTCCTTCCCCTGTCTGGGTTAGGTGGTTCTCCATAACAGAGCATGACTGTCTCTGTTGTCTCACTTTTATTATTATGTGTTTGTAGCTTACCATCCCACAGGACAGGGAATATTTGAAAGGGCAAGGATTATCTCCTATTAAACTTATCCCAAATGTTTGGCATGTAACATGTTGTCATTGTTTGGATAAATGAAAGAAATGAGTAAGAATGTTGTATGTAGAAGGAAGATTCAACTGGTATCCTTTAAGACCTTTAATGCAGATTTTGTGATTATTTCTAGGCGCTTATTTTTCAGGTTTTAATATACTCATATCTTGATGACCTATAGGCTAAGGGGAGATTTCATGATTTAAGGACAGCTTCTCTGCCTTAGATATTTTTCTTAAGATACCAATAATTAACAACTCACTATGGCAATCATCTGTAATTTCATTATACCTAATACTACACCAGATTCTGCAGAGGGGCAGAGGACAAACAACGTAATACAGGGTTTGCCTTTCGTCAGTGGCAGCAGCAGTGGGAGCGAGGGGCTCTGGCTCAGCAGTGGAGGTGCTGGTACTGGGGGCTCCAACGGCCTCAGTTGAGAGTGTGAGCCCATGGCGTCTGAGTAACCACTTTACGCCTTTGTGCTCCTCTAGCCTGGCCGACAAGTTTATAACCACTTCCCTGTGTTAAATTCTCCTCTTTTAGAAATATCTAGAGTAGTTTTTTTCTGATTAATACAACCTCAAAAGGCTCTGATAGGTTATTTGACTTGCCCAAAGACACATAGCAACAGTCCTGAGTGGCTAGCATGAGTGGCTAGCACATATTTTTTACTGTTGGTAAATGAATCTAGACACTACGGAAAATTTAATGTTGGCAACAGTCCACCTTTTTTAGTGCTTTACTCATATGTGGAATCTTAAAAAAAAAGACGTCAAATGAACTTAAATATTAAACAGAAACAGACTCATAGACATAGAATACAAACTTGTGGTTGCTGGGGGGATGGGGGTGGGAAGGGACAGACTGGGAATATGAAATTGGTAGATACTGACAGGTATATATAGAATAGATAAACAAGTTTATACTGTATAGCACAGGGAAATATATACAAGATCTTGTGGTAGCTCACGGTGAAAAAGAATGTGAAAATGAATATATGTATATTCATGTATGACTGAAAAATTGTGCTCTACACTGGAAATTGACACAACATTGTAAACTGACTATAACTCAATTAAAAAAAAAGGAATAGGTGGTTTTAAGAGGTGTTATCTAAGATGCCACACAAATAGTATGTGGCTTACCTGTTTTCAAATCAGCTCAGATTTAGGAGCTAAGTGATGATACCTTGTGGCTTTATAATCATTTATCACCTATACAATAGCTATAGAAAGTATAGAATATTGGTATTTGACCCAAGGCGGGTCTGGGAATTTGTTGTCTTTTCTTAAAATTTTAATCATTTGGGTTCTGGGTTGGGGGTTCTTTGGAAGGGTAGGATTATAATAGCAGGAGTCTTGTATAGATTGGCTTGATAGACTCCTGTAGTATGGTTTTCCTACTTACTGGGATTGTTAGATCAATGAAGAATGCAATATTGTTTGAGCTAACAGTCTTAGAGTCCCATAAAGTCAGTAGCTGTGCATAGTCAATATACTTGTGGTGAATGAATGACTTATTTAAACTTTTTGAGCATCCAGGAATAGCTCAAGTACTTGAATTTTGATTTGTGGGCCATATTACTATATTGTCATTGTATTTTATCTTATAGTTCTTTACAACATATAAGAACCTTAACTGAGTTTTCTTTACCTCTAATAATCATATTTTAAGTCTAAAGATAACTGGTTTTGAATGAAGTTCAAGCCTTTCTAAAAGATAATTTTAAATAATAGTAGTCCATTCATACTATAATTGCTACTTCCACATATTAAAATTGACTGCCCTAAGTAAAATACGCTAAACTTAGAAATTAAACTAATATTTCAGGTGATAATTGAACTCTCAATGATGATTTTTCAAGTTTGAACTTGACAATCTGTAACCTATAACCTAAAACAATGTTTTTTTCCTGTTTTTCTTTCTAAAGTTCTTTCATCATGCCTGGGTCACTTCCTTTGAATGCAGAAGCCTGCTGGCCAAAAGATGTGGGAATTGTTGCCCTTGAGATCTATTTTCCTTCTCAATATGTTGATCAAGCAGAGTTGGAAAAATACGATGGTGTAGATGCTGGAAAGTATACTATTGGCTTGGGCCAGGCCAAGATGGGCTTCTGCACGGATAGAGAAGATATCAACTCTCTTTGCATGACTGTGGTTCAGAATCTTATGGAGAGAAATAGCCTTTCTTATGATTGCATTGGGCGGCTAGAAGTTGGAACAGAGACGATCATCGACAAATCAAAGTCAGTGAAGACTAATCTGATGCAGCTCTTTGAGGAGTCTGGGAATACAGACATAGAAGGGATAGACACGACTAATGCGTGCTATGGAGGCACAGCTGCTGTCTTCAATGCTGTCAACTGGATCGAGTCCAGCTCTTGGGATGGTATGTTACACGTTATTCCAAAGAAACTCTTCTTGCAGATGAATTAGGCCCAAATGACCTTTTAATTAATGCCATATGCAGACTTACCAGTTATGCTTGTTTGAATATGTTCAGAAAGATAGCTGTGACTTTCAGTTTATCTGAATTATGAACTGGTTGTCTTTATCATGTAGGACAAAATTATCAAAATTCAGTCAGAGTATTTTTTTCTTTACCAAAGATAGGGAAAGGATATTCTGGGAAAATATAACAGATTCAGTTTATATGTATGATATTTAAAGCGTTGCTCACCTTCTTGTATACTAACAAAAAAATATTTTTCAGGACGGTATGCCCTGGTAGTTGCAGGGGATATTGCTGTATATGCCACAGGAAATGCTAGACCTACGGGTGGAGTTGGAGCTGTTGCTATGCTAATTGGGCCAAATGCTCCTTTAATTTTTGAACGAGGTGAGTGTTTGAGGAAGTATTTTTTTTTAATTGCACGATATGCTGAGAAATTTGAAAATAAAAATAGAAACTAGTTCTCGGTCAGTGTTCATTAAACGCAGGCACTGCCTGCTAAGTGCGTTACGTTTGTTCTTGTATTTCGGCTTCATAGCAGTTGTACAAGGTAAGTGATGTCACCCCCATTTCACAGGGGAGTAAAATGGGTTGAAGTAGGGTTTAGGTAATAACTGGAAGAAGTAACTTGCCCTTGGTTGTACAGTGATTTATTTTTTCCTGTTCAGTAGAGCAATTGTGATCTCCCAGTTAGGTGTGTGAAACTTGCATGAGATGTTGTCTATCAAAGGAGTCTTAGGTCTGTCCGTGGCTACTGTTAGGTTTCCATTACATATTGGTTTCACCTTGTGATTTCTATTCTGCAAGTAGTGGGTTGACTAGATTTAAGCAAAGTTCCCAGATAATGCAATATGCTTATTAATGTAAATCGAGAAGCAGAAATACATGGACATCTTCCTTTTTTGTTCTAATAGGACTTCGTGGAACACATATGCAACATGCCTATGACTTTTACAAGCCTGATATGCTGTCTGAATATCCTATAGTAGATGGAAAACTCTCCATACAGTGTTACCTCAGTGCATTAGACCGCTGCTATTCTGTCTACCGCAAGAAGATCCATGCCCGGTGGCAGAAAGGTAGGTTTTATCTCCTTTCCTTGGTTTTGGTATCTGTTGAGGGCAGTGTAACTGAGTGTCTCTAGTGAGAAACTGCTTTGTGGGCATCCCTCATTAGTGTCCTTTAACCATTTCTTCCTCACCCACCAAACAGCAGTTTTCCCATAGTTTCTGGGACTGTGTTATTTAGGAGAACAGGTAAGCTTTGGAAATGAGGTATATTTCTGTAGAAATACTTAGGTTGAATTACCCCTAGTGAGAAAATTAAAAGTAGGCAAAAAGAAAATAACTTGAATTTTGTTCCTATTCTGAGAGAAGTATTTTCACAAGGTTTTAATTTATAGCTGTGATCCAGAGAGTAAATTACTGAAGTGATCCCCCTCCCCTCATGGTCTGTTTGCATCAGACCTGTCAATTCATACTTGCTTTTTTAGTGTCATCATCAATCTCCATGTTTAACTCTGAGAATGTTTTCGAGATACTAAAAAGGACAGTATTTGAATTAATGCTATTAAAACACACAGTATCGTATAAAGTATGCTTTTTCCATCATCCAACTTTGCTTTATAGAGGTTTTAAGAGAGGGTTATTCAATAACACATGTTAGGAAACATAATGGCTCTGGATAAGAAGCATTCTTGCAGTATGTAAAATGTACTGTTTAGTACAGTACATTTAAAATGTACTGTTTAAAACAGTACAGTAATTTTCTGTCTTTTTATCGGGATGCACAGTAAGAAGTGCACTTTACATTTTATGTGCAGTTAAACTGAAACAGAAGGGTCCTGAAATTACCTGCCCATGTTGCGGGTTATGCAGTTTGCTGTTTTCTACTCTACTGTTTCATTTAAAAATATGTACTTGCCCTGACCCACTAAACTGATTACACAACCCATTAATGGGTTCTATCTCTGGATGTCTTTTTGATAAGCATTTTAAACCATAGAAATACTTCATTATACAGAGTATTTTTTGTTGCTGCTTAAAGATACTAAAGCATCCTAGTCCTGTTCTAAAATCAAACTTTATAAGTTAGTGGCTTAAATGAATTTCATAATTTATTTGGGTTTCTCTTTCAGAGGGAAATGATAAAGATTTCACCTTGAATGACTTTGGTTTCATGATCTTCCACTCACCCTATTGTAAACTGGTTCAGAAATCTCTAGCACGGATGTTGCTGAATGACTTCCTTAATGACCAGAACAGAGATAAAAATAGTATCTATAGTGGCCTAGAAGCCTTTGGGTAAGAGGAGTTAAGATTTTTTTTTCCTTCTTTGTGAGAGTGTTTTTTATATGTTAGACCACTGTTTGTACAGACGTGAAAATTTTAGAGTCAAAAGTAAGCATCTTGTCTAACCTATTTATCTCATCAGTGAGTCCCAGAAAGTGGTAGCTTACCTACATGATTCTTTAGTCATTTCTACCCAGATTTTCTGATTCCCTCCTTTTAGATCCATTCCCTTTGTCACCAGGATACTGCAGCCCCACAGTGCCTCTATTTATACGACAGCCTCTTAGCTCTTTCCTCAGCCTCTCCCGAGCCCCGTGCCCGTGTCAACCCTGCATTCAGCCACTGCTGAAGCCTACATTTATACTCCTTCCATACTTTCCCCACTTTTAGGGCTCCTTAGCATGCTGTGCCTGTTAAAGTCATTGTTTCTTCTTTCCTGTGTCCCTTCTCTATCTGATAAAATTCTGTTCAACTTTTTAAGACTTGGCTCCTGTAATATCATGATTTTTCTAACTAAATAGACATTATTGTGGACTTGAAATAGTAGTATAGTGTTTGATGATGACAGATCTTTAGTGGATAATTAGCCTATTAGAATTGACTTGTCTTAACTTGATTATAAAAAACTTTCAGGAAAAAAGATCATATGTGTACAACTGTTACGTCTTTCCTAGCAATTAACTGCTACTTGGCTTTTAATAAATGGGAAAACAAATTATATACATTTATGGTTAGAATATTAGTTAGGTCCACTAAGTAAAGAATAAAAATGTAGCCTTTGAGCACTGTAAGATTGTCTTTTTTCTAAATCTTTCAGGGATGTTAAATTAGAAGATACCTACTTTGATAGAGATGTGGAAAAGGCATTTATGAAGGCTAGTTCAGAACTCTTTAATCAGAAAACAAAGGCATCTTTGCTTGTGTCAAATCAAAATGGAAATATGTATACATCTTCAGTATATGGTTCCCTTGCTTCTATTCTTGCACAGTGAGTATAAATTTCAGCGGCTTACTCCCCTTGTTTGGAGATGTAGATTTCAAAGACCAGATCTGGTGTTGGGCATGTTGGTGGCAGGCTGCAGAATGATATTTTATTTCCAGGTTCTCTAGCCTATTGTCTGTTGACTTGAAGAACATACGGGGTGAGGCTACAGTTATTCCAGAGTATTTAATTTTATACTAGCTTTCCTGGCTGCTGTTCTCATGGTCTTACTATTCTTGACCTACAGTTGAACCGTAAATCCCCAGTTGACAAACTACCTTATTTTATGGCAAAACTTTCATACACCCATCATTCCCAGAGAGATGAGAACTCTTGTTTTCAGTCTGCTTACTGTAATAGTCAAGCTATAGGTTAGATCCCTGGGCTTGAGATGAATTTTATTCCAACTGATGGTTTTCCACCCATTGTAGAAGGATCAGTTGAACTTTTTAATAGCTTTTTCTCCTCCTGCACAGGTACTCACCTCAGCAGCTGGCGGGAAAGAGGATTGGCGTGTTCTCTTATGGCTCTGGTTTGGCTGCCACCCTGTACTCCCTCAAAGTTACACAAGATGCCACGCCAGGTAAATGCTGAGTCTTTCAGTAACAGTGTCTTGATAACTTACTGTGGTAAGGTTGACTGAGCAGGCTTCTCAAGTGAGCACTTGAATCTGTCCTGTAGTTCATTACAACATTTTAATCTTCATGCTTCTTTCAATGTACTCTTTAAAAATCTGCCTTAACTGGATAAAGGGCAGGATTATGTCTCAGTCAGAATGTCTTGTTTCCCTCCTTCCAAGTCAGAAAAAATACATAATCAGCTTAATTTTTTTTTATGGCATAGTGCTTGACTTTACCGTCTTTGGCAAGTAATTTTATTTTATCATTTATCTCATTTTTTAAGCATGTGTAGCCAGGGAATGTAGGTAGGGAAAGGAAGCAAATCAGTTTAACGCAGGCAGCTTTTGAGACTTCGCACTGATGACCGAGTCTGATCCTGAGTGAATAATACCAAGTCATTTCTTGTTGGTTTGGTTGTTTACTAAGTTACCTAATGTTTATAGGGTATGGTCTTGGCTGTACTTAAGGACAATCTGGTGCCTTCCCTGAGCAGGAAGAAGCAATATGGAGAAAAACTGGTGGAAGACTTGACATTACTCTAAAACTATTATGTTATTTATAGTTTCAAATCCCAGCTACTTCCTAACTTGTCTACTGGCTGATACTGAACAGACGTACAATCAGAGGTCATAGGAAGCTGTGCCAAATAAATAACATCTTATCTTTTAACTAAAACAATAGCCAGTAGTTCTAAAAGGAATGAAGTTGTTTTTCCATTTGGCAATGTTTTGTTTAGGCTTTGAGGCATGCTATTTTTAGTCTTTTAATGTTGGAATTATTTACTATTTTAGGGTCTGCTCTTGATAAAATAATAGCAAGTTTATGTGATCTCAAATCAAGGCTTGACTCAAGAACTTGTGTGGCACCAGATGTCTTTGCTGAAAACATGAAGCTCAGAGAAGACACTCATCACTTGGGTAAAAAGATTAAATTGTTAATATACACCCAAAAGCCTGTTGAAGGGCTATAATAATATTAAACATGTTACATATAAGATAAGGATGTCCAGATATCTATTCAGTACATACCTGATGTTGGTGCAAATTGTAGGGAATATGCAACTTCTTTAGTTTTATTACCAGATGAGTTGTATGTCATGACTAATTTTTCATATTCTCTGCCTTTTCTTTAGGCAACTATATTCCCCAGAGTTCAGTTGATTCGCTCTTTGAAGGAACGTGGTACCTAGTTCGAGTGGATGAAAAGCACAGAAGGACTTACGCTCGGCGCCCCTCTCTGAATGATGACACTTTGGATGAAGGGGTAGGACTCGTGCATTCAAGCACAGCAGCTGAGGTAGATACAGCTCATTGTGTTTGGTCTTGGGCATTGACAGGGTAGGGAATTTCCATCCCCAGATCCCAGGGCTTTGGGGACCTAACTGAGATTCAGCATCTTAAAGGAATGTCAGTAAAGCAGAGTAATTCAGAGCCGGGACTCTGAGATGAGATTGCAGCTGTGCCATTTTCCAATTATATAAAGTGGCTTGCATTTAAATTAGGATTTTTAAAGTGCACCGTAAATATTAGGTTTTATTAATAATACTAGAATTTAAAGGAAAATGGATCTGGAGAGAAGGCTCACTTGTGGTATGTGTCTTGGTGAGAGATGAAGTAGAGGCAGCGGCTCATTAAGCCCCTCACATCTCTTCTCTCAGGGCATTCGTTGTCTAACCTGTCTCCAGGTTGTCAGGAAGGAGCACTAATAGCTATGATACAAATTCTATTACGTGCCGGCCACTTTTTACCTTTTCTAACTTAATCCTTATCAAAACTACCCTGAGGTAAGTGATACTTTGCCCATTTTAGAGATGAGGCTCAAAGAAGTTAAATGACTTGATCAGGATTCTTGATGGCTTAAGCCAGGCTTCAAACTGAGAACTTAAAAACCTTAAAGTTATTTATCTTATCTACTGATCACAAACTTGCTAACTGAATAGTCCTGCTTCTTGGGGTAACAAGTTAAGCCATAAGTGTTTGAGTTGCAAATGCAAGACATAAGAAGTACTGTGTATGGTGGGTCTCTGTGGCCTTGCGCTCTCTTGCTACAGGGATAATAATATATAAGCTCAGCATAAGGTAAAGAATTGATACATAGTTCCCTCCATGAAAGGTTATACAGAATGTATATTTAGCATAAACCTCTCCAAAGTTGTCCTCTCTCAGTTTTTCTATTAGAACTTGAATTAGCACCATGACTCTTCCTGAAAGATCCATAAGAGGCAACGACTTTTTTCTTTCGATTTTAGCATATTCCAAGTCCTGCTAAGAAAGTGCCAAGACTCCCTGCAACAGCAGCAGAACCAGAAGCAGCTGTCATCAGTAACGGGGAGCACTGAGATACTCCCATGAGGTGGAAGACGTCAGCGTGGGGCTGGGTTGGGGGATCTATGGGAACAGTTGCAGGATGGGATGTCTGGGGACAATTTTAGAGGATTACATGTTGCTTAAATTTTTATGTGACTGACATGGAGCCTGGAAAACTATCGTGTTCTCGGGAAAGTCTCTTTGCTCAATTTGCTAATAACACGCTTCCTATTGTGGTCTAGCCAGCGCTTAATGTACACGAATGATGTTAAGGGCTCTGTAAAACTTCATACCTCTCTGGCCATTTGTATGCATGAAGCTTAATTTTTAAATGTGGTGTGATGAATCGTGTGCTTCTGGCAAAAAAAAGCAGAAGTACTTGTCTCTAATTTTAATTTTTTTTTAACATGTAAGAATTTTATACTTTGAACAAACAAGATTACTGAAAGTTCCTATGGTTTTTGAAAAAAGTTTCTAGTTTAGGGAATATGGTCTTAATGTGATATGCACGAACTCTGTTTGAAAATGGCAAGACAAACATACTCTTTTTCTAAAATTTATAAATTCTGAAGAGAGAGAACAGTTGGGGACGGTAACACTGGTTCTGGAAACTGTTGCTTTTAATCCAGGCCAGTAGTGACTTCTGAGAACAGAGAGATGCTAGCATTGAGCAGATGTCTGTTACAGAAAACACGGTACCTTTGGGAACTGTGGATGTAGCTCTAGGTCTGCTCCTGACTCATTTCAAGGTGTATTTTGCTGAATAACATTGAGATGTTATTGGAGCTGTATATGAGGAAGTTTGTTGTTGCAGTCCTTCTTTGCACCTTTTGAAGCATAAACAAAACATTTTTCTGGCTGCCTTTTAAAAATTTTAAACAAAAGGAAGGATAGGGGCAGGGCATTATTAGGTTATTTCTGATGCCTAAGTATTATAAATTCAGCTTAAAGACTGACAAGCTAAATTCATGTTGTAAGTATTCTTTTCTTTTTTTGTTTTTGTATCTGTTCAATGAAGATTAAAAGGTACAACCCAAGTTTTTACGTAGTATGACCAGCCAAAAAGTATTCCGCTTCAAGGTCTGGAGGTAGGATTCATAAAGCATTTTCTTAGACTTTCATCTTAGAAAAACCAACAAAAACTATCACATGGGATGAATAAGATGATTGATTAGACAGTTTTGTAGATCTTTCTGGTGCTGATCTATGACATGAGCCTTATAGATTGTAAAATAGAGATAGTTGGAACTAATGTACAGAATTAAATTTTTTTAAACTTTATTTGCTGTTAAATTCTGTGAAGTTTCAGTTATCTAAAATAAACTTCCACAAATATGAAATGAAATGTTTCAGATTGCGAGGTAATCTGTAATGTAGTGTTTGTAAAATAATCTTTGTCTAATATTAACTGGTGGTGTTTTGTACAGTCATAATTTGTTAAAATGACTTCATTTTAACATCTACTGATGTAGATTAATAATGTAAGCTCAGATTTAAAGATTGATGGGAAAATGGTGCATGTAATACTTTTGCAAGTATTGGGAGTTTGGTATGTTTTGAAGAGAGTAATTTAACTTTTGGGTGTCAGGAAATGGGTTTTCTCACAGTCCATTGCCGGCAATGGGCAGACCTAGTAATACTGGCACAGAGCATTAACCATACACCTTATTAACAGTGAGGTGAATAACTTTGAATAAAGTTTTAGAGAAATATTTCAGATATTTGAGTATTCTTTTTCCCTCCTGATTTAATAGTTTAAGCAAGGAATCAGCTAATAGTGTATTTTAAAATATAGGCATTCATTTCATTCCGGTTCATTAATTCACTAACTCATTCATTCATCATTCAACAGAAATTCGAAAACCTGATGTGAACAAGGTACTCTGCCTAAGTCAGAAATAAAGATTTACAAGATATGGTCTTGCCGTGAAGGAGCTATTTGTCTAGTATGAAGGAATTTATATGGATAATTTATTCTTATACTTCAAACATAGAAATTAATTCACAAGTTGAGTGGTAAGCATGTATAAATTTTGCCATAAATATTTGTGAAGAGAGTTGCTGTGTTTTCCTAAAAGCAACCTAAGATAAAGAGTTGGCAATTAAACATTAAAAGCAAGTTTTATAGCCAATATAGAACTGCCTAAATCATCTTGCGCCTCCAGCCTAAGGGTCACAGGGCACTGGTGCTCCCAGAGGTTTTACAGAGAGAATTTTTGCATTGGTAGTAATATTGGACTAGATAATCTCAGTCCCTATCAGCTCTTAGGATTGTATGAATTAGGAATTAAACCAGATTTTCTGGTACTGATCAGCTATTTTATCATGATGTCATGTCTAGATTCAATACTGAGTAATAATTTCTTTTCTGGGCCAGTCTCCTATTTCTCTGGGTCACTTAGAAGATGAGGCCAATGTGCTCTAATTCTGCAATTCTAGGAATTCTAGATCCAAATTCTGCAATTTAATTCTAGGATCCTAATTAATACGGCTTTAACAATTCTATCCCTCCCCTTCTCCTTTTTGGAATTTGTGCACTTTTTTTTCCTCCACCTTCTGGGTTTTGTTTATTTTATGAACAGTCATGAATATATAAGATTAACACTGGGCAGAAATCAAACAGTTGCAAACAGCTACTTTTGACCCTCCTGTGATTTAGTTAAAAACACTTCATCTCTTATCTGCTGTTTGAGTTGTTCTGAAACACTATGAAGTGGAAGTTGGGAGAGCAAGGAATATAACAAGATCTTCAAACAATTTAGAGCTATGTAATCTTGACATAAAGGTAAA
Source organism: Camelus ferus (assembly GCF_009834535.1). Taxonomy (NCBI): domain Eukaryota; kingdom Metazoa; phylum Chordata; class Mammalia; order Artiodactyla; family Camelidae; genus Camelus; species Camelus ferus. Next base: position 30,174,594 of record NC_045698.1, on the reverse strand, counting down.
CACTTAAATTTCTAGCAGCTGCTCTTAATTAAATCATAGTTTCCAATTTTTGTCCTAATTGATGGTGGAAGGAAATAATTGACCTGTGACTTTTTTCCCTCAAATTATTACAAAGGCAGTACTGTGGTGCTAAAGATTATGAATACCAATCCTCAGGAAGTTTATGTATCATCAGGGCTCAGGCTTATAATAATAAATGCATTTTCATTTTAAATGTTTAGAAGTAAAAAACAAGGAATTCATCTTTTACTTTTGGCTTATTTTAACAATGTGCAGGTATCTATAGTAAAAATAATAAAAGGGTTTTGAACTAATTTTGCAAAAGCTTCCCTTTGCCTCCAGGTCTTTTTATATGCTATTAAACTAGCACCACCAACCCATCTTAGCAAAATCTTGTTGATCTTTGGGGTCTCAGCTCAAGATTTGCTTCCTCCCTGAAGGCTATCTGGACTACCTTACTCAGTAGTAAGCAATTCTCACCATATGTATCAAATTCCTTACTGGCTTGCAAAGTGCTGTGAGATCTAACTTTGCCTGCTTGAGCTCAGCACTACACCCACAAAGGCTTACTATGTTTTCATCCACCCTATCTTTGTTCCTCTAACGTGCCAAGTTTATTGCAGCCTTAGAGCCTTTGATCTGATCTATGCATCAGAAACCTTGGGCCCCACATCAGTCCTCTGCCTGCCTTATTCTCTAGCCACAGTAGTGGCAACTGCATACAGTCTTTGACCAGGATCTCAGAGACTGATGGCACCTCCCTCTGGATTCCTGCTACCTTCGCCTCGCTTTCTTCTCACCGTGATGCAGGATTCCCACAGGAGTCATCTGGTACTCGAAATTGCATAGCCCAGGAGTGCAGAGAAGTTAAGTTCCCACGAGGCCACCCTTAACCAAGAATGGACCCTTCCTTACTTGCTGGTAGATAAATGCTTCCTCCTTTCCCTCCCCCGGGCAGACACTTCTGAGAAGTACTCCAGAAGTTGCCTCAGAAGATCCTGCAGCATCAACTACCAGTTGCCTCTGGCCCGTTTGGCAGTACATCCTTATATTGGCTTGCCTCTTTTATATTTCACTTCTGCATCATGGGATCATTAACCACATAAATGACTTGCAAGCTTTTGTTTCATGCTCTGTTCTTTTGGAGAATGCAGGCTAATACAATTGGTACCTAGAATAGCCCTATAAAGCAGACCTTCAGGGTAGGAGGTTGGAGCTGGTTTCCTGACCAGTCATGACAAAAACCCTGTTGCTGTTTGTAGTAGACAGAATGGTCCCCTCGCCCACCAAAGATCTCCACCTCTGGGATCTGTGAATTTGTTACCTGACACGGCAAAAGCAAATGTGATTAAGGTTGAGGACCTTGAGATGGGGAGATTATCCTAGGTTGCCTGGATAGGCCCAAACTATCACAGGGGTCCTTAAAAGCAGAGAACCTTGCTGGACTGTGGACAAAGGGATATGTGACTATAGAAAGATGATCAAAGAGGTAGAATGTTGCTGACTTTGAAGATGGGGAAGGGGGACCACGAGCCAATGTGGGCCACCTCTAGAAGCAGGAAAAAATGAGAAAATGGGTTCTCCCCTAGAGTCTCCAGAAAAGAGCCCAGCCCTGATGGCCACCGTGATTTTAGCCCGAAGAAATCCATGATGGACTTCTATCTCACTGAACTGTCAGATAATAAATGTATGTTGTTTTAAGCCACTACATTTGTGGTAGTTTGTTAGGATATCAACAGAACACTAATGGGCTGTTGGTAAGCAGGATGTTGACCCCACTGGCCTGCAGGAGCAGCACAGTTACCACCAAGACTGTCAAGTCATCTACAAGCACAGATGGAAGATGAGATATTGGATCATGCAGTGACCTGAATGGTGTGGGGGGCAATGAAAAAGGCTCTGGGTTTAGCTAGCTTTTATTGACTGCTTTGGCAGCCTGGGGGAAAAAATGACAGGTTTAAGTCAGTCAACTATCAGCTCTAGGCACACCCAAAGCTCGCGGGCCTTTGAGGCAAGCTAAGGAGAACCTTCTCTCCTGCAGCAGAGAGGAAACTACCTAAAACAGACGCAGGATCTATTTGTAAGGTTGGCTGAGCTGCAAAGCAGATAAGATACTCAGTCTTGACAATTTTCCTTTATCAAAGTCAAGGCCCCGATAGCCAGAGTGGGACACTGCAGCCTGAACAGGGTGGACAAGCCTGCGAACAGTGAACACCAGGCTTCCCCTAATGTGGGGCTGGCAGGGGCAGCTGGTACTTCCTTTCTCAAAGGGCCTGTCCAGCCAGGCCTCTGATGAGGTGGATGCCTGAGGATGATGTTTGACCTCAAGATCTTACAATTCTCCAAACCAAGAACTGGCCGTGTCTCAACACCACCTGAGCGGAGAAACACAACCTCTGTCAGGAGGAAATACTTAGACACTGAAGGAATGGCAGAACCTAGCTACTCTGCTACTGTTGGGAACCAGGGGAAAAGTGTGTGTGGGGGGATCTTGAGGGTGTTGAGCCAGGGATGGAGGTTGAGGAAAGAATATGAGGCAGGATAACGGTTTATTATCACAGGAGAATTCACCCATGACCCGGAGTGAGGGACACTGAAGTGGGTCCTAATATTACTGCTGGGATGGCTACTGAGGCCTGGGCATGAGTATGGCATACAGACAAGGTGGAGATGGTGGAACTGCTGTGCCGCAGGATTAAGGAAAGGGTCAGAAAGTTCCAGGAGGTGTGAGTGTTAGAACGGATTCATTATGTGAGCCTGAAGAACCACCCAAGTTCCCAGGAGGCCACTGCCTTCACTAAGGCAATAAAGATGGTGCTGGGGCTGGGGCGCCAGCATAGAGACAAGCCCAGTGATGGCTGCCCATTGCAAGCAGGGGTTGACAGCAGGAGACACTGTCATGGAACTGGCCATGCTGTTATCAGTGGGGATAATGGGATTCCAGAATGGCAGGGGCCATGTATTATTACTTGTCAGAGGCAAGGTGGATAGAATATAATGGACAGTAAGGCGGGACTGGGCATCAGGGTGCCTTGATCTTCAGGGCTTTGTGACAATGGCTAACAGATCACAAAGTTCTGAGTGACAGTTTGCTAGAGAGTTATTTCACTGGTATAACCAAAAAGAAAGAAAAGAAGCAAGCTGATGAGCAGAAAGCTGGTGTAGCCTGTCACAATGAGGAAATTATGGCTCCAGGCCTGAGTTAATTTACAGATTCAGTGCATAGTGAAGGGGGGAGGCCAGGACCTCTTGACGAAAGGCCTTGTTGCCACAAGTATATATGATATGCATACACCCAGAATGTTTAAGGGCTGTTGGATTAAAAAGTGTAAGCTGAAAAGGACACCTGGGAACCTTAAGTACCATTGCGGCCCTATGTGTAGGGAGGGGAGATGGGGGCCTATGGAAGTCAGGTGATGGACGGAGTTCTGGCCAAAGTCTATCTCACAATAGGGGTTTCATCCTGGGATCCTTTCTCTGGTCTCCAAGTACATCTTTGGAATAAATACATTTAGATCCTTGATATGTGGTGTAAGAGCCATTACGGGAGGAGGAGCCACATGGAAACCTTTGAAACTACCCTCTCATCAGCCATGTTAGTACATCATGAGCAATCACAGGAGGAAATGCAGCCATCAGGGGCACCGTTAGAGATTTTAGAGGACACAAAGGTAATGGGCTCCATCATAACCTCATTTAACTTATCCATCAGACTTCTCAAAAGAGCAGATGGCTAATGGAGGAGGATGGTGGACTGCTGCTGATCTCAGTTGTAGCCACCATGCTGGATGTGGTATCTTTACTCAAAGACTCTGGCATTGATACGCAGCTATTGTTTTGGAAAATGCATTCTTCTCATTTGTCATCAGCATGGAGGAGTAAAAGCAGTTCATGTTTTTTTCTGGGATGGACAGAGATTCTCATTTACTCTATTGCCCCTAGGCAATGTTAAATCTGCTCTAGGTCACAAGATAGTCTAAAAGGACCTTCATCATTTTGCTATTCTGCAGAACATTATGCTGATCTACCACACTGTGACAGCATGCCAGGTGGATTTGGCATCAGAAAGTGGCAAGTACTCCAGATGTCCTACCACAACTTACATGTGCCAGAGTGTGGCTGATAAAATCCATGGAGAATCAGGGGCATGGCCACATAGATGAAGTCTTTAGAGCCAATGACCTGGGGCACGCCTACATATTCCTTCTACAGTAAAGGACAGTTTGTTGCACCTTGTACCCCTTAGCACTGAGATAGAGGCACAGGGTTTAGTAGGCCTCTCTGGGCTTTGGGAGAATATATATTGTCCTTGGCATATTCCTCTAACCTATTTATCAGGCTGCTGATTTCAAGTGGATGACACAGAAAAAAAAGATCTACATCAGTTTCAGGCTTCAGTGCCAACAGTATTGCTACTCTGACTTATATACGTGACACTTAGGAATACTGTGTGAAGTCTCTGGCACCCAGAGGTTACAGCACAGCCCTGTAGGGTTCTGGAGTGAGGCCATGCTTTCTGCACGTGACCGTGGGATCTACTCTTACTGTATACCTCAAAACCAGAAGCAGCCAGCGTAAGTCAAACAATGGAGTAGCTCAGCAAAGGCACCGGCTCTGTGACAGTGCCCTGCAGGGCTGGGGCGCTAGCCTCCAAGGTTCGGTACCCGTGATTTCACAATGTGTCCCTTGCTGTTAAATACGTAGGGCTGGGAACCAATGGGTAAAAGTAGGGCTGACTTTTCTCACCATCACAATCAGTGACCCACTTGAAGAATTTGTACTTCTCTTTCCTACAACCTAGGCTTGGCTCGATGAAAGGTTTTGGTTCCTGGGAGAAGGGGAATGCTTTCACCAGGGGACTCCACAGGGGTCCAGTGAATTGGAATGTAGGACTGTCACATGGTCACTTTGGGATGCCCATGCCAGTTGACAAGCAGGCAAAGAAAGGAGCTCTTATAGTGGTGGGAACTCCTGACCCTGATTTTCATAAGGAGCTAAAGAGGAGTGTGTGTGTGTGTGGAACCCAAGTGTTACTTTGGGGCCTTATAATAATAGTGAAGAGGCAATTGCAGCAACCATGGCCCAACAGAGCAAGGCACCTAAAGGTTCAGATCCTTTGGTGAGAAAGGTCTGGGTCATAGCACCCAATCTAGACCAGCTGAAACTCTGGCCAAAGGTGAGGGTGATGGAGGAAGGAGGTAGGAGTCAATTATAGCCTCGGGACCAGTTGCAGTAATGACTGTAGCTCAGTGGTTTTCAAAGCATGGTCCCTTGTTTAGCAGCATCACCACCACCTGGGAACCTATTAGAGATGCAAATGCTTGGGCTCCACCTCAGAGGCACTGACTCAAAAACTCTGGGGTTGGGGACTCACGGTCTAGTTTAACATGACCCCCGGGTAATTCTGATGCCCTGGAACTGGAGAACCACCACTGTGCCTTGTTCTGCTAATCTTACTGCATTAAGTCCTCCCAGTCCTCACGCCTTGAAAGAGACTGACTGCAGTGGATTGGATTTAACAGAGGAAGGCTCTGAGGAGAGCAGGACTGGGCTGTGTCAGACAGCGGCTGTGCACTGCCTCACATCCTCTCAGCCACACTTCTTCCTCCAGCCACCGATGCAGCGACCATCTCCGTGCAAGTTTGGAAGTTTCATGCAGGTCCTCCTTGAACCGCATCTTGTCCCAGACCCAACGGTATGTACCTCTTACTTCCCACCCCAGGGCTCTCCCTGTTTCTGTCCCCTGCTCCTCCCCCTTGCTCTCTGGGGTCACTTCCCAAATAAACTGCTTTACCTGCTGCCTTTGTCTTAGGCTCTGTTGGGGAGGAACCCAATCTAAAGCCACTTGCTGCTTAGAATACTCTTGGCTGGCTTTTCAAGAGTCACTCCTGCTTCTCACTCAGATCTCAGATTGTCATCTACTCACACTGGCCTAAGATCTAGTGCAAAGTAGCAAGTCTCTGATATCAGATCACTGTATTTAAATTATCTGCATAGCATCTATCACTGATACTCAAAAAATTTTTTTTGTTAGTGTTTTTGTTTAGTGCTAGAATATCCTACACGAAAGGAAGGACCTGACCTATCTTTTTTTTTTTTTTTTTTGGTAGCAGCTTAAACAGTGTCTTCTGGCACACAGTAGGCACTGAATAAATATTTCTCAATCAAATGAATGAATACTAGTTTGAGAACAAGACAAGATTGCCAATCAAGCCAGAATCTGAGCTAATAGACATTTTTTGTGTGGGGGAAAATGCATATCTTAAATTTAAATTTATTTAAAAATTACAAAAATGTCTTCACTTAAGTAGTCAGTGAAAAAATTTAAAAGCAGCAACAATGATCTTGGTTAATTACCAGCAGTCTGATGCAATTTATAAAATTGAACAAAATTTAGATGTGTGTCTTATGCCTCTGTAGACACGGGACCCTTTCTTTAGGTCTCTGTCTTTAGGGTCTGGTAGTATCATGACTGGGACACTTTCCAAGGCCTTTTTCTTCTGGACTCTATGCAAAACGATTCGATAGACGCCTGTGATGGAGCTTCGGGCATCTCGCCCTTGGTTATTTCGAATATGCTCTTCCGTAATGCCCAAATGTTCTAAAGTGCTTTTGACCTCGTTTTCCTCTTCTTTGAGGGTGCTGGTTTCCGACAAGTGTTTGGGATCCAGCTGGAAAGGTTCCAAAGGGGTGGGGTACGGCACCCCTTGCATCCATTCGTTGTTCATGATGGAGTCGATCCCGTACCGGTCGGCGGGGACCGGCTGCAGGACGCCCCGGATGAGGCGGAGGCAGGGCTCCGACACGTGCGCAGGCACGCTGTACGCGCCCTCCAGGATGCTCTTCTTCAGTTTGGCCACGGTCTCCGCCCGAAATGGCATGGTGCCCGTCACCATGAAGTACAAAAGCACCCCCAAGGCCCAGATATCCACATAAACGCCGACGTAGTGCTCGTCTCGAAAAAGTTCGGGCGCAGCGTAGGGAGGAGACCCACAAAAAGTGTTCAGCATTTCACCTTTTTTACTTACTGTGCTGAATCCAAAATCGCCCACCTTCACACAGGTATTATTGGTATAGAACACATTTTCTGCTTTCAGATCTCTGTGAATAATTTGGTTTTCATGCTGTGGAAGAAGACATGGGGGAAAAGTCATTTTCAAAGTAAAATATCAACATTAAAAACACATCAGTTGTTCTGAAACAATGAGGTGACAATGGCATAACAACAGATATTCTGTGGAGATGAACTTAAGTCATGGCAAACCTCAAACCTCCACTGCTGCCCTGTCCTAAGCTTTAGCCAAATGTAACACCCATACCCTCCAAACAGACCAAAGCTTCTATTCTGTGGGGTGAGGGTTGGAGCCTGTCCCATATGTGTGGACTCAGGAGTTAGTGCCAGAAATAAGACCCAGATATGTGACACAACAAAACAGTAATCCTCCATTTTTGAGAACATATATAGGTTTTCCTGGCTGAGGGATTTCTTGACTAGGGCCAGCCCCCAAAAGTTGTGGACCCCTCCCCCAACTCTCCACCCATGCTACTTTGGGTGGGCTCCTTTATCTTCACATTATTCAGTAGAAGGGAGGGCGCTGTATTTTGCAAGTTTCCCCACCCTTGCATTCTGGATCCAGACAATCTTGAAGACCCTCAACCAGTTCAATGCCAAGGGTTCTTAAGAAATGACTTAATGTTCCTTTTCCTGATGGACCTCCTGGGGCAAGAATTCAGGCTTTGGAGCCTGACATCTTGGTTAACTCTAGGTTAAACCATACCAGCTGTGTATGCGAGTTTCTCTCCTTCTTTATAAAATGGAACACTGATAAACCACCTTGTGAGGCTGCGGTGAGAACAGTATGTGATGTTGTATCTGCAGAGTTCAGCATGGTCCCAGTGTGTAGCAAACATACTTGATAAAATCTGGATAAAATCTATGTCTACCATTCACCCTGCCTCTTTCTGGAGACCAGAGAACTGGGAGAAAGGTCAGGGTGTAGAGCCTCAGTCTGTACCATCTACTGCTGGATCCTCTTCTGCTCTCCCTCCAGGTCTCTTTTCCAAGTAGAATGAGGAAGACTCTGCCCATGTGCTCTATTGCCTCGTACGGATCTGGCTAGTCCCTGGCTAGGGAAAGTTCACCCCAGCGCAGGGCCACTCAAATAACGACTGGTGGGACCACAGGTCTGAAACACCCGCCACCATCGCACTCAGGCTCTCCTTCCTTGCTCACTTCTTCTCCTGCCCCCCTCCCTCCCAGCTGCTATCTTGGGCCCTCAGGTCACTAGTAACCTGCCAATTATTTGGCCAGGAGGGCACTGATCCTGGTTCTTGTCTCACAACATCCAGGCAGAGGAGCAAACTAGAAGCAGCCTCTCAGCTAATACAGACCCCAGACAGTGTCTCTTCCTGCCAGCTGGACTGAGATCTGGGTAAAGAGGGTGGCCAAAACTTTTGCACTAACGGAGTAGTCGAAGTGGAAGTCAGGTCTGCCAGTCAGATTCCTATGTGCCCAGCAATATGGCCAACAATAGAGAGGGCACAGAAGAACCAGTTCTTGGAAGAACTGGGGAGTGTGCTTAAGGAGTCCAGATTCATCTAAAGAAATAATCAGAGAATTAAAGTAGAATGACACAATTGAGTGTTAATGTACTGAGCACAGAGGCAGCAAGAGCCAGAGGGGTTCACTGAAGGTGTGAAAGATTAGCATGAGCTGACAGGAGACTGAAGGAAGTTCCACAGAGAAAGACAGAGCTGAGCTGGTCACCAAGTGTGGATAGGATTTGGAATGTGAGATGTAGTAAGAGGGGAGAGGGCATCCTAGACACAGAGTCACGAAGACAAGGCCAAGGAGCAGTGAGAAGTCAATTCTCCGAGTGGTCAAGGTGGTTTTGAGGGCAGTAGTGGTGGTGGTGGATATGGTGGCCGTGGGGATGGCTACAATGGATTTGGTAATGATGGAAGCAATTCTGGAGGTGGTGGAAGCTACAGTGATTTTGGCAATTACAACAATCAATCTTCAAATTTTGGACCCATGAAAGGAGGAAACTTTGGAGGCAGAAGTTCTTGCCCCTATGGTGGTGGTGGCCAGTACTTTGCCAAACCACGAAATCAAGCTGGCTATGGCGGTTCCAGCAGCAGCAGTAGCTCTGTCAGTGGCAGAAGGTTTTAATTACTGCCAGGGAACAAAGCTTAGCAGGAGAGGAGAGGCAGAGAAGTGTCAGGGAAGCTATAGGTTACAACAGATTTGTGAACTCAGCCAAGCACAATACTCACGTGTATGGGCAAAAAAAAAACTTGAGGACTGTATTTGTGACTAATTGTATAACGGGTTATTTTAGTTTCTGTTCTGTGTAAAGCATTCCAACCAAGGGTTTTAATGTAGATTTTTTTTTTGCACCCATGCTGTTGATTGCTAAATGTAATAGTCTGATCATGAATAAATGTGTCTTTTTTAAAAAAAAAAAAGTGGAAGGTGGGGTTGGAGAAATGGGTGTGGCCAGGGAGTGGCGGATGGTCACCCCGCTGCTCAGAGTGACTATTGCCAACTTCTGCAGAAGCCAGGAGGCTGCTGGGTAACTGGAGCTTCTGGGTGTTGCTTCAGAGGCAAGGAGCTTGATCCCAGCCAGACCTCTGACTCTCACAGAAGGAACTGCTGTCTGCCCTTGTAGGACTAGCGCCCTCTGGGATGCTTAGATGTTGGTAAACTGAAGCCCCACACTCCCGTTGTGGGTAAGAACAGAAGCAAGACTCGCTCCTCGCCCCTGCTCACCATGTGCTTCACAGCAGACACAATCTGGGAGAAGATGAGCTTGCTTTCTGATTCTGAGAACTTCCCTTCCGTGCTGATTTTCCCAAAGAGCTCCCCACCCCCTGCATACTCCATCACCAGGTGGAGCTTGGAGAGGGTCTCCACGACTTCATAAAGGCGGATGATGTTGGGATGGTGCAATTTTTCCATGCTGGAGATTTCGCGTGATAGCAGCCTTTGGGTTTTCTGGTCTAACTTGGTCTTGTCCAGGATCTTAATGGCCACCTTTTCTGGAAAAAAAAAAAAAAAAAGGCAAAGGATGTGCCTGAGTTCATAAATATTTAGAACTGGAAGGGACCTAGATTGGCCCCTTTATTTTACTAGACACAGAGGTGAAATGACTGTTTCCAGCTCAGAGAGCTCATCAGCAGTGATAACCGACAGCAGTTTTGAGTTCAACATCAGTGCTGGTCCCTTGGATTGGTGTAACTCTACTGTGTACAGGTTTTAATGCCAACTTCTGCCTCCCAAAGAGGTTTCAGTTTGGTGAGCTTTATCCAGTTTTCTGGATGAAGTTAAAGCACCTTAGCCAACAGAGTCCCTCTTGATGAGACCCAAGCCACCTCTTCAGTCTCATTGTCCGTCACTCTTGTCCATGGTCCCCACCGCCCCTTCAGTTCAAACACTACAGAACATTTTGCTGTTCACTGAAAAGTTGATCCTTCAAGGCCAGCCTCACAATAGACCCCTTAGAGGAAGCCTTCTATGACACTTGTCCCAGGAAGATGATGACATCCAGTTTCTGTGTATTCTCTGTACTGTAATCTCAGCACATTAATTTATAAATATTGACTCCTCACCTGTCTCTTCCTCCTACCCCCTTCCCTGCATGGGCTATGTTTGATCTGATTTTGACTTTGTGGGTGCCTGGCACACAATGTGTCAGGACTGGAAGCATCAGTGCTCAGTGTGCTGCTGGTGGAAGAACTAATTGGCACAATGGTTCTGGACTATAGTATGATATTATGTATTGAGAGCCTTAAAAATGGTCACACGCTTTGACCTTTTCACTTTTGGCAATTCCTCTTAAAGAAATAACCTGACGCATGCACAAGATTGCTTGTGTAAGAAGACTTCTGTGATACTGAGAACAGCTTAAGCATCCAGCAAAAGAGACGGTGTGTGGTTCATCCATCAGTATAATGCTACACCATGCAGTGACAAAAATAATGATGTTGATCTTTATTTACTGATACGGAAAGATGCTCAATATAGAACAAGTGAGGAAAAACACAAAGATGCATTTGCATAGAAAAAAGAATCTGGCACGAAATGTTTAGAATAGTTATTTTATTAGTAGAGGGATCATGATGGCTTTCCTTTAATTTTTTTGACTCATCTGTGTTTTCTAATTTCCCTACAATTAATTGTACAGTTAACATAGATTAATTGTGTAGTAAAAGTGGTTAATACTTGAAAATGAATGAATCCCTACTGCAGAGTAAAAACATCATTCATTTTTTGGTTCAAAGGGGACCAGCCTTTCTATTAGATAAGAAAGAATTTCCCAGGCAAGTAAACGGGAAGAATAGGATGGCAGAGCACCTGTTTGACCTACTTGCAAAACAACTGTTTAGAAGAACTTTGGCACAGTGGTTACGGGCATGAAAATGGAAGCTGCTAGTTTAAAAAAGAGTACTATTGATTTATTAAAGTAGGTCCCTTAAAGCTTCTGGAAGGGAAAGAGGCAGGGTTCGCTGGTGCCTGATGTGGCCACGCTTGCTCTGGGGGAGGCAATGCTGGAGAAGGAGGAGGCGAGCAATACCCAACAGAACCATCAGGGCTCCTGTGACTTTGGCAGGCAGTCGTCTCAGGGGTGAACTGCCACCACCAGTCCCCCGGGGCTTTCTTTCTCCCTGGTCAAGTCTTTTCTACTGTTGAGTCTTTAGGATTATGATGCCCTTTTAGCTGTTTACTTGAAACAGAAACTCTGGTTTTGGGTGGCCTGTTAGGCGAGCTGCTATTTTAAGGAGTAGAATAATGAATTCCATCCTTCAGTCTGGCAGCTTGCCTGCAGAAGAGGCCACCCTCCTCCCGATGTCTGTTGGGGTGCAGGTCCCTCCCTGCCGCCCCTCCCCACTGCGGCCGCTGCACGCACTGCTCCCCACACTGTCAGCACCCAAGAATCCAGGTCCCACGTGGCTCAGGCTGCTGCCACAAACCTCCTTCAAGCTCAGTCCTAGTTTTAGATGGTTTCTATTTTCTATTCAAGTGGTTCTTTAGAAAAGGCTGCCCTCCTAGGGCTGGGATCAGAGAGTGAGGCAGGAGAGGAGTGGTGAGAGGGAGGACTTCCTTAAATTCTGCACCCCTCAGAACACAGACAAACAAAAGTTCTGCACCCTAGATGCCTGGATGGCGTCACTCTAGTCCCAACCTGTTTTCTCCACTTTGTGTTAAATCACATTATAGTCACGCCTCATAACATAAAGTATAATCGTATAAAACATTTAAAAAGCCCTGGTATTCCGAATTGTCACTGAGTGGTAGAAACTGCTGTTCCATGAAGAACTAGGTCTCTAATTCCACTCGTTCAACAAATGTTCAGGGAGCACCTGCTATGCACCAGGTGGTGAAAAGGACAGACACTGTTCTTAGAGCCAGTGAGAGAGAAAGACTTTGAAAAAAAGCCCTTATTACAGGTGTAGCACATGTTAGGAAGGGGCACAGATAGGAGAACAGAGACCCCCCTCCCCGAGAAAGGACACTTGCACTGTGACCAGGTGAGGAAGAGGTCCCAACACTTGGCCGTGGGAGTGGGACGTATATCAGGTCTGAGCCCGAGGTCACATTTGTGTTTGAGGAACTGAGAGGAGCCCACTATGCTGGACACAGAATGTGCGGTGGCTTGGGGAGAGGGGGTTCTAAACCAGCCTCGAGCAGCAGGTAGGCATCAGATAATCCAGGTAGCCTTGAGAAATGCAGCCTTGGGGACGAGAGGATAAAGAAATAGGTGATGGAGGTTAAGAGGTACAAACCTCCAGTTACAAAATAAGTCATGGGGATGTGATGTCTAGCTTAGGGAATATAGTCAGTAATATTGAAGTAACTTTGTATGGTGACAGATGATTTATATTGATGATCATTTTGTAATATACAAAAGTATTGAATCACTATGTTGTATACTTGAAACTAACACAAGGCAGAAAGTTAATTATACTCCAGTTTTTAAAAAAAGATGCCCTTTTTTTTAGGGCCATGGGAAGACATGACAAGGTTTGAAGGAAGAACGTCATAATCTGATTTCCTTTTTGGAATGGGTACCCCGGCTGCCATGTGGGCATGGATAGAAGCAGAGGAAGCCTGAGAACAGGGAGGTGGTTTCTTGATCACAGAGAGGACTCTCTCAGTAGTGGCAGAGGGGAGACAGAGGAGAAACTGGAGAGGTAAACCTCCCCTCTCTCCAAATCTGGTGAAAAGACTGACACAGGTCCTGCCTAGGGCAACACATTCCTTAAATCAGGTCTTGTAAACTCTAGTCTCTAGGGGCGAGAGTGGAAATAAGGTGGCGAGCTTATTGTAAGGCAATAGGGAGTAGTGGGGACTGTGGGGAGTCCTGGGGAGTACGTGCCCCAGCGCAGAGGGGGGAAGCTGCTACTTAACTCCAGGCAATTGTGACTGTTTGGAATGTAGACTCAGTGTGGTCAAATCTGATTTTTTTCCGAGAGAAGCCAGACATCTGAATTTTACTGTAAACATTCTAATCATCAAGTGTCAGCAACCAATTCAAATTTTCAAACCTGGAGTGGACCAAGCAAAATCTGTCTTTAGGATCAAAGGGACAAAGTGGATATTAAAACATAGATAGTGTTGTGTAGAGAAAACTACCTTGAAAGGAGCTGAGACCATCCTTCTCGATGTACAGCTGACCTGAGTCAATCTCACAGTCTGGCTAGGAGAACGGATCTCAGTCCCTCCCTCTCCTTCCTTTGATCCCCTGCAAGGGCTGCTTATAGGCCAAAGGCAACTGGAACCCAGAGGACTAAGATGATGTAGTCTGGGACAGAGTGCAGACAAAGGGGGGGCGGGGAATGCATCTGGGGAAGCAGATGGAAGGTATCGCGCACGCAGGCTTGGAAGGTAAGAGTGTGGATGCAGTGGAGCATAAAACAAGGGATGTGCCCTGAGTCTGGGGTTCAGGGCGGATTTTTCACTTTCCCTGGAGTCAAGGTGTTAACTAGAGGAAAGCAGGGAAGATGTGATAAGGAGAGGTTCTAATAGCACGGATGTGGTGCAGAGAAGATCTTAAGGCAGGAAAGACCCTCCCAAGGTAGGATAATGCTCTAGACACTTTTTTGATTGGCTTCCTTTACTAATAAAACATTTTTGAGCACTGCTGTAAATGTAAATTATATGCATGCACTAATATATACACTTTAAATATATATAATCATGGAAATTAAAAATATATACTTACAAATAAATATAAAACAGAAGTTCTAGTATTTTCTTCTCTCACCCCAGTGGGCATCCCCACTTTTGCACCCCTTGGGGTGAGTGTACCCTACTTTGGCAATTGCTGCCTTGAGGAACTGAAAGAAGAGAGTGGAGCTGACACACGGCGAATGAAGGAAAATATAAGTCAAGATGAGGCTAGAGAGTCAGCCAGGGCCAAGGTCTGTGAGGCACTCTTTGCACCTCAGATTAAGAGCAATAAGAAACTGATGGAAGGTTTCAGAGAGCTAGCTACACGATCGGGCTTGCACTTTCTAAAAGGTCACTTCTGGCTGTAGTACAGAAAATGAGATGAACATGGATAAGGGAGACAAGTGACAGCAGCTTAATCCCAAGAGGCAAGGGCAAGATATTTAGGAGGGAACAATAGGACTTGATGTTCAACCAAGGATTAGGATTGATGAAGAGGTCCGGGTTTCTGGGCTGAGTAACTGGGAGGATGGTGGCATTCACTTTATCATTGTCAGCATGGCTCTGTATATACCCTCAACAGCCCTGCTGTCTCTCCTTTCATTTACTCAGCGAAACCACACCCTGGGTAAATCCAGCTTCCCACCTACTTTCTGCCTGCACCTGTGCAGCGGCTGTGACGGCTTGTCTCACTTTGAATTCATGATCTCTGATTTCAGGTGGGGCTTCAGCGCTCCTGGCAGACACACTGAATTTCCCTAGTTCAATAGCGCTCCTACACTATTAGATGACTCTTTTATTTCTTATCTCTCATCAAATCTCTTAATACTTTCTCTCCTTGCTCATAACTTTGATGACTTTGATCTTTATCTTATTGAGTAAAGAACGTGATAGAAGAGAATTTCCTCAAGTTCTTTTTTTCTACCACGTCTTCCAACCCACCTGAATCTGTGTCCATCAACTCTGTCTTTCTTCCTGTTCCTCTGGATAAATGGTCCCTGTTCGTATCTAAGGCCTAGCTAAGACCTCTACATCAGCATATATTCGTGCTATGTACCCATCTTAAAAGCATTTTTTTTTTCCCAACAAAAATGCATACATGTTGCCAAAAGACTTGTCCTATAATGTTCAGAGTAACATTGTTCACAAGAGCCCTGAACTGGAAACTGTCCTCATATTCATCAACAGTAGAATGGATAAATATCCATACAATGGACTGCTAAATAGCAATGAGAATCAAGCATCTAAACTACATAAGTAACACGGATGGTTTTCACAAATTTAATATTCAGCAAATGAAATAAGACAAAAGAATACATACTGTATGATTCCATTTATATTAAGCTTAAAACAGGCAAAAGCAACTGGTGTGATGTTTGAAGTCAGGACAGTGGTTGCACCTGAGGATGAAGTGAACGGAAGTGGGGAGCAGGAGGAGGCCTGCTCTGAAGTCCTGGAAATGTTCTCCTTCTTGACCTTGGTGGTGGTTGCACAGTCTTTTGGTTTGGAAAATTCATTTAGCTGCACACTAAAGTGATTTTCACGCTTCTTTTTTGTATTTATGTATGTTAAACATACAAAAAAGAGTTTGTGAAAAAATCACAAAAGAACCTTTCTTAACTCCACTTCTCCCTCCAGCATCAGACCTCTTTTCACTCTCTTCATAAGAAAACGCCTTTAAAGAGTTGGTTCTACGTCTTGGTCTCCAGTTCTCCCCTTGTCACGACCTGAACCTGAGCAATAAGGCTACGGAGAATGCTCTTTTCAGGGTCACCAATGACCTCCGAGTTGCTAAAACCCACGGTCTGTTTTCAGGCTTCATCCTCCCTCCTTGAAACACCTTTGCCACTTGGTTTCTAGGACAACACTTGGTTTCTAGGACAACTTGGTTTCTAGCCCCTGGTTTTCCTCCTACCTCTTGCCACTTCTTCTAAAGCTCCTTTGCTATGTCCTTTTCCTCCTCCCAGCCTCTAAACGTAGGATTCCCGAAGGCTTAGTCCTTGGACATCTCTACAGTCACTTCCTTGGTGATTCCAGAAGCATAAATACACCTGCCTACAAGACCTCTCCACTTGGTTGTCTCAGTTTGGGTTCTGACAAAAGTATATCATGAAGCAAGGATTCAAGTTCAAGTAGCTGATGAGAGGTGACCGCAGGAAACAGTGGTAGAAGAATGAGGAAGTGAGAGAGGAAAGGAAAGGCAGCCAATTAAGGATGAGTCCCTAAGCAAGTTATCAGTTAATCCTTGTATCACTGTTTGCATAACTGACACCATCTTGGGCCCATACAGTTCTTCCTGCCCTTCCAGTGACCCTACCCAGGACTGTGCTGTGCGGCAAATCACTTCTTCATCATCAAGGCCTTTGTAGTCAATAGATATTGTCTAATGATCGTTAGGTCCAGGTGGCCCCTATGCTCTGTTAGCCCCCAAACAATGATGAAGACCTTCACTGACATATTCCTGGAGCCCACGAGACTAGTTACCCATTCAATCATCTTGACTTAGGGATGCCCGTCTGATTTCCAAGCACGTACCCCCATCCATACCCTAGGTTAACTACAAAATTGTCCCAATAGCCCATCAGCAGTGCGGAGTGCAGCTGCGAATGTTTCTGGATTGCTGTCCACCGATGGCACGCTGTGAGTAAGTTACCCTATAATAAACTGACCCCTTGATTATATGGAGCTGCCTGCCTCATTTTTCAGTCTCAAGATAACTTCTCAGTTTCATGGGCACTTTTTGTTCCCTCCATCCTCTAATAATCCTGCTGCAAGTTATCATGCCTGAGTTTTATCATGAGAAGAGTGAGAGAGCTCGGGTATTCGTACATCAACTGCTGCCAATAAGTGGTTGTTGGCTGCTCCCGGAGGACGTTAACTCCCCTGTGTTTCTGGTCTCCCATGCATGCAGAAGAGCAGCTCCAGCAGCTAGAGAAAGCCCAGAGGCAAAGAGATGGAGACCCTAGCATTTGAAGGTCCAGCCTGCATGCCCTGAAATGGTAAGACCCATGGAGATGTGGGCGAGGCACCAACAGCACCTGCTATGTATGTGTAACAGGCATGTCCCACATAATATATTCAGTACTGAGCTCCTCAGCTCCCCAACCCCGAACCCGCCTCTCCTACCATCTTTTCCCAGCTTCAGTAAATGGAAACTCTATTCTTGCTGTTGTTCAGAACAAAAACCTTGAGTAATTGACTCTCTGCTTCCCTTTCAATCTGTCAGCAAACCTGTTGTCTCTACTTCTAAATATAGCCAGAATCCAGCTACTTCTCGGCATTTCACTGCTCCCTTCCTGGTCCAAGCCACCAGTCTTTCTTGCCTGGATTATTCCAATAGGCTCCTAACTGATCTCTCCTTTTCTGCCTGTGACCCTCACGCTCTTTTTCAACAGAGCAGCCAGGGTGATCCTATTAAGCGTAAGCCAGGTCGTGTCACTTCTCCACTGCCCCAGAGGGCTCCGGTTTCCCTCAAAGCCAAACCGAGGTCCTTGCTATCCCATGTTGCATATCACCCCTACATGATCTGGTTCCTGCTACCCTCTGCCGTCACCCACCTTGGTTTTCTCAGGAGTATCACAGGCACACTCCCACCTTGGCTCTCTTCTGCTGGCTGTCCCCTCTGCCTGACCACTTTGCCCCAAGGACCTCCGTGGCCAGCATCCTTATTTCCCTGAGTTCAAAAGTCATCTCCTCAGGGAGGCTGTCCCTGGCCAACTTATCGAAAACTGCAGCCCCAAGTGCTCCCTGTCCTCCCTCCTGCTCTATCTTCCTTCTGGTCACTTATCACTACATAACATACTGATTGATTTGACTGACTTTTGCCTTCTCCCCACTGGATTATAAGCTCCCTGGGACAGAGACAGTTGTCTATTCTGTTCACTGCTGCATCTCCTGTCCCTAGAGCAGTGCCTGTTACAGGCTAGATGCTCAACAAATATTTGCTGAATGAATGATCTCATCTAATGCCCACAAGAGCCAGGATAAGTATCACCATCACAGTGTAACTCAGTGTTGCACCTTGCTTTTTCCTTTACTGTCGTGTCCCGTGCCTCCTCCGTGTTACCACAGACTCTTGATAATCGTGATTTTTTTAATGGCTGTGTAATGTCCATTCAGTGTGTACGCTTTAATGCACTTGAGCATTCCTATACCGTTGGATCATATAAATTATTTTCAGTCCTTTGCCTTATAAATAAGGAACAATTTTTGTCACAATAATAGTGGGCTTATTTTTAGGATGAATTCACCAAAGCCACTAACTAGCCATTTTTAAAGCAAGAAAACGTAATTTTAAAGTGCTGTTTTAATGAATGGACTCAAGAGGAGGAATCACTTCTTAAAAACCAGCGAGCCTTCTTGACTGAGCTTTACTACAGCCTGTGTTTGTCCCCCAACCCTGTCCTTCTAGGAGACTAAAGCATAAAGAGCCTGCCAGAGAGCACTGCCCTACCTTGCCCCTCCCTTCCCCCTTCCCCGCTACCCCTGGATTTTCACGGGGAAGCTATGAGACTAACTTAATTCACCAAGCACTCATTGACTGTTTATTATTTATAATGTGTCAGACAGCTCTAAGGATCAATACGATAGTGCCTGACACGAAGGAGTCTGTAACCAGGACACATAAGACTTTCACTCGACCCTGGATTTGTTAAGCCCCAAATCTCTATTTCTCATGTGTACTTTCTCCTGGGCCCCGATGTGGTCATTGGGCTCCTGTCCTCCATGACCTCCATGTACCTCCAAGTCTGTGCTTCCAAATCCGTACTCTCAACTCCATTTCTACTCCCCCATTTACTACTCACTACTAAGTCATTAGAGCCGGAAACCTAAGAGTCATCTTTCATGCTTCTCTCCCTGTCCCCTCTGCTCTTCCCCACGCAATTGACCGCAGGGTTTCCAATATTCTAAAATGTTTTTCAAATGTGTCTGCTTCTCTCCATCCTCACTGTCACTTCCTTAGTTGAGACGGACATTGTCATTCATCTGGATCATGAGACTACTATTTTATTCTGACACCCCCTCACTGAAATAATGAATAATGAATCACTCTTATTAATTGCTTGCTTAAAGCTCCTCAATGGCTCCTGATACCTAAGTGACAAAATCCAAATGTGCAGGAAGATTCTCCACAGTCTAGTTGCTGCCTTCATCACCCACCGAATCTCCCACGACCCTCTAGGTGCATCCCCTGCCCCAGCTTCATGGAATCACTTTAAAATCCCCAAGTACTCTGCACCCTGGCTCATATCTCCATTCACTTTGCATCCTCTCTTTTGGCCTGGAGCGCACTTCCCCTGTGTCCTGTAGAATTTCCCCACCAACCTCAAGACCTAGCACAAGCCTTTCCCGATCAACTGACCCTTTCCTGCTCTCAGGCACAGTCGAGCACCCCCTCTGTGGCTCCCTCTGCGTCAGATCAGTCGTCAACCGTCTGTCTCCATTGCCTCTGTGAGTTCCTATCAGACAAGAACTGCATCTTATTCGTCTTTGTTAAGGCCCAGAACAAACTATGGGCACAGGAGAGTTAATTGTATTTTTTAAAAAGAGGTATGAATGAACTAATGAATAAATAAATGACAGAGAAGAAGAAAGGGTTCTAGAAACAGGAGACTAGAGTAACAGAGAAGAAGACCGGGGAAGAAGGGGTCAGGAAGGGCAGCAACAGAGAGGGACAGGCACCCGTGGCCTCTTTTACTTTTGTCTGTGACAACAGATGGGACATAAAATATTCAGAAGCTGAGTGGTTCACCTCCTTTGAGGAATTTCTAATCAGCCTAAGAGGGGACTCATGATGGCTTCAGCCTGCTCTATCAGCTTGCAAGGCTCAAGGGAGTCTGAGCTGTTAGCTATAAAAATAAACTCCGGCCAGCAGGAGCTACTGAGGCTCCTCTCCACAGGCCCAGAGCAGCTGGTGCCTTTTTTTAAAATACCGTCCTGGGAGCTGCCTCTGGCACGGAAACCCTCCGCTTTCCTGGGAATCGCCTCCATTATCTTATCCAGACGGTCCATATTTCCTGGAAAACATGATGAAAATTCTGGGCCAGTTGGCTTTGTATGGGAACCACATTTATACGAATCTCTAACCAGACTTCGTCATCTGACTTGGCCTGGCCTCGGGACAGGGCAATTTGACATTCTCAGCAAGGCTAAACCTCTCCCTGATAAATCTCCTTCCATTACAGAGGTGAAGATTTTAAAGGAAAGGCCCTCTTGCTTTCCATCCCAGTCAGCTCCAAGTAGCCTGACGTCCTGTCTCTTTTCACAAGTTACAGTTTTTCTGTCTCCACTCTGTCATCGTCCCGGAGATCCTGCCTCCTGGGTCCTGAACTGCCTTCTCTTCTTTCATCTTCACATCAACACACATCTGGGTCTCCCCTCTTTCACAGTTCTCAGTTCCTTTCATCCCAGGCTCCCTGCAGGGTAGAACCCAGAAGAGAGATGAGCACAGCACCCGGACAAGGCCACCACGGGACGCGTCTGCCAGTCAGGAGGTGAAGTTCGGGATTCACTGTCCTGTTGCATCAGTCAGATGGGCTCAATGTCCTGCCCTTATGTTTTCTGGCTTGTTTAAATCTGCTTGTTGAACTGATTTTCCCTCCGTCTGTGCTTTTGGCCTTTCACCCTCCCCTCTTTTGCACCCATACCATCCCATAACCGGGGGGTGACACTGTACCTTTGACAATAGGGCTACTCGGTGGTGGGTGAGGAGTGAGGGGAGCATGGCAGTGAGGCCACCGAGGCTCCCATCCACACAGCAGGGACACGCCACATTCTCTGAAACTCAAGGGACTAGGATGAAGTTAACTCTGTAATTTAACAGGCAAGAGGCTTTGGCATTCAAGAAGAAAGTCACTACGTAGAGAACAAACTTATGGTTACCAAGGGGTAAAGGGGTGGGAAGGGCTAGATCAGGAGTTTGAAATTTGCACCTTTTGGGTAGTGGTGGAAATGTTAGCTATGATTGTGGTGGTGGTTTCATGGGGTATACATCTATCAAAATTCATCAAATTGTACATCTGAAATATCTGTAGTTCACTGTACAGGAATCATACCACAACAAAGGTGTTAAAAAAAAAAAAAAGAAGAAAGTCACTAGGCAAATACCAGTTGCTGTCATCCCTCTTCTGTCCCCCTCCCATCACAGCCTGTCCACAGGATTAGACACCCTCTTGCTGCGGGTTCGTGGCACTTCCTCTGCTTTGCTGGCAGTTTTCCCTGTGGTGATACATCCATCAGTTCACTGTGCCTCTACTCTCCCTTCTCAGAGATGCCTCTGTGCCCCTCGGGGCTCTGCTGAGATGCGGTGGGCCATGTGGCCCCAAAGCCTGCAGCGGACTTGACACAGGGGTGGCCCATGGCCGGCTGGCCAGTGAGCACTTATCTTCTCTCTTTAAAATCTGAGCTGAAATTGAATGAAACTAGTGGGATGGAGATGAGTGATAAAGCTGAGTGATTATGTCGATATGGGACTGACAACAGCCATTCTTGGCCACGTGCCTTTGGATAATCAGGCAGAGAAAGCCACTCTGTAGAAAGAAGTACGGACGTGGGACACTTTCATCAAGGGAATAGAAATGAGAAACCATGCGGCCCTGGAGGAAAGGGAGATGGAGAGAAGGATATCTCGAAACCTGGCTCTGCCTCCCTGCTGCGGGGCCACAGAATCCCCTGCACGCGACTCACCCCTTTCAGTGTGAGCTAGGCTGAGCAGGCTTCTGTTCCGTGATACAAATGATGTGTGACTCACACAGGCCTAAAGGACCTAGCTTTTTTGGAAAGCAGACTAATAACAGCAGTTAATAAATACTTACTATGTGCTCTAAGCATGTGGTAAATATTCAATATGTAATATTTTTTAAAAATTTGCTCCTCCTAGCAATCCTATGAGGCTGATATATTCTTCAGTTAGACCTCAGGGAATTGAGGTACAGAATGGTAAAATAACTTGTTCAGGGGTTACATAGCTAGAGAAAAAAAAAAAAAAGAATTGGCATTCCACCCAGGTCTGGCTGACTCCAAAGACCATGTCTCTCCACAATATTGCACTCCCTTCTGCCACTTAAAGACGAGGTGCAGCTGTCCCTTAGACACTGTCTGAACAGGGAAGGCAGGCAGAAAGCAGGCTGCGAAAGGAGGCCGTGCTGCTTCTGAGTCTTGGTGATACACTCTGCTGCTCGCTGATCGTTTCGTTTCCTGGGCCCTGCTGCAGACAGTGGAGGACACGATCACTCCTTGGCAGGACTGCCACAAAGGAGAAGATCGGCTGGAGAGTAGGCTGGGGTCTGGCGGGGGTCTGGTGCTGGAGGAGGCAGCGGTACCCGTTTGGCCGGCTGGGCCGAGACATAGTGTGGAAGAACTGCCCCCTCCAAGCTGCACCACTATCCCAAGGTAGCTTTGTGCAGCGAAAAGGAAGCAGAGTTCCAATGCTGTGTCTGCTGTGACCGGGAGTGGAACAGCCACTTCTGGGCCCCCATTCTCCCCATTTGTAAAATGCAAGGGGTTAGATGAGGTCAGAGTTTCCCAGAGTGGAGCCTTGAACATTCATGGGGCCCTCGGTGACTTTAGTGCCAGGAAGCAGTCTTAAATAGCACTGAATCACAGCATCGAAATGTTATTCCCAACTCAGTTCTCCCTTGACTCTCCTAAGTAAGGTAAAGAGAAACTTTCAGATGGGTTGTTGGCATGTTTTGAGTTACTTTCAGTCACTTGGTAAGTTTCCTTTAAAATTTTGTGGAAGTTGCTAAGGGAATAAATTTTTAAAGTTCTCACCACACTGGAACTATGTGAGGTGACGAATGCATTAAAGAACCTTATTGTGATAATCATTTTGCAACTTACACAAATACAAAATTCTGGCATTGTACTCCTTAAACTTACACAGTATTATACGTCAATTATTTCTCAATAAAGCTGGAAAAACAAATAAAACTTTAAAATTTGTTTGCATTGTATTTATTTTTACCACTACCTTCTATTCATAGTTATCACTACTTTTTAATAATATCAAATTTCCTCCTGAAATAAGTTTAAATAAAAAAAAGACTTGTGCAATGATAGCTGCCATTTATTGAGAGGCTACCATGTGCCATGCACTTCGTATAAGTTATTCCTAATTTTCCCAACAATCCTAAGAATCATTATCTCTATTTTACAGCTGTGGCAACCGAGGACCAAAAAGGCTAAGTAACGTGCATGAAACCAGATGCCTGGTAAGTGACTGAAGGAAAATTTGAAACAGATTTGTCTGATTCTGAAGCCCATGTTCTTCCCACTGTCCCACCTGCTTCCTCTCCCCGGGAATCTAACATCTGAACCCACACTCAGGAAGTAGTTCCAAGGTGGTCACGTCCAGCAGCCTTAGCTCACACTTTTGCCCCCATGCCCTCTCTGCCACATTGGACACTCTCTCCTTTCTGATTCCTCTCCTGGTTGGCCTTTATCCAACTTCTCTGCCCTTCCTGGTCAAGTGGTCTGGCTCCACTTCTGGCCCCTCGTCTCCCTATGCATTTTATCTTTTTCACGCCTGCTCTAGACCATTGAAAAGGTCTGTCCCCATTAGATTTGAATTCCAGCACTAGATCTGCTTTTATGAGTAAAGTAATCACTGTCACTGGCTGCATTCTGTCAGTGGGGAATCTGAGGCTCACCGCAGTGCTGTAATTTACCCAGTAGGTAAGGTGAGTAGCCGAGATGTGAAGACATGAATCCAGACACTCAGGCCCAGAGCCAGAGAGAAGGGGACTGGGGAGCACCAGTGACTTGCGTGCGTGTGTGTGTGTGTGTGTGTGTGTGTGTGTGGTGGTGGTGGTGGTGGTGGTGGTGGTGGTAGGGGGTGTGGTACTTTCTCTATAGGGGCCAAAAACAGGGAGGAGAGGGGCATGGGGTTGGGATTGGAGAAGAAAAGAAAACAAAACTCTAATGTAAGAAAGAGCAGCCTTGCAGACCCAGTGGCAGTCTGGCTCCAAGGAGAGAAACTGTCTGTAGGGGACTCTCAGGGAGAGGGTAGGGCCCCTGGGCTTTAAAGAGTCAGTGGATTATACCAAGTTGCAAGTGCTCTTTTTCCGGCTTGTAACGCCCTCATGATAATCTCCCTGCTTAGCTAATTTAGAGGGAACTTGGAGAAGTGCTCACATGGGCTGGGTCAGCAAAAGCCTACTGGGTTCTCTGCACAGCAACCCTCTGAGGCCAGAGCAGTGGGCATTGCTGGTCTAGGATCCAGAGTGACCAGAAGCCAAGCAAGAGTGGGTCTCTGGTAGAAAGCAAGCAGCCAGTCAGCAATGAGAACTAGTATAGAGCAGACTGAAGCAGGGACGGTCCTGAGTTCAAGTCCCTTTTCCCGAACGGAAGAGAAGCAGTGGCCTCAGGTAAGGAAGAGAGGCTAGACCCCGCCATCCACTGATGGAGGTGATCCGGCAGGTCCCCTGTGCCACTGGTATTGACACACAAACACAAACAGAAGTTATAAATAAGGACTTGGACTGTGAGTGGCCTTGGAACCAAGCCATACTCCACTCTACTCCAGGGTGTAATTGGAGAGGACAGACTGCCCTCAGTGTTTGAGTGCATTCATCAGCATGGCACATGGGGAGAGTTTTTGGAGTCAAAATTATCTAAGATTAAACTGCTAAAGCCACATTTAACTTCTTTAGATCTTAGTTTCCTTATCTATCAAGTGAAAATAAAAATACTGAGCTCACACCATCACTGTGAAAATGAACTGAGATAACAGTGAGCGGTGTCTGGCTCAGGGCTGGCACTTAGCAGGGGCTCCGTGATGTCGCCTCACTTGCTTCCTTGGCCCTGGACTCCGAACCCGCCCCTGACCGAGGTCCTGATACCACGCGCATCCTCCTTGGAGGTCAGATCCTACCTTTGGTCAGGGAGTGAATCCCGAGCTTGACTTGGGAAAAGTTCCCACTTCCAATTTCCCCTCGGATGCGGTAGAAGCCGATCCGTTTCCCCAAAGTGATCTCCCTCACCACCTTCTCGTCCTGGGACATGTCCTGCGTCAGCTTCTCGAAGGGCGTCAGCCGGCGCAGCTGTCCCTCCTCGTCCTCCAGGTTGCACTCCGTCTGACAGCCACTCTCCACGCTCTCCCGCCGGTCCCACCTGGCATAGTGGGGGTTCACCAGGCCGCCTCCATTCACATACACGGCAGTCATCGTCCACCGCAGGCTCACGTCTCCATCTCAGCAAAGAGGCACGACTAGGGCAGGCTGGGGAGGCGCGGAAGCGGCCAGGTCGGTGGGAGATGGGGACTAAGGGCTGCCACAGCCCTGCGTCTTTGAGAGCCAGGCAAAGACTCTTGGATGAGCAAAGCTCTTTCTGGGCTTCAATCAGGGGAGGGCAGAGGCAAATGCCAGCACAGCCTACCCAGCCGAGCCCAAAGCGGCCTGCCTCCCTCGAGACATTTCATACCTCCTTTCAAGTTGAACCTCCCAGCTCTGACTGTACAATCAGGCACACATCCAGGTACCATAGCCGCTTCCCTGATCAGGCTCCATGAACTTTCTGGCCAGCAGTGCTGATGCTCTGTGGTAGGTAGGCTGCGTCCCAGGACAAAGGCTCCAGTTTGCTATTTCCTTTGATGGCCAGAGAATCTTCCGCCTTGGTATGTAAAAGCCCCGTGGAGGCCCCCAGGTCCCTGCTGGGGGCGCTTATCTCTGACCAGATTCATTTTGCACCTCTCTTGCTGTCAAGTCGCAGAGCCCCGGAGACCTGATAATCTGGACCCCAGGAAAGAAGAAACTTGCAAATCAGCCTTCTGGTCACACGGGCAGCCAGAGACGGATTAAATCCCTGCAATGCCACGTTAGCCGGCCTTTATTTAGATGAGCCTTCCTCTAAGCCGTGAGCTGTCTCAAAAATTTGGTGGGTGCTGATTCATCCTAAGAACAGAGAATAAGAAAACGTATTACCCCCTGCTAATGTACTGTATGGGATTTATAAAGAATGCGAAGCCGCTTTGTAAGCATCAATCTAAAAGGATTCTATAATACTAGAAACAAGCAGCTAGCTAAGTGTAACAAATAAATATGATCAGACATTTAAAAAAAAGCACTCTATAAATTTCAGTTATGACTCATCTCAGTAGGAAATACTTGAATACGTATGATTTAGTAAGAAGAAAATATGCACACACATGCCTCGGTCTACATTTCAGGAAAGCCCTCACAGCCTGTAAATATTTCTAGCAAAATAATTTTTCTATTTCCGTTTCTAGCAAAACAATTTTTCTCTTTCTTGATGTTTAGGAAAATATGCATGTTGCCTTGGCTTGATTTAAAGCCAGACTTTTAAAATAATGAGACAACAGTAACGATGATGCAGACTTCCTATTAATATCAGTTTTCAAAAGTTCTTGCACTGGTTCAAATAACAGTGTGTTATATTTCCTTTACACAGTAAGTTCTCTGATGCTGCACACGTTGCTCCCACTCTTCCTTTGTGTCATTCTATGACACAAGCTAAGTTTTCTCCTAGGTTACGTGCTAGGTATTTCTGATCAGGTGTCAGCCTCCGGGCCCAGCAGCTCATTTTGAAGGTTCAGAAACAGGATAATGTTACTGGAGGGCAAAAGTCTATGGCATCCTCAGTGATAAGAAATACTGCCCAGCTAGAATATCTGCATGACTTTCTTTCCTGCAGCCTCCAGTAAGATGTCTGCCCTTCCTCTCTGGAGTCCTACCACACTTGGTACAATTTCCAAAATGTCTCCTTTCCGTGAAGGTGGGAACTGGGTTCCATTCATCTGTATGTTCTTTCCCTTCCTCTCTCCCTCAGCACAGAGCATGACATCCTACTTAAAAAAAGTGTTTGTTAAATGTGTGTGAAACTTGATTTTTGGACTTGAGCATTCTGAACTGAAAACCTGAGTGAAAGCATGAGAGACTGCCTTGGAAGTGGGAATTGATGACATCACAGTAATACAGCTAGGTACAGGATTGCTTATATTGTTACTGTGGTTAAGCATGGGGTTGCTGAAAAAAGAGAAATCAGGACAGGAAAGAGGAGGCTGTTGCCCTGCTCTGTTCCTACTTCTGCTGGACGAAGGATAAAGGACAGAGAAATTCGACCCAGAGACAGGGATCAGACACAATTGCCAAGGGTGGTCAGGCTCTATTTTGGATTATATACCCTACACATACAAATTAAATTTCCTACACAGTGGCCTTGAACCATCTGTCTTGACTTAATGGCTAGAGAAATGGTTTAATCTTCTGCGTAGATCAGATAATAGAGTTTTTACAGTTTTGCAAATGGTGCTGTGGGTTTGTATTGAGAGTGAATTGCAACTTGCTGGGAGAGCTAGCAAGACAATTGGTAAAAAAAAAAAAAAAAAAAAAAATTGAACCTGTATCTCACTCACACGCAAAATAAATTCCAAATAGATGATTTGACCTAAGTAAATGTAAAATAAATAAAACCATAAAATAGTAGAAAAAGATCAGAAATTTTTTAATGATCTCAGAGAAGGCCATAAAATAAAACATTAAATCTGACAACGTAAAATTATAAATTTCAGTTTGCCAAAAAAGCATCAGAAACAAATAA
Source organism: Camelus ferus (assembly GCF_009834535.1). Taxonomy (NCBI): domain Eukaryota; kingdom Metazoa; phylum Chordata; class Mammalia; order Artiodactyla; family Camelidae; genus Camelus; species Camelus ferus. The sequence goes on along the minus strand of NC_045698.1, from coordinate 30,146,864 downwards.
AACAAAGTAAATGATAAACTGGCAGAGAAAACTTTCCAACACATGTGAGAGACAAAGAGCTAATTTTCTAAATAAAGAAGGAATTTTCACACATTAATAAGAAAAATACCCATATCCCAAAAGAAATGATAAAGAACACGAGCAGACGTTTCACAGAAAATGCAATGGTTTTATACCATATGAAGAGATGCTCAATCTCACAACCAAAGAAACACACACAAAAATTACAATGAAATTAGATTTTTTACAAATTAAAGTTAGACAATACAAAAACTTGATAATGCACTAGTTAGGAAACAGTAACTTTGATTTATTGTTACTGAGGAAATAAATTGGAACAACTATTTGCAAGTCAATTTGGCCATAGCTATTAAAGTACAAATGTACAGACGTATCGTTTGCCTCAGCTATTTCACTTCTAAAATTTATCCTATACACACATTCTCAAAGGTATACATAGTTCTAATATAAAGATGGATAGTCACTGCTGCATTGTTTTGTAGAAAAAACCAGACACTGTTTAAATGCCCATTAGGAGGGAACAGTTAAATAAATGACAATACATACATATACATATATAATGGATTATTATGTACTTGTGAAGAAGAATGAGTTATAATATCCAAGATATACTGTTAAGAGGTCAGAAGAGTACACATAACGTGACATCAGAAATATAAGAGAGAAGAAGGTATATCTGAGAAAATAGTTACTGCACCTGGGGAGGGGAATTGTTGGACTGGGAAATGGAATAAGAGAAAGGTGTGTACTTTTCACTATTTACTCTTTTATATGATTTACATTTTTTCCCCATATGCATGTATTTACCTTTAAAAAAGAAAATTTAAGACACGTAATGTGTTGCCATCTTTTACAATTGGCATACAAGAAGTTAGTTTTACTTTTGGTTATACAGGGAAATTACAATTCTCTAATACTAGTAGATTGCTTTCAAAAAAATCAAAAGATAATTAGGGACTTCTAGTTAAATACAGAATGTTATGCTTTCATTGAACTTTACTTCCTTCTAAAACCCCACAGTAGGAATTAGGAGGGAATGAAGGCATAAACCCGAAGGGAGGAAATAGCAGCAGATGCAAGATGTCAATACATTTTGGGGAGATGGAGAGCAAACTGAATAATTCAGCAGAGACGGCGAAGAAAACTGCAACCTAAATTTCCACATAAAGACACGCCAGTGAGATGCACCTTTCTGAACACTCAAAAGACTTCAAACTCTAAGAGACTCACTACCTCAAAATTTGGAGAATTGAAGCAGACCAAAAACATGGGGATTGTTTGAATGTGGGCAGTGGGAGCCCCAGCCCCTTCCCCCCTCAAAGCCAGGTGGTTACTCTCTCTGCTCACGCCCAGCCCAGCTCAGGAGCACAGGGCACAGGACAGTCCACTAGCTCAGACTCTGGGCTGTGGGATCCCTCACATTCCCTTCTTCCTGCACCTCTGCACTTTGAGTTTCCAGAATCAAGGGAAACAAGTGTATGGTCTTCCAGGCAGGGGATTCCTCTTTTGGTTAAAGAGAAAAAAACCTCCTGAAACCAATATTTGGAGGTTCTCCAATACAAAGCCTCCTGACCACCTACCATGCAGTCCTCCAGGGGCTGGTTTCACTTGCAGACAAGGAGCTCCAGTCAGATTTTAATAACTTCTGCTTAGAATGAACGTCCAGTCAAGAAGCATCAGACACCTGAAGAAAGGCTCCAAAATGAAGGAACGAAACCATACCCAATCAAAACAGTAATGACAGAAAGGAACTTGAGGGCAACAGAGAGCAATGCAGGAAGCAGAAGACAAAAGCTAAAATATTTTATCCAGAAAACTAAAACACAATGTTAAAAACAAAATGAAACAAAACAAAACCCCTCAGAGAATAAGAAAGAGCTCTCCTAGAAACTGAAATTAAGGAATTCAATTAAAGAGTTGTAAAGGAAAAAAATCAAGAAGAGTTGAGCAACAGAGAAAAAGAGACAAGAAAAGCGGATATTCAGTTCAGAGAGTCCAACATCTAATTACTAGAATTCCCAGAATCACACTATTGTGCTCCCAATAAAGTAAGACATACAGCTTCTATTGTACTTGAATTGCCAACAAATCTCAGAAGTTTCAAGATTAGTAATAAATGAGAAAAAACGCCGATTCTCATACATTCCAATAGAATTTAAAAAAGTAGAAGAAAAAAATCCAACTGGAAAGATAAATCCTGTTTGACTGTGAATACTCATTTTTATTTTGCAGGATTTTTTTCCCCTAAAGACAAATTGTCTTAGATGTCTGGAAACAGAAGTCCTGATTACAGGTTGTGGGATTGCTATAAATAGTTTATATTTTGACTGCTTTCCAGTAGTGTCCTAAAAAATCAAGCTATACCATGTTGAAAATAAGCCTATAACGGAAGTTATGACATACCTAATTGCAGGTGATATCCTCCCTTTTCTTAGACACAAGCATGGTTTATTGTTTTACTCTCTGCCCTTTTGATTTTGACCGATTTTTATGGACATTAAAGAGAGCTTAGAAACCCAACCAGCCAAAAATAGTTGCATCACTGTAGATCAAAACCTCTAGAGGAGGCGGAATGGTCCTTAATTATTAGCTTACTGTGGCTGCATAGCAATGCATTAAATAAGATTAAAGGAAACAGAGCCTACTTGGTAATTTATTTTCTTGACTTGCAACCCACTGTGAAAATAATACCAAAGAAAACCATTTCGTCTTTGTTCTCTTTGTCTGAGTTTAAGTTACCAAACTTCTGGGCAAGGCTCTTAGACAACCTCTTTCTCAGCTGGCAAGATGAGCGGCTGGTTTGCTTAGAAAAATAGCTGGGTTTTCTCTATGTGTGGCAACACGATGCAAGCACAGCCAAAGCCCATGTAATCCATCTTAGACGTGGTGCACCCTCAGAGGAAATCATTAGCAAACAGGCTTCATTTGAAAATCTATTTTCAACACTTAAAAATTATTTGCACCTTATTAGTTTTTGGCCTTAGCTCTTTATTCCTCAATACACAAGATCCCCATGGGAGGGGAGTGGGGAGTGGTGGCAATTGGGAAATTTTGAAGCAAATGGAAAATTTATGTGAACTGGTTCCGCCCTTGCGCTGAACAGCAGTGTGGCTCCTTGACACTCCCTCTCGCCCGGCTTGATCGCATGGTACTTTCCCAGCCACTAGGCCCAGGGCTCCCCCATTCCACCTGCATTCACCATCCATGGCCAGTCCACCCAGGCTGCCGGGCTTACATCAGGTCTTCCCACGCTGAACTCTACTATGCTTGAGGTCCTCTTGACTGTGAAAGTCACGGACTCAAATGCCCAGGAGGGCCGGGCAGGTGTTCAGTGGGGGCTGAGTGCAGCCCCCACACCCAGCATGAGGAGGCAACCCAGGCTCAGCGTCAGCCAGGACAGCCATGGAGGAATGCAGGAGTACTTTGGCCAAAGCTTTTAATTCTTTAAAAGCAACTGGAAGTCAATGAATGTTTGGTCAACCCTCTCAATTTTTAAATATTTTAAAATTAAATATTTTAAAAACACAGTGTGGCCAAGTGAAACTGAACTATCAGGCCAGATTTGGCCATCAGGTTGCTAATTTGCAGATTCTTCTCTAAGTTTTTTGGAACATCATCAGGAAAAAAAAAAAAAGGAGAGGGCAGTTCATAAATTCACTGTCAAATACACCTGGGAATTGTGCATATTACACCCTTCTTAGATATTTTCATTACTACCTTATGATCTTGTGGTATTTAAAACACACACAAACAATTCAAATCTGGTTTTTGTTTGTTTGTTTGTTTAATTCAATATTCTCTAAGTTTATTTGACCATCTAATTCATTCCTACAGAATACCTTTCTCTCATTGGGATTTTCTTAAAACTCTGACTTCTGAGTTAGACAAAGCTATAAAATACTCAGTTAACTGTCAAATATCTGTAAAAATTTGCATCCCAAGGGAAAGATTACGATAACAATTCAGTGTAGAATGAAACAGAAAACAGATCAGTTGAGTTAACCCACAAATGCAGCCAAACGAGTGGAATCACCCACCTCTGTGAAGTCTAGGATGACACAGTTTTAGTGATTGAGTATCTTTTAACCTCGGGAAGATTAGCAGTAAAAACAGAAATGTTTGAGACTCAAATCCCAAAGTGTTAATTTGTTTTCATGCATCTGTACGAAACTTGTGTTTTATATTCTTGTAATGTGAAGAAAATCTGGCATAATAAAGTAACAAAATAGTTATGTAATTCTAATTTAAAATGAAGAATTGAATAATTGATTTAGACTGATGGTTTTAAATTGAAATTTTATTGTTTGTAAACAGCACTGGAACATATTTAAGAGAACTTAAGGTTTACCCTGTTCATTTGCTTATCATTATATTTGTAAGAATTATTTTAAAAAGAATTAGTATTTTGGAAGTTTTTTGTTAATCAAATAAAGTACTTTAAAAAGGAAATGAAATAAATTAAATTATAAAGGCAGCTTAAAATTCTTAAAAAGGTTTAATTAAGTTTTAAATAGGACAAACATTAATCTTTAAAAATGATTGTTAGATAGAACAACATGTCTGGAATTTGTTTCAAAATAATGAGAAGTGGAGAAAATGATTGGAATTTAAGTGAAACAAGATTGGCCCATGAACTGATCATTTTTGAAGTTGAATGATGAGCACATGGAGGTTTATAACGTTCTTTGTGACATTTTTTTTATCTGTATTAAATTTTTCTATAATGCAATTTAAAAAAACCGTTAAAATTTACTAGATTAAAAAATGTAGTATTTGTAATTTAAAAATGCTAAGTATTTTACAACAAGCAATAATGTCTGGTGAATGGATGAATGAGTCCCAATCCTACGAGGAAAGGGACTGTCATTTCCTTTTTACAGATTAAAATGAAAAACAAAACCTAGGCTGACTGAAATTAAGAAAGTTGCCCTTGATATCTTGACTATTAGCTCCAAGAGATGGAGACTTTAAGTTAACCTTACAACATGTGAAACCAGGAATTTCAAACACATGAGGAAGAGAATGAGATCATGTTCCAGTAGAGACATGGCAGAAACTCAGGCCCCATAAAGATCTGAATTTCAGTTATAATTCATTTCCAAAACACAACTCTTCCCAGCTTCTCTGAGGGAACATGCCTGCCTCCAAACAATAAGGAATGGCACTAAGATACAGAATGAAATCATGGATTGAATCACAAGCAGGTGGCCCTGAGCAGAAAAACAAAACTTATCCTTCATCTCCTCAGAAGTAACTTATTTGAGAAGGAACACTCATGCCTATTTGCAGCTCATGGTTTATTTTTAGAGGATTAAGAATGTTTGCAAGTCAAAGCAGAAACTGCTCTTTTGCTGCCTTATAACTTTCCTCAACTCTAATGTAGTGTGTTCACTAAGAAATAGGAAAAGTGCTTGAGTGATGGCCTGAAGGGATGTCAGAAAAGATGTCCTTTCTACTTGAGCAGAACTCAAGAAAGTCATCCATGGCAGGAGGCTGGAGGGCTACGGTCATGGAGGCGGACACAGAACAAAAGCTCTTACTTTCACCATCGTTAAAAATTCAAGTGGATTTGAAACCTCAGTGGAAGTAAGTGAGAGGTGGTAGTGTCAGGGGACAAGAGAGATGTTACTAAATATAAAAAGTGAACAAGTGTCAGGGTGCGACAGTGATTTGAACGAGCAGAATAGAGAATTTTTAAACATCTTCAGAGATATGGAAACATAACATGTAATAGAGATGGCATTTCAAACTACTGGCATAAGAGAAATGATTCAATATATGTTGCTTTCAGGGACTGAACCAAGAGGCGGCTTGTGTAGGCTTTAGTTCTCCCATCACCCAATTCTCCATCAGATTCACCCATACTTTGATATGGATTAGTCATATTTTCTTGAATGTAAAGGGCCATGTAAACACAGAGGCTCACACCTTTTCCAGTCATATTACTATCCCAAGACCCAGCTGGATAGAAATTCTGGAGTCAGTATTAGGTGCTGGGACAGACCACACACACAAGTACATTTGTATATTCATATAAAAAGGTCTGGAAGAATATATTTTGAATTAGTGCATGACAACTGGGGGGTGGGGATAGGAGGGTGGGTGGGACAGAATTGGCAAGTGGGAGTCTTGGACCCCATGACATCTATGGATCATTCCAGCCCTGACCTGAGCTTTGGGTTTTAATAATAGAGGATGAAATCCAAAACATATGTGAAAAAATAAAATAAAACCTTCCTGAAGTCCAAGTGTCACATTGCCCCCTTCTGGACCACTATAGTATTCACAGGAATGAGCAGAGTGAAAACCCACAGACCTGCATGGATGTGCTGAAATATGATAGTCCAATTCCTTTTCCCCTTCACAAACAATTTAGAAGGCCAGATTTGAAGGTCTTCAAATAGAAGTATTAGAAGTTAGCCCAGGAAAGGAAACAGGGCAAAGGTGTTGACATAGGGGTGGGGCTGGACTCTAGAGAGTCAGACACATAGTTTTATCCTTATCCACGTCCCCAATATTACAACCCCTATCAGCTGTCCTTTATCAAGTGTCTACTATGTGCTAGGAACCAAGTTTTCTAGTCCTTCTGACAACTCTTCCAGCCAGGCTTGGAATATCTGTGTCCTAAGTGGCTCCTGCTTATTCCCACAATTTTGCCCCTTTTCCTAAGTTTTCCCCAGCCTGTGAAGATGGCTCCTCTCCCATTTCCTTCTTTGACTACTCCTGACCACAGTGGAACTATCCTATGCCGCTTGAAATGGGTATCCCAGCATCTGGTCCTTGACGTCATATTTCTTCCATTTTGTTTTGTGAGAATCAGGCCTCCTCACAGCTCTCCCTGATGGCCAGGCCCGCGTCCATTCTGACACATCCCCCACCACCTGGGACAGTGCTGCTCACACTGGGCTCGACGGCTTGCATGACGACTTTATCTTTATCTTTACTCTTGTTACCACCTAGCTTCTCTATGGGGGAAATTACTTGTACTTTGGGTCATAATCGCTCATATTTACACTAAAGTAGGAAGACCAAGCTACTGGTTTTCTTCTCCAGACTTTCTCCTCTCACATAGTTGTAGCTGGCAACACACCCTCCCAGCTGAAGCCGAAACCCTTGACTCCTCTTTTTATCTTATATCTCATGTTCAGTCTGTCAGCAAGTCTTATTGCCTCTACTTCCAAAATATATCTAGAACATGGTCACTTTATCCCATTATTGCCCAAACCACAATCATCCCATTACTACCACTGAGTCCAAGCCACCATTGGGTTTTGATTATATTCTAGTTATAGTTCCTCTAGCTGGTCTCAGAGCTTCTGTCTTACCTGGCCTCCACCAGCCCCAAACCAACATTTGTCTGTTTCAAACAGAGCATCTAGAAGATCCTTCTAAAAGATCTCAGATCATGTCACTTCTCTACTGAAAACCCTTTCAATGGCTTCCCTTCTCACTCAGAGTAAAATCCAAGACCCTTAAAATGGACTTCAAGTCCTGTCCGATGTGGTCTCCTTCATCTTTGATGTCGTCTCCTCCAATCTCCACCTCACTCAGTCCTCTCCAGCCAAACTACTCTTGAGGGCACCATGCCTGGTCCTCCCTTCCGCAAAATCCTACTGATCCCTTAAGGATCATGTTAGGTGTTACCTCCCTCAGGCAGCTTCTGCACCCAACCACCTAATCCAGGTGAAGTTCTCTTTTGTACTTTCTGCGTTTGTGGCTAGCACTGTGATAGTCTCCACCTCTTTGTACAATTATGACTTCCCTCTCATCAGATTGTAAGCTCCCTAAGTGTAGTGATCATATTTGACTCACACTATATTCTTAAGAGCTACAGTAATTGAGACAGTGTGTAAGGTTAGACCAATAGATCAAAATAAGAAGTCCAGGAATTGATCTACATATAGAGTCAACTGATTTTCCACCAAGGCACCAAGCCAATTCAGTGGGGAAAGGGAAGTCTTTTTTAACAAATGATGCTGGATCTACGGAGTGTCTGTGTAAATAAAAGTTGAATCTTGACCTTTATTTCACACTATACACAAAAATTAATCTGAGATGGGTCATTGACTTAAACATAAAACCTTAGTACCATGAAGTTTCTAGAAGTATACACAGGAGAATATCTCCAGGACCCTGAAGTAGGGCAAGTTTTTTGGGTTGGATACAGAAAGTACAAACCATGATAGGGAAAAAAAAAATGCTAAGTTCAGCTTCATCAGAATTTAAAATTTCTCGGTATCTAAAGATAACATTAAGAAAACCAACAGACAAATCACAGACTAGACTATATATCCAGAACTCTAAACAGTTATCTCAGACACAATAAGTGCTTAATTAAATATTTGTTGAGCAAAGGTATAAAAAACCTGGCTCTTTTCCACCAAAACACACAGCTATTCTAACGGGTGCAGCCAGCTGAGATGTCAGTACCCTCTGACTGTTGAGCGGGCAGTGCTATTTAAGAGGGGAAATCTGTTGTGTTGGAGGAAGGAAAGGTGTAGCTGAGCAGGACTACGGGGGGCTTCCCCAGACCTCTCTCTCATCTCCTCCGCTGTAGCTCCTCTCTGAAGTACCTGGATAATAGTATCTCACGCATATTTCCTGAGTGTTTCAGATGCTGAAAACCACCACCAAATGGAAGGAATTAACTACTTGATGATCGTGAGCACGTAACCCCCAGACCTTCTGGCACCTAAGGATTGATCACCAATCAGAAATCAACCAATCAGAGAATTGTGCACAGCTGATCACATACCCTGGGCCGCCCCTCCCTCAGCTGGCCTTTCAAAATGCTCAGCTAAAACCCTTCAGAGAGTTTGGGGCTTTTTTGGGCAGAGCCACTCATTTTCCTTGCTCAGCCCTGCAGTAAACCTTTCTCTGTTCCAAACTCCGATGTTTTGGTATTGTCTGGCCCCACTGTGCATCAAGCACACGGACTTGCATTTGATAACAATTTTAGTGAAGCCTGCCTAGAAGTCTGTGCCCATGGCAGCCCCCTCTCTGGGTCTCAGGCAGCTGCCAGAGCTCACTTCACTCCGGGGAACTGGGAGGGGCTCTCCCTGACAGCTGCTGGCCCCCCAGGGCACGAGGCTGTTTGCAGCCGAGAACTGTACGGGGCTGCACATTGTGTCGCCTAAGGGTGAGTGGCTCCAGCTTGTTCAGGCTGGGAATTCTCTCCACTCTATCTGGGCTCATTCCTTTCTGGGCAGTGAGACACTCTGGGTCTGGTTCTCCTTCAGGAGCTAGACCACTCTGGAAGTCTCTGGGAGTGAAGGTGGAATTTCGGGGCTATATTTCAGGCTGATCTGATCTTTTGTGTGGGGGACCATGTTTGTGTGTGTGTGTATCAGTACTTGCACAGGCCAGTTGAAATGTCTTTGGTGAGTAACGGGGCTTGTGTGTGACAACACCAGAATGTCCCTCCCTATTGTGTTGGTGGAAATTTTCCCCTTCTAGCCTGGGTCTTTCATTCACCTTCATCTCTGATGGGACATGCCTGGGGTTCTCCCCTTTCGGACTGACGGGGCATTGGTTGGGAATGTCTCTCTGGGGCTAGGGAACTGTGATCATGAGAGACTATTTTGAATTGTTTGCTTGATATTTGATAACATTGGCTGTGAATAATTAAGTACAGATGATCAGAGTTCTGTTCCATCTTATAGTCCCCCATAGGGTATATTCTGCAAAACTGGGAGATCTTCAGCTATGCTTCCATAAATGAAAGAAAAAGATTTTTTTAAATTGTAACACTGTGTGGGCTCAGCACTCCCTGAGATTTGAACAATGGCCACTAATGGCTCTCCTATTATATCAAATGGTTTTTTTTTTTGCAGTTTGGCTTTTATCTTGGGGGGTGTGTGTGTGTGTGTATCTTGGTACATGAGTCCAAATCCTGTTCTCTCTTCCTGGTTTTGCTGAAAGTAAGGCACATGAATGTGAATATATATATATATAAAATTGTCTAGTGGATATTTGGGAATTGAAAAAAAATCCCTGAAAATAGATAAGACGGTTGAGGTTGATAAAAAGCAGTTAAGAGGAGGGATATGCATTTCTCTTCCTGTGCCTTTGAGATGTGCCTGGGCTCTTAAGGAAAAAAAAAAAAAGATTTTCTTAAAACTCAAGTGGAAAAACTGAGATCTCTGGTTCTGTCTGCTTTTACATCAAAAATTAACTTGTAAATGAGCTCTATTTAATTGACTTAAAAGAAGGTTCTTACAAATTAAATACTTCTAAGTATAAAAGAAGCTAGACAGAATAAATTTCAGCTTTGTGTGATCTGGGAAATAGTCAATATTGAATTGATATCCGATATAAAACTAGCTTAAGCTTGTTGGTATAATCAATACAGACATGTCTTTCACTGTACCTAGGTTTACTGAAGGTCACTAAGTTCATGCATGTTGCAGAGTTTGTCAGCGGAAAGAAAAAGACTTAACTTGGTATGATGAAATTCTTACAGGTGAAGTAAATGCAAGTGAGATAAGAGCTTTTGGGTGAATGCTTTAGAAACAATTGTTTTAGGAATGTCTACTTGAAAATGAGCTCTTCAGATATTTGGTAACTTGAAATTTTAGAGTTGTGCTAAATTAAGATAAATGATGGAAGTTTATTGAATAGTTAGGTCATTCCCAAACAAAATAAGATACCGAAAGTCACTGGAAATTAAGATTTTTAAGAGGTGAGGGTTCTAATTTTAAAATGTTAATTAAAATTATTAAAATAATAAAGGAAATATTTCAGTAAACAGTAGGGAAGTAGGATATATGTTTTGAGTTAGAAAAAATGAGAAATGGGTTAAGGGGGGTGGAGGGATAAATTGTGAGTTCGGAATTTGCAGATACCAAAAAATAAAGTTCAACGCCTTAAAATAAATGAGGAATGGAATCACATTTTGTTAAAAAAAAAGATTTGGTTCTAGAGCTTGTTTTTTCTTGATTGTGGAAAAACAAGAGGCAAACTAATTATGGATACAAGAAGTTGTGCAAAGTTTGCAGAAAGGGAGACTTTCAAAAAGGAGTTCTGGGTATGGTTGGACTGAGATTAGATTGAACTTAATTGGCTGAATGGATTTTGTTATTAAAGGTAGGCTTTTTCAGGACTAGAATTGGATTTTCTCTGTTTAGAGAACAAGTTTACTTAGAATGCTTCTGATAACAGATTGTATGAAAACTCTTTGATATTTTTAACAAAATTTCTATCAAATTCTAATTCAAGTTCTTTGGACTTCAACTAACTTTCAGATGCTTCAGAGGGCCCCTAAGGCATCTCATAGAAAATGTTAAACTAACTAGGTTTGGCTGGTATGTTAAATTACATGGGAAGCATTGTCAAATGAATGATAAGCCTCCTCAGATTATATGGTATGGATAAATGTTATTAACATAGCCGTTCTAGAAATTATATAGAGTTTCTGAAATTTGGGTGTGTCCTGGCATAATGCTATCAGTCATAATTCTGGTTGTTTTCTTAGAATGTTGTATGTCACAGCAACTTGACTAAGCTGCTTTGTCAAGGACATTGTGATTGGATCTTTTGTCTTGCCCTTTGGGGTCTTTTGTCAGTTATAGACAGTTAAGCTGATGCTTTGCAGGACTGCCTCATCTTCGAGAGGATTTGTAAAGGAGACCTTCTGACAGGTGCAGGTTTCTTTTAGATCATACTGCTGAGCTGGGTAAGATATTTAAGAGGTCTAGTTGAGACTGATTTCACGGAACTGTTCACAAGGGGGATTGGCTGCATAGGGTTGGGTGAGCTAATGAATGTGGTTGTAGTTTTTGGGTTTTGTCTGAGATATTGCTGGCTTTTGATCTACATTTTTTAATTAAATTGGTTACCAAATGCTTGTCTCCCTATCAATATTGCCCTTATGTTTAGAATAGAAAGAGAATTCTCTAACAGAGTTGATAGAATCTAACTACTTACAATGTATAACAATGCTTGCCTTAAGTCTATTGCTAAAAGCACACATACAATGCTTGTGTAACAACTGGGTATAGGCGATAAAATGTATGGTCTATAAAGTGTTTCTCCATTAACATACCTCTGAGCCTGTTCACAGTATCTGATTAGTTCTCCCCCAGTGTGGATAACTAGGCAAATAAAATGGGGCCTAGCAGCAAGGCACTAAACCTGGGGCAGGAGCTACCACTCCAGCATTGAGGGACAGATATTTTGCTCATTAATGTTTCTATTGAAAGATTTGTAATCAAAAAGGGAAATAATGGAAACATCTACACGTATTGAGGTATGCAGAAGTCATTCTGGCCTATGCGTGGTTTGACTTAAACTTTACTGACCAAGTGGCCTGTTTTATGGCCTTTTGGACATGCACTGTACATCTGCTTTGGCCTGGAGGAGAGGAATGCATTTGAAAGTCAAAATGGAGTAGCTGTGATTCAGAAATCCAAGGTAAAACTAGGTAGCCATTGTGGACATGATTTCAGACATGTTCCTGTATTGTCAAACTTGAATTTTCTGAGCTGTGTCACACTCAGGATGCCATCAGCCATTCTCAAAGCAGTGTCTGCTGGCAGATGGCAGCTGCAATCTTATGACCTCAGGGTCTCCTCTTGTAACTTAAATTTTTAGACACTAAAATTGCTTTAAATCAGATGTTAGCAGAAAAAAGGAGATGCCTAGTGGCCAATAGCTCTTATCATATATATGTTAATACCACATCAAAAGTTAAAACCTACTCAGATCAAAGGAGACAACTGGCTATGTGTCTACAAGTTCCCCCCAAAGTACCAACTCCAGATTGGTTTTCAGGCTTAGTCTCCTGAATTCCTCAGAGAATGAACTCTTAATCATACAAGACTCAGATCCAGAACTTGGAACTTGGGAATATTTCCAACTTGGTGTCCATTCCCCAAATTGAGGTAGGACTACACCCCTTTTCATCAGGAAGTAGCCAGAGCAGTTGTCACCCCATTGCCTGAAAGATTGGAGAAGGATGAAAGAGGACTGGAGATTGAAACCGAGTTCCTCTGCTGAGTTTATGGGTAACCTCTCTATGCAAACATCATTCCCCTTCTTATCCAACACCTGCTCTCCTCAACGACTGAGAAGTGTCAAAGAAAAGGGGGGAATTGTAACTGAGCGGGATCCTATGGGCGGCTTCCCTAGACAGACCTCCCCCGCCCCCATATCCTCTGCTATAGCTCCTCTCTAAAGTACCCAGATTATAGTTAGTATCTCATATTTCCTGAGTGTTTCAGATGCTAAAAACCACCACCAAATGGAAGAAATTAACTACTTGATGGGCTCCTAGCCCCCAGACCTTCTGGCACCTAAGGATTGATCACCATCAACCAAAGAATTGTGCACAGCTGATCACATACCCTGGGCTGCCCCTCCCTCAGCTGGCCTTTCGAAATGCTCAGCTGAAACCCCTCAGGGAGTTCGGGATCAGGGGTGGGGTTGGGGTGGGGGCTCAGCATAAGCCGCTTGTTCTCCTTGCTTAGGCAGCAACAAACCTTTCTCTGCGCCTAACTCCAGTATTTGGGTATTGTTTGGCCTCACGGTGCATCATGCATACAAACTTGAGTTCAGTAAAGTCAGGAGAATGTGTACAGGTCACCAGAACTGGTAGAAAATGAGGTAAAATAAGGTGTGAGTAATGGTAGAACACTCACACAAATAACTAAGAAACACACAGGTGGAATCTCACCAAATGGTGCTGGAAGGCGTGTGCCTCATCCTGAGTTGCCTTAGTGATGCTAATGACTTTCCAGTGAGAAATGAAGGTGCGGCAACCAGCATTGACAGTGAAGCTGCAAGTGGTCTGCCTAGATCTTAGGAGGAGTTGGGAGGAGCTTTATCACAAAGGATGGGTTCAGGAAGGGAACATTTTTACTTAGGTTAAAAAAGGGTAAAATTAACCCTGCATATTTGACGCTGCTTCTGGGCATGCCATAGACCCAAGCTGACTATACATTCTGGTTTGCTGAAGACTGTCCAAGTACTTCCCAATGTGACCAATATTAGCTACTGTTTTATTCTCAAAAGTGTCATTGTTTGAATAATATATAATGTGGTCATTTTACTTAAATGTGTTATTTCTTCCTCTTACTTCAGATAGAGTAAGTAATGGTGTAGCTGCATATCCATCGGGTTATTTGTTTTACCTGTTAGCATCACGCTGTGGAAGGCACCTCAGGCCAAATAAGAGTGTGTATTCACTTTCCTGATGACCAGTGTATGCCTGTGTTGAGCAGCTGTTTGTTTCCCTGCTCCTTGCTATAACCAGGTGACTTAAGCAGTAAGAGTCTTCAGTGTAATTCTTTTGAATTAACATAGTTCTATTTTACTCCTAAAACTACCAATTATATTCTCATTAGCACTCTCTTTTAAAGAGAGGGAAACTGAGGCATGGAATGATCTGGTTAAATGACTTGTCTGGGATCATTCAGGGTGAAAAATCTAGACACGACTCCTATGTATGATAAATTTTTATCTTCAGCTCACCATCACCACCATCATTCATTTAACATTTATTAAACACTTACTATGTGCCATCAACTCCCTCTCCACATGATGAGTTTATTGAGGATTCAATGTCCTAGACACTCACTGTGCTTGACTTAAAATAGGCGATCTGCTGCTGAGGTAAGACCATCAGGTACCAATGTTCAATGTTCGAAGTACGTTCTATGTTCCAACTGAGAAAACTGACGGGAAGGGACCCTCCTGCTCTTCTACAGTTAGACAAATCTTAATTGTACAAGTGATTGTACTTCAGAGGTCCAAGCAGTGCAAGTGGGTTATGGAACACTCTGGTGGGGAGTAGGGAAGAGGTGGGCAGTGCTTAGCATGCAGCGGTGGAAATAAACATCCAACCTTTCTATTATATCTTTCTCATCTAAAGATTTTTTGTTTTTGAGCCTTAAAAAAGGAATCTTTCATGATGCTGCCCTTTTACATGATAAAACCAACTGGGAACAGTCATTAATTCTTGTTGGGAATGGCTCATCCATTGACATGAGAAACATCACCTTTGGTGCCTTTGATCCCTGAGCCCATTGATCTGCCACAGCTTTGAAAGCTCAGGCTGGAATTCTTTCCTATCAACCTAATTTGAAAGAAAAGCATCTGCTTTCCTGTGTTCTGAATTATCCAGCCAGGGGGCTCTTCTCTGTTCTGGTAACCTCTAGAGCAGAGCTGGTTTTTTGAAGGTAAAAAACAGCTTTTGGCCACCGTAATTGCGTAACAAAATGAAACATACTTAAGAAGAGAGTTGTTGCTTCTTAACAGCTCAGTCTATACAATAAAAATACATATATACATAGATGGCTCCTGAATTCTGGGAGGTAGGTACAGAAAAGGAAGCTTTAGTCAGCACAGGGAGGTCAGGCAACTCCACCCAGCTGGGATTCAAGCCCAGGTAGGGAGGCTTCCGTCTCAGGCATCTTAACCACTACAGTGGGCTGTGGACCGAAAATAAAATGCACAACATGACAGTTGTGAGTTAAGTTTTATTTGAGTCAAAATGAGGACTACAGCCCAGGAGACAGCCTCTCAGCTAGCTCTGAGGAACTGCTCTGAAGAGGTAAGGAGGGGAGGTCAGTACATATGTGATTTTAGCAAAGGGGGTACGTGCAATCTAGCACACATTTTGGCAGAGGGTTGCTGCTAGTCATAAGGAGCAGATGTCTCTGTTAATGATTTTAGATGCTTTTCTAGATATGATGAGAAGCAAGAAATCATAAAATTTTCTCCTGAAAATATGTAACTATCTGAAGGCCTGTTCTGGTTTTTCCCAGAACACTGTGTGCCTCATTCCTGATCTCTGCCCTGAACTCCTTTCAGGGTGTGTTGAAGTTGGTGACTACAGAGGTTAGTGAAGTGACTTCATTCTTGTAGAGGCAGATGGTGAGCAATAGTTTATAGTTGGGAGGGCTATATAGCTATTTCCAGAATGTTTTTATAACAATAAAGTAATTTTTTATGTCTAGGATTTACTATTTGGCACAAGGAAAGCTGAACACTTTGTTCTGTGCATCTCTAGCCCAGTACAAAGCAAGCCTTCAACAAATGTTGGGGGTGAATGAATGAGTAAGTAAACGTAGAAGATCACAGGTTTTGTATCAGTTGCCTCTGTCTATCATCAATGGTTTCTTCTTCCTCTTCTCACTGCACACCCTCCACCCTACCAGCTTGGTTAATGATCAATTTATCTTGTCTTTCCTCTACTTAGTCCTAATTAACAGGCTTGTACTTCTCATCCTGGAGAAGTTGGACCATCCTGCTTAGGTCACACAAAGGGAGCAGACAGTCCAGTAGGGATGGGGGACATAAGGTGAGAACCCCAGAAGAAGCACCAGTTTAGAGCCACAGGCACTGAGGAAAGGCAGGGACTATATCCATTTGGGGAACACAGGGACTTCTAAGACTAAAACATCATTCTCCAAGATCTGCACCAGCCATAGGACTCATTCAACGTTTATTGAGCATCTGCTGTACGCCAGCTCCATGCTAGGCCTGAAGATACATATGACACCAAATGAGAAAGACAATCTCTTCTTACTTTTCACCATGATTATTACCTCTCCCCGAATATCACCACAACTCACGTAACCTTATTCTCTTAATATCTTCATTATCCATCTCTACATCTTATTGAGAATCTCTCCTTCAGGGAGTTCATTTATTATCTGTATGGGGATTATTGCTCATTCATTTATATGTTAAGTGAGCATCTGCTATGTGACAAACACCATTCTAGATGCAGAGGGTATGATGATGAACAAAGAGAGCATTTCTGCACTTAAGGGGCTTATTATATTTTCATTTTATTTTTTAGGAGGGAGTTAATTAGGTTTATTTGTTTACTTTTTAATGGAGGGACTGAGGATTGAATTGTGCATGCTAAACATGCACTCTACCACTGAGCTATACCCCTCCCCTTCAAGGGGCTTATTATAACCCCCAAGTCTATCTACACTTGCCATCCTTTCTTCTCTAGGCTTCTTTAAAAGACATTAAACTATATAAATTAATAATTAGATCAGTATGGTGTTTTATTTTTAACATATAGATATAATACTTATAACAATAATAGAACAACAAAGGGGAGGAGGGAGATTGCTAAAGGAGAAAAGTTTCTCAATCTCACTGGAATTAAGATAGTATAAATTTAAACTAAGTTCTTAGAAATTAAAATGTGTATTCAAAGCCCTAGAGCAACCACTCAGAAAATAAGTAGAAGTGTATAGTTAAAAAAATAATTAAAAGGCTATTTACATGCAGAAGAATGAAGTTAGACCCCCTACCTCACAAACAAAAGTTAACTCAAAATGCATCAAAGATCCAAATACAAGAGCTAAAACTATAAAGCTCTTAGAAGAAAACATAGGCATGAATCTTTACAACAGTGGGTTAGGCAATGATTTCTTAGATGTGACACCAAAAGTACACATAAAGGGAAAAAGAGATAGACTGGATATCACCAGTTAGAAACTTTTATGATTCAAAGGACACCAAGAGAGTGAAAAGACAATCTACCAAATAGGAAAAAACTTTTTGTAAATCATGTATCTGATAAGGGATTTGTAGCTAGAATCTATAAAAAAAATAACTCCATGATAAAAAGATAACTATCCCAATTAAAAGTGGGCAAAGGATCTGAATAGACATTTCTCCAAAGAAGGTATACAGATGGTCAGCAAGCACATAAAAAAAAGATGCTCAACATCATGAGCCATCAGGAAACGCAAAACCACAGTGAGATACCACTTCAATAACCAGTGTTAGAAAGGATGTGGAGGAACTGGAAACTTCATACACTGCTGGTGGGAATGTGAAATGGTGCAGCACCTTGAAAAACAATCTCTTAGTTTTAAAAACCATTGAATATAGTTATCACATAACCTGGCAATTCCACTCCTAGGTATAAACCTTAGAGAAATGAAAACGTCCACAAAAAAACCTATATATGAATGTTCATAGCAACATTATTCATAACAGCTAAAAAGTAGAAACCCAAATAGCCATCTGCTGATGAATGGATAAATAAAATGTGGGATATATATAAAATGAAATATCATTCATCAATAAAAAGAAATGAAGTACTGATGTATGCTACAACATGGGCAAACCTTGAAAACATTTTGCTAGGTGAAAGACAGTCACAAAGGACCAGATAGCGTATGATTCCATTTACATGAAATAGGCAAATCTGTAGATGCAGAAAGTAGATCAGTGATTGGCTAGGGCTTGTGGAGAGCAGTTGGGAATGTTGGCTAAGCAGAGCAATGTTTCTTTTTAGGTTAATGAAAGTATTCTAAAGTTGATTGTGGTGATGTAAACGCGTACAGCTCTGAATATACTAAAAGCCATTGAACTGTATACTTTAAATGAGTGAATTGTATGGTATTTGAATTACAGCTCAATAAAGCTGTTGGAATACATTTAAAATAATTAAAGGAAATTAAATGTTACACTAGAAGATATTCACTTAATGCAAACTACCCAGCCAGCTGCTTTCAAATCTTTCCCCTACTACCTTGACTGTATTTGGGGATTAAATATAACCTTCTGATTCCAGATCATTCATGTTCCCGTTCTGCCACTCACATCCCTGCCCACATCTTCCATTCCAGCTCACATTCTTAACAGCTCTCTCTCCTTTCAGGCTTTTATTTAGATCTTGCCTGCTGTTCTTTGCCCAAACCGTCCAAAATGGCCAGAACAAAGAATTATGGGGCTGTGGAATGTTAGAAATGTTAGCCGCCTCAGTGCTCCCCCCTCCCACCTCTTCACTTTAGGGCTTAGGAGACAAGGGCTCAGAGAAGTTATGTGACTTGTCCGCAGGTCCCAAAACACTTGTCTTCAACTCATCTCCTCCAAAAAGCCTTCATTAAGTGAACATTTCCTTATCTTTCCATTCAATCTCTGACACCTTTCCTTATTGCACTACTGAACGGTATTAAATGCACTGATCTCAGGACGTCATTCACATTTAGCCCCTTTACCTCTGTGGCCGCAACATCTGACGTCTTGGCTGCTGCCGCTTTTCCTTCTTCTGTTGTCACAAACAGCGATTCGCAATACACAGGAGGCTGGCCTCAGACCAGCTGGGAGCAAACCCAGGGACAGACTCTCTGCCCAGTTTCTGGAAAGGCCATTCCCTCAACTCACCTCACAGAATATCATTTCTAAAGTCTTCAGTAAAGAGCAGTTTAGTCCATATAAGATACAGCATCCCCACATTGTTAAATGCTCCCAGAAAATAAAATGGTGACCAAGGGTATTTACGTTTCTCTGTAGGTTTATACCTACAGGTGTAGCAGGATCAAAGATTAAGTTGCTCTTTCGAGTCAAATAAATATTCGTCCTGATGAGAGACAGAAAATCGTCTAGGGAGGCAGGAATTTCATAAATCACATAAGTACAAGCAGTCATTCTGGATTTTACATGAAGAGAAAATACATTAAAACCAAACTGGCCTTCCGTGCGAAGGGAGTAACATAGTAAATGATCGTACCAATCCAGTAAAGACCGTGAGTCACGAAGTCAAAGATCACGCAGGCCTACCTGGCTCGGAAAAGCAAAATTCACCGCTCTCTAAAGAGGAGAGGAGGGGGAGGCCCTCCCGTGTGTCCAGATGTCTTTGCTGCTCCAAGAACTGCTGGGCACAGGCGTCTGCACAGAGGACCTTCGTGGCTGAGGAAGAGAAAGGCAAAATGTAATTAGAGACGTTTTCTTCCCTGGAGCGGATCCGATTTGGAGCTGATCGAAGAAGAAGTGATTACACAGTGTTGGCGAGGCAGTTTAAGTGGGGCCCACCAGGGAGCCGGGAGGCTTTCGGAGCCAGTTCTGAGAATTACACACTGTTCCGTGGTGCCTGCTAATTGACCCGGTATTTCTGGCTGAAAAAATTTCCCCAAGGAGGCGAGTGAAAGTAGATAATGAGGCTCTCCCATCTCCTGGGGCAGCCCCCGAGCAGACCGTGAGCTCTGGAGACCAGGTATTATTTAAATGTATAACACAGCAAAGGGATCACAGACGGAACACGGAAAGATGCGGAACTGTGCATCAGGAAGCTTCCTGCTGTGATGCTCAGCCCACACTCCCCCTCCTCCCCGCCCTGTTCTACTTTAGTTTGAATTTTGTGAATTATTTATCACTGTAAAGCTAAGGGGTGGGTAGCGGAACAGCCATGGGGTCCATGAAATGGGCACATTTCTGAGAGCTTCATGATAATAGTCACTTTTCATTTTAGTGGTGATCTATGCATATATAAGGAAAGACACCTGCAAAGTGCAGGAGAACTAGAGACTCAGGAACCCAACTGTGTTGACAGGGAGGACGGAAATGAAATTGGGTGGATGTGGAGAATTCAAGAAGCTCCTTCACATTTTACCCTGTATACTTCTGTGTGTATTTTTGTTGATGTTATTTTGACTCTTTATCATTACAATGGAGATTTTCTTTGCTTAAGAACCGAAAATATGCATTTATCTCTACCGATTTCTGGGGACTGTGGCCTGTCTGTGATGACTGTGTATATAAAAGTGACTCATCCCTGGTACAAATAGTGGCCAGCCCACCTGGCATGGTCTAGTCCAGCACACCGAGGCTGGGCTTTTCCAAGGTTTTGAGTTCAGAAGTAGGATGACTTAGAAAGAAATGAAAATCTAGCAAGTGATTGACATGGTGACACAGTTTCCGACTGACTACAGAATAACCCCCAGGCAGAAGTGGATGCTCCAGTGTCAGTGATGAAAAGCAGAACATGACACCACAGCGCCT
Organism: Camelus ferus; assembly: GCF_009834535.1. Classification (NCBI taxonomy): domain Eukaryota; kingdom Metazoa; phylum Chordata; class Mammalia; order Artiodactyla; family Camelidae; genus Camelus; species Camelus ferus. The sequence continues at coordinate 30,126,089 of NC_045698.1, read as the reverse complement.
GGACCCGACACAGGCCTGGAGGAACACGCAGAGGGCTCTAAAGCTCTAGTTGAGAATATTCTCTGGTGTGCACTCTAACTTCGTTTTTGTTTGCTCCTCTTGAAGTTAGGGCTTTGGGAATCCCAAGGAAAACAGTGTAATGAACACTAGGCCCAGGATCATGGGGGAAATTCTCTTCCCACCTGAGTTCTTGGTATTTCAGAATATTCAGGAACAATCCCAGAGCTATATTTAGCTGCTGCCTGGGGCCTTGTTCCCAGACAGATCTGGGGCTGTCAGTGGGTTAAGTCGTCGCATGACCTTGTGTGTCTCCCTCGAGCTGCATCTTCTCCTTTGGTCACTGAGCCACAGTCCCAGAAGGAGTAAGGGGACCAGGCTGCCTTTGCACGAAGGAGCCACTAACAAGGAGGGGGGATGAGAAAGGAATGGGGGCCCCTGCTGAGCCCTCCTATCTGAGCCAAGGTGTGTCAGGAGCCTCATGACAGAGCGGTGCTGAAATGATGGTTATGCCAGATGCTGAATCTGGTCCTGAGGAGTTTAAAGTCTGTGAGGGATTTCTTTGGGGCCCTCAGACAAGGACACTGTAAAATACATGCTGGAGCCTGGCCTAAGTGCCAACGATGGAGGGACTGTGCAGGGGGAACAGAGGCTGGAGGTGTGCCTGCCTGGGAGGGGCCTCTACCAACAGTCAGGGATGAGGTGTGAGAGAAGCAGAGGCGGCGCACAACGGCTCCCCTGCCAGCCGGCTCAGAAATTTCGGCACCGGTCCCTGGTTCTCTCGTCCCCTCACCCAGTCCTGTGGATCCTCCCACTTCCAACCACCCCAATCCTTTTACCCATCATCCTGCCCCCAGCCTCTGCTGGGCAGGGCTGGATCCCACAAAACGCAGAGATGCACATGCTTTAGTGCACCAGCAGACCGGGGCACCAAAGAGAGGAGGCAATAAAACTCTTGAAATATTTTGATATTTGGTAGAATTTTTTCGGTACATTTAAAAAATCATCATAAGAAAAATCACAACCTTGGGTTTTATTATACTTATTTTATGGCTATCTTTGCTTACATTTCAAATTGCGTGTGGGAGACGATGAGGCAGGCGGATGGCCTTTAAAGGTCTTAACCCCACCCTGTACCTAGTTGGCTGAGACAGCTTTCTAACAGGCTTTCCTGTTTCCTGTCTTGCACACTTTAATTTTATTCTCCAGGAAAGCACCTGCAGGATCTTTCTAAAATGTACACATCACCTTCCCACTTAAATTCCTTCATTAAAATGACTATCAGATAAGATTCAATCTCCACTGCATGGTATAGAAAGCTCTTCAAGATCTGGCTCTTGATTTTATTTCTAGCCTCATTTCTCATCTCCCCTGCTCCCTCCCATTTGCCCCGCTCCATATACCCTGATGGGGTTCAGGATATGCTACCCCAAAATATGGCACCATAGGACATTGAATATTTTAAGCAGGAAGGTCACTTTGACTTCCTTACGCCCTTTCCCTTCTTCCCTAAAACACGTTATACAACCCTCAGGTGAGAGGCACTCTCCGGACACCTGGAGGAAAGGAATAGCCTTATCTCTGAAGGCACAGGGGCGTGGAGAAGACTCCAAACAAGAGGCTGTGCTAAGCTTCCCCCAGTTGACTACACTAACTTAACTCGTACTCCTTAACCCATCGTTTTCCTCCATGACTGTCCACTCTTCATCAAACCCAGCATAAAATACTCAGGTCTAACTGTTTCTTTGGGTCTTCATTTCCTTATGAAGGCTCCCATGTCACATAAAATGTATATTCAAGAAATATGTATGCTTTTCTCCTGTTAATCTCTGTCAGTTTAATTTTCAGACCCAGCCAAACTTTTCCTCCCCTATGATCCTGTAATTGAGACACAGGAAGACACCTGAGGTCCCATCAACGTTCCAGACTCCTTCATGCTCCTCTGCCTTTGTACCCAACACACCCTCTCTACATGGACTGTTCTCACAACCCGATCTCCATCATACCTCCAAAACTCTATTTCCCTGTGAAGTCTTCCATGACTTCCCTACATCCATGATGCTCTCAGAGTATGTTGTGCATCCCTCGGTGTATATTTGTCTCTCTGTGGTGTCACTGTTTGTGTGCACACCTCTGTCCACCTGTTTCGACAACGAGGGAACTGAGGAGGGAAGGATGTTCTATTCGCCGCTATCGCTACATAGTGCCTGGCACATCATGGTACTCAGTGCATGTTTATAGAGTAGACTAATGCATAACTGAATCGACAGATTTTGTTGGTAAGCACAAAAGTTATTTTAAAGTCTTGTTTTACAAAAGATCAATTCCATTCCTTTTCTCATTTCAATCACCTAATGCTTGAAACTCTATGTATTCGAATTTAGACTCTTTTCTTTCCTTCCCTTCTCTTCTGATACTCCAAGCAGAATTTAGCTCCCCCTCTGGGGTTTCCCCATGAACTTCAATATTTTCCAACATCTCCATATCCCGTCTGGTGTTTGAGTTACTTGGGTACATATTTGTCCTCCCTCCTGGAACGTGGGTTTCTATGGGGCAGGTCCTCAATCTTATTAATTTCAGGATTCAGGGCACCCAGTACCCAGGAGAAGTCCATAAATGCTGGCTGAATTGACCTGAATCATAGATATTTTAAAAGGTAGTGTGGATCCCAGAAGATACAGAAATAGATATTTCTCTCATAAACATCCTTTTATGGTTGAAAAAAAATCCATTATAAACAACTCTTCTATAAAGAAGAAGAAAAGACAAAAATCTAAAAAAAACCCCACAAAACAAAACCCCCAAACTCTTTCAAGTGCTGTCTCCCAAAACAAGGGCAGGTTTGTTACAAGTGCGCCCTAACCCGAGCACCTCTGGCTGGAAAATTTCTGAAAACTTGTGGGTTTGATGCGATGCCCCGCTGCTTTTGTACAGCATTCCGAGGCTCTCAGTGAACACACCTCAGATGTGGGAAGACATTCCTAAGAAGGCTATTTGAGTTGGAAGCACCAAATGTTTACAGACCAGCATTTGCTCCAGCCCACAGACAATAAAAACAGCCTGATTATGGCTTCCCTTTGGAAAGCGACAGAGGTTAAGATGATCACAGTAAAAGTAAAGAAGGCTCCTTTTCCCTCTGTTTTTATTTTAAGGGCGTGACAGGTTGGTAGCCTCCAGCAGACTTTGCTATATTTTAAAGCATGAGAAATAATCCCTGCTCTATTTTCAAGACCTTCTCTGCACTCCTCAGTTCCCCCAGAACAGTTCTGCAAATATCCACACCCATGCACTTGCCTCTGCCCTTCTCCCTACTCCTTGCCTTCTTTGTGTTTACACTTCCCCAGGGGAGCCAAAACCAACACTAATTAGCAGTGAATCAAATCCCAACACCAGGACACTAGAGGGTCAGTGTTTGCCTAGGATTCCAAGGCATCCCTCGTCCCTTTCCCCAAGCTCAAAGACTCACAGCGAAATATCCAGCCCTGAAGGAAATTCTGAGATCTGAATAAATTATGCAATTTACTCCTCAAGTTTTACCTTCCCTGGCATAAACTATCCTTTCGTGCCCCGGTGGCTGGATGTACCCAGCTTGCCCTGATGGAACACGCTTGCTCCTTGTCTTCAAGATCCTACTGAACCCTCACCTTCTCGGTGTTAGACCAGGAAGAGTTTGTTTCTCTACCCTCATTGCTCCCACTAAACTCACTTCTTGATATTCTCATATTTTATCTTGATATTCATATCTTGTATTGATATCTCATATCTGATATCCTGTCAGCTCATATTCTACTTATGTTTGGCCTTTCTGGACTGACTTCTGCTGCTTAATTATCTCATATTCTCAATATTCCCCAGCATCTAGTCCTAGGATAGGGTAGGTGCCAAATAAATATTTGTTAAAAAGAAAAGAATTAAGACAAAACATATGCAAGGTGATGTAATATAAACCTATAAACCACAAACTAATAGCACCTTTTGAAGGACATTTGGAAGCGGCCATACTTTTAGTTGGTGTTAGCATAGTCTTACTAGCCTTTTACTCAGGATGGCAGGGAAGGTATACTAAAAGCTACTTTTATTGAGTATTTACTATACACTGCTTCCTATATTATTGATCAGTCATTGTGACAAACCCTGTAAGACAGATATTAAAATTCCCATTGCACTGATGAAATAACTAGAGTTTAGAGAGGTTGAGGAATTTGTTCAGACTCAAAGAGCAGGTGAGTGGCAGGGCCAGCATGTGATCCAGGTCCTCCTGATTCCACTGGCTGCCCCCATTTGGGGTACACTACAGTGGGACACAGTGCTCAAAGGAAAGACCCCACCATGAAGCCCAAGCTTGGGCATGGCATGAGTCAGTGACAGCTGCAGGGGCAGGCAGGAGGGTCAGAAAGGAAGATTCTTTCAAGTGCTTTGTTGTGTTTCCATTCTTTTTTTTTAAAGTTGAAGTATAGTTGATTTACAATGTTGTGTTAGTTTTTGGTGCACAGCATAGTGATTCAGCCTTACATATATATGTTCTTTTTCAGATTCTTTTCCATTATAGGTTATTACAAACTATTAAATGTAGTTCCGTGTGCTATACAGTAGGACCTTGTTGTTTATCTATTTGATATGTAGTAGTTAGTATCTGCTAATCCCAAACTCCGTATTTATCCCCTCCTCCTTTCCCCGTTGGTAACCATAGTTTGTTTTCTATGTCTGTGAGGCTATTTCTGTTTTGTAGATAAGTTCATTTCTTTCATTTTTTTTAAGATTCTACATTTAAGTGATATATGATATTTGTCTTTCTCTGTTTGGCTTACTTCACTTGGTATGATAATCTCTAGGTCCATCCATGTTGCTGCAAATGGCATTATTTCATCCTTTTTTATAGCTGAGTAGTATAAAATGCTTTGTTTTTGAATAAACCATTAGGCCTGATGAATATCAGTGGTAGTAAATACACAGACTACCCGTTATTGCCAGCTATGTAATGGACTTGTCTTTCGCATTGCAAGGATCAGAACTGACTTGATGGAACTCTGGACAACCCTATGCTATAGGATAATAACCTATATAGAGAAAGTCCAAAATAGTTCATGATGATGATTATTCCTAAATGAGTCCAGATGCCTCAATAGAAGTTATAGGTAAATAAGAATACATAGCAATACTTGCTGTATATGTACACCCCAGAGAAGAAACAAGCTATACTGTGAGCTAGAATCACAACTCAAGCCATCATGGACTAGAACACCTGTTGAAAATTTAGCAGACTATTCAGAAAGGTGAAATTATAAACCAATTTCACTCCCTAACACAGATACCAAAAATGTAAAATAAAATAAGACTAAATCAAATTTGGCTGTATATTTATAAAAGTATGACCAAGTAAAATTTTTCCCAAGAATGTAAGCCCAGATTAACAATAAAGGATGTGTAAATTTAACATATGAATCATTTAAAGGAGAAAATTAAAAGAACATCTCAGCAGGTGCAGAAAAAGCACCCAATAAAACTGTATACTCATTATTAACAAAAATATTAGCAAACTGAGTATCGAGGGGAACTTGCTCAGCCAAGTTAAGGCTATCAACCAAAATCCTATAGCAAACATCTTTTTAAATGATGAAATACTGGAAGCATCCTCCACAAAGTCAGGAAGAAGACAAGGGCCACCTACCACTGTTTCTGTTCAATATTTATTGGAGCCTCTAGTCAATGAAAGAAGACAAGAACTAAATACTGAAAAGAAACAAAACTGTTATTTGCAAAGAGTTTAAACATGGAAAATCCTCCAGAGTCTATTCATAAACTATGAAAATTAATAAGTAGTTTAAAGGGTGTTGCTGGAGAAAAGATTAGTGAAAAATCAGTAATATTTGTATTCACCAATAATAATCTGGTAATAACAAGGAAATATTAGAATAATAAAATATATTACATTCATATGAGTAGCAATAAAATTCATGAGATACCTGAGAATAAATCTAACAAAGGAGAGAGACATAAATTATGAAAATTATGAAAGCTTACTGGAGAAAATAAAAGAAAATCTAATGAGTGGGAAGAAGCATTCCATGTTTAATAAGGGAATACTCAATATTGTAAAGATGTAAACTCTCCCCCAAATGAATCTATAAACAGTGAATTTTAATCAAAATCTCAGTTATTTTTTGTTTCTGTGTATGAATATACTTCAAATGGTATATTTTGTCTTGTATTTCACAATACATAACAAGTAAACAGACTTGTTTCAATTTTATGCTGTAGACTAGCTGCTCTCATCTCCAAATTTCAGGACTGCAAACATCTTCAAACCTTCTGAAAGAGGCATGAGCAGAACTGTTACATATGTGTCATTGAGAACAGACAGAAGCACAGAATGTTAAGCAACTTTCCAAAAAGGCAATGCATTGTCCTGGGCAAGAAACTGCGAGGAATCTTTTTCAAGATTTTTATCAGTTAGCTAAACCAGTAAGTGCTCAGCAAATGATTCCATCTTCCGACAAGTGAAAAGTTGAAGAAACAAAAATCTTACCTGAGGAAGATCTCCTAAAAATAAATAAGTTTTTAGGAAAAGGGAAGATAAGTTAGAAGAGAAGGTATAGATGAGGACTTAGAGGGAAGAAAAATTCCAAAAGAATTCCAAACCACATTAAGGGTGATCAGGGATGGGAGCCTGGAATAGGTCAGGGACAGGAGCCCTCGGTACCTTGAAGACATCAGTCCAGCATCACCATTTCAATAAGCAACTTAGATATCAAAATCGATGGTGTGGTTACTCCTCGGACAGTATGACATTGGAATACTTTATATTCGGCTATTTGATCACTTTATTTGCCAAGGGAAAATCTTAAAAAAAAACTAATTGGGATGATTGAACATGCAAATGACCTAGATTCAAAATCTTTTATTTCAAAAATAAAAGTGACAGGGAAATAAGGCTGCAAAACACAGGGATGTCCTTTAGAAAGGAGGTCATAGTGAAAATGGGAGTAGGAGGGAGGGAGCTGAAGAACCAGCGGCCACAGACTGTGTCAGAATGATTAGACCCATGAAGTGCCGTCAGAACATTTCAGGATGCCAACCCGCAACAGGTGCGGGGAGCCTCGCTGTCACTCTGCTTGTTGGACCAGATAAGTCTTCAGTTCCTGGAACACTGTGAAATAGCTCAGAACTTGGAATAAAACAAACCCTTTCCTTCCTTGTCGGTCTTTCTTCCAACACACCTGGCGCATCCTTCCTCACATTGCTCTTCCACGCTATTCAGGAAATGCCTTCCCGCTCCCCCAGGACAAGTGGCAAGTGGCCCGGCTGGACATTCAGGCACCTGGTGGTCTCTCAGCTTTCCTCTGTGACATTCTTCACACATCCCTGAGGCTGCAAGCAGAATGGCTGTTTCAGGGGTCCCCTCAATACCCCGAGCACACATACAGACTTCCAGGAGCACAAAGTGAAGGTGCTCACAGGATTACTGAATCTCTCATTTTGCATCTGAGAAACAGATCCAGAGAGACTCTCTAGTTAGTGGCAGGGACAAGACTAGAACCAAATTTCTTTAATTTGTCTCCTTCCACTGTCAGTCCACCAGCCAGCCTGACAGAAGGAATGAATATCTAAAACAAAATTTGGGAACTTAAAAACCAAGCTAAGGGGAAAAAAGTAAACAGCTAACTACCTATTTTCATTTGAGATCTACTCAAAAGAAAATTCAGAAGATGAAAATATTTTCTCTTGATCAGAGAGGACTTCATTAGACAACTCAAGGTCATACCCTACTACATGCTCCACAAGAGAATAATTTAGAAAAAAATCTTTTTTCTCCTCATACATGAAATTTCTGTAAGTTCTGTAATGGCAAAAAAAGTATATTTGACTTAATAAATATAAATGGCTTTTTATTTTGTGCCAAAAATACCATTTTACCAAATCATAGTTTAGCATTCATTACAGCCCATGATAGGAAATGCTCATCGCTCAAACAGAGGCAGCATTAAACCTTGTCTGTTGTTAGTCTTTTCAAAGAAAAGCCCCTGGCCCACAAACTAATTTTCCATCTTCTAAACTATGCCCAACCCATTTATTTTGTGTGTCTTGGTGTTACATCTCCCTCCTATACACCACGTCCATCAGAACCAACTCACTCATTTGTCAATTCACACTCATTTCTCTCTCCTGTAAGCCCAGCACGTCGGCTGTCTGTACCACAGAAGCATCCACTATATGTAGTCGTGCCTTGTTATTTGTCTTATGGCTGTGGTTTATCTTCCTTATTAAGGGCTACTATTTAATGAGAGCTTACAATAAATAGCAGGTGCTCAATAAGTAGGGCAAACACAGAATTTGTCATTCAAACCTAGACACTTTTGAGAGTAGAAGGGGGTGCTATTAATAATCACACTGGGACAACAGGTGTAAACCAAGGCTTTCCCTGACGGACTGTGACATATGGTCACCCTATCAATTAGTGATAGTGTGGCAGACATCGTAGCCTGGCTCTCTCAACATCTTTATTAACTCTCCCTTCCTTGATTTCTTCTGCTATAGAGGCTGGAAAGCCCAATTTCTCTTTCTCTCGCACAGCTAGGGCTGTCCAGAGACACAGTTCTGGCCAATGAGAACCTAGTGAGAGGTTTCTGACACCTTGTATTTCCTGATAAAAGGAGATAGTTGCAACTAGTATAACTCCTTTCCCTTTCTTCCTGTGTGGACCTTGTCTGGAGGTGTAGTAGCCACCTAAAGATCATGAAGTGATAAAGATGAGAGCAAAAGGAAGGATGGCACAGCAGAAAGGCAGGAATAAACTGAAGCTAAAACAAAGCTATCGATTGCCTATTGCTCTGTGTGAATGTGTCCAGCCCCTCCCTGCCCCCACTTCATATGTTGAAGACCTCAGCCCCAATGTGATGGCATTTGGAGACAGAACCTTTGGGAGGTAATTAGGTTTGGATGAAGTCATAAGAGTGGGGCCCTCATATTGGGATTAGTGTCCTAATAAGAAGAGGTCAGAGAGCGCTGCCCCCCCTTACTCTCCTCGCCTCCCCACTGGCCTCACGAAGACACAGCAAGAAGGTGGCTATAAGCCAGGAACAGCGCTCTCATCAGAGCCCGCCCATACTGCCACCCTGATCTCAACATCCAGTTTCCAGAACTATGAGAAAATTGATTTCTCTTTAAGCTTCCCACTCTATGGTATTTCGTTATGGCAGCCTGAACTGACAAATGCACCTATCTAGACTGCTGCTTCTGCAAGAAAAGTAAACTTTTATAGCTAAAAGCTTAGCCTAGCCTGCCTTAAATGTGCTCAGAACATTTACATTAGCCTACAGTCGGCAAAACTCACCCAACACAAAGCCTATTTCATAATAAAGTATTGACCATCTTATGTAATGTATTGATGGCTGTACTGAAAGTGAAGAACAGGATGGCTGGATGGGTACAGCATGATTGGAAGTGTGTCAGCTGTTTACCCTCATGACTGCAGGGCTGACCGGGGGCTGTGGCTGCTACCCCTGCCCCTGCCCACCATCACACAGAGCATAGACCCACATATCGCTGGCCCATGGAAGAAGCCAAATTCTAAACTGGAAGTTGGGTTTCTACTGAACACATATCGCTTTCACACCACCATAAAGTCAAAAAACCATGTCGGGAACCATCTGTACATACTTCCATCATTACAACAGCCCTGTGCCTGCAATTATCCTCATTTTTCAGATGAAGAAACTAAACTTCCAAAGGACTTGGTCACTTGTCCAAAGCTGCCCAGGCAATAAATCTCAGGGTCTGATTTCCAGTCCAGGCCCTTCTGACCTCGGAGTGTGTGCTGCAGCCTCACACACGACAGATGCTGCTGCTTCCCGGGTCCTGTGAGCAGGAGCTGGCGTGTCACAGGCAAGCCCCACTGAGCAGATGCGGCAGCAGAGGACGAGGATGAGAGAGAGATCATTCTCCTCCACTTCCTTGCTCTCACTCCCACCCTAAGCAGCATGAAGTGGCTGGTCTCCCACTCCACTGTGGAATTCTTCGCCAGTAACAAGACGAAATGTCCAGCTCAGCAAACTTTATTTTTAATTAAGCACTTGCCTACTTTATGCCAGTGGTACAAGATGCTCCCCAAGAGCCATGCAGATACAACTAAGTCATCAGCTAGCGGGGCAAGGTGGATACATTAAACTGATCATTTACATGTAACGTGCAAAGCACTAGGCTAGACACAAGCACAGGAAAGGCGAGCACCCAGAGAGCCGCGGAGTATCACCAGTGTTCAGGGAAAATTTCCTGAAGGAGATGATGCCTGAAAGAATCCGCCCCTGTGATCAGGCAAGTGCTAAGATAAGGAAATGTAGGTCAGGGAGACAGAAGGTGAAATGTGGGTTTTTCTTCAATGTACCACTGAATTTGAGACAGTATAAAGGGTGGGGAAATCTATACCTCATCGTCCGTTCCAGTTCCTCAAGGAACTGGTGCTGCCGATAATGTCCAAGGGGTATTTGTCCAAACTAGAAGTTCAGAAAGGTTTAAGAGGCTTTAAAAAAAAATCTTCACAGGGAGAGGGTAATAGCTCAGTGGTAGAGTGCATGCTTTGCATACGTGAGGTCCTGGGTTCAATCTCCAGTACCTCCATTAAAAAAAAAAAAATCTAATTATCTGCCCAGCAAAAAATGTTTTTAAAAAATCTTCGTGATTAAATATGATCAGAGTGTATTTTGTTAGCCAAGAATGGGAGTAATAGTCTGTATTTGAATCTTAGTCTCTGTTTTGATGGGCAACTTTCACTAAAGAATCTAGCATTGAACAAAAAGGTTTGTCACTTATTTGCAACTCTCACTGAATATTCTAGCAATGAGAGAAACAGATTTAAGCCAAGAATCCAGTTACTTAGCCCTGTAGTATCCTAACCTTTAAAAATGTTGCATCCTATTTTCTATAGATATTAACCATATCACTTCTTTTATTGTTTTGGTAAATCTTTTTACCTTTTCTTGGCAGACAGTAGACACCAAACCACACAGACTGGTTCTCACATGGATGTGCTGTGTTTAAGAGTGACTCTCTCTTAAGGAAGCCTGAGTTTAGGCAAGACAGAGGCATCCCCCTTCACCTTCCACATCACCTTCTCACCTCTCCATCCAAAGCCCACTACCCAGCCCACAATCATCCAAAGAGCTTCTCTGCTTCCTGGGAAGATAGCAATTTTCTAGTACGTGCAACATGACAGAACACAAACACACTAATACAAGTTTGTTTCAGTGTTACACAGAGTGTTCTCAAGAGGCATGAATCTTCACTGTGGCTGCTCAAGGCTTAATTCCAAAACTCTGAACATGTTGCTAAGTTGGCTGCTTCTAGCTACACACTTCCTGTGTGAGTGAAGGAGGCTGGTGACTGTCATGTATTGGGAACAGGGCCAGACCAGGTCAGATCTCCCAAGAGATCAAAGCAGCCCCAGCTTTCAGGATGTGTCTGCACACAGAATCCTTTTCACTGGCTTCCCAATCTCATCTAATTGCTGAAGCTCCAATGAAAGATCAAAACATCAGATCCACATTCCACGTGGCCTGTGCTGTGCAGGTGGGGAGACCCACACCTCCGGGCTTGATGGTCCCAGTGAGTCCCACTTCTTCCATTCTAGTTCCCATCTAGCCCTCCCTGACTCCTCCACCATCTTTCATACACATGTTCTCTCATTCTGTTGTAATCCACACTTTTCAGATGCCATCTCCAGAGGGTTTTCATTGCCTAGAGAAAGATATGACCTGTCTTCACTGTAACGGGGGCTTCTTAAATTCATGCTAGGACCTCTCTTTACACCTGTTCCAAAGGGTCCAGAAGGAAGAAATGACCTCCCAGTCAGTTAGTACTTAGGGAGAACCTAATTTGTAAGGCTCTGTCCTAGGATCAATACGGAAAATAAGTACACCATACAGAAGAAGACTGAGCCATCAGTGGTATGCAGAAAAGCTCGAAAGAGAAAGACAGATGGAAAAAGCAACAATGAAACTGGATGTACAATATTCCTTTTTTATTCCCTTTTTTTTTTTTTTGCTTTGAATTCTCTGAAATGTTAACCATGGTCATCTCTCTAGCTGGGATTATAGACAATTGTAGATAATTATCTCTTCCACTTTAACATTTATGCCTGTGCTTCTGGCATAACACTAGCCACATGGACATTTGCTACGTGCCAGGCACAATTCTAAGAGTTTTACATGAATCGACTCATTTAATTCTCACAACAATCCTAGAAGGTAGGTGCCATTATTATAGGCCCCCAAAAGTTGAGGTACAAAGAGGTCAAGCAAGGGCACACAGTAGGTGCATTGCAGAGCCAGGATTCAAGCCCAGCAAGCTGGTTCCAGAATTAGACTTAACCACTACTTCTCACTGCCTCTGGAACACTTACTGTTTTAGAATACATACTTTATAAGAATATGAAAACGAATATGTGTATGTGTGACTGGGACATTTTGCTGTACACCAGAAACTGACACATTGTAACTGACTATACTTCAATTAAAAAAATTTTAAAAACAATAGAATACACACTTTATAATATGTCTTATAGTAAAGAAATAGAGTATTTCTTTATGATAAAGAAAAAAGGATTAAGAAATGAAAAGAAAAAATGTAAGACAAGGTAGTCAAGGAGAGAGAAGAGATAGGGTGAAAGAGGACGGATTTAAATGGAAGTCAGGAGTGGGGGAGGATATAGCTCAAGTGCTGGAGCACATACCTAGCATGCACAAGGTCTTGGGTCCAATTCCTAGTACCTCCTCTAAAAAAACCAAAAAATAAATCTATTTACCTTCCACCTCAAAATTTGAAAAAAAAAAAAAAAGATATATTTAATAAGGAAAAATAAATAAATAAAATAAAGGAATTCAGGAGAAATGACTAAGAGTTACCAACAGTTGACATGAAAGGTCATGACAGATGCACCATCGTTTTAGCCCTGGCCATCTTATCACTAATCAGTCTACAGCAAACTTGCTGTCTTTGTGCTTAAATGAACATTTTAAACCAAAATGTACCATATGCCCAAAGAGTATCAAAACTAATAGTAAAGCTAAGGGTATGGTCCTACACAAAGGAGCATGGAGATGAGTTTTTTTTTTTTTTTAAAAAAAAGTAAGAAGGGAAATGGTCTGGCAGCATGCACAATTCCAAAGGGCACAACCAAATTATTCAAAGCTAAAAATCCTGAGTTGATAAAATAAATAATAATCAGTATGTGACAAGGAAAAGTAACGGTACACTTCCTCCTCACCATCCCAGCATTGGCCCCGACTACTTCTCCCCATCCTCCTGTATAAAATCCAAATTACTCACTCAATGACTACTAATCTGGAAGAACAATTCCTCCCTCTTCCAAGAGCTATTCTTGACCAACTCTTTCTGAAATTAGCTGAACTTTGGATGCTCTGGCTGAAGTCCTAGGAAACATTTAGCCCACCTTCCCCAAACCAGACGTTCTTAGGAGCTTTCCCAGGCTGGGCATTTGCAAATAAAGGGTTATGCCAAGGAAGCTCTGGCTGATTTTCTTCCACCCACTACGCTGCAAAAATGGAGGAAGGGGAAGTTGAAGGGGTGGAGTAAGAGAGCTATATTCTCCCTACAATAAGAGAAAGGACATAGATTTTTATCTAAAATTGGTAAGTCAAGGACCAACCACATAAGCGAATGATTTGAAAATAGGGAGGTATGTGAACAAACAGCTAAGAGCAGAGAGTGATTACATCCAAGGAGGGGGCTGTTGTTTGGTTAAAATCTCTCTTAACATGCTCTAATTCATAAAATTAGATGAATGCATTATTTTTGATACCAATTTAAGCAGTTTTTTAAAGTAAAAACTTGCAATTTAAAGTAAAAAATTGCAATTACATAATCAAGTATGTCTACAAATTATCCCAACTACATGACCCCGACAAATGTAGATGTAGAAAGTTTTCTTGGTGGCTTCGGGATTGGGAAGAAGGCAGTCTAGCGAGCAGCTGGTTTGGCAGACTTGCAGGTGGGAAGGATGCCTCCGTCCACACCACTGGGAGGAGGCAGTGAGCCACAGTGGATTTTTGGTCCACCACTCAGGCCTCCCAGAGATTCTCTAAATTGCAGGATTTGGCTAAATAGGATACCCAGGGCTTTCTGGAAAAGCATCAGGTTCTCAGTTCTCCATGGAAGATGAAGAGTAAAGTTCTTTTTAGGTTCCTGTTCTCCAAATTGGTTTTTTTTTGTTTTGTTTTAGGTTTCCTGTGCAACTCTCTTTACACTCAGTTTTTTCTTTTTACTCTCTTTCCTTCAATCTGTGAGTTTTCTTCTCATTTAATACCCTTTTTACCTACACTTTAACTTTTCTTTTAATCTTAAATTCTTCCTGCCATCCCACCTTATCTCTATTCTCACCTAGATATCCTCTGAGTCCTGGCTGATAACTCACATTCAGAAACATGCCAGGTGATTTTAATTTTCCAAGAAGTTGGTTGAAATGACTTTGAGTCTTCTGAACACAATTTGCCCATCTATAAAACTGGTTAATTTCTCAGGATGCTGGATAATAATGACTGAGTTATCTTTTAAGTTCTTGAGAGAAAGTAATTTAAGAACTTTGATCTGCTTAATTCAAATTGTAGACTATTGTCTTCATAAGAAATTTGAATATTTCCTTTTTTTGAAATTGATCATTTTAATTCTAGAGAACTTTTTCTAGAACGACCATAGGAAATGACAATCATTGAATGAGACTAATTTTGTAAACAATTTGTCCTTTCAACAACTGGAAGAAAATCAGCCCAATGAATTAAGGCTCTTCAGTCTCTAGAGAGATACTGTAATAAGAGTCAAAGAATACAGTTGGATTTGACATTTATTTTAATATTTAAGTTTCTCAAAATGGACTAGATATTTGGCTGAAAACATGAGCCTACTAAGACAAATACTTTTTCTTTTAAAACTCCAAGTCTAGCTTTCAAATTTTCCAATCACATGCTATCAATATATGTATTTACCATGTATGGTCCTTTAAAAGTATTTGAATGGGGCCATTGCTCCGCTCAAATTAAGCCTTAGCTAAAAATCTAAGGCTAAACCAAGAGCAGAAAGGGCTCTAAAGCCTGCCTGTAGTCACTACTGGGAAATTTAGATTTCACACAGAACTGCCTTTGTTTTAAATGCAGTTTAGTTACTAGAGAAAAAGCACACACCTTAAACTAAATATCAATCCACATTTTTCCTAACACAGAAGGAAGCCTTGCTGAAGGTTTTTTCAGGCTTACCACTTAACAGTGGTCAAGCCAAAAATAAATCCATGAGGGCTTTACTAGGCAAATTCACAGCACACTCACCACCAGTCTATGGAGAGCTGGACTTAGCTTTTTCACTATTAGCTTCTTTCTGGGCCTCCCACCCACATGCCCCCATCTCCTAATTAGAAAGCTAATTAGGACTCCAAACTTAATGCTAAATAGGGAGGGAGATCTGGTCCTAGGCCAGGATTCCTTTAACATCAAACTCTCCTCCAGCCTTCTCCCTCAGTGCAGTGAGCTGTGGGAAGAGAGCTGGGCCAGCAGGACTGATTGGCTGGAGGGCAGTGTTTACTCTTAGTTGTCTGAAAGGGATGATCTGTTTCACAAATGGCAAGCTCTGAAAAGGTAAAATTAAATATGTCTTGGGCTTTTAGTGCTTTAAGGAAAAGAACAAGTATCTTATAAGCTCAGTTATTATTACCATGGTAACAGGAGGGGACTTAGGGCGATCTCCTCAAGAACAGTTTCTGGTTCCAGCCAGGCACAGTGCAGGGAGACTTCTTCAGTTACCATGACAACCAAAATTAGAAGTGCTTTTGCAACACTAACAGAAACCATCTTTTTGAAGCTCTTCTGTGAATCACATTGAATACTGATGATGCAAGCTTGAGTGATACATTTTTTTCAAACATTAAAAAACAACAGCACCACCATATTGCCATAAACAAACAACTAGCTTTAGATTTCCTTTGCAATCTTGACTTAACTTGGAATCGATTTTTCGGTCTGGTTTTGTTTGTTTCCCTTTTGGATTCCCGCGGCCTCAAGTGCAAAGGCGAGTTGTTTAATTTCCAAACTTGTCTGAGCTGCACGGGTGAGAGCTTAGATTGTGGTTCCTTCGCTCTCCGTTTGAAACGGGGCGAGGAATGGGGTGGGGAGGGTGGGTCTAACAGAGAGCCCTCTTGTCTAATAAACTCGGGAGGACGAAAACCGGGAACGGGGTGGGCAGAGGGGTCGGGAGAAAGGCTGGGAGGGACGGAAGAGGAGGGAGGGAGAAAAGGGAAGGAAAAATGTGCAGATGGCTGAACCTTCGCCGCCCTTATCAGGGCTAGGAGCGCCTTTATTTGTTGCCTTGACCTCTCCATCTGCTCAAATATTGTCAGGCACACAAAAGCTGATCAGATACGGCATTTTAAAGACCCTGCTGCGAAACTCTCCGGGCAGTATCGCGCAGTCCTCGAGCTCCTAATATTACAGAAGGACCTCTGGGAAGAGGAGACAGGTCCTTGCTTACTTGCACAGTCTTGCAAAAGAAGCCTCTTTCTTTAAGGCGCGTCGTGGTGTGGAGTGTGGTGGAGGATTTCATTCCCTTCTGCACAGCGGGTCAATGTCAGTTCCCTCCACTGCCCACGGCCATCTGGGGTCACGCAGATCCCCGGCCCTGGTTACAAACTCTGAGCTCTGGGCTCGCGGTGGCGCGCAGCTGGTGTGCGCGGGGAGAGGCGCGGGGCTGCGTTTCCCCGCTCACGTGTGGGCGCGCGCACAGACACGGGTGCCCGCACCAAGCCGGGACTCGGGGACACAGGCGCACACGCCCCAGGGCTCACACGGCACCCAGGAACCGGCCCTCTTCTCCCGCGGGCAATGGGCCCGGGAGGGGACGCCCCCAAAGAGCGCCTAACCTTCTCCTGACCCCAGTTCGCCCATCCCCGCCGGGAACTGTTTCTCCCTTTACCCTCGGGGTCGCGGGGAAGAGAGGCGCCCCTCCCCGGCATCCAGGAAGGGGAGGTTGGGTGTGGGTGCCGCCTTCGAGCCCCGCGGCCCTCGCTTACCTTGGTGGCGAGCCCCGCTCGTGGGCTAGGCTGCAGGGCGCCAAGCCAGGCACTCAGGGTGGTTGGCGCGGTGGGGGGCGGTGCGTGGGTGTCTGGGCGCAGCGGCGGCGCTGGAGGCTCCCGGAGCTGTCAGGGGCGGCCGACCTGACCAACAGCGGCCGCGGCAAACCCCGCCCGCCGGCGCTGCCCCAGCCCCTCCGCCGCGGAGACTGAGGAGCCCCGCAGCGTTTCCCGAAGGACCAATCGGGAGCGGGGGGCTGGCCTGGGGGTGGGGGGAACAGGGAGACCCGCCGGTCGCGCACTGGGACACTGTCCTGGACCTCGTAGGCCGGTTTCTATGGCAACCAGGAGGTAGGGGCGGAGGGAGAAGGGCACGCGGCTCGGGGACACCCATCATAGACACTCGAGGAGGAGGGTTTGGCCCTTCCGCAGAGAGGACCGCCCCCAGAGCATGGATGGGAAGCGGCGACACAGCCAAAAGAGAGTTGACACAGCTCCCATCAACACACCTCGTTATGAGCCGCTCCAGCCTCTAGATTAAAAAGCCTTCCGTGTTGTAGGGAGATGGCGACCCAGTAAGCTTCCTATCAGAACGGGGTTTTCTAGCAAATCACCGTGTCGGCTCCTTCGGTGAGTCTGGCAGGGTTTCGGTTCTGCAGAAAGAAGTGCCAGTGCCACACTCTGCCCAGATTCCTCGCATATATTAGGCCTGGTTCCTTTGGTGCCACTTAGGCAGTTGGACCCCTAATTTCCTGTGTACTCCCCAGCTATGTGGTACTCTCCGGCTAGTGGTAGGTGCCAAATACTTTTCCAGTTTACAAACAAGAAAGACAAATCACTGAATTGAGTGTAGAACGCAGAATGCGTTTCACTGAATCCTAATGCATAGAGATGATTTATCAAAGTTCGAGTCTTTCATTTTACAGAAAAAGAAACTGAAGCCCGAGAAGTCAGTTAATTTACAAGGGTCACACAGCTGGTTAGTAGCAGAGCCAAAACTAGGCGCCCTAAGTCACAGCTCAGTGAGCACTCTTCCCATCTCCTCGTATTGGCCAAATCCTGGATTCATGATTGTCAGGCCCAACATTTACAAAAGCGAAAGCGCTGAGGAAAAAAAAAACACCTAAGTTTAGAACCCTTTTATGGTAGAAATTAGGGAACCTGAAAATTCCTTTCTTGCTACTTGCCAGACACTGTTATAGAAACTTTCACAAACAGTATATGATTAAATCCTCACAATAACCTTTTAGGTTAGGTGGTCTTATTACCATCCCTGTTTTGACAGATTAGGAAACTGAGACCCAGAAAGGTTCTTTGACTTGCTCAAGGTCACACAGCTGTCCAGTGCTGTGCTGGGATTCAAACCTGGCAGTCTGACTCCAGAGTCCTGTGCTCTTCCTTACTACCCTCTGCTGCCTGTTTGTATGATGATTAATAGGGTCAGAACAGGAAGGGAGAGAAATAAACCTTGGACAGCTCCACAGACTGACTGTTGAGATTGGCAGGAGAGCCTGGAATGATTGCTTCCTTGGTTTATGAAAGTGGTCATCTACTTGTGTAGGAAAAAGATTTTCTGTGAGAGAAGTTTGTCTTTAAAGGGAGGCCTTCTCAAAAAACAAGAGGATTTTTTTTTAAAGTAATCTTAAAATAGTAAATGCTGTCTATCTTTAAAACAACAACATATAGAATAAAATCTTTGCATATTTTAAAAATATAAAATACTCCTTGAATCCTACAACATGACAATACACAGGACAGGATTTCATAAACAAACTGCCTAGAAACCAAGAGCTTCAAACTCCCAACCTGACATATCCTGTCACAGGCCCCCCCATGGTGCCCCCATACAGCCCTATAGGGCAAAGCTGATACTAGAACCTAGAGAACTAGGTTACTGAAGGCTTTAGGCTGTCATAGAAAAGGAAAACTCAGAACTCAGCATCAGAAACCACTTCTAAAGTCCTCTGTCTACATCCCATTCCATGAGCCCCTGGTACTGCCATTTCTCCTGCAGCTCTAAGCTTTTCTTGAATATGTTACATAATAGCAATTAGTGTGGTATTATAATCAGCACTAGGGTATTATTTACAATTGGACCATGAACAGATGAAGGCTCTGGGCCCATTCATACTTTAGCAAAATTATCTCATGAAAAGTTGTCAGAATCAGTTACCTTTGATTTTTTTGTCTTTAGTTTTTAAAAGCACCATTTCAGCGAGATTGGGGCTTGGAACCCTTATTATATGCTCTATAATATTTCATTGCTGTGTCTAATAGATAACTTGTATTTCACAGGACACAGTTACTGCTCTAGGACAAGAGGTCTACCAGGCCCCTAGACCACAATTAATGGTCAGCTTTTCTCTTATGTGAATTCATACATTGAAATTTGCTCCTCAGAAGATATGAGCTATCATTTTATGTCTAAAAGTATGTTTGAGTTACTCAGCAGAAGCAAAAGTATTTGTGGTCAGTTATTCTGTTTTTAATTTCTTATTGTTCTCTAAGATTTCATGCCTTTGTGGCATTTTCATTTCAGAAACATCATACAAACAATTAGTTACTGAGAATAAGTAGAATGCTCTTGACTGATATTTAAAAAACCCCAAGACTGCTTTCTTAGTCCAGTCCATTATATGGATAGTAAAGATGAACAATAGGTAAAAAAATAAGATATAACAAATACTTTTCGAGTAGAACCTGACTATACTATAAAAAAGAAGAAACTCTCAAAAAGGTTCATGCCACTGGATAGTCATCTGTGCTTCCTTAAGTACCCCATGTTAGCCATTCTCCACATGTGGTTCCAGGACCAGCAGTGTATTCCTGGGAACTTGTTAGGAATGCAAATTCTTGGGTCCTAACCCAGACCAACTGATCAACAACTCTGGGTGCGGGGTCCAACACTGTGTTTTAACAAGATGTTAATGTATGCTATAGTTAGAGAACCATTACCTAGATGGGGCAATCTCAAGGCAAGGTGATGGCAAGGAGATACCAAATTTGCTTCATGTATCTTGTCATCTTTACTGATCTCCAGTTCCCTCCACCCCAACACCATCAAGAGCTGATGTAAATTCCCAAAGGAAAATGGGAGTTTTGCCTATGCTCTGTGCAATCCAATATTGTCAGCCACAGAGATCTCATACGGAGGTAACTGTATTTTAGAGATCAAGAGTGTAGTCTTTGGAGTCAAGCTCTCTGGTTTCAAATATTGCCTCCACTCTCTATCAGCTGTTTCTCATCTCCTTCTCATTCTTTCCTCTGTTAGTAAAATGATAGCTAATAAAATAATTACCTCATGAAGTCATTGAGATGATTAAATGTAAAGTGTTTGGGAAGTAGTAATTGATTCATAAATGATTCTGTTATGTTACAGTGAGATTTTTCTTTCCTAGGGCTATATTTTGGTACAAATATCAAGGTGGTCATTAATTGCATAATTAGGTGTCATATTTACAGTGTCATATTAGGTTGTGGGGAAGTTGAGGAGAAAAAACTTATGAATTCACATGCTGCCTTCCTACATACCATCTCAATAGGATTAATGAAGTAGTTTATAGAATGTGGAGTAGTTTTAAGATCTATAAATTCAGAATACATTTAGAATAGATAGTCCACTTGCAGGCTTCCAACTAGAATGATCTCATTAACTGGTGGGAAGGGTTCGATAGTTTTAATTCCTGCTACTTCTCATTTGAATTCGTTATGACAGATTCTCAAGAGCCATAACACAGCTCAGCACGTTACATGTGAAAAATATTCAGCCTACGTTTCTACTCCTGATGTTAACTAACACAAAAACCAGTGTTATCACAATGAATTCAAAGCTATCATGTTTTCTCCAACAAAATCAGACTTGACTTTTAAGGTCAGGTATTTATGTGTAATTTTGCATGCAGTTAAAAACTGTTTCCATGTGAACAGCTTACTGATCATTTATTCAAAACAATCAACCCCTATTGAAGATGTGCTTTAAAATCCACTTGATTTTCTGGTGGAGACTTTTATCTACATTTAAGCCTCAGTCAATAGTATTAGCTTATACAAAGTATAAAGTGGATAATTAGAAGACCCTTGAAGTAAGATCTTGAAATCTTACTTCCAAATTGCGTGTAGTGGGAGCAGCAGCACTTACATTCCCATGAAATTATTCCCACTTTCAGTAGTGTATGAGGATAGCAACCTTTTTAAATGGCAAGACTGTAAGACTCTTATTTTTGTACATATTCAAAGGATTTCTAGGCTTTCAATATACTGACATTAGGGTTCAGTTTAGTTCCCTTTTGAATCTTAGATGGTAGGGGTGGTATAACAAAAAAAAAAGTATGTATTTGTTCTTTGTCCCGGGTTCCTGGCACTGAGCTCCTAAAATCCTGAGTTTTGTCTTTTGTTATTGTTAGGAACTCAAGCCCAGACCTGAGTTTATGTAGTGAGGTTACTCTAGGCTCTGGTCATCAGAAAAATCACGTGCATGGATTAGAGGGCTAGAACTATCAGCCCCATCCCAAGATCTCCAGGGAAGGGGATGGAGAGTTCAATAATCAATGGCCAATGACTTAATCGCACTTAGATAACGAAACTTCAGTAAACAAGGTTAAGGGAGCTTCCAGGTAAACACATTTCCATGTGCTGGGAGGGCAGACCACCAGGACAGGATGTGGAAGTGCTGCCCGGCCCTCCCTCCAGTTTGTCCTGTGCATTTCTTCCCTATGCCTGTTCCTGGTTTATCCTTTATAATAAAACTACACTCAGAAGTATGGTGCTTTCCCGAGTTCTGAGTCATTCTAGTGCATTACTGAATCTGAGAGGGGTGGAACCTCCCAATTTGCAGCTGGTGACTGAAGTGGCAATCTTGTGGTACTTATCACTTAACTCTGGGTACTGTCAGAATTGAAAGACACCTAGCTGGTACTGGAAAAGTGAAGAACTGCTGTAGGAACATGGTGTAGGAGAGAAACAAGAGGCTCCCTCATCACTGTCCAGTGCACTTTGGAATTCCTGTGATGACCAAGGTCTGGCACTGCTGTATAGCTGTCATACTGTAGACCGAGCTAAAAGCTCCAGAAGTGGGAAGAACAAAATAGCCAGTTCAGCACTTTAATATACATCATGGTTTTTAAGAGCTGTTATGTCAAATGCTTCACGAACTCAAAGTGCTAGCCATCATAAGGTGTAAAACCAGTAGGTAGCTTTCCTCCTCTGCAATCAGATTTACTGGCATTTGGAGCACAATGACACATCCTTTATTATCTTTGGGAAAAGTAAAAATGAACTATATACCTGCCCCTCACACCTATCTTGAAAGGACTTGCCAAATCTGAAACCTCAAATGATAATTTCAATGCTTTGCCGTGACTTTGTCCCTGGTTTCTACTTTGTAGTCAGAGCTTTTGAAAGATTATGTTTAAAAATAAACCTTGTTTCACACCTTGGCCTGAAAGAACAGCATGAGCTATTTTCAGCACTCAAAATTCACTAGATACTACCTAGTAATTTACATACTTGAGACCACTATGTCAGGAATTTAAACTTTTTTTTTAAACTGCAACTAACTCAAAAACATGGATATCTTAAGGCAATCTGAAAATTCAATGTAATATAATCCTATCAATCAATATTTTCTGACTTCAAAGGTGTGGGGGGAAATTATATATATATATATATATATTTATTTTTATGCTTTGCAGTGGGTACCCAACTGCCAAACAGAACAGACTTGGAAACGTTCATATACTTTTTTGACCTTGAAATAAAAACAACCTCCTAATTCTTATTTAGCTCTAAATCCATGACTTCTCCAGTCGTGGGAAGCCATTCTCCTCAGTGTGTTTTATAAATAGGATACACCTTAACATCAGTATTATCAAGAGGCATTAAGTTGAACTGATTTTTTAAATTTAACTAATAAGTGGGGAAAGTATTTTACAAATTGGCTCTACTACAGTTCCACTGTTGCTGTTGTGTCCCACCATGTAGGATTACAAATACAACCTCTTGCTCCCTCCTTTCTTCTGAACTGATTTCTGGGGATTGGAGATGTGGACTGAGAACTTCATCTCTCAAATTTTATGTCTCAATTCACGTATCAGTCATGTTAATACAGATGAGAAGGCGGCATCTCTGACCACAAACCAAAGGTAAGTTAAAAAAAAAAAGAGTCACGAACACATAATTTTAAAGTTTACTTTAAAAATGTAAATATCTCCCAATATTTAACAGGTAAAGAAAATAGCATATTGGTTTATTTTATGTGGTCGTTATAGTTTATTTTCCAAGTAATACTGATTAAAAATATTTACACACCTACTTAAGTCCACAGTTTAGCACTCTTATTTGTATGGCTTTAAAAGTTATAGCACAAGATCTTTACATTAAGGATTGGGGGAAAGATTCATTCAAAACAAAGCCTGATATATTATATACATGTTTTTCTCTGTACTTTATTTTAAATACATTAATTTTTAAATGATGCTTACCTTTTTTTCATCTGGTGGTAAAATACTAGTGCAACTTTTCATCAAAATAAAGTTTACCACAGATATAAATGAATTTTCCCAATTGAAAATGGCCCTGAATTCAGCTGCCATTAAATGAAATTTCTCAACCTAACTTAACTCAAGAAGAATTCGTAGTTGTCATTTTTAAGCAAAAATATAAAGTACTGTTAGCATCACCTACATCACTCCTTGCAACACAAACTTTGAAAGAACCAGAGATGCTTTATAGTTTAGTCGGTTTTGAAAAGGCACATGGGTGTGGTTTTTTTTCTTTTTTTTCTTTTTTAAAACATTCTAGACATTGCCACAACCACTCTGTTTCTGTTGCAGAGATGACATCTGTAACTATCAGGGTAGACAAGAATGTTGTTCAAACTAAAGAAAGCCAGAAGCCAAAATTTAACTGCACAGTAACAATGTACTTTTCTTCATGCAGCCTGTGTTTCCTATATATTCAAATTTTCTAACATGCATTAGAATACATAAACTTGTATTCTAATGATTTTACATTTGATTTTACAATATGGAAAAAAAAAAAAAAAAAAAGAAAACTCGAGGAAGGACATGACCTGGAAAAGAGAGAAGGGAGAACCCTTACCACAATGAAAATAGATACCTTCGTACCCAACTATGTAATAAGAATAGACTCCATTTAAGTCTCCAGAAATATACTTCTCAAAGCTTCCCATTCACTTATGGGAAAGATCCCTCCTCTGTGGCATTAAGTGGGGGGAAATCAGTTTGTTTCAAAAGAAACAGTTCAGCACAACAGGAAAGTTTTAACTTTGGTCCACTTGTCTGTTAGCTTAAGGACAGTCACACTGCCCATGAGTTCAAAAACCCAACACGTAAATTTAAAAATATATTCACTTGTTATTTCATTCTAGAACCGCCATAGGTGTTCTGTTCTCACTTCCTGCCTTTTCAGCTTGGGGATCCACTGATTTGGTCTCTAACCCCTCCGCATCTTCGTGATCTTCTCTGGCAGCCACAGCAACATCTGCTTGGGCAGGTTCTCTCTCCTCCTGGCTCATGATGTCAGGGGTCACTTGATCCAAGTCTGCTTCTAGAAGCTCAGTCTGTACTTCCATTGGCATCTGGTTTACCCGTTCAACATGCAGCTCCTCAACATGAACTTCAGTACCTTCTTCAGTCTGAATTCGACCCACTTCCAGATAACTGACTTGGACCTGCTCTGGAAGCTCACTCATATGTGAATCGTGTACTTGGCTGTCCTGGAGCAGATCTGGATGGACCTGTTCCACAGTCACTTGTGCTGAATCCACCTGAACCTGAAGCAGTGGTAACACATGCACTTTTCCAACTTGCTCTATAATAGTCATTGATGTCACAGGTTCTGTTTGCACACGTGTTTCTACTGAAAGAACTTCTTCAGTTACTAGACGCTCTGAAATATTGTGCGTATCACTGAGATGCCTTCTTAATTCATTTCCTTGCATGAACCACAAGTCACATAAAGTACAATGGTTGGGTTTATCTCCAGTGTGTATTACCAAGTGATCTTTGAACTGGTCCCAGCTGTTAAACACACTGTTACAGACCTGAAATAACCAAACATTGGGTGTTAATAATAAATTATATTCAAACTGAAGGAAATATGGGTGCATTTATTCTGTGTAAGAAAAAAGTTGATTTTTCTGGAAAATGTTATGAATATGATATTTTCAATAAAGTTTGATTTAAGGGATTTCAGAATCCTTTTACTTGGTCTTTTAGCTGATGTAGCTAACAAATTCTTTGGGGAAAATATTTTAGTATTGCCTTCACTGTTTAAATGTCAAAAATTCTAGGAATATTAAGTAACATTATTATTTCTTCCATAATATCAACATTTAGAACCATTTCACCATTTGGGATAAATACACACTAATCATGGAAGAGCCAATTACAGCTGCTCTGCCTTCTGGCCCTACTCCTGAATTTGCCACTCCTAATGATTGCTCCATGGTTAAGAATAACCAGAGTTTCAGACCACCTGTTATTTAGGACATAATTTTATTGACACTGGTGTCATCTAGGGTTAGGTAAATAAAAAAAATATTCTAATTCCCCTTATAAAAGCAAGACAATGATGTTCTTTACTCTCTTTTCTTTCTAAACTGTCAGCTCTATGCCTTTGCTCTAGGCTTGTTATTGTTCACTTCTAATGATCTCAAACACAGACTCCTTTGCTAAGGACACAGAACACCCACACATACCTGACATTCATAAAGCTTCTTTCTTCCCTTTTTTGCCCCCACTCCAGTTTGGCACGCAGTTAGGTGACATTTGAGGGTGCTATTTCTAGCAAATCGCTCATGACAATTTGGACATTCAAAAGGTTTTTCACCTAGTAGAACAGAAAAGAATTATGCTGACAAGAAAAACAAAAAGCAAAAACTTTTTTCTTTTTGGTTAATTCTAATAGCACCTTTTCTGAGAGAAGAATCAGAATTTATAACTTAGATGTTTCTACCACATCCAAAAGACTATTCTACAGGTGGAAATAGTAAGCTTTTAATGATTCTTATAATTTCATCTGTGCTCTGGTGAAGAAATAAAATTTGGATCTGAGTGCTGTTCCATGTTTTTGCATTTCTTAAGAAACTGTATATTTTCCCTGAGATAAAAATCAAGATCAATCTCCATTTCAGGGAAATGCATAACTATCTATTCCACAAGCATTTTTTGAGCACTTACTGTGTACCAGACCATATGCTAGGTGGTGAAAAGAAACTCCTTGTTTTTAAGAACTTCGTGTCACAGGCCAGGGTATTTCAGGAAGGTGAAATACATGAACATACACAAGTGCAGCGCACTGTAGAAGGGTGTCACAGAGAAGGGGCGATGGGCGGTCGTGAGCACAGTGCACTGTAGAAGGCTGTCACAGAGAAGGGGCGGTGGGTGGTCGTGAGCGCAGTGCACTATAGAAGGGTGTCACAGAGAAGGGGCGATGGGCGGTCGTGAGCGCAGTGCACTGTAGAAGGCTGTCACAGAGAAGGGGCGATGGGCGGTCGTGAGCGCAGTGCACTGTAGAAGGCCTGTCCCAGAGAAGGGGCAATAGGAGGTCACGAGCGCAGCACTGTAGGAAGGCCTGTCACAGAGAAGGGGCGATGGGAGGTGCAACTGCAGCAGCACCGAGAAGAGTGATTAATCCTGCCTGGAATGGAATGAGAGGGCAGGAACAAGGAAGTTCATTCCATACCAGGCAGAGGCACAGAAGGGTAAGACAGCACTGTGGGTGAGGAGTAAGGATAGTGACTCCCAGGTCTATCGCTGAGAATACCAACCAGAATAGAGAAGCACAAGTAGGTCGGATGGGGGGCAGTGCTGGGGAAGAGTATACACTCAGTTTTGAGTCTGGTGAGTCTGAGGTACTCAGAGTAAAGTGGAAAATTCTGGTCAACGTTTCACAGACAAATCTGAAGCCAAATAGAGGATATATAGATAAGGAGCTACTTTAGGTGGTAACAGAAGCCTGTGATGTGGATGAAACTCTCAGTATGTGATGTGATAGCAAAATCAAGGACATAATCCAGTGAAACATCCAATTAAAACAGCAGGTAGATGGGGCAAGCAAAGAAAACAAACAGAACAGCCAGAAGCAGAAGAAAACACTGAAGAAAATTAAAGAAATTTCAGAGAAATGAGGTAGTAAACAGTGCCAGACTGAAGAGAAATGTCAGGTAGGGTAAAATCAGGGGATTGTAGTAACTTCAGCAAGAACAGTGTGAGCGGTGTGGTGGAATCAGAAGCCAGACTACCATGGGTCAAGGGAGAGTGAGTAGGAGGCAAATCAATGAAAACAAATTCTTTCCAGAAAGTTTGGAAGTAAAGAGAAGTGGCTAAGAGGGGGACAGACCAGTAAGAGGTTCTTTAAGCCAGAAGAAGCGAGTCATTATTTAAGTATCTGCTGAGGAAGAAGGAACCATGGAGAAGGACAGAGCAGTAGGAATGATGGATGAAACACGTGGAAGAGACATCAAGGTGTGGGACTCAGGACTGGCCTTGAGGAAAAGGGAAATATCGTTCCCTCCAATAAAAGATGACAAAGAAGGAAGTTTACCCCATAGCTAAGGTGGGGGAGGAAGTCAGATACATTATCTGCCAGGGCAGGGTGTGGGCAGGGGTCTTGAGTGCTAAACTGAAGGTCTAGAATGTCAATTAGGAAAGGAAAGATATAAATAAGACCAAAAGGCCTAACACAGTCCCAAAAGAATTTTTTCCAGCAGTGCTCAGCAGGGAGCAGAAATAAATGACTCTTAATAATTCCAGGATGCAGGGTTTTTTAGAGCAAGAGGGTTCAAAAACCAAGGGAATGTACCTGGCGTTCAAGAACAAGTGACTCAAGTAACGTGCAATGAGGACAAGATAAGGTAAAGTCAGGACCAGGGTAACTGACAAGGCGGCTAAATGAGGTAGAGTCCAACAATCAGAGTAAGAAATGCAGTAACAGAATTTAAGAGACAGAATGATGCTTGCAGAGAACAGGTCTAAGATTTCAGAGGTCGAGGCCCAGTGATGATAAGGTCCTAGATGTGACCCTCAAACTTACATGGAACATAGTCAAGTAACTCTGAGCTGTTTTTTCCCTGATAAAACAACCATAGCTTATTTTTTTGTATAATTTTCACGAGATGAAAAATCTAATTTGAGAGGGAAGACCTCATCACCTAGAATTACTGTTGGTATAAAAACTCCTTGACAACTCCCCAAATGTTGGGAGATACTGCTAACTAGAATGGTTAAGTTTTGTCTTTGTAGTGTATAATTTTTCACTATACATCAAACCTACAAATAAAAATTGGCATAGCCTCTTTAAAGGGCAATTTGATAATATCTGCCAAGATTTAAAATGCACACATTCTCTGACTTGGCAATTCTGCTGTTAAAAATTAAGTAACCTGAATATGTACACAAAGATTATGTCCAGGTATGTTTATTTGCAGTACAGTATGTAATAGCGAAAGACTAAGAAAAAACCTAAATGTGTATCAACAGGAGTGGTTAAGTAAATTATGGCAGCCACAGTGGAAAAAAATTAAGTAGACTCATGAATGTTTCATATACTAAAAGAGTTCAAGATAAATTAAATGGTGTGACCCTGTACTACATGCTCTTGTTTGTTTTTTTCAAAAGCTCTGTTTATAGTTACTTGAAAATCCAAAGAATATACCTGGAGGGATAATTAAGAAAATGATCGCAGCAGTTGCTTCTGGAGAGATCTACTTAAGTAGGAAAGTGATTCACTTTTCATTGTATGTCATTTGAGCTTTTGCTATTTAAAAAAAATTAGTTTAACAAGCCCAATAAAATCTAGGACTAGCAACAGATTAATTATATTTTAGATGTGTGGGAAGTACAGTCTTCCAAGTGCTTTTACCATTTTCTCTTATTTGTCACAACCCACCAAAGAAGGTGTCAACATCCTCATTTACAGAGACAAGGAAAGAGGCCCAAAGACAGAGAGACCAGTCAAGTTCCCATGCTGACAAATGTCAGAACTGGAGCCTGAAGCTAATTCTGGTTCCCAGACCCACAGTTTTTCTATAATTCCACACTAGGTCTCTGGGAAAGTAAGGGACAATTATTTGAAAACGTAGTTATACGTCACCTTTAGGTTCCCTTTCATACTGTGTGTCCCACAGGCATATCATCAATACATCTGACTTCCCCTCACCCCCAAATTGTACCCTTTTATATTTTTCTTTCTAGATTAATAACCTCCAATTGTGAAACCACTTAAATCAGAAAGCTGCGAGTCACCTTCTCTTTTACCAGTGTATCTCACCAATCACCAAATCCTGTTGATTCTGCCCACTTAACGTTACTCACATCTCCAATCCTTTTCCACTATTACTGCCTTTATTCAACCCCTCATTCTTGTTGAGATTACTCCAACAGCTTCCCAATTAGATTCAGTAGGTTTCACCCGACTCTAATCTATCCTGCCAGTTATCTCTCTAAAACATAAATGTAATCAGAAATCTTTTGGGCTTAAATTTCTTTAAAGTGATCCAGAGTCTTTCAAGGAAAAAAAAATTAATTTAGAGGACTTACGAAAATAACTAATTGATCTTAGCCTTCTCTTCTATCATTTTCTCTCTCTTATCCTTGAACCACTGGTAGATGGTCCATGATGCCTAAGTACACGCCACAGTCAGCCCTTCCAAACTCTTCACCTGCATCTCCTGGCATTCCTCTACTTGGACCCAATCCTCCAGCAATAAAATCCCGCCAGCAAGTGCTCCCAATGAGTTACTTCTCTCTCCTCTATGTCTGTGTACGTGTCATCTCTTTTGCTTAGAATGCTCATCTCCTGGTTAATTCCTTTTCCTTTGAGGGCCATCACAGGATAAACCCTCTAGAAAGCCATCCTTGTCTCTTCCATCATGAACAGCACAAGCAGGCGTTTCCCTAAGACTCTGTCCTTACCTCTATCGGCACTTAAGCCTGTCACACTGTGATTGTGCCTGCTTGTCTCTCCCAATTTAAACTTTGAGCTCCTTAAACACAGAGACTTAAAAGTTTATTATCTCCATGGCCTAGGAGATTGACATTATCATTACTATTTCCAAATGGAAACAAAATAATTCAGGGCAAGTAACAGCCAAAATTTTGCAAATCAAGCTATAGATTACAGTGCACACTTTAAGAACATACAAGAAACCAAAGCACTAAACTAATAAAAGAATGCAAAATATGAAACTGAAGGGGGGGTATATAAGGTATATTCTGAAGGTAGGAAATAGGAACAGAACTGTTTATCTTTACACTTAGTTTGTTATAAGCAAAAAATGATCCATCCTTTATTAACATAAATACAATTTCCAACTGTTTACTTATGCTTCTCTTAAATTTACTAAGTCATCACATATACAACTATCTTGTCATTAATTACTAGTACAATAATTGATTGAAGTTAAAAAAGACAGTAAAAGTTCTGTTTGCTTTACATGCAAAATTGTTCCTCCAGAGAATGTCTAGTTCTGTAACTTTTAACAGCTACTTAATTAAGTTCTTAAGCTATCTCACATCGTTTTGAAAGGAAAGACACAGAACTTAATGCCCTTTAACTCTGTACTCGGCTGTTCAATCCAGTGTACAATGGGCAGGACTTGGAAAGCATATTTTAAAACTTCCAAAAGGATCTGTGTTGTCCTATTTTCAAACAAGTCACTAGGTAATGTTTTGGATAAAAGACAATTGCTTCTACTTTGACATTTCTAGGAAATAAATAAAAGTGATTATTTGCTGGTGTATTGGAAACCCCCATCAAAGTCTGCTAGTTACCAAGTAACATCTATTTGCTAATTCAATGTTCTGCTGGTATGTCAATGCTTTTGCAAAACTAATCACAACAGTTACCACAAAAAAGTTCATCAATAGACCATTGATATAGATGATTATTTTTTTTTTTAAGGACAAAAACTACAGTTAAGGCAACTGCCAAAATTCAACAGGTCTATACACATGATGTTTGAAAACCAGAAAGCATTTCCCCCAAAGATTCCATAAACACCTATTAGTTACTCAAACTAGTATCTTAAAGCCTTCTAAATATGTACTGAGCCTTAAGTAAATTACAAGATTCCCTTGCTATTCACGTATTTATCCAGTTCCTGGGTATTGATACCAAGAGTCTGAATAGTAAGGGATACCACACTATTTGAATATCATTCTTCAGTTTCAAGTAGTGTGTAGCAAGCAACTCTGGACAGTGAGGCATCTATGAAAAAATTTCATCCAAAGTTCTCCAAAATCCAGCATCAAAGAGAAAGATTCTGAACAGTATGGGATATCTATATTGTATTCACTGTACTGATAGTCTAAACTGCCTTAACTATCTAACATACTAAGAACTTAGGAACAAGCATCCAGAAGTCTCTGTTAACACTGCTCTTCCCACATCTTTGTTATAGTGGGTTTAGGGACTCCCTAAGATTCAAGTCACTGGTGGCAGTAGCTCCAGTGTCTGGCACAGAGGACCTAGCAAAGAAAGCTTGGGGAATGGGAACAAGGACAGGGAATCTGACAAGGAAAAAAAAAAAACAAAAAACAGGCAAGGGAATAGATGCAGAACTGTAAGGACCAGAGGCTCTAAGGCGGACTCCCTGAGACACCTGCCTCATGCCTGGGATGGCTCCTAGGAGGAGGACAGTACAGAGACCTTACCCTTCTCAGCCCCTAGGCTGCTCACCTTTCCTGACATGTCTGCCCTTACCTATCTGCCGAGTCAGAACAGGTGACCAAATATATGCAAAGGTATAAACATGTCCAGGATTGTCTGTAAATGTGCTCATCTATGTAATGTGTTAATATAAGACAGGAAAAGTAAAAGCAGTAACAGTGAAGTCTTACTCTAATTAGAATTTCATAATTTATGGCTCCTAATAAATAATCAAACTATGTTTTATGTATTTCTTTTAAAAATATACAAACTGACAAGATATGAGAATGACAATTACTTTCAAATACTGATTTTTTCCTTTAAAGCATCAATATTTCAACAAACGAATATTTTAAAAACACTATACTCAGCCCTGCATGTTAGAAAACACAAGGGATGATTTCTGTGGTACTACTGAAAAAAAAAGGATTTAGACACAGCTGCAAGTGAATATGGAAAAAACATACTTTTAACATAAAGTATCTGCTAATTACCTGTATGTTTTCGAAGATGTTCTTTAAAATGTCCAAAGTGGTCAAACTGTTTCTCACAGTACTGACATATGTGAATTTTTTTCCCAGTTCTTTGCTTCTTACTGACTCCACCTTCTTCAAGGTGGTAACAACTGAGGTGCTGTTTCCATGCGCTTTCCCGAAGATACCTTTTATTGCATATTTCACACTTGAAACTCTCAGTGGAGTGTGATTTCATGTGTTCCTTAAAATGGTAAAACAATTTAAATGAACGGTTACATTTCTCACAATGGAACAAGTCCTTCACATGTGACAGCTGAAGTTCCACAATTTCAATACCTTCTACCTGTTTGCTTGTGGGGTCAGATGCACAGCCATCATCTTCTTTAATCTGCCCTTTTCTATCACCTTGACGGTACTTGCTGGTAATATCTGCCAACAGTGCCAGAGCAGAATCATCAGAGGAACCTGTGCTCTGAATGTACTTGATGGACTGCTTTGTGGAAGCCACTTCCTCTAATGTTTCGATGCTTTCGTCTTCCACTTCGATTGTGCCTTCGGCAATCTCCACCTCAATTTCAACGGGTTCAGATTCTGCAGATGGCAATGACTCAGTGATAACATTTGAAGTTTCTGCAATTTTTCTTTTTTTTGCTTCACTTTTTCCTGTCGTATTTTCCTCTAGTGGAGCTGAGTTTTCTTTGTTCCTGAAATACACAAGGCACGGGTTAAAAAAAAAATCAGTCAGATCTATCAAAATCTTTTTGGAAGATTTTGATAAGCTGATAATAAAATTTATACAGAAATGCAGAACACAATACTGGAAGACTTATACTACCTAATTTCAAGACTTACTGTAAGGCTACAGTAAATTAAGACAATATGATACAGTGAAAGGATAAAACATGGAGATTAATGGAACAGACAAAGTCCAGAAACTGATCCACACTTATATAGTCAACTGACTTTTGAAAAAAGGTTCCAAGGTAATTTAACGCAGAAAAGATGAAACAGTGGTGTTGGAACAACTAGTATCCATATGGGAAAAATAAATCTTGACCCTTACCCTCATATCATACACAAAAAAATTAAAAATGGATCACACACTTAAATGTAAGAACTAAAACTACTAAAAATGTAAGAAGAAAACAGGATAAAATCTTTGTAACACTGGACTAGGTTTAAATACTGAAAGACATTTATAGTCAAGTATTTATTTAAGTATAAATAGCAGATAGAAAGCAGAAACTTTAGTAACAAAAACTGATAAAATGGATTTCATCAAAATTAAAAACTTTGTCCTTTGAAATACACAGTTAACAGAAAGGCAAGCCAGACATCAGGAGAAAATATTTGCAAACATGTATCTGCCAGAGGTCTTCTATAGAGAATACATAAAGAATTCTTACAATTCACTAAACTCAATCTCTTAAAACACCTGTTGGGAGACAATTCTCCACAAGTTCCTTGTGTTTCTGTACATCTTGGGAACTGACAAGCTTTGGTTCTGGACTATCTTTCCAAGGATGTCTGCAGAAAAGCCAACAGCCTGGGAAGACAGAGTTGCTGCCTCCAAAGAGGACAGACAGCTCTTCTTATTGTCCAATATAATAATGTCCCCCTGTGTGATAGAAAGGCAGGTTTGCTCG
This sequence comes from Camelus ferus, assembly GCF_009834535.1. Lineage (NCBI taxonomy): Eukaryota > Metazoa > Chordata > Mammalia > Artiodactyla > Camelidae > Camelus > Camelus ferus. The sequence continues at coordinate 30,092,238 of NC_045698.1, read as the reverse complement.
CAGCCCATTATAAAAGACGTCTTCCTAAGCTGGAGATCTTCAGCTGTGAAGAAAACCAACCATATGCACAACATTCACATGGGCCTGTGGGACCTGCGGAAGGGAAAGCAGCACAAAGAAAACTCATGCTGTCTGCTGTGCAGAGAGTAATAACGTCCTTTCTTTCTGACCTACCAACCCTGTATCATCTATCAGCATCCAGGAAACGGTGGTAGGATAATCTGCTGGCTTGCAAAGTAGGGTGGAATCTCAGACCCCCCCCCACATTTTGGCACCAAGAACAGGATGCTGAAAAAGACAGGCTTTCTATAACAGGAAGGGTAAGACCTCACAAAGCAAACGGAATTTGAAGAAGCCCATTGGAGCTGGCAGCAAACAGGTTTACCAAATTGTAAGGCAATAAATGGTCCTCTATTTAATTGCCTATTGTTATGAATTGAACTGTGTGTCCCCAAAAGATATGAAGTCCTGACCCCCATGAATATGACATTATTTAGAAATGTCTGCAGATATAATCAAGTTAAGATGAGGCCATTAGAGTGGGCCCTACTCTAACTATGTCTGTATAAGAGATTGGAGTTATGATGCCACAAGCTAAGGATACCTGGGGCTTCTAGAAGTGGAAGAGACAAGGAAGGATCCTCCCGTAGAGGATTTTGAGGGAACATGGCCCTACCAACACCTTAATTTAGGATTTCTAGCCTCCAGATCTGTGAGACAATAAATTTCTGTTGTTTTAAGAAACTCAGTTTGTGGTATTTTGTTATGGTAGCCCCAGGAAACTAAAACATTTACTAATGAGGTTGCAGGATGAGCACTGGGTAATAAGTTTAAGGACAGCTGCTGGAATGGTGTTTCAGTTGTTGCAAACTGTCCAGGGGTGGAGAGGCGGGGGAAAGAGGAGGATTTCCTTGCCATCTGGTGGTCAGCCTGAAGTCTGCCCCATTGTTAACAACTAAGATGAAGATTCAAGAGCAGTCTGACAGGTGGAGACAGAAGGTTCCACCTGCTTTATAGACAAGTTACTGTCAAATGCACCTAAACCAAGTGTGACAGGAGGGAAACTCGCAACTGCTACTAGCAGAAACCAGCTGAGTCATTAGAACTTTGGCTGGTCCACATGGGAATTGAAGGGGCAACATAATGCTTGTCGAGCAAGGAATAATGGCAACGCTTGGGCCATCTCAGAGCTCGGCCCCTCCTGTGGTCTGTCATGTCCACCTTAGATCCATTTGGAGATGACTGCCAAGGTTTCGGAGTTTTTCTGCAGTGGGTCCTGGCTGCCATAAAGGTGCTTTGGGTGCTCTTGGAGAGATTTCTCTGAGACAAATTCTTATGATGAGGCATTACTAGGAGTCTTCCTGTCCAACTTCCTGGGTTTATAATGCAGATGAAGATGAGTCACTAAGGAATGAGAGAAGGATCCAAAGCAATATAAATTCTTGTGGTCAGACCTGCTGGAAAGCCTTCTATGTTGCACCAGGAAAAGCATAGATGTTATCTTGACAATGGGGCAGCGAATGTCCAGGATTAAGGTACACTCTTTAAAAAAAAAAAAAAAAGCCACCACTGTGGAAGTCAAGTCTGAGTCAGCCAAAAGGCATAAACCACGTGGCCCCAATTAGAAAGCAATGTGAATGGGGCTGTTGAATCAAAGGGTCCCCAAAACTGACATTTACGGTGTCAGCAATGATAACCCTGCTGCCTGACAGAAGGCTCTGGGTGGGCTGAAAATATCAGAGGTTTATTTAGTTGAGCCACATACAGCTCCTGCGCTGCCTGACACAAAGTAAACGTAACTTGCTCACTGGCAGAGTCACTTTCTTCCTCCACACCACCTCCCCTTCTAGCTTCCCTTCCTCTCTAAACTTGACTTCATCTGCTTGGAGTAAGATAATTAGGGGTGAAGCCAAAGTCTCCCTGTTCCCCAGGGTATACAGTGAAGACACCATATACTCATTGAAGTATGCTGAGGAAAACTCAAGAATGCGAGGGACTCAAACTTTCACAGTTCTGTTATATTCAGGTGTCCAACTCACAATCCCACCTGGTTCCACGGAGAGAGGCACTTGCATTCCACTGATGGGGTCTGAGCAAGGTTCACAGGAGGAAAGGGAGGCTGTCCTGACCCTGTGGGTGGTGCTGATTCTACATACTGCTGTTTGACATCTGAATGTACAGCAGGAGTTGATACGGTATGTGCATTTACACCTCTCCATCCCATAAGTACCAGAGATGGATCATCCCGATTGGGAAGAACCACACATACAGAAGAGCTACTAGAACAACCTTCCCTGTTATTAGCCACTAGTAGCTGGGTCAAGATTTAGCACAAGTGTCTCTATTTTATATCTAAAATTCACATTATACTGAAGATATCCTTATGACTGGCAAGCCAGAAGTCTCAGTTGCAAAGGCCCTGAATGTAATATTAAGACATCTCTACCAGCAGGGGTTGCTGATAAATCCCAACAAAATTCAGAGGTCTGCTCACCAAGTAAAGTTTTTGAGGACTAGACATGCAGATTCACAATGTTCAATCCCCTCTAGCAGTAAAAGAAAAAAACTACTGTTTCTTCACCTCCTCCCTCTTCCCATCAAAAATGAGACCCAGCATCTCATTGGACTATTTAGGTACCAGAGACAGTATGTGCCTCACTTCTACTAACTTGTTTATTAGATCAGCTAATCTGCAAAACAGTATCTTTTAAGTGGGGCTCCAACCAGCAGGTTGCACTGGTGGCACATTCTCTACCAAAACCCTAGTGACCTCCTTCATCTACAAGTCTCTGAGACTGATGCCTTTGCAGATTTGAGCTTCTGGCAAAGGGAAGCTGCCTCCACCCAAAGGTATTCCTTGGGTTTTGGACTTGCCAACTACTTGATATGGCTACAAGGTACACTCCCTTTGACAAGAAAGGATTAGCTTGCTAATGGGCTCTTGTTGAAACTGAGATAAGATTCATGGAAGCTTTGAGGCTCTCTGCCATTTGGGAGTGTGTTAACTAAAACTTCATGATCAGCAAGTTAAGATGTGCCCAACAAGTCTCATTTGTCAAACAGAAATAGTTATACTCAAGAGAGCAGTTGGCCTCTTGGCTTTACATGAAAAAGTGGTAGCTTCCCTACTCTGTTGCCCAAAGAATGCCATTAGATCAACGGGGTCTTTGGTTCACTGACAGTCTGGCTAAGCTGAAGGTGTTCACTGGGCTGCTACAGATGCTCAGCCTAGGCACCAATTCTGCAAACCCAGAAGTGGACATGGCTGCGCTGGCTCAGAGTGCAGAACTCAAGGCGGTCTTCATCAATCTGGACAACATTCTCCAAAATGATCCTTTCTGTATTTTTATTGATTCTTGGGCTATTGCCATGGCCTAGCTCTCTGGAAGACTTGGAAATCTTGGCAGATTAAAGATACCCATCTTTGGGGCCACAACTGTGGAAACAAATAGCAGCTGCTGACTAAACTATCTGGATCACTGATTCAGATGTTCATGGTAATGGCTTGTTCTCCAGTGGTACCAACTGGAATCAAGAGTATCAAGCCGACACTGCCTAGACTTCCATCACTGCCACCTCTATTCAACAAATTCTGAAGATGGTGACACACTCACTCTCACAGACTGAGCAGAAAGTAAAGGACCCTATATTTCTGATGGAGAAGTTGCCATTGCATGCTAGACTTGTGATACTTGCTAAAAGTTGGCCTGTGTGTCTCATGTCACATCATAGAGGGCATTGTCTCCGACTGTTCCTGGGCAGACAGACTACACTAGACCTTTGGCCCCGTCTCAAGGCTATCACTGATGTCTCACCACTAAGGACCCCTTTTCAGGTTAACCTGTTGCTGTTCCAGTCTAATCAGTTGGTTCTGGCCACACTACTGTGGCTTTTGAGATTGAGCTGTGTCATATGTTCAGCTCTCTGGACCACGTGCAGTCTGATAATGATGCACTAAAAGCTACTCAATAATTAGCTGTTAGTCAAGGTATTGCTGGAACTTTCAAGCTCCCTACCGTCCATAGATACTGATATTGTAGAGTGCTGTAACAGCCTCCTAAAATATCAACTCAAAAAGACTTCTGACTCTACTTCCCTTGCTTCCTCCTTGTCCAAAAATCTGAGTAAGGCATCAAACTCAGCTGTCCCTAGAAAAGGATCACCTCTCTTTGGCTGCCTCCTGGGTAACGATCAAGACCTATATATAAACCTAACTGGAAATTTAGTATTCTGCTCTGACCATTCTCAGACACTATCTTTTTCTTTCCCCCAATGGCAACCATGGAGCAGCCTGGCTGGTACCTCTTCCAAATTAATATCCTGTCAAAAGTAGGCCTAGCAGATTCAAACTTAGTTCTAGTTTAGCCATTGGGATTCTCTTATTGAACAGACATCAACTTAGATCCTAGGAATAATGACCACTTGGTTGAATACATTGCTTGCCAAGTACACTTAGATTGGCCCTTGTGGGCCAAAGTGGAATATATAATGGGTCTCTTAAGTTTTATAAATGCCCTTATCTCTGTCCATTCCACATGAAAGGTCTAGGTAAGAGGAGATGGCTGGAAAAGAGGTAAAGTTATAGCTACTAGAACGGGACATACTGATTTTGTGGAGGTGGAGGGAGAACCACCACCCTGGACACTAGAGAGAGAACATCTTTGACTGCAGGAGATGTGTAGGGGGAGAAAGGGACATTAATAATCTTTGTCCTTCAGAACCACTCCGAGAGCCTTCCTCAGGTAGGAAAATGCTCTCAGGCAGCTTTCCCCAAAAGCTGCAAGTTTAAAACTAGCAGCTCTCAGACATTCCCTCCAAAAACAAAGACTCATTCAAACTGAGCTGGGAGAGGAAGGCCACATTGGAGACAATGTCAATCTGTGCCCCTGACTGATGAAGATCCCACTTTGTGGTCACAAAAACTTGTAAACAACACTTTCTTCAAAAAGCACCTATGTGCCCCCTGGGACCATAATTCTTGTATGGAAGCTAGGTCTTAACTTCCTTCCCAAAAATACAATGCCTTGAAACTTAGAGGTGGGAAGAGAGCATCCAGTATCTAAGGAAGCACCACTGGTAGATCAGTTTAGCTCTCAGATGACTGTGAAGATCTCTCCAAAATAAGACTACCCTTGGTTATTTGGGGGAGCTTCCTGGAGGAATAACTGATTTATTTATGCATGTTCTATGAGCAAGCAGTCTTCCCTACCATGAGAGGCATCCAAATAAATAGGTGGTACAAATTTGTGTCTGGCTCTAGCTATGTGATCAATGACACCACTTGGGATCTGGAAGACATTCATGTCAGCCTCAGAACACTGGCCAGGGTAATTATGGAGGCTAGACTTGCCCTAGACTTCTTCCCTGTTGACCAATGCTGAGACTGTGCAACTGCTTAAACATCTGGCTACACTCAGATTAATCCTTAGAGCTAAGTGGAAAAGTCAATACAGAAACTAAAGGAGAAAGCCTTCTGGCTTTCTGGGATTTGTTCAGTTGGTTGAGTGTAGGACCTTAGGGGAATGGATGCATGGTTAAGAGTACTGCAGGGTGGCCACATCCTGCTACTTGGAATTCTGATGTTTTCTTAACTAAATCCCGCGCAGGGAAAAATTGAATAGTAGGTCCCAGTCCCTACTGGCATATTAATCGGAATGGTCATGGAGTAGTGTATTCATTGGAAAATTTACCAGGAGCTGGAACAGTGTAGAAATAAGCACACTGTTGAAACACCTCTCCGTGGGACCCTCATGTTTCTGCATGTCTTATAAACAAACACACTGAAAGTCTTTTGTTTTGGACTATCTTTTCAAAGACAGCTGTCTGTATAGCAAATGGCCTTAGAAAACAGAGCCTATCTTCCTCCAGAGTGGAGGGCCAGTCTGTTTATTGTCCAGTGTAATAAAGATAAGGGACCCTCTGGGGCAAAGGCTGGGTAGATTTGCTTACAGCTCATCATAAAAGATTTGGGTTTCCTAGAGCCCAAAGTCCTCAACTGTGATGTAAACCATTGTGAGCACAACACACACCAAAGCCACTGCATTATCCCTCATGACTCCTGGGGAATGGGACCCAAGAAAACTGACACGAACAGGAAGCTCATGCTGCTCTGTATGCTGTGAGAGACTCAAAATTCTCATGTCTGCTGCCAGCACCCATAACACTGTGGCAGGCCAACTTATTAGCTGGTAAACAGATTAAAACCTCACACCCTTCAGTTTTTGACAATAACTCAATTTTTTAAATGGGCAAAAAATTTGAACAGACATCTTGCCAAAGAAGATAAACAGATGGCAAAAGAGGCACATAAAAAATGCTCAAAGTCACTAGCCATTAGGGAAATGCAAACTAAAACCACCATATACCTACCAACTTGGCTAAAATGAAAAAAGTCTGATCATACAGGAAGACTGTGGAGCAGCTGGCACCCTCATACAGTTCAAATTGGAATGTAAAATGGTACAACACTTTGGAAAACAGCTTGGCAGTTTCTTAAATAAATAAATAAATAAATAAACAAACACATCTACCATATGACCCAACTATTCCACTTCTAGGTATTTACTGAGAGAAATGAAAGCATATGTCCAAAGACGTGTACACAAATATTCGTAGTCACTTTATTTGTAATAGGCAAAAACTGGAAACAACCTAAATGTCCATCAACAGGTGGTATAGCCAATCAATGGAATACTCAGCAATAAAAAGGAACCCACAACAACATGGGCAAACCTCTAAAACATAATGCTAAGTGAAAAAAGTCTAGCTTGAAAGACTATACACTATAGGAATCCATTTATATGAAAGACTACACACTATAGGAATCCATTTATATGACATTCTAAATAAGATCAAAACCACAATGAGGTAATAACCTATAATGAAAAATAATAATATACACATATGTATAACTGAATCACTATGCTGTACACCAGAAACTAACCCAACATTGTAAATCAACTATATACTTAAAAAAACCCAAAAACCCACAGTGATAAAAATCAGATCAGTGGAGGCTGGGGATCAGGGTTGACTGCAGTCGTAAGAAAAGTTAGGGTGATCAAAATGTTTCTATATCCTGAATGTGGTGGTGGCTACACCACCGTGTACAATTAACAAAATTCAAACTCTACATTAAAATGGGTGAAATGTATTGTATGTAAACTACACCTTAATAGGCTGAGGAAGAAAAATCTATAAGGCACCTGCTGTTTCCTAACAAATAACAGGAACTTTCTCATCCAGTTTTAAATAAGCAATGATGCAATTCCAGCAAAATAAAGTCCTAGTATTTTTTCCAGTGTCATTCAAAAATTTTACACTGTATTCCAAAAATATGTGCATACTGCAAATGTGAGAAGAGCACCTTATTTACCTTCTGCATCTACAAAGCAGTTATACAATAATCTTCTCAATACAGAGTTGCCTTCACCAGTTGATTTAACCACAACTACATCATGCAATTTTTATTCCTAAATTGTGTAACATTATACCCAGCCAATTACAAACAGTCAATATGTAATACTGCTATCTTCCTGTCTTTAAAGAATCCTTCAGAGTATACTGCATGCCTATTTGGTTCATGAAACAATTCAACATGCTACTATATTTATATTGAGAAGCACTGATGGTTGTAATTACTGTAAGAATCCCAGTCTTACAATAAATCTTCTAAAAGCTTCTAAATAGGCCTGGGAAAACAGCTGTACCTAGTTGTTCTTACCATCATCTCCCAATGACTAGACACAAGAACTTAATTAAATGTCTTCCAAATCTAACCTGGACCACTGTTGTTGAGTATGTTCCACTGTTCTGCTGACAATGACTTTCTGCATAGTGAGATACTACTTACTAACATGAGCAGCAAAGGGACCACACAGAAAACGTTTTCAGAAGGTTCTCATCTGAGACTTAACCACAAATTTGATACTGCCCCATCCAAACATATTCCCCTAGTCTACCTCCATTTTGAGAAGGTATGACCTAAATCAGGTTTACATCCTCAATACACCTCTATTTTGCTACCTGTGTCTTAGCTCTCTCTGCAGACACTGGCCTGGTTTTAATCAGCACACACCATCCATCTATTCACAAATGTTTATTGCATACCTACTATGTGTCAGGCACTAGGCAGCAGAATACATACACACCAAGCTCTTGTCAGAAAAGTTTAATCTTGAATTCTGTCATCAAACTAATTAAAAGCTCATTAGGAGAAATAATATTTATGGATAATTACAATTTAAGAATAACTAAGAAACAACTGAACGTATCTTTTGACTGAATCACACCAGTGAGTGGGACTAAATCACTCTGCCCTATGTGTAACTGATTTTACCAAACTGTACTTCAGTGTTATGTCAACAACCTACATTGAAGTTCATAAAGAAATAGAACCAAGAGATAATAACAGCAATTCACATTTAGAGTACAGTGGGCCAGATTCCTTGCTAAGCACTTTACACGCATTAATTCACTTAAACTTCACAAATAATCCTATGTAGACAGTACCATTATTATCTCCATTTGACAGATAAGGAAACTGAGCAGCTCACAGGAGGCAGAGTAATTGCATTGAGGCCACACAGTGGCAGAGCTGGGATACTACAGAGGCAGCCCGACCCCAGAGCTCTTGTTCTTGGTCACTATGTTTCAATGACACTATTCATTATGTAAAATGTTGAAGTCTTTACTCATTATACCATTTAATGTTTTCCTAGTAACTTCTATGAGAAACTGTTTTAATATCAAGCATAGCTCCTACAAAACTGGTATGTTCTCATATTATAACCATAACTAATGTAACTGAAGGGTTTTTTTCCTTTTTCTTTGCAAAGAGGTGCTTCAGAACTCAGAGCTATATTTAGCTCATTTAGCAAGTATACAGACTTAAATGGCATGCATTTTGACTATCATATTTCTAACTTCATTGATTATCACCTCCACCTAGCCTATTTATTACATCTTCAATTTCCTCACTTTTTAAAAAAAACTGTACTACGTTAATCTATGTAAGGCAAACTCTTTTTAGAATAAGGCTTAGTACAAATAATTAGCTTGAGTCCAACAAGACAGTTTACAGGGGCCCAGAGAACTCCTTAAAAGATGTCTAGTCCTCCTTATTTTATTAGACACAAAAGATGCTACTTCAGTTAATATTAGCAGTTTTTACAAAAAATCAAGTGTGAGGTAAAGAACAATCAGTATCCAGAAGAACTTTATAAATTCTTAAACACATACTCCTGATTGCAAAACGTAAGCTCTTTATGGCATGACACACATGATAAATTCTTAACAGGGTGAACATGACTGAATATAACCATCTGCGCCTCACTAAGGAAGTTAGTTCTTTATAGCATGACCCTGAATGTGACTAAATATAATAACTATCTGTGCTCATTAAAGAAATAATTACCTGACTTCAAGGGCTTTGATAGCTTCTAGCATTTGTAGAAACTCTGCTGCTTTCCATACATCATTGGCTTCTTCTTCTCCTTGTATCATTAACTTTGCTGTATATGTGAACTCAATCAAATGACGAAAGGCCATCTTACTAACACCTGTAAAAAAGTTGTGCATTAGCATACATTCATGGTGATTCAGATCTTGTATCATTTAAAAAAGAAGCCCAGTGTTTGGTACTTGATGAGTATTTGTTATTTTGGAAGGTTAATTTCCTGGCAGAATTCTCACTTATATATGAATGGGCTAACTATTACATCAGACATGCTGTGTTTCTTGCCAGGGAGCTCTGTGTCAACTCAGTTCCAAAATCACCAACAGCTTTCTACAGCTTAGCAAATAAAGGTCAGTACCACTCTGCCTTTATTTCAACGTCCTTCACATTATTTTTTTTATTTACCACTATTTTCCCTTTCAAATCTTAAACCATATCAAACCCACATTATATACTGCTCCTCAAACCCTTCACTTTCTAAGAAGTTCCTTGCCTTAACACTTACCCTCCCTTCATGACTGCTTCATCACTTTATCTCTGGACAAATCCTACTACCCTTAAAGGCCCAATTTCAATGCCACATCTTTAGTAAAACCCTTAATACTTCCCTCAGGCTGGACTCTGTACGTGGCCTAATAATTAAAATTCATAGACATCTCTTGACTATAAGCTACTTGAGAGAAATGATTTTGTCTCTAAACTCACCACACATTATCTAACATGATGCTTCCCAAAATGCAAACACACAAAGTACATATAAATGAATAAAGGCTAAAGTCATTCTCAAAATTAAGCTTCCACAATTCCAATCTTTATGAGTTTTGTGTTTAAATTTTGGCCCAAAACGATACTCTACTTCTTTATGCTTTTCAATGCTATATATTGTTTCAGTCTGCTAATGGAAGGCTATGAAAAGCTACTGTCAGGAACAAAGAGAAAACTAATTTTTGCAGATTGTTTTATGCTAAGAAATGCCCAAGACCAAACTGCACACAATATACACAACTACAAATACAAAATTACTTTTACGTTTTTCCCATGAACTTTATACACCTGAAGGTGGCCTTGAGGACAACAGTAAGAATATTGGTGGAATATCCACCACCCCTCATTTATATAAAGCAAAGATATCATTCAGGAAGTTAGAACTTCCAAGTTTTAGTCCAGGCTCCCTATGACCTCTGATCTGGGGCCAACGCAGACCTCTGAGCCTCAGAAGACTCATCTTCAAAATGCCTGAATACAATCAGAATGTTAAGAAGCACCATAAAGTATAATATAATATGACCAAGTTACATGATACCAAATAAGCAAACTAAAAATAACTGGATTCACTGAAAGCTAATTTTATTTGGGTCCCCTAATCGTTTTTCTCCTGGTTGTCTTTTGACCATGTTATATTTTATTATATGAGAGTAGCCTGAAGGACAGACAACTAGATTTTGCTTTTTTTCTTTAAAAGAAATTTTGACCAAACATTTAAAAGTGCAACAAAAATCTTTCCTAAAAACAATGTGCAAATTTTTCCTGAAGCAGAATATTTTCATTTTTAATCAAACACATATATATGCCTGATATATTTATACGTATCAGGCACGACTTTGAACACTTTACAAGTATTAAACTCATTTAATCCTCATAACAACCCTATGAAGTACTATTACAATCCCCATCTTACAGATGAGGAAATTGGGCATGGAGATTTTTAAATAGGATGATGGCAGGAAACATTCCTGTTTGGGAGTTTGAATATCCATGGTCCCATTCACTACAGGACTGCAATCTCTTATTCATATTTCCAAAGTCCCCCAAATCTCTTAAAACCAGAAAATTTCCTATAAATTTGACTGCATCATTTTTTCCCAAACTGACATGAGGCTATTTATAGTCTTTATCCCACTTAGCATAAATGTTAATAAGCTATGATGCTGGATTACTACTTGGTTATAGGATATTGCTCCAGACCCTACCGGGTATATCATGTAATGCACATACTGCACTACCTTAGAAAATTCTAAAAATTTGTAATCTCAAGAAGCATCTGGCCTCCAAGGATTTGCAGACTTAGTTCCAAAGCTTGGTTAATCAGAATCACCTGTAGACTTAAGCAGGGGTCCCTGATCTCCAGAATCAAAACTGGGATAGAGAATTGTTTTTCGTAAGCACTCTAGGTGCTTCTTATGTGACCAGTCCAACATTGGTCCTAGGAATAAACCAATGACCCAATTAGCTAACATGAACCAAACTGATAACACGTCCAGCTAAGTGAATGGTTGGGCGATGCTGTACAGCTGCAAAAATATTTTATACTCTATCAGGACTAGTCTGGTAACTTTCAAATTTCAGCCCATTTCCTCATCAACCCCTTACTCCTTTCATAATGTAAGTGTGTAGGAGAATACATTTTTTTACACGCAAATATCTAAGCAAAACGTTAATATGAACACCTTAATCTGAGTCATTTTTCCACTTAGGAAGGGGCAAAGGGGAGCACCATTCTGGAATTTCTCTAGTCTTAGGGAATTCCTCAGTTGGTGGAAAACTCCTACTCAAATAAGATGTCTGAACACGTGCTTAGATGTTTTGTCTTTGATATTAGGGGCTAAAATTTTGGACACGATGGCAGAGTTGCTATTTGAGAGAAACTAGGTGCTTATGGATCTGTGGCTTCAGGAGTAAAGAATGGAGTTAGAAAATTGGAGGCTCGGGTTAAGAGAAAGCTTTTGTGTTCTCAACTAGGGCATAAATGTCTGTTTAAGATTTTATGTGGCGTGAGTCCAAGTCACAAAGCTGAATTGGGATGCAATTGGCTTTGAGGACAACAATTTTCACTTAAGTCGAAGGTTAACTTGTCATTCTTATCAAAGGTAACTTACTTCACCAGCAACTTAGGAAACAGGGAGAGAGCTGGTTCAGCTTGCATCTAATGACAGTATATACTCATAAAGCATATTACAATTGAAATTTCCTTTACATACATGTCATTTGCTTTTACAAACCCCTATAAGGCAATGGTTCTCAACACTGGCTGCATGCTGGACTTGTCCTAGGGCAGTGCTATTCTAACTCTGCTGTACACAGGAATCATCTGAGGATCTTGTGCTGATTCAGAGGTCTAGGATGGAGTCTGAGAGTCTACAGTTCTAAAAAGCTCCCAGGTGATGCCAAGGCATCATGGTCCTCAGACCACACCTCAAATAACAAGGACCTAGAGAACTGTTAAATACAGATGCTTAGATCTCAGCCCTCAAAGATTAATTTAATTGATCTGGAGAAAAGGCTTGGGTATTGGTACTTGCAAAAGCTCCCCTGGTGTCTCTAATGTGCAGCTAAGGATGAGAATCATCACCATTCTACAGACAGGAGTTCCAGTTTTAGCTAGGATGGAGAAAGCATACTCTACCCTAACTTATCCGTTGATTCCAACTAAATATCTTGGACATAATACATAAAGCAAAATATACAAGGACTCTGAAGAATAATTAGAAGCAAAAGGATTGGGGAGAGAAATCAGAACACAAAGAACAGCAGTAAGTTTTCTGGTTTTACATTTTTTTTCTCCCACATATCCCATGCTGAGTACAGCCCAACTCCTGTTACTGGGCAGCAGGTGCAAATAGAAAAGCTCCAAAAGAAACTCTTTCTGGCTCTAGAACCAGGAAAGGGGATGGACAGTATGTGTGTAGGTGGGAAAAAATAACCAATTTTTATTCCTCTCTCTCAGCCCTGCCTCAAGACAAGCCCCAGTTCTGATGCTGCATGCACATCTGTGGCTGGCTGCCACCAAGCAGGCGCCTAAACTCTAAGAGAAAGTTCTCTCTGGCACAGAACTAGGAAAGAGACAATAATCTGAAGCACATGGAGAGAATTCCTGTCATTTTCTTCTCTCACCACTTTGTCCAGGAAATGGACCCCACTGCCGGAATTGTACAACATCACAGGGAGGCTAAACCCCCAATTTTCCAGACAGAGGACCAGGAAAGGGAGCTCCTGGGAGCTAAAGTACAGAGGAAATCAGGAGGGGTAGCTGGATTAAGGTCCTTATATCTGTGTATGCAGTCTTGAGCTCACCACTGAGCTGCACACATGTGCAACTGACCTGAGGCTGCACAGCAAAGGCTTTGAGAACTGCACTGTGGTGTGGACTACTACCCAGATCCACACACCTGGGACCTGAACAGCACAACAAAGGTTCTGAAAACTAAATTAGAATTGGATCCACAATCCATACAAGGCAGCCTGAACTTAACCAGGCTGAGTGCCTACTAAAACAAAATAAACCAAAATGACAAAAGCATTATAGAGGATTTTAACAGCACCCAAAATTACTTGACATATTTTGTACATTCAAAAAAAAAAGGAAGCTAAAATATCCAATGTTACACAACTGACAAACAGTAAAGCTGGGACTACAACTCGGATTTTCCAAGTACATGCCCAGGGCTTTCTCTACAGCTAGGTGGCCTAGCCAGGTAGTACAGCAATCCCAAAGTTAAGGGCTTAAGAGACACTGAGCCAAACTGATTCTTTAAACTTGAATCTGGCAAAAACCCAAAAGAACAAGAATGCTTTTACATTTTTCTTTCTTATTTTCTATAGTTTAAATACTGAAGGCTTGTGTGTCCTGTTCTATAAATGGACACAGCAGGTCAGAAGTGTAAGAGGCAATCCCAAGGTGATTCGTCTTCAGAAGACCCTACTTCTCTAGGTAGGTCAGTACTCCTCGCTCCACCAGCAATGCATATTCAAGACTGAGTGACTTATTTTTTGACTTTTTAGGATTCTGCTCAGAAGTCAACTCCTCTGAAATCTTTCCTCTCTCTCTAAAGCAGATTAAACCACTCATGCTCCCTCCTCAGTGAAATCATTCTGTAATAAGTCTCTGCAACACTTTCTGCACTCCTTTACCAGTTGCTTATCCATGATTAAGTTTGCAGATTCTCTAAGGGCTGTCTTATTCATCGAATCCTCATTTCCTGGGTCTGGGACAGTATAACAGGTATTAGATTTGATAAGTAGTCCCAATGTACTAAGTTTTGACAATGCACCGAACACTATGCCAAGCACTCTGAATATATTACTTCAATTAGTCATTAGTACAAGCCTACTGACCCACTTTTCAGATGAAGAGGCAAATATGCAGCTGAGGTAAAGTAACCTGCCTGGGGTCTCAGTACCTCAGGTGAATAAATGGATGAAATTTTGCCTTGTAATAGAAACAAATACCATCTAGGCTGCTGGATTCTCACTTCGGTAAGCTTTGAGGATTTCCATTATGCCTGTGCTGTGTCCATCACAGATAATCAAAAGATAATCTATTTATGGATGTATCAGCCAGAATGCTAGATAAGCTGGAATGATCAAAATAAGAGGATATTAATTCTACGTTTTCTTTGTTCCCCTGGGCCCCAAATTTCTCCAAGGGAATAATGTTTCTAGGCAACCCATTCATAACAGAGAATATATACACAGTGAAAGAGATACAAAACCAAAACTCAAGAATCCTGATGAAGAAGCTAATGTTCTATATTTACGTAGGCAAGCTGATTTATTTCCTGTAGCTTTGGACCGGGAGGGAGGAGGAGTTAGGTACTGTAGTAGCAGAAAACAAAGGCATGGGAATTAATAGCACAAACTGAATCCCTTGCTAGATGACCACCCTCAGGCAGGTGCCTTTTGGTGCCTGCTCCCTGATGTGCAAATTGGAAATAAAACCACTTATTTCAAAGGACAGCTGTGAACTTCAGAAAATGCAAACTACATAACAATACCTGGCACTTGGTGGGCTATTATTACAAAATTCAAGCAAGTACAAAAATCACTTCCTATTTTAAGACCTTCTGTAACCTCTAGAACTTCTGAATGCTACTTCAGTTCATCTTCCTAGCCTTTTTCATGTTATGGCAGCCCACTTCACACTGTGCATGTCATCTGCACCTCTGCTAGTACAGAAGCCTGCAGCATCTCCACCAGTCTGAAACATAAGCCCACTAAATATGATGGAAATTCACTTTTAATATACATTTTCAAAAGACAGTGATTGCTGGTTTTAGCAATGAAAAAGACTCTTTAAGAGACCAACAACTACCATCTAACCTAAGAGTTTTTCCTGGTAGATCATTTTACCAAGAACTTTACTAAGAATTCTCAGGTGTCACTTTATCCAGTCACCTAATAGGAACCATTGATGCCTATTTCCCATGGTACCTTGCTAAGTTAACTGTCCAAAACTTCATCAAATTATAATATTTGCTAAATATTGTATTTAAAACAAGCATTTACCTTCTATCTCCACCAAAGGTTCCTGAGTAAACTCCTGAAAGAATTTGTAGAAGAACTTGCTGCAAGCAGCCAAAACAGCCTTGTGGGCCTTAAAATGGTGTCCTAGATAAAAAAAGAAAATTAAGTCATTCATATTCACAAAACCAAATAAAAAACTATAAAACAAATTAGAAAATTAAAGTAAAACAGATTTTTAATATAATTATAAAACTATATTCTGGGCAGGTATCTCGACAAATTTTAATCTCAATTAGACACGAAAGCAGATCTTTGCCTCAAAAACCTTATTAAGCCAGTTTTTTTAAAGGCCATCTTAACAACCTTTTCAGGAGGTAAGGAGCCTCCTACCACATAAGCCAAAGGCATATCCTATTCAGTTGAAACTGCTAAATATAAACACAACCCAAAAGGTTATACATCATTTGAAAAAAGAACAAGCAACAGGATAATCACCAAGCTGGATGTGTTCGCTATGGAAAACATTTACTATGCCTGATATTTGGAACCTCAATCTACAGCAGACCTAGAATAAAGGATTTTTTGCCTTGAAAAGTCTGTTTTCACTACATAGAAAAGCTATCCAAGCTGGGTTTGCCTCCATTGTAATGACAACTCCTAAGACTGGTAAAGGCCCCATTTTATTTCGGGGGCTTACCAAAGAGGGTACTAGTGCTGCAAAGGAATCTCTCACGTTTTCCCTCCAAGACCATTTGGGAAACTATAAAGAATTAACAATTCCCAAATGACTCCAGTGAGAGACATCACAAAGCAGCTTATAACAGAAGGCTATTAGCCAAACATTTAGAGACATTCTCCCTATCCCCATGCCATCATCCTGCACTCGTGTGTAATGAGAACACTTCAAAAGGCTGCAAGAAGTTAAAATGTGATGCTTCTGTTGAAAGCGTGACTAGCCTTCTGCAGCATGGTCTACGTGAGCGGACACTGGTTAAGTGTCCTCGGGTCTCAGCGCACAGCCTATGCAGACTTTTGATAGGGAGTCCACAGAAGGTGGGTAAAAAAAGGCGAGTGGGGGAAGGGGAGATAAGAACTGAAGCCACAAATTCGCTCCTCAGCCCACCACTCTACCTACCGTCGACAATTAGGGTGATGTCAGTAAACCGGTCCTGCTCTCGCTGTTCATTCAATCGGTCCAGGATCATTTTATGATGTTCAGGGAACTCCTGAAGGCATTCCATCGTCTCTTCGGCCTCCATGGCCGTCGGGTTGCTCTACAAAAGAGGAGCATGATAATGTACACCCATGAGCTCGGGCTAAGGAACAAAACCCCTAAAGCATAAATTAACAACAAAAAAAAAAAACCAAAAAAAAAAAACCCCAGCAACGTGAAAAGAAAGGGGGAAGGTGAGACAAGAGGAGAGGAAGGCGAAGGAAGAAAGAAAGGCGAGCCGGGCGGCCGCCGCGCGTTGGGGGCCGGAGCCGCGGCCGCGGGACTCCGAGCCTGACCTAATTGGAGTCGGGAGACGCGAGCTGGAGCGGGTGGGCACAGCGCCGGAGGCTCCGGGCGCCGGGCGCGCAAGTCCGGCAGGGGAGGAGACCCGACAGCCACGGCGGCCCTCTAACGGCCCACCGAGCCCTTCGGCTCGGCCCTGGCTGCCGCCGCCCCGGGACCCGGTCCGGCCCGCGGCCCACAACGACTCCCGGGTCGCCTCTCCCTCCCCCGCCCTCCCTCTTCTCCCCCGCCCCGACCGGACCGGCACTCACTCAGGGAAGGAGGAGCGGCCTGGGCCTGCGCGTCACTTACGTCGACGTGCTGCGTCACGCGTCAGGCTCCGACTGACGCGGACGCCTACTAAGCGCAGGCCAGGGAGTGGGTGCGTCGCGCCCCCGCCTGCCCTTCTCTAGTGGCGGGGCGGAGCTTATCTAAGGGATTTGGCGCTAGCGAGGGCGACGCGGCTCGCGCAGGGAGGAGGAAGTCCGGCTGCGGCGGGGTCGGCCCGGTTTAGGCCTGGCTTCGTCGTGGGTGGGGCTCCACCTACCACCCGCCTGCGCCAGACTCCAGGTGTGAGCACTTCCGACCGGACCTAAGAATAAACTCGTAACCGGTTCCCGGTGCGCTTTTATACTCTGCTCCCGCACGCCAGCCCCGCCCCGCCCCGCCCCGCCCCCTTCCTCTCGAGGCCTAGGTCCCGCCGCCTTACCTAGCTCACGATCCTCCCTCTCTCCTTTCGGTCTCCGAAGGCTTTCCTTCTCTGCTGTCCCCTCTCTGGGCGTAAGTCGCCCCACACTCTTTCCTATCCCTAAACACCAGCTCGCGCGCCATCTCCCCGCGAGTGACCGGGAGCTCCCTCCGCTTGGCCGGCTGGCGCACGTGCGCTCACTCCGAGACCCCGGCGGCCGCGGCGCGGGCTGCGGCGGCCACGGGCGCGAGCACGTTCCGGCCGCCTGGGATCTTCCTCCCGGGTGCCCGCCCTCTCCGTGCTCGGCGGGCAGCACGTGTTTGCTAGGCACAGGACCTGGATCTGCTCGGGTTATTTACACGTGATGCTGTTACTGGAGCTCTCCATTCCCCAACTCCTCCTTTTTAAGAGGCCAGTGACCCATAATCAGCCTCACGTGACTGGGTCGTTCCTTCATTCATTCTGAAAAAAATGGCTTTTTGAGGATGAAATAGTCAAGATTTATTCTTGTCAAGACTTACTTATTCTTATCTCCCAGAAGAAAGATTAGGATTAGGGAAGAATTTAAATAGCTGTATGCAAGAGTAAATGTAATAATTATTTCAACATATTTATTGAGAGCCAACGTTGTGCTAGCTACTGTAACAAGACATATGTGCTTTCTGCCTTCCCAATATTAGTATGATGGAGTAAATAGACATTTTGAATAGTTAATTGCCTGAGTGCTGACTGCTGAGTGTTATGAGATGTGAAGAACAAGATTATCTGGGTCAAGGAAAACTAGCGGTCTATAAGGAGCAATATGAAGTCTGACTGTTCTTAGCCAAGAAAATAACATGCAAAGGCACCAAGATTATAGCATAGTGAGAACTGAATGTTACTGGGACAGACCTACAGGGGCCTTGTAAACAATGTTAAAGATAGTAGATTTGAAAGTTGAGCAGGATAGTGACATGGTAAATTTTACTTTTTGAAGAGAGAATTCTAGCCCCAATATGGAGAATAGATTAAATGGGACAACATATAAGCAGAGACCAGTTGGGAGGCTATTAGTAATCTAGATAAAACCATGGTGGCAAATGGGATTAGAAAACTAGATGAAATCTAGAGAGAATCAACATTGGCTGGAAAGCATGTCATAGGTACTAAATAAATACGTTGGCTATGTTTATGTCAAGTGAGAACTGTCAAAGGTGACTTCTAGATTTCTGATTTGAGCTGGTAGATTTTTGGTACTATTTATCAAAATAGGGAGTACAACTGGAGGAACTGGCTGGGGAAAGAAGAGGAAGGGGAGAGATAACTTTAAAAAATTAAATGGAGATGATGTCAACAAGGCAGTTTATATATGGATCTGATAGAGCTTGGAGGAGAGAGCTAACCTTAGAGATTTTGAAAATTTTAGCATAAAGTGGATATTGAAACCATGAAAATAGATGAGGTTGTTTTAGGAGAATCTGCAAGAATGATAGACTAGCAGCTTATAGGTTAAACTGGACTTGCAGTGTTTTAATACTGTCATCATTACTATTCACAGAGTGATTTTTAAGATGAAGAAACTGCACCTAGAGATAGGTATTTTAGAAATTCCAGTATATAGGGCTACTTTCCTGTAAAACAACAATTGGATTAAACCAGACAGAGACTAAAATCTTTCTACGGGATTTAAACTATCTAGTTCAACATAGCCCCCACTACTTTCTAATGGCTTAGACCCAGCACGTATTATTCCTTTTTACTTGTCTTTTTCCAAAAGCATTTGAATTTGGACTCTTCGTCTATAGGAGCAGAATGGAAGAGGGTGTAAGACTTTATCCCTGAGAAGTATTACTGTTTATGGGTTGAGTAGGAAAGGAAGAACCTGAAAGGAGAGTATGGCAGCTGGAGGGAGGAAAACCAGAGAAGTGTAACATCAGGGAGGTTAACGTTTCAAAAGAGAGGATATGATCAGTAGTACCAAATGCTGCCAAGTGCTCAAGCTAAATAAGGATTAGGAATGGCCCATTACTGGGTGACGAGAAAGAGTCTATATCCAAGTAGGTTAAGGAATAAGTAAGTAGGAAAATTGAGTTGACAATGCTAGAACTCTCCTTTAAAAAATGAGGGAGGAGAGAAAGGAGTAACTGTAGAGGGTGATGGGTCAAGCCAATTTTAGTTTTGTGTTTTGAAAAAGGAGAGACTTAAATGCTGATAGGGAAAGATCTAGAAGAGGAAGAAGATAAAAGTACAGAAGGAGAGGGGGCTAATTCTGCAAGAAAGGAAGAGACTAGAGAAGATGAAGTTGAGAGGATATCAGCCTTAGATAAGAAGGATCTCTCTTTTATTAGCACTGAAAGAATTAATAGATTGGGTGCTTTTAGGAGTATAGATTTGCTTTCAAGAGGCTGAGAAAATTTCCATCTAGTGGAAAACCTCTATTGTCTCTATAAATAGGTGGCCAGGTCATCTACTAAAAGCCAAGATTAGGAGAAGAAGGGTGTATGTGTGTTGGGGAGGGAAAATTTGCGATTGGGAGATGTATTAGTTATTTAAATCTGTATAACAAATCGCCCCAAACTGTAGTGGCTTAAAATTGTAGTGTTATTTCACAGTTTCTGTGGGCCAGAAATGTGAATGTCACTTAGCTGAATTTTCAGGGTCTCACAAGTTTCCAATCAAGATGTCACCTGGGGCTGCTGTCATCTCAAGGGTAGGGCAGCATCTGCTTCCAAGGTCATTTAAGTGTTTGTTGATAGAATTCAGTTTCCCCTGGGCTACTAAACTGATGGCTTCAGTTTTCTCTACACCACCTCCCACCATTTGGGGCTCATCATAGGGACTGACAGCTAGATTCCATTCAAGAGAGCAAGAGAGAGCAAGCAAGACAGAAGCCAAAGTCTTTTTTTGACCTAATCTCAGAAGTGACATTCCATCACTTTTGCCGTAGCCTATCTGTTAAAAGGAAGTCACTAGGTGCAGTCCACAAAGGAAGGTATACCTCAGCAATATTGTGAGTTCAGTTCTACTGCAATAGACTACTGTAATAAAGTACATACCACAATAAAATGAGTCGTGAACTTTTTTGGTTTCCCAGTGCATATAAAAGTTATGTTAATGTTATACTGGAATGTATTAAGTGTGCGATAGCATTATGTCAAAGAAAACAACTTACATACCTTAATTTCAAAACAACTTTATTACTTTAAAAATACTAACCATCATCTGACAACACAGGGTTTCCACAAACCTTCTATTTGTGAAAAGCACAATATCTTCGAAGTGCAATAAAGCAAAGTGCAATAAAATGAGGTGTTTCTGTACTAGAGGCATGATCATTGGGAGCAATATTAGAAGCTGCCTACCATAGAACAGAATGGAAACATCTGTAATGGAACTTGGACATAGTAATATCATAGTAGCATCAGTAGGATCTAGTAGAAGGTGGTGACCACAAATTTATATGACAGCAGTCTGTCAGAGGTGATTTCCTCCGGAAGCATTTAGTAATCAGGTACCTACAAGGATCAGTGACTTAAGAATGAAGTTAGTTTTAAAACACAGTTCTCCATGGTGCAGATTTTGTGTCAGTTAATAGCAACCAGGTTTATAGATGTTCTCTCAAGGTAAAAATGGAGTTCAAACTTAAGGAGAGTTGACAAACTAAGGGTAGTTCTGGCTATCTTAGTGGTATCCCTGTATGTGATTCAAGGCAACATTGGGAAGGAGATTGCATTGTGGGTAAGAGTTTGGTTTGAAACATGGCATGGGTTGAAGTCTTGGTTCAACCTAATAGCTGGGTGACTTTGGGCAACTTGTTTAACTTCATTAAACTTCCCTTTCCTCACCTTTAAAATAGCGTTGTTGTGAGAAGCAGATGAGATAAAACATGAGAAGCACTTACATTAGTACTTGGTACTCAGTGAGCTTTCACTAAATGGCCATCATGGTTAAGCCCCAGTATAAGCTTTATATTCTACTTGCTATATGCTGTGATTTTTAAAAAGGTACTTATGGATCAATGAGGTCTTCTAAATAGACATTTCTCTGAAGAAGACATACAGATGGCCAACAGACACATGAAAAGATGTGCCGCATCGCTAATTATTAGAGAAATGCAAATCAAAACTACGATGAGATATCACCTCACACTGGTCAGAATGGCCATCATCAGAAAGTCTACGTGTATGACTGAAACATTATGCTGTACAACAGAAACTGACCCAACATTGTAAACTGCCTATACTTCAATTTAAAAAAAAGATTTTTAATGGGAGAGAGTATAGCTCAAGTGGTAGAGTGCATGCTTAGCATACATGAAGTCCTGGGTTCAATCCCTGGTACCTCCTCAATAAATAAATAAATAAAACAAACCTAACTCCCCCACCCCCAAAATTTTTTTTTTTAAAAAGTCTACAAATAATAAATATCGCAGACGGTTTGGAGAAAAGGGAACCCTCCTATACTGTTGGTGAGAATGTAAATTGGTGCAGCCACTGTAGAAAACAGTCCTAAAGTTCCTTAAAAAACTAAAAATAGAGTTACCATATGATCCTTCAATCCCACTCCTGGGTATATATCTGGAAAAGATGAAAACTCTAATTCAAAAAAAATACATGCACCCCAGTGTTCACAGCAGCACTATTCACAATAGCCAAGACATGGAAGCAATCTAAATGCCCATCAACAGATGAATGGATAAAGAAGATTTGGTACATATACAATAGAGTATTATTCAGCCATAAAAAAGAATGAAATAATGCCGTTTATAGCAACATGGATGGACCTAAATATTATCATATTAAATGCAGTCAGACAGAGAAAGACAAATATCATATAATATCACTTATATGTGGAATCTAAAAAAATACAAATCAACTTATTTGCAGAACAGAAGCAGACTCACAGACATAGAAAACAATTATGGTTACCAAAGGGGAAAGGAGAGGGAGAGGAGAGGGGATAAATTAGGGGTATGGGATTAATAGATATACACCATTGTATATAAAATAGATGGACAACAAGGATTTATTGTATAGCACATGGAACTATATTCAGTATCTTGTAATAACCTATAATGGGAAAGAATCTGAAGCTGTACACCTGAAACTAACACAATACAGTAAATCAACCATAGTTAAATAAATAAGTTTTTAGAATGACACCTTTGTGGTACTAAAAATCCAGGATGTCCCCAGTAAGCCTACAGATACAGCAAGCTGAAAAAGGGATTATGACAATTCCAGATTTTTTGGATTGGCACATAATATTTTACCTATGCCACAAATTAAGAAACTAACACGATTATTAGGACTATTTCCTCCTGTTCTTCCTTCAGGCAACATGCTGGACTCCGGATGGTAGTGTGTACTTGAGGACAATTACTTAGTTACTTCCCAGCTTGTGGATGGTGGCCTTTATTCATACAGTAGTCAAACTCTAATTTTGGCTTGGAAATGTCAAATTAGAAGAATACTCATCATTTCTGTGGAGCTGAGGAAGAAGGCAGAACAGTGGCCAGGTAGCAAAAATGACAGAATACAGCAGACTAAGCGGGGGATGACACACCAGACCCAGAAATTTCTTTTCAGCATTGTTTTTCCCAGTGTTCAAGTTCAGCGTTGGTCCCATCTTTGCATAACAACAATATGAAATGTAATAACATCCAGGTGTGGAAGTGGTTACTATTCTCCTGGAAGTCAGAGAAACTCCTGAATGTTGAAATTGTCAAAGGACCCAAGCACTGCAGCCTTTATTTCTAAACTTTTATTGCAAAGTGGAACTCACTGGACCCTCCTTGGTCTATCTGTGGATCTTCTTTTCCTTAACTTCTAAATATTGGCATACCCCCATCTATTACTTTGAATGTCAATATAGTATATATGGGATTAACTCTACTATATTAACATTTGTTTTCTATCTTACTGTTCTGTGTTATTCCCCTCTCCTTTCTTGCCTTATTGATTTTTTTTTCTATTATTCCAGCCTCTAAGATGATTTCCAAACAGGGCTGGAACTAGGGTGAGGTGAAGGAGGCAATTTCCTGGGCTGCCAAATTTAAGAAGAGGTCAAAACTCAGAAATCAAGATAAGTAACAGTCTTATACAGTGTTTTTAGAAAGCAAAATGTATGCAAGACTTCCATTGCCAGGAAGATAGAGTAGAAATACTTTCCACGATTTCTCTCACAAAGCACAACTAAAAACCAGCAATGTTATATAAAAAGCAAACATAAAAATACTCTGAAAGATAGAAGAAAGGAGACTGACTAGAGACTTCAGAACCTGAGGGACAACACAGTGGTAAGTTCATTGGGTTTTCCTTTGGTTTGTATATCCCAGATTTGTAGACAAAGAAGCCAGCAAGTCAGAAGTGCCAGCAAGCGCAGACGGCGGGGTGGGGGGCAACAAAAGCCTGCTGTCTCTGGTCAAAGGACTGGGAAAGGGGCAGCCTAGCAAGATATAAAACTTTTAGACAAAAACTACTCTACTGAAGCCAAACACCACAGAAAAGAATGTGGTGTCAGCCTTATCCTTGGCAGCAAAGCTGAGTGAGGAGCCTAACCATCTTCCCTCTTCTGGCTGTAATGAGGCACCCCAATTCCCCTTCTCATCTGGGGTGGTGTCAGAGAAGGCCAAGTAGGAGCCCAGATTTTCTTTAATGCCCAGCAGTAACATGGTTCCCGCCCCGACCCCCTATCCCGCACCGCTGGGGTGATGTTGCAGGAGGGCTCGTGGAGCATCAGGCCCCTCACCATCATTCAGCAGTAAGAGGCCATTTCCACCGCAGTGTCAATGAAGGACATGTGCGGAGCCAGAGCATCTGCTCCTGCCCTGTAGTGACAAGGATTAACCTCTTCCTTGGGTATCAAAGGAGGCCAAGTGGGGAACTTGGAATTCTTCCAGTGAGCAGTGATAAGATGGTGCTCCCTCTTTCCTCTGTAGGAGCAGTATCATTTAAAAAAAAAAAAAAAAGTTAAAACAGGGTTTAAATAAAATCCAGAGTCTCATACCATGTGAAATATCCAGGTTTCAATTTAAAAAAATCATTCATCCTAAGGAAAAAAAAAAATCCCTTATCCTACCAAGCAAGAACCAGAAAGATCTCAAACTATTTTCGAACAACAGATGCCAATTAAAAGATGACAGAGATAAGTGGACAAAGATTATTAGCCTGCTTCATGGAGCAATGAACATGCTTGAAACAAATGAAAAAAATACAAAGCATCAGCAAAGTGATAGAAGATATAAAGAAGAAAGAACCAAATGGAAATTTGAGAACTAAAAATTCAATAACTGAAATAAAAAGCTCTGTGGATGGGTTCAGCAGAATGGAGGGCACGGAATGAGAAAGATGGAAAGATCAAAATAACCCAATCTGAAGAACAGAGAGAAAATAGACTAGGAAAACAAAAAGAAAGAACAGAGCCTTAGGAATCTGTGGGACTATAACAAAAGATTTAACATTCATGTCATCATGTAATAGAAAAGAACAAATCTGACTCCAGATTAGATCTGTTCCTTTAGCTTGTGCACTGTGCGCTGTGTTCTAGGTTTAGTCTTGCTAGCTCTGCACTCATGTAAAGATAACAAGTTGCAGAATAGAGAATGACCTTTGTTTTGTTGGAGGTGCAGGAGCACCATTACCTGGCCCACTGGACAGCTGCAGCAACAAAGAATTCCTACACCAAGAAATTTGTAACAACCAACTACACCCCGTCTCTTTTTTTTTTGTATAAAAGGAGCCTGTATTCTGACTGGAGCAGGATGATTCTCCAAGGCATTAGTCTGCCATCCTCTTGGTCTGCCGGCTTTCCGAATAAAATTGCGATTCCTAGCCCCAACACCTCGTCTCCCGATTTATTGGCCTATCGTGTGGCGAGCAGAATGAGTTTGGACTCAGTAACAATTAGAGACCCAGAAGGAAAGGAGAATGAGGTCAAAAAAGCACTTGAAGAAATAATGGCTGAAAACTTCCCAAATTTGGTAAGAGACATAAACCTGTGGATTCAAGATGCTGAGCTAACTCCAAACAGGATAGGTCAAAAGAAATCAAAATCAATACACATCATAATTAAACTGAAGAAAACTAAAGACAAATTCTTGAAAACAGCCCCCCCAAAGCCCCCCAAAACCTTACCTGTAAGAGAAAAACAATTCAAATGACTGCAGATCTCTCGTCAGAAACCACAGCAGTCAGAAGGAAGTGGAGTAGCATTTTTCATATTCTTTCTGCTCCATTTGCTATCTTCTTTTGAGATTCCAAATACCTGTATATTAGACTTTCTAGTTGGATTCCATGTGTCTTTTTTTTTTTTTTAATCTCTTCTGTATTTTCCATCTTTTGCCTTTTCTTGTTGCTTTCACATGGACCTTTTCTTCTGATCTTGTAGTTCACTGATTCTCTCTTCAGGTGTGCCTTATGGTCTGTTAAATTAATTTATTGAGTTCTTAATTTGGCTGCTATATATTTAAGTCCTTTTTATCTTTTTGCTATAATTTCTAATTCTCCAATGAGTTTCTCAGGTACATAGTAAGAGTGGTTGTTTTACAGTCTGTGTCTCATTATCTGTAGACTCTGTTTCTCTGTTGTGTCTCTTGGTTTTTCATCATGTTGTTTTGTCTCCTTATTTGCTTAATTACTTTTTTACTGACTGCTGGAGATTACCTGTGATAATTTTTAGATATAATTTCAGGCCTAGGATGACTTTATATTCCTCCTTAAAGGATTTATTTTTGCTTTTGGTGGACAGCTGGGGACATTGGTAATTGGGATAACCTTATCCAATGTCAGAAACAGAGATGATTCAAAGATTCTTTCCCTTTGAGGACCCATCTGCTTCCTGTAGATTCCTTCAATCCTAAGGTATAGGTTCTTAACCCACATCAAGGCCTCCTTCTTTGTTAATATTGTTTAGATTTATTCTTAGTGGTCATTTCTGGGCTGTTATCACCAAAGACTTCTGCCTCTCTCCCACCAGGAGGTACTACCTTTTGTGTAAATGTTAGTGCTCAGAACCTTATTTTTATTGATGAAGATAGCACTTTCTTATATGTGCATTGGGTTCCTCTGAATCTTTTAAACACCTGTTTTTTTTTTTCCTCTGAAGACCAGGAAAACAGAGTCCTATAGTTGATGTCAGTCAAGAAAGAAAAGTAACATTATGGGTGGGTGTACAGAGAGAAGTTGGGACTGTGTTGTGTGAACAGTGTGTTTATAACCTGTAATAGGGAGGAGACCTGGGATGGTCCTAGTGCAGACCCTGAATTTGGATAGACTGCCAGCCAAATCCTTTATCTTTCCCTGAAGTAGAGATAACCCATAATCTCACTTCATGAAATGACATTAATTAGAACAAAAGAGGCAAAGTAGCTTTCCCAATACATTTTGAAACTTCATTGAAATAAAATGATAGGAACAGTAGAATGGGAGATGGAATTAATTGAAAAAAAAAAAAAAGAAGTAAATGGAGTGATACATTTTGCATTCCCCACCTCAGCACTAAGCACTGCAATTTAGTATCTATTTCTGGCCAAATCATTGCTGTTGTTACCATTGGTTTGTCTTGAAAGATTTCATGCATGGAGCAAAAGCTTCAGGCTCACCCAATATTGAAATGCCCTGTGAATGTTTCTCTCTCTTCTTAGACTGGGAAGTTTCCTGAGGCCTGATGTTGTCTTGTGTGTGTCTCAGCAGTTAACAGGGCACAGCCACTTTTATTTTTGGAAGTTCCTGGTATATTAAAACATCAAGAAATCCTGAAACAAGTTTCCAAAAATTGTGGCCTATTTAAAATTTTTGATTTAACAAATTTCTGCTTTTTCTCAAATTAAAGTATAATACAACATAGTTATGCTTCTCAAAAGATACATGACAGAATTTTTTACAAATAAGATAATTAATAGTGCCAAACAAAGACAGTAAGTTTAAGTTGTAGAATTACCATATTTTATTCCTATCCTGATAGCTCTGTATTTGAGGCTATTCAGGTATATGAAATTTTGACCAGTGGGCTGCCTGTCTCCTCTGGCTGCAACTCTTGCTTTGGTCCTGTCTTATTAATCTTTGTACTATGAGCCTAGCACAGTGTTTGGTTCATAGCAGACATTCAGCGAATGTTTGTTGAAATTTATTTTTAAACTAAACTCTTTTTAAAGAATGACTTATTTAACTTCTGAAAGTCAGGATATCAGAATACTAGTTTTCCATTCCATTGCTAGGACTCCTAAAGTTCTGTTTCACACGTAATTTTGAGACTTTGCAGTGCTTTTATTAAACTGCCAGTGCATGATTTTCCCCTCATGTTTTCTTAGCATGATTCAAAATTCTTATATGGAAAAATATAAGCTAAATTAAAAAAAATGTATGAATGTCTAGGATGGGGGAAAGGTGGGGAGGAAGAAAACAGAAAATCTATACCTCAATTTGTGCCCCCATAAGCCAATTTGATTAGGGACATACCCAAGAGATAACTCTATCAGGGATCTCTAGAGTTATCTTAAGTGAATGCCCGAGTAGAGGAAAACTCTAGACTGTCCCAGAAACATCCCAACCATCCCAGGCTCCCCCAGACTGGGAAGTCCAAGGCCAAGCCTTTGGGACCTGGCAAGTTCCCTGGAACTCAGCTTATATCTTCTTATTCCACACACTCTCGCTAGGTGATCTCACCCTTGGTCTCGCTTAATACACAATCCAGACCCAGATCTCCAGCTCACACTTTGATTTCAGCTCCAGGCTGGTGGCTCTTTTGGATGCTCCTGGGGTATTTCAAAACCACATCTTTGGTACATCAAGTTTACTTCTTTTACTGAAATTTTATACTCAGTTATTGATACCTGCATCTGCCCATTAGTAGAACAAGTCATAAATCTGAGAAGCATTCCTTTTCTTTTTCTCTCTCTCACACTCATACATCTAATCCATGTATTTCCAAGTCCTGTTGCCTTTAAGCCCCTAATAACTCTCAGAACATTCACTAACAAAATTTCTGGAAAGTTATTTGGCAACTTTCATGAAGAGGGCTTGACAGTTTCAAATCCTTTGACAAATTGTATAGCATTATGTAAATCAAGGGTACAATAAAATCCCAAATTATAAAACTATACAGATGTGTGAGTATAGGCATGGCAAAAAGTGAACAAAAGAATGCATCAGATGTTAACACTGGCGGTCTTTTGATGGTGGAGGAATAGACTGTTTTCTTTGCTTCCTTACAAGGTTCAGTATTTTCTAAATGTTTTACACGAACCATATGCTATCATTAAATGTAAACTCCATAAAGACAGATACATTTTTTCATGCATGTATTTGAAGTGCCCAAAACAGCGTCTTTCATATGGTAGATGCTTAATAAGTATTTGTTGAATGAATGAATCTTTATGATGTGAAAAATAATATAACAAGGAATAAATACATTAAAATTCAACTTCTTCCTCTTCCTGGATGATATCTTATTTTAATATAATCTTCATCCCTTCCTTTAAGCCACCTGTGGCTAAAATGGTCAGCAGTGGCCAACCTGCAGAAGTCATCCTTGGCTCTTGATTGTTCTTTTTCTGCCCAACTTTACAAAGATTTGCCTTCTATTCTTTCCTTTCACCTTCCCCTGCAGATGTTGCTAAGCAGATTGGTACAAAATGAGTTTTCAGAAAAGTGACATCAGCATCATGGTGGAATGACACCCCTTGTTTTTGTCTGTCCCCTCAACGTTAATTTGGCTTCTGTTCACAGACAAAAGTGCCTTTGTGGGAGCTGCGGGATCCAGCACTACACGCCAAGGGACCCAGGAGAGGTCTTGCCCACCTGTGCATCAGGTAATAGGCATACAGACCTTGATCCAGGCTGTGGACCTGGCAGTGGCCTGTGGTCCAGCTGCAGCTCCTCTTGGCTGTGGTCCGGGAGCCCCTGGAAAACACTGTCTTAGACGATCACCAGTGGATGACAAGAGTCTTTGTGAAGTCAAGGTTTCCAGAGAAATTCTAGCACATCGTTGGAGGAAAAAAAATGTTTAGATGCATCAAAGTGGGTAAGAAAACATCTTGACTTTACCTGCATTACTCCTTCCCCAAGGCAGCACAATAGGGTCAAGAGAGATCTTGGTCTGAGATAGTTCTTGGGGTGAAGGGGAATGAGAGTGCACGAGTGAACACCCTTTCGCGGCTGTGTGAGATTCTCAAAAGAGGCACTCTCCTGCTGTGGCATCAGGAACTAGCTTTAGCAGATGACTAGTGAGCATGCGCAGAAAGCCTGCCAAACCCTGTAAGCCAGAGAGCTCCCTAACTTGAGCTTGAGCGCCACCTTTGGGAAAACAAAGAGGCAGTCAGCCCTAGGCCAGGTTCACTGCAGAATCCAGACAAGGAATACAAGCTTAAGAATTCTGCCACAAGAGGGAGCAAGAAGAGCTGGGTAGGTGTATCCAGGTGTATTCACATGGAGGTGATTGCTGTTTCAAACGAGAAGACGATGCAAAACTTCAAGGAACATGATAAATCAAGGAGTAACATGAAAATATATAAAAATATACAACACAGTGGTAAAGGTGAGTATGTTGTCAAATTTAGAATAATATAGTGGCATGTTAACCACTTAATTCTCATATAAAGGACTCTAGTATAAAGGTTAAAGGATAAGAGTGTTATAAAACTACAGCTACAGACAAAGGCCTCTAGACCACCAGAAGTCCAGGACCAAGCTTCACCCAGCAGTGGGCAGTCGCCGGCTCCTCCTGCCAGGAAACCTGCATAAGCCTCTAAGTCCAGTCTCATCCACCAGGGGCAGATACTAGAAATAAGAAAACAACAATCCCAAAACCTGTGAAAGGAATCCACAAACAGAGGCTAGACTCTACATTGGGACCGACTGGACCCTGGCCCTTGGGTAACAAGAGGGGAGTGTACTGCTGGGACACATAGGATATCTCCCACAGAGACCCACTTCTCCAAGGTCGAGGTAAGTGACTAACCTACCTAAAAATACAAATAGAAACATAGACAATATGAGGTGGCAGAGGAATGTATCTCCCAGGCCAAGACACAAGATAAAATCCCAGAAGAAGAAATAAGTGATGAGGAGATAGGCAATTTATCTGAGAAGGAGTTTAGAGTAATGATGATGAAGATGTTCAGAGAACTCAGGAGGAGTATAGATGCACAGAGTGAAGTTTTTAGCAAACAGTTGGAAAAGATAAAGAATACCCAAACAGAGTTAAAGAATAAAGTCACTGAAATGAATAACACACTAAAAGGAACCAAGAATAGACTAAATGAGGCAAAAGAATGGATCAGTGACCTAGAAGACAGATTGGTAGAAATCACTACTGCAGAACAGAAAAAAGAAAAAAGAATGAAAAGAAATGAGGATCGTTTATGAGAACTATGGGACAACATGAAGTACACTAATATTTGCATTATAGGGGTCCCAGAAAGAGAAGAGAGAGAGAAAGGATCTGAGAAAATTTTTGGAGAGATAATAACCGGTAACTTACCCAACTTGGGAAAGGAAACAATCACCCAAGTAAGTCCATGAAGTGCAGAGATTTCCACACAGGATCAACCCAAAGAGGAACACACAAGGCACACAGTAATCAAATTGACAAAAATTAAGGATAAGGAGAAAATACTAAAATTAGCAAGAGAAAAGCAACAAATAACATATAAGGGAACTCCCATAAGGTTATCAGCTGATTTTTCAGCAGAAACTCTACAGGCCAGAAGGGAGACGCACGATACATTTAAAGTGATGAAAGGGACAAACTTACAACGAAGAATACTCTATCCAGCAAGGCTCTCGTTCAGATTTGATGGAGAAATCAAAAGCGTCACAAATAAACAAAAGCACCACCAAACCAGCTTTACGACAAATGTTAATGGAACTTCTCTAGTCATCAAACCATAAGAAAAGAGAACAAAAACAATAAAGATCTAAAAAAAAAAAAAAGACCTACAGAAGATTGCTTTGGCAATTCAGTGGTCATTTATGCTTCCACATAAATTTTAGAATTGTTTGTTCTAGTTCTCTGAAAAATGTGAGTATTTTGACAGGGGTTGTGTTGGATTTGTAGGTTGCTTTGGATAGTACGGTCATTTTGATAATGTTGATTCTTCCAATCCAAGAGCACAAGATATCTTTCCATTTCTTGGTATCATGTTCAATTTCCTTCATCAATGTTTTACAGTTTTCAGAGTATAGGTGACCTCCTTGGTTAAGATTACTTCTAGGTATTCTGTTGTTTTTGATGCAATAGAAATGTTTATGACAGTTAGAAAATTCTGGTTTTTGAAGTTAAAAAAAAAGTGATTGAAGGGCCACAAGTGGCAAAATATCCTCCTTTCTTATGAGTGAGTTGTATTCCATTATATATATATGCTGCATCTCCTTTATCTATTCTTCTATTGATGTGCACTTAGGATGCTTCCATATCTTGGCAATTATAAATAATGTTGCTGTTAATAGCAGAGTGTATGTATCTTTTTGAATTAATTTTTATTTTGTGGTTGGCTTTATTTCTTTGATAACTATGTAAGTTAAAAAGTTAAATCTCTAAACATTCTTAGAAACAATTAACAGTACATATATGTAAATTTAAAAATATGTGCAGTATTGCTGTATATATATATATACATACATACAATATACTGTATATGTGCAGTCAAATTATAACAATTCTACCTAATAAAACTGAAAAATGGAGGGAGGGTATAGCTCAATTGGTAGAGTGCTTGCTTCTCATGCATGAGGTCCTGGGTTCAATCCCCAGTACCTCCATTAAAATAATAAATAAATAAATAAGAATCTAATTACCTCCCCCAAAATAAAAAAAAAAAGTAAAAATTTAGAAAAATCCTGAAAAATGAAAAAAAAAGCAAAAAAAAAAAAAAAAAGAGACTAGAAAACCAACAGAAAGGATCAAGGAAACTAGGAGCTGGTTTTTGAAAAGATGAACATAATTGACAAACTTTTAACCAAACTAAGAAAAAGAGAAGAATAAGAAAAAAAATCAGAAATGAAAGAGGAGACATTACAACTGGTACCACAGAAATACAAAGGATCAAAAGAGACTACTAGGAACACCAACAAATTGGATAACCTAGAAGAAATGGAAAATTCTTAAAAACATACAACCTACCAAGACTGAATCATGAAGAAATAGAAAATCTGAACAGACCAATAACAAGTAAGGAGATTAAATCAGTAATAAAAAATCCCAAACGAGAAAAGCCGAGAACCAGATGGTTTCACTGGTGAATTCTACCAAACATTTAAAGAAAAATTAACACAAATCTTTCACAACCCTTCCAAAAATCGAAGAGAAGGGAGTACTCCCATACTCATTTTACGAAGTCAATATTACCCCAATACTAAAGCCAGATAAGGACACTATAGGAAGAGAAAACTGCAGGCCAATATCCCTGACTAATACAAATGCAAAAATTCTCAACAAAATTCTAGCAGACTGAATTCAACTGCACATTAAAAGTATCCTATACCATCATCAAATAGGTTTTATCCTAGGGATACAAGGATGATTCAATATACACAAATTTAAAAATGTGACACACCACATTAATAGAACGAAAGATAAAAACTATCAAATAATCTTAATAGATTCAAAAAAGAGCATTTGACAAAACATCCTTTTATGATAAAAACTCGCAACAAATTTGTATAGAAGAAACATACATCTATGTAATAAAAACCATGTTTGACAAGCCGTGCTAACATCATACTTGATGGTGAAAGATTGAAAGCTTTTCTTGTAAGACTAGGAACAAGACAAGGTGCCAACTCTCACCACTCCTGTAAACATGGTACTGGGAGTTGTAGCCACAGCAATCAGACCAACGAACCAACCAATCAACAAACCAACAAACAAATTAATAAATAAATGGTATCCAAACTGGAAAGTTAGAAGTAAAATTGTCTTTGTCTGCAGATGGTCTGATCTTACATATATAATGCAAAAGATTCCACCAAAAAATTATTAGAACTAAGCTACAAATTCAGTAAAGTTGCAGGATAAAATATCAACATACAGATGTCAACTGTGCTTCTATACACTAACAGCAAACTATCTGAAAAAGAAATTATTAAAAACCCCATTAACAATTGCATAAAAAACAATAAAATTTTGAGGAATAAATTTAACTAAACACGTGGAAGATCTGTACACTGAAAGCTATACAATACTGATGAAAGAAATTGGAAAGACATGAATGAATGGAAAGGTAGCCTGTGTTCGTGGATCAGACAAATTAACACAGTCAGGATGTCCACACTATACAAAACCTTCTATACATTCAGTGCAACCCCTATCAAAATTCCAATGACATTTTTCACAGAAATAGAAAAGAAATCCTAAAATTTGTATGGAATTATAAGAGATACAAATAGCCAAAGCAATCCTGAGAAAAAAGAACAAAACTGGAGCCATCACACTTTCTAATTTCAAACTGTGCTACAAAGATATAGTAATCAGAACAATATGGTACTGGCAGTAACCAATGGAACAGAATTGAGAGCCCAGAAGTAAACTCAAGAATATACAATCAACTAATATTTGACAAAGGAGCCAAAAATACTCAATGGGGAAAGGATAGTCCCTTCAATAAATGATGTTGGGAAAACTAGATAACCACACTGAGAAAAGTGAAATTGGATCCTTCTCTTACACCACTCTCAAAAATTAACTCAAAATGGATTAAAGGCTTAAACATGAAACCTGAAACCTTAAAACTTCTAGAGGAACGTAGGGGAAATCTTAATATTGGTCTTGCCAATGATTTTTGGATATGACACAAAAAGCCCAAGCAACAAAAGTAAAAATTAGTAAGTAGGGTTATATCAAATAAAATTCTTCTGCATAGCAAAGGAAACAATCACAAAATGGAAAGGTAACCTATAGAATGTGAGAAAATGTTTGCAAACCATATATCATGTAAGGGGCTAACATCCAAATACATAAAGAACTCTCATAACACAATAGCAAAAAAATCTAATTAAGAAATAGTCAGAGGAACTGAATAGACATTTTTTTCCCCAAAGACGACATATAAATGGCTAGCAGGTACATGAAAAATACTAACATCACTAATCATGAGGGAAATGGAAACCCAAAGCACAATGAGGTATAACTTCACACCTTTTAGAATGGTTATCATCAAAAGACAAGAGATAACAAGTGTTGGTAAGGATGTGGATGTGCACTGTTGATAGCAATGTAAAGTGGTGCAGCCACCATGGAAAATAGTATGGAGGTTCCTAAAAAAATTATAAATGGAATGATCATATGATCCACCAATCCCATTTCTGGGTATCTATCCGAAGGAAATGAAATCAGGATCTTAAAGAGGTACCTGCACTCCCATGTTCATTGCAGTATTATTCACAATAGCCAAGACATCGAAACAATGTAAGTGTCAGTCAGCAGATGAATGGATAAAGAAGATGTGATACACACACACACACACACACACACACACACACACACACACACACACAATGGAATACTACTCAGCCATGAGAAAGAAGGAAAACTTGCCATTTGCAATAACGTGGATGGATCTTGAGGACATTATGCTTAGGGCAATAAGTCTGACGGAGAAGGATAAATACTGTATGGTCTCACTTACATGTGGGATCTGAAAAAAGCTGAACTCATAGAAACAGAAAGTAGAATGATGATTGCCAGGACTGGGATATGGGGGAAATGGGAGATGTCAAAGGACACAAACTTACAGGGCACATCTTCACTTGGAAGATGAATAGTTCTGAGGAGTCCAACGTTCAACAGGGTGATTATCGTTAATAATACAGCCTTATATACTCGAAAGTTGCGAAGAGAGTAGATCTTAAATGCTCTCATCATAAAAAGAAATGGTAACTATGTGAGGTGATGAAGTTGATAGCTAGTGCTACAGTAGTAATCATTTCACAATATATGTGTATTAAATCAACACATTGTACACCTTAAAACTTACACAATGTTTTATGTCAATTATTTCTCAGTAAAGCTGGGGGGAAACAATAAAAATCAAAATGTCACATTTACTTTTGGAGGAAAAGCAGCACCGCCTCCTGATGGCTGAATTTAAAGTCGTAACGTTGATTAATCCTCTCAGGACCCAGGTTCTAAGCCATTGCAGGTTCCAGGTTTGCCCTGAACCACAAGGTCACGCTAGAGCCTGGTGTGCTGCCGCCCCCTAGTGGTAAGTAGGGTGGCGCGGGACCCACTGCTCTTCTTCCAGCCTAAGGGGACCCAAAGCTTCCAGTCTGGAAGTTAACAAAGGCTGAAATTTGCTGAACTGTTGAAACCGTCTCCTCCCTTCAAGCCTCCCCAAATAATTGAGTCAGTAGGAGGAACCATCAGGCCCAGCACTGGGCGGGCAGGCTGAGATGTGGTCCCTCAACTGAGGTGCTGGATCTGAGCCCTTTCCTAGTCAGAGCCGCTCCCCTGCTTGCAGGGATGAAAAATGAACACGACATAGAAAGTGAGCAGGGAGGATCTTCTGGCAGGGACGCGTGTCTAAACTGTCTGGGCTTTTTGTTTGTTTGTTTTTGTTTTGTTTTGCTTTTGCAAGTGAATTTTGGCGACCATCTGTTTTAGAGGAGGTGTCTCTAGTGGACAGAAGTTTACCTATCCGTTGCTGTTTTGTTTGCCTCTCTTTCTACAGGGTATTTTGACCCAAATTCTCCTTCCGTCTCACCTTTTTCTTTCTTCCAACTTATTTTTCTCCCTCGATTCCACTGCTCTGATAGCTCTGAACCTCTGCACCATCATCTTTTCCAAGCCTAAAACCAAGACTCACGCAGCCTTTGAGGAGTGTGGCATAAATGTAGATATAGTTAAAATAAGCCCCAATTCTCCCTTTTTCTCCTCATCATTTGTCTCTGCCTCTCACAGATACACTTCGGTCCATTGTCACAGAAGAGGATAGATTCAGTGACATAAAGTGCCTTATAAGGGCTAGACCAACAGACCAAGGGGACACAGTATTGAGACTTAACTCTGCACAATGTGAAGCCTCAGGAGCTTATAGAATATAAACACCACCATTTATGAGACATATCCTGATTCTCCATGTGTTATATGTTAAAATAAGGAAAAAAATCTTAACGTTCCTTTACATATAACCAAATCTTCTCTGGCACTCCAAATCTCTCCCAAACCCCTGAACTCTAACACTTATTCTTCCCTGTGAATGGATGCTCTTTTCACACCCCTTGGGCTAAGAACCTCGTCCAGTGGGCAGGTAGCCTTTACGATGGCCCCTGATGATCCCCACCTTTTAGTCATGCCCCGCTTGTAATATCCTTCTCTCCAGTGTGGTCTGGACCTGGTGATTTCCTTCCAAAAATAGAAAGGTGATTCCCTGGACTTTCTAGAGTCTCTGTGTCCCTGTTGGGCAGGATGTCAGGGTTTCTTTTTCCAAGAACTGAGGCTGAGGGGGTTGGTGCCTTAGACTGGACATTTTATGTGACATGTTCGCTAAAGCCCCTGCACAGAAGGAGGGAGGGGTTGGTGCGAGTTGTTGGGGGTGGGGAGTGGGAAGGGAGAAGGATTGGCTTGAGACTTTGGGGGAAAATTCCATGTTGTGAGGCATCTGAAGTTTTCTGGGAACTGGACAATACTTCTGACTTTCTTCCTCTAGCACTATCTTCTATCTTGCTTCTTCATTTTTTTAGGAACTCCACTGCATTCCCTGCCCCTTGCCTCCTGCTTTTGAAGTGCTAATGAGGTAGAAAGCTGGATGGGTTTTTTAAAAAAGTTTTCCTGAGGTATAAATGACACCTCAATGCACATATTTAAAGTGTACAACTTATAGAAAATAATTTAAAGTGTACAATTCTCAGAATATACTTTAAAGTGTACAATTTGTGTTACTCAGGGCATTTTTCTAGACAGAACTAGAACAAATAATCCTAAAATTTATATAGAATCACAAAAGACCCAGAACTGCCAAAGTGATGCTGAAGAAAAAGAATGAGACTGGAGGAAAAACCCTCCCAGACTTCAGACAATACTCCAGAGCTACAGTAATCAAAACAGTGTAGTATTGGCACAAAAAAAGACATACGGATCAATGGAAGAGAAAAGATAGCCCAAAAGTACACCCGCACAGCTACAGTCAATTAATTTTTGACAAAGGAGGCAAGAATATACAATGGAGAAAAGACAGTCTCTTCAGCAAGTGGTATTGAGAAGGCTGGACAGCAGCATGTAAATCAATAAAGTTAAAACACTCCCTCACACCCTACACAAAAGTAAACTCAAAATGGCTTAAAGATTTAAATATAAGACAAGACACTGTAAACCTCCTAGAAGAAAACATAAGCAAAACATTCTCGGACATAAATCTTAGCAATGTTCTCCTAGGGCAGTCTACCCAGGCAATAGAAATAAAAGTAAAAATAAACAAATGGGACCTAATTAAACTTATAAGCTTTTGCACAGCAAAGGAAACTATAAACAAGATAAAAAGACAATCTACAGAATGGGAGAAAATATTTGCAAATGATGCGACTGACAAGGGCTTCATTTGCAGAATATACAAACAGCTCATACAACTTAATAAGAAAAAACCAAACAACCAATCCAAAAATGGGCAGAAGACCTAAACAAGCATTTCTCCAATGAAGACATACAGATGGCCAATAAGCACATGAAAAAATACTCAATATGGCTAATTATCAGAGAAATGCAAATCAAAACTACAATGAAGTATCACTTCACACCAGTCAGAATGGCCATCATTCAAAAGTCCACAAACAATAAATGCTGGACAGGGTGTGGAGAAAAGGGAACCCTCCTCCACTGTTGGTGAGAATGTCGTTTGGTGCAGCCATTATGGAAAACGGTATGGAGATTCCTCAAAAAACTAAAAATAGACTTACCATATGATCCAGCAATCCCACTCCTGAGTATATATCCAGAGGGAACTCTAATTCAAAAAGGTGCAACACACCAGTGTTCATAACAGCACAATTTACAATAGCCAAGACATGGAAACAACCTAAATGTCCATCGACAGATGACTGTATAAAGAAGCTGTGGTATATTTATACAATGGAATACTACTCAGCCATAAAAAAGAATCAAAGAATGCCATTTGCAGCAACATAGATGGACCTGAAGATCATCATTCTAAGTGAAATAAGCCAGAAAGAGAAAGAAAGACACCAAATGATATCACTTATATGTGGAATCTTAAGAAATGAGACAAATGAACTTATTTAGAAAACAGAAACAGACTTACAGACATAGAAAACAAACTTATGGTTACCAGGAGGGAGAGGGAGTGGGAAGGGATAAATTGGCAGTTTGAGATTTGCAGATACTAACTACTATATTTAAAAAAGATAAAGAGCAATGTCCTACTGTAACTATATTCAGTATTTTATAGTAACCTATAATGAAAAAGAATATGAAAATGAATATATATGTGTATATGTATAACTGAACCATTATGCTGTACACCAGAAATTGACACAACATTGTAAACTGACTATACTTCAATAAAAAATAATTAATACCCTAATATGCCATGAAATTGTAAAAAAAACAATTAAGATGGAAATCAGTTTCTATGCTATGAATGTAACCGCTTGGTCTAGAAAAAACAAATAAAAAATATAGATGGTCAAAACAAAAAAATAGTGTGCAATTTGTGACATTGTCACCACAGTCCAGTTTTCTCATGCCCTTTTGTGCTCCCTCCACCATGTCCTCCTCGTCCCACCTTCCCCTAGGCTACCACTGACCTGCTTCCTGTCCATATAGATTAGTTTGAGCTTTCTAGATTTTTATTAAAATGGTGTTTTAAAAAATTTGCATGTTGGAAAATGAAGATGTCTCTCTACTTTTTGCACAATTCCTCATCTACTTTTTCCTGCCAGGGTCAATTTGGAGGAAACTATGGAGTAGCCTTCTGGAAACTGTTGTATGGAAATATGTTCATTATTAAAGTATTTTTCTCTGGACCCCAAACCCACTTTTCTGTGCTCTTGTATTGTGATACAGGAGCTAGGACTCTGCAAGCCACATTTCCACTTTGCCAACTAGCTCCAAAGTAGGTTCTCCATTAGCAGAAGCTGGAGGGAGATGGCCAGGCTGGAGGGCAGAGCAAACACTTACTTCCTCCTGGCTACTTCCTGAGGATTTCCTGTTGCTTCCCACTGAAGCAGCATCTTTACCTCTAGAAGGGTAGTTCACCTTTTCATAGCAGCAACTGAATCCAGTTTGCTGTTTTTCCTAACACGTATAGAACCAGCTTCATGTCGTCCTCCCAGAAACACCAGCATCAGCCCATTCTCTCATCAAAGATCTGGTCCCAGCCCCACAGCCCCTCCAAGCTCAGAGAAAGTAGTGCCAGTTCAGTACTGCCCCTGCCTCTCCAATCTGGGTTTCAGCTCAGCAATGCCTTCCCTTTACACTTCAAAGTTTAATAATCCAGCCTCTTCCCTGTTTCCCCAACTGCTCCTGTAGTTGCTCTCTGTGATATCTTAGATTTCTCTTCCTACCCTTTAAGTTATGTATCTGATAACTTTCTACCTAGTTTCTAATTCTGTATTTTAAATTCTGTCTGTTCAAATGACTAGTGTGGTTTCTGTCACCTGCCTGGATTCTGAAGATTATGGGAACAGGCAGATGTATTTGTCATAACTCTTGTCAAAAATTTTCTTGCCTGGGATTGATATTTTCTTCTCCTTTTAAAGAAAATACACGAAAGGAATTGTCTACACAAAGAAATGCCATTGTGTTGGCAGTGGGTTGAATGGTGGCCTCCCCAAAGACATGTCCATGTCCTAATCCTCAGAGCCTGTGAATGTGACCTCATTTGGAAAAAGTCTTTGCAAATGTAACTAAATTAAGGATCTTGAGATGAGGAGATTGTCCTGGACTATCTGGGTGGGTCTCAAATCCAATGACTAGTGTGCCCTTATAGGAGTGAGGTGGAGGTTTTGACACAGATAGAGGAGGAGGCAAAGGACCATGGTGGCAGAAATTGGAGTCGTGTAACCACGGGTCAAGGAATCCTGACATCTACCAGAAACTGTGAGAGACAAAGAACGATTTCTCCCCCAGGGCATTCAGAGCGGGTACAACACTGCTGACACCTGAATTTCAGGCTTCTGGCCTCCAGAAGTGACTTGTGTCACTGACCAGCGGTGTGATTTTATGCGAAGACGGCCAACTTTTCCTTCTGATGATCTGCCTAAAATCTGATGGTGCATTCCAAGCAGAAGGGCCCTGAGTATCAATGGACATACAGTTCCCCCAAAAGGTCAGGCACAAAGGATACTTTCCATCAAAGAGTAACCTTCAAAATAGCAAACGCTATGCTCCAGCCGCTCTACCTGGAGTTCTTCAAAAAAGAGACAGACAAACGCAGGAACAAACGACGACGACAACTTTAATGCTATCCAGTCAACAAAACCACATCAACTTCGGAGATCTAGCAAGATGATTGGATTTTGGCCTGGATCTCATCAAGTCTCAGCTTCTGAAGTAATTTGCAAGCTGAGAAAAAGGCACCGCCCCCCTTGATAGCGTTTTGTTGTAAACCTAAGCTCCCAGGAGAGTATAAATTCACCAGGAAAGGGTCCTTGAGAACTATCCTCCTCTCTGCGGCCGAAGCGATGGCGCAGAACTTTCCTCCCTGCGTGCGCGAGGCCTGGGATTCTGCAGCGGAGTCCCAGAAATCGGAGATGCTGCAAGTCTTGAGCTTAGCGGACCTTGCGGACTGGCAACTGCCTTTCTATCCTAAGCTGGGCCACCTCTCTTGCTACCAGGAAGACTTGGATTGGGAATGCCTTTCCAGTCCCTGCGGGTTTCTGTGCACTTATTGCCCGAAACATGGAGCCCGAGCGCCGAGCATCGGCAGGCGGAGCGCCGGGAGGCCCGCCAGGGGCCCGACGCCCGCGACCCGCTACGGTCCGGAGCCACAGGCGCCCCAAGAAAAGGCGGTCGCCGCTCCCGCAGCCTCGGTTGGCAGGTGGCGCCGCTTCCTGGGCCGCCTAGTGAAGCCCGAGAACGCTGCCGGCGGGGACCCTTCCAAGCGTCGCCC
The DNA here is from genome assembly GCF_009834535.1 of Camelus ferus. NCBI lineage: Eukaryota > Metazoa > Chordata > Mammalia > Artiodactyla > Camelidae > Camelus > Camelus ferus. The sequence continues at coordinate 30,050,321 of NC_045698.1, read as the reverse complement.
TGCTCCTGCCCCCGGGAGGCAGCGGATCCCAAGCAGATTTCGAGGCTGGGGGCAGCGGATCCGACGCGCAGTGGCCCGGAGGACCCGGAGCTGCGAATGAGCCCCGAGATTTGAACTGAGCCCCTCACCGCCCCGGACAAGTGATGTTCCAGCCACATCTCTGCGTTTGCTCCAGAGATGGAAGTCCTTTGTCTTTAGAATTCTTAGTGAAATTCCTTCTCGGTACTTAATACTTAATAAAGGTGACGACAAACGATGTTAACAGTCCATTTTTCTTTCCCCAGAGGCCCTGGTTTGTCTTTTGGGGAAGACTAGGCGCACGGGCGGCGGTGGCCAGTACCAGTTCCCGCGCCGCATCCTCGGTCGCCGGGTTTTGCTCGGCACGGGCTGGACCCTGGGGTTTCCGATGGAAACAGGCATCCTGGGTGACGTGGGGAGGGGGCTGGGGTGGAGCGTGGGCTTCCGTCTGACTCCGCGACACCCGCTGGGCCTCCCAGAACAGCAGATAGGCCGCCCGCAGCCCCCGCTCCGTGGCCCTGGCCCTTCTTGGCCTAGAGTCCTTCTCGGGACCCTCCAGGCATCTGCCCGCGGCTCTGCTGCCGCCTCCACCGCATTTCCCCCACTCCTCCCTGAACTCACCCAGAAGTTCACCCTCTCCTCAGGGGCTAAAGCCCAGCTAGTCTCCCTAATCCCTCTGAATCTCCGCAACACTTTTGTCAGCAGCACCGGTCAGGAACTGGCTGAGCTGACCTGCTTCCAGATAGCCAGCGTGGAAGTCAAGGGGATAATGATCCTGGACTAGTGGCCTGGAAACCAGCGCCCCCTTCCCTGACCCAAAAGGATGGGATGAGCGCGCCAGGATCCAGCAGTGGACATGCTCAGTTCAATTCCTCCTCCAACTGGCTGTCTTTTCCAAGGTGCCAGACTTCTCCATCCAAAAGGGACTTGAGTTAGGGCGTTCACCCCTTCCTGGGGTTGAAAGCCAGCTCTTTCTGGAGTAAGACGCCTTTCCCAATGTGAATCACTGTATCAGGCTCAGCACAGGCCACGACTTAGAATCCTCCCAACTAGATGAAGAGGGTATTAATCTGCTTCTTCTCCTGGGCCTGGCATCCTGAAGCAATTTACACTGAAGGTTAACACCAACATCTAGATTTCAGCACCTTGTTTTTGATGACTTATAGGTCCAGCATTTGCCTTCCCTCTCTCCTCCACCTCCCTCTTGGCCCAGACATGCTATTACACTGTGTAGGAGAGTGAAAGTTTGGAACTTCACCCGTCTTGCTGCAAGGTTGGGGTCTGGAAGCAAGAAGTGGGAGCCAGATTACTCCCCTCCCTGTACTGGGTAGAAGCCCGAGTCTGGACAACCTCCAGGGACTGATCTGAGGCTCAGGGGAATGCTCTATTTCTGTGCAGATGGGAACCACTCACTGGGTGGGAGAGAAATACTGAGGACTCAGAGACTGTCTCTGCGCAGTAAGTAGTTTGGGAGTCCCCCAAAAAACTGCCTGGAGTTGACACTTGTGCTCCTCTCTGGTCCAAATTTAGCCCCAGGGAAGAGGAATACTGCAGATCAGGTGTCTGCATGGAAAAGTCACCAACCCTAGTGTAGGTGGTGATGGGTGCCCACAGGGCAAGGATCTGGAGTTCTGCCCTCTCTAAGACTACCTGGGTGGCTACCTCAGTGCTTTCTCCTCCAACTTCATTAGAAACACCCCCTTGAATTCAAGCCCTGTTGCTACAGTCACTGGCTTCCCTGTGTTCCAGTCCCCAGGGCATAGTTTGGGATTGTGCAAATATGACCATCATTTTTTTTAAAAATCATACATTGGAAAAATGTCTGTTCTTTATAATTTCTTGCTTATAGAAGTGGAATTCTGGGTTAAGAGCATTCATATTGAAATTTTTAATGCATATTGCCACATTGTCTTTCCAAAGATCCTTTCAAATTCATACACAAAAGTCCTGTTGGGAAGTTACTACTTTACCAACAGTAGAACAAATGAAAAATTTTAATGTAGGCCACTATGGTAGTCAAAGTTATGTCATTTTAAAAAATGACACTTCGCATTTCATTGACCTTAATGAACCCTGAACTGGGTCCCTGCTCCCCTGTCAGACACAAGCCCACCTCCCATCCCTTTTAATCCTGGCTCCATCCACACAAATCAATTGCACAGGCAGAGAATAAGGAAACAGGCTTTAATCATTGTGCACAATTGGAATTAACATAAAAAGCACGAATATTCTGAGTACATGTACAAGAAACTTCCTTAAGATAGTATTGATTCCCTGAAAAGACATTTCTTATTGAAAAACCTGTCAATAATTCAGGAATGAAAGGACAATAAGGATGTTCTGCACTACAAAGACCCTGAGGCTCATCCCCGAGCAAGGCTGGGGCCAGGGGAGAAGTCCAGACAGGCAGAATGAGGGCCTCCACTGGGGTGACTCCGTGACTCCAGTCCAGGGCATGGGTTGAAGGGTCGCCGTGAGGCAGGGCATAAGGCTGCCATCCTTCCTTCCTTTGCGGAGTTCCTGGGTTTCAAGCCTCATTTTTCAGCAGTCTCAGGGGGTGGGGATGGGAGTGGGTGGGGCTGTCTTGGGATCCTGGGAGGCAATCTGGCCGCTTGTCTGTCCACCTCCGCTGCTGCTGGCATCTCCTCACTGGTTCAGGCCCTGTTGAGCTACGCGGTCTGTAGCTTTGGCCTCTTCTTGGTGGGACTGTTGCTCCATCCCGGATGAGCCATTGGCTCCTGGGCTTGTATGTCTTGACAGCGTTTTTGGCTGCTCTCAACTTGGGAACCATCTGCATGCTCGGTGCAAGCACGAAGCGGCCTCCCACATGTACCATAGTGCCAGTCCCCCGTAAGACTGGGGTCATTGGCAGGAGGGGCAGCTCAGCACAGGGAAGTTCAAGAACCCAGGCCCAGGCCTGGTTCTGGGTTCAGGCCTCGTGGCATGTGGGGCTCTGGATGTGCCCACCTCCAAGACAGCTCTTCCAGGGTAGATGCTTGGGATTCCATCTCTTCAGTCTTCTTACTGGGCTGGGACTAGTTGCCTGTCTAAGCAAAGGGGCAAGTGATTCAGTCATTTACTGAGTGTGTCTGTCTTGTATAGGACATCAGGAAACCTAAGTTCCAGATAGGTGGGGATAGACACTCATTTACCTTTCAAATTGTCTTGGAGCCTCATGGGATAGAGGAGAAAATTGCATCTTTCTGGGAGACAATATGGAAATTAAGAGCGGTTTCATTGATGGAGTTAGAGGAGGGGGATGGGAGGAGAGGAAGTTCCCTGGGGAAAGAAGTTCAGTCCTGGTCAGTTCTATTCCTGCAGAAAAAACTCTCTACTCAGCAGGCAAGGCTGCCAAATTACACTTCACTTGAACGTCTAATAATTTAACAGCTCAGAGAGGACTGCCTGATTTTAGAGATGAGATTCCATGATGGCAGATCCTCGCCAGAATACAAAGCTAGTTTCAGCAGGAGCTGGATTGAGATTCCAGATTTTCATGCAGGCATATCAGGAAGGGAAACAAGTAAAGGAGTGATTAGGTAAGGGTAGGAAAAGGAGAGTGCTTACTTAGAGTTGTAATATTTCTATTTTTGTCTACAGTAGCTTAGTGGAATCAAAGGGAGATCTCAAGTTTGACCTGATTTTCATACCTAGACAACAAATTGAATTGAGTGAATGCCATGTTTTTTTTTTATCTTGTTTGTTGGTAGGACCCCTACCCTATTTTATATGACTGTGAATATTCTATCATTAGTGATTCTCATTTCTCTGCTTCCTTTCTTCCATATAATTTTTCCTGTTAATAACTATTGTACTTTTAATGAGTATTTTGGTAATTTTCAGTGTGGTACTATATAGTATTGTTTTGCATGCCTGTATATTCAATTTATGTAAAAGGAAATGTGTTCTCGTTAGACAGTTTAGATAGAAATGAGCACTGGGCAGGGAGAGAAGGGGAAAGGAACAACCCAGAAGATAACAGTGTGTCTGCATTCAGGAAAAGGGACTCCAGAAATTTTTACTTTCTTTAAATGAGGGCCAGCAAAAGAAGCCAGTTAAAATCAACATGCTGCAGCTGTGCATAAGAGGACCAGACACAACTTGAACCAATGAACCTGCCCCAAAGGGGATGGGCGTGCCAGAGCATAGGAATCTGAGTTGTCAATCAACCAGAGCACAAGGAACCTGAGCTGTCAATCAGCTCGATCACTCAAAAAACCTGAGCCCTTAATCAATCACCAAAAAAATGCCCCCAAGCCAAGATACAAAAATAGGAAAAACAAAGGAGCCCTGCCATTTTTGCTCTCTTGGATTGGCCCGCTCCCAATTCTCAGGAGTGTACTATCTTTTACTACCTTTTTACTTCACTAATGAAAAATCTTGCCTGTATCACGCTTTCTGTCTCTCATTAAAAACTCTTTTTTTTTTCAGGTGACTAAGAACCGAGGTAATTCTTATTTCCCTTTTCCCGGTAACAAAGCGATTCTTTAGGGTAGCAAATCTGGATTTCTTCGGGCCTGCAATTTTTAAATCGTAGCAAATTGTGGTTTCCGAACAGCGAGTCCCAGCAGCTCCTGGTTTGCCACGCCAGTGGAAGCGCCAAGGCCAAAGTATGCCCTTGGCAGAACCCTACCCCGCCCATGTGCCATCGCATTTTGGGCCGAGGACAGCTAGTGTCCACCTGATGCCCTCTGATGGTGGTGGGACGGTGAGATTAGCCCCGAGCCACTGTACCCCTTGGCTATTCCCTTAGTGTCAAGAGATGGGACTTTTTCTGTCACAACACATTTACCCCAGGTCTAGGAGGAAACTCAAAGTCATGACGTTATACGGTGGATTTAAAGTGAAAACAGGGACTTTTTTTTAGCCGTAGAAACGATAACTACCACAGGGGTGCCCAGACTGAAGGGTTTGATTAAAGGGATTTTCATTATTTTAATAAAGTTAAAAATTTCAACCCATAAAATAACATAAAATAAGTTGAATATCAAGTACATTAAATAGCAAGACAAGTAAAAATTTTAAATAAATAAAATGGAAGGTAGTAAAATGTAACGATACTTTTAAATTAAAAATAAAAGAATGAAGAGAAATCGAAAATAAATTATCCTCACACTGAGACGGTGTTTTGCTCTAAGGCGGCACCGGTCATTCCTCCACGCAGGGCGTTTTCGGGGTCTCAGGCTGCTCCTTTCTGAAAGCCGGCAGTTTCTCTTTGTCTGCACAGCGGATCGCTCTCTAACGGGTAATTTGTCTTGGGCCACAGCACCACTGTCGGCTGCTGCCAGTGCCAATCGTGTCTGCGGTTTCTCGTCCGCGAGGCGGCCAGCAGCGCGGAGCCCCAGCGGCCAGAGGCGGCACCGCTCCTTTTGCCCAGAGCGGTGGCTTCTGGTCTCTGCAGGGGCGCCGACAGCTCCCTGCGTTTTGCAGGGCTCCTTCTCTGTCGGGTTTGCTTATCGTTGTTCCCTTTCGGTTGTTTTCATGACTATGTTTTTTCATCAGAATGACTTATTCTGGTTCGCTGTGCTGTCTAGGATTTGTCTGAACTCCATTGTGTCCGGTTTCCTTTCGGCATCTCCGTTTCCTTTCGGCTGTTTTCCTCTGGCTACGGTTTTTCATCGGGACGATCTATTACCGTCCGTTGGCCGTGCCCTTGTAGGGCTTGTCACTGTTCTGTTTGGTCGGGTTTGCTTTCGGTTTCTCTGTTTCTTTTTTTATTTAAGTATAGTGAGTTTATGTCGTATTTTATTCCGTCTGATTTGCTTTTGGCTTTTCCATTTGTTTTCGGCTTGTGTAGCTCTGGTTACGATTTTTTCATCAGAACTGTTTATTTCGGTTCGCTGTGCTCTGTAGGGTTTGTTGCGGTTTTTGCATTCCTTTTAATTGACGTATAGTCAGTTCATGTCGTGTTTTATTCAGTCCGACCTGCTTTCGATTCTTCTGTTTCCTTTCGACTTAATGTAGCTCTGGTTACGATTTTTTTTTCCCATCAGAACGATTTATTTCAGCTCGCCGTGCTCAGTACGATTTATTCGTATTCCATTCAGTCTATTGATTTTTCTCATATTTCCTACCACGATTTTTTTGATGTCTGACTTGCCTCCGCCCACGGTGCATAAATACCAAGGCTCATGGCCCTTCTGAAGGCTTTGCCTCCTCCATCAGAGCAAAGGCTCGTGTCCTGCTGCTGGTCCGAGAGGTCAATTGCGATGGAGCAGCATTTTCTCCAGCCCAAGAAGGAGGCTTGGGATTGCGCAGAGTTGGAGCCAGAGCTGCAGCCTCCTGGCGGGAGCCCGGCAGATTCTGGGCCGTGGCCGCTTCCTTTCTACCCGGTACTGGGAGAGTCCTCAGGCCATCGCGGCGATTTCAATTACGAACTGCTTTCCAGTACTTGTCGGCGCCTGCCCTTTGTCTTCTTGCCAAACAGACCCTGTCCCAGAGCCTGGAGCACTTTGGAAGCAAGTGCAGCCCAGTTCACAGCCAGAGGAGAGAGGGACCCGGCAGAGGAACCCGACCAGCCCCCAACGGGACCTGGTGACAGAGAGCAGGACAGCAGGCCACCTTCGGAGCTTCACCTTCCTCCCGTCGCCGCTTGGTGGAGCCAGAATCCGCTGGTCTCCGGCTGTTTAGAGTGGATTGGTCGCTCCCTGCATGCCTTGACCTGTGGCTGCTGCAGGTTCATTTTTGGCGCTAAGGAGCCCTGAGATGGCAGCGGGAGTCTTTTGGGCACTTGACCCAGGAAAGGAGTCTAGGTTACAAAATCTGCCTCCTCAGGAAATAAAAATGCATTGCGACACAATATCAGAGTTCGTTGTCCATGTTTAGTTCTTGTTCCCTTTGAGTTTCTCGTTGCAGTTCTGGTCACTTAGCACTTGGCAGCTTCCTTACTGGACAGCCAACCCAGGGAACAAAAGTATATTCATATTTTCGCCCAGCCGGTTGTTTGTCTATGGCAGTAGCGTTGGTTCTGCTGAGTGGGATGTTTCTGGCTGGCTAGCAGCAGCGGCAGTCACTCCCTGTGGGGTTGGTACCGAGTCCGGATTCGTTCTGCTCCACACTGGGACAGGCCAATAAGTCGGGAGATGAGGTGTTGGGGCAAGGAATAACAGCTTTATTTGGAAAGCCAGCAGACTGAGAAGATGAGGGACTAATATTCTAGAGAACCATTTTACCCAAGTCAGAATTCAGGTTCCTTTTATACCGAAAAGGCAAGAGTGTATAGTTGATTGCAAACTTCTTGGTATTGGAATCCTTTGTTCTTGGAGCTGTCCAGGTAGGTCAGGTCATGGTGTTCCTGTAAACCTCCAACAAGACAAATGTTATTCTCTGCTCTGAAACCTTTCATCTCTATATGAATGGAAAAGTGCTTTACCATTAAAGGTCAGAGCCTTGAGAATGTATATTTCAGGTTACAGGAGACATTCTTTTAGGAAAGGTGCAGAACCAACATGACTAAGCATAGGAAACAGCACAGGGTTAGAGCTAAAACATCTCTAACGTTGTAGTTCTTCCCTAGTACAGGCGCTAGCTCGTAAGAGCCAGGGTCTCCGTTTTCTGGGTCTCTGATTGGTGGAACGGGAAGGCGGGTTCTTCATCCATCAGGAAGTGTTTCCCAAGAGAGCGCCAAATCTTGCCTGAAAGGGCCACACAGGTTTGGCGTTTTTTTTATTGGCAACACAGGTACTCCTTAAGCTTCCCTTGGCACAGCGGTAGTTGCGCCGAAATCGCCCTTGGGTTTCTCGTCCTCCAGTGCGACGCTAGTGCGGGGCGTGGCTGGGCTCTCAGCAGTAGGGCCCCTCAATTCTCCCCAGAGGTAACTGGGTCCTAGCACCGCTGGATCGCTCCACGCCCCGCCGGTCTCACAGTCGCAGTCCCTGGGCTGGCACGGAGCCGCTGTTGAGGTCTGCACTTGCCCTGGTTGTGAGGAGTCCGCGGCTCTTCCCTCACAGAACACGTTTGCATCGACTTGTTTTCTCGGTGGCCGCACGCAGCGTACATTCCTCCAAATCGGCTTTTTCTCGGTCCGCGCACTGTTAATTGCTCCTTGCCGGCGTTGCTTTGAGGCAGAACTACTCCAGGTGCTCCGGGTCAGCGTTTCGTGAGTGGCGGCTTGGATAAAGCACTGGTCAACGAGATTTCTCTAGCAAAGCAAGTCCGGATTCCGGACTAGTAGCGCTTCAGCCCCGCCTGCGATTTCTCAGCCTTAGGAATCTGGCGTTTTACCGTGAGCTCGAGATTTCTTAGTCTGAAGAAGTCCCGCTGGAGAGACTCCTTAGGGTAACAAGTGGTGATTTATTCTGGCCTGTGATTCTTTGTCCTAGCAAATTTCTGTTTTGGAACAGCAAATCTCAGCAGCTCCTGAGATGCCACGCCTGCCGAAGGGCCAAAGCGTGCCCTTGGCAGGGCGGGACCACTCCCCTGTGCCATCGCTTTCCGGGCTGTAGCACAGTTAGTGTCCGCCTGATGCCCTCTGACGGTGGCGGGACGGTGAGGGTACCCCCGAGCCACCCTACCCCTTTTCCATCCCCTTAGTGTCATGAGTTCGGGCTTTTTCTGTCACAACACACTTGCTCTACTTCTAGTAGAAAGCTCAAAGGCGTGATGTTTCATGGTGGTTTTAAAATGAAAAATAAGGACTTTTTTAAAACCTTAGGTCTAGTTTGGCAATTACAATGGGCTTGTCCAGACGCAGGGTTTGGTTTAAACGGATTATCTTGTACCTTTTCCAAAGGATTACATTTCTTTTATTACATATCAGATACATTTACAAAAAAAAAAAAAAAACCCTAAATTTACCTTTTGCTTATGTTTTTGAAATAAGGTGGATTTAATTTTGCTTAGGCAGCTTAAATGCTTTAGTGGGCTTAGGTGATTTTCAAGCGTGGTGTGTTGTATTTTCACTTATCATACTTCATTTTTACATATTTTAAATGAAAAATTTTGTATTGTTTTATGTGCATCTTTTAATAGTTATGCTTAGCAATTAATGTTTTAGCATATTAGCTTACTTGGAAATGATTTAGATATTCCAGGAACATTCATTATTTAACTTTGTATAAACTTTAATCTCACTTGTAGCTCCTTACATTACTTGTGTGTTACACATACATTTGGATTTGGTATTAGATAGTTATCAGTGATCTCAGGTTATCCTTCTTGCTGACAAATTTCATTAGAGATAACATGAGCTTATGTGACCAGTAAGTCCACATAGATAAAATTTTATGTTTGCTTTATAGTAACCTTCACAACTCTGAAAACATCTCTATTTTAACGAAACCCAAAAACTTAAAGTAGCTTAATTTTACCAAAGGGTATTACAAGTCATGTGAACTTGAAAAAACTTTTGGGTTAGTTTCTATATTTCTGAGAGTTTATGACATACTTAATTCATATAATTACTAATTTTTCTCTAGACAATTAAATAGATATCTTTAAAAATCATCACATATATATAATATAGTTATACATAAACCTTTAGATATACAGAAACACATACACAAACAGATATACACAGAGATATTGTAGCTTTCATTTAAAATTTTTAGCCATGTGTCAGGTGCAAGATACAAAACTCAAAAGATTAGCTCGTTCAAAATTGTGCTGTTGGGAGATGGAATAAGTTAAGGTTACCTGCTCAGATGGCTAAAACTTTCTACTAATGGTTTTTTATTTGCTCCACTATAAAGATTCTTTTTGGTGAAGCTATTTCTGGAGTCATTTTGTCTTTTAGAACCTTCCGCATAGAAATTAAAGAATAAATTCTATTGCCTTTCAGATTGTCTGAGATTCTCTCTTTTTAAGGACACCCTTAGACTGGTCTATCTTGTGTAAGGTAAAGGTTCCCCAAAGTGGCCACAGTAAGTACAAATATTGATGAAAATTCAATTAACAATCTAGTTAAGAAGAAAAAAATGAATTTTATTTGAGCCAAACTGAGGAATATAACTTGGGAGACAAACTCTTGGAAGTGCTGAGAACTATTTCTCCTGTTAGTAGTCAAAGGCAGAGTCATATACATTTTCTTGACAAGGATCCTACATCAAAATGATATGCTGACATTTTACACAAAGTTTACCAGAGATACATCGTCTAGGTAAGCACATACGAAGCAAGCAGTAAGTCACTATGACTACCTACAGAATTGGAAAGAATGCCTAATCTTTAAGAAGTTATATTGCTAGCATTGGAAGAAAGGGAAAAAGAACTTTGGGGAGCAGGCATTCCCATCTTTGGGGAGGTCTGGTTAGTGTGTGATGCAGATGCATTAGGAAGGAAGGGAGGAGGCCCAAACGGAGACAGAAGAGAAAATTTTATGCTTAAATTGTCTTTACCTGTCTTAAAATATAAATTTTATTTCATTTTCCCGTTTTGATCATTAATATTTAGATAGAAAGCCTTAGGTGAGCAAGTATTTGGTCCCCCAGTGATAGGGTGGTTACTTACCTACCCTGGATCCATTATTTCCCTCAGTCTTAATAACTCAGTTCTTTCCTTCCTTTTACAGAGTTTCAGCAGTAGAATACTTGTTAAGGACTGATAGACAGTTGTGGGTCAACAGACACTTAGATTATTATTTTTTTTTAAATCAGGTTCAAACCATACTTGTGTGGTGGGGTCAAAATTCCCTCTTTTGGTTGCCATATCTGTTTCTCTTCTTTAGTAGCAATTTCTTGCACCTGCAGATTGACATCTTTTACTGGATTAGCAGGGTGAACAGAGAGCAGTGGACATTCTCTAGGCTGAACGTGGTGAGTCTTTAAAGCTGCTCATTTGGCTACAGTGTCAGCAAGCTGGTTTCCATTAGCTTCCATAGTGTTAGATTTGGGATGCCCTGGTGTTTTAATAATTGCTAACTGTTTTTTGGCAGTTGTGTAATAGTAACTCTGCAACTTGTTTTTCTTTCTTTTCTTCTTTTCTTTCGGGGAGGGAGCTTTCTTTCTTTCGGGCTTTCGGCTTTCGGGAGGGCTTTCTTTCTTTCTATCTTCGGAATAAGGGAAAACACCTGAGACTTCCCACTTTCCCTCCCTCCCTTCCTCCTTCCCCTTCCTTCCTTAGTCCTTCATCCTTCCTGCCATTCCATCTTCCTTTTTTAGTTGTCCCGAAAGAGGTTAAAACCTCATTGTTTCATAGCATTCCAAAACTGTGTGCCACTCCAAAGGCATTGTGACAGTCCGTATAAATATTTGCAAACTGATCTTTAGCCATTTGAAAAGCTCAGGTTAAGGCAATTAATTCAGCTCGTTCTGCTGACTTTGTTTCTGGTAATAAGAGCTTTCTCTTACGTTTACTGTGGATGTTATTTCATGCCCAGGTTGATAATGCCCCTGCTCATCCTTTAAGTAGGACCCATGTGTAAATCAAATTAGATCAGCCTTATCAACAGGAGCTTCTTGTCAGTCATTCCTGGGAACAAAAAGATAATCTGTTATTAAGAGGCAATCATGGTTGTTTCCTTCTTGTAGTTCTTGCAGGGTTAAGGTTATTACAGCATACCAAGGTAACATTACTCTGTCTTCGGTAGATAAGAGAGCCGTTGCTGAAATAGCCCCTATACAAAGTGCAAGTTCTTTTGCTACTGAACCTAATTTAGTTTTAGAGCATAAAAGCAAGTCATCTACAAGCATTTTTTGCAAAAGCATCAGAGTAAGACAATAACTGTCAATAAATAACAAAAGACTTAAAAACATGGTTAAAGACCTGATTACAATGCAACTGTTAGGGAACATTGGCCATGTCTGTGACAAAATTTTAAAATAATAACTAGAATTATGACTGACAACATATGAGGACATTTCAAATTTGAAGAAGTTGATATAATTTCTAGAACATTTATAACCTAAGAAGTTGTGTCATTACGCACTTGACAATGCTTCCCATGTAATTTAACATACCAAATAAGTCAGTATCTCTTTGAGATGTTCAGGGGCCCTCTGAAGCATTCTTAAGCTAGCGAGGGGCAACAGAACTTCATTTAGAATTTGATTTGAGGAAGGTTGTCAAAGATATCAAAAGGTTTTAGACATTTGGCTAAGTAGGATCATAAGTCACTGTGAAACAATACTTAGTCATTTAACCAAAGTAACAATAAAAGATTTCAAAGGTAAACAGAGAAAACTACAACAGATAAGAGTTAGTAAAGAAACTTTATAATCGTTTTTATCAAAAGCAGATCAATATTTCAAGAAAACTTTGTCCAACTAAAAGAGGAAAAAAAAAGAAATTCCAGTTTTGCCCCACTTTACTTTTAATAGTAAAACTCATTTATTTGACTAAATTCAGTCTATTCTTAGTCCTGATCATGCACAAAACTTTTGTTCAGACTTCCTTTTTTAGATTTAAATTAAGTTTCTAGAAAATATGCTCCTTCATAACACAATCTTCCAATAAAGCACAAAATGTATTTATTAATAGTCTCAAATATATTTTGTCTCTCATCAGTAAGAGGTCAAAAGTAGGTAAAAATGGATTCCTTTAGCAATTAATGTTTGAGTATTTTATCTTATCAAAAATGATCTAGACATTCAATGAATTTTCATCATTTAATTTAATTTAGCAGAACTCTAAAGTTTCAAGTTACCAAAAACCTGGAGAAACTGTTTACAGGCAGATAGAACATAAAACATAATTATTTCTAAAGAGTTCACCCAAAAACTTTTATCTCATTTATCTCTATTTCACTACTTTTGAAAAAATCCTCATACCAAGTCAATTTTCTTGTTGACAAATTTTATAACAGATAACACGACCTTACTGATTTTCAGTAAATCTAGGTACAATAAAAGTATTATACTTAATGTTGATGATTCTAAGGACATATCTATATTAATTAAATCATCAATTTAATCTTATTTTAATAATTAAAAATTAACCCTAGGTCACATGGTACTTTAAACATTTTGGGCTAGTTTATGCTATGTTTAGAAATATTTTATTTATAAATGCTTACTTTTAAGTCAATTAATAAGGCTGTTTCATAAATTAATTTTGATAACATCATATGAAGGTAGAGACAGATCATATTTATAATGTACACACAAACATCAGCATATCTAGAAAGACACAGAGACCTCATAGTTTTCCTGCTTGAGTTTGAAAAAGCTTCTTTTCCCTTTTTCCTTTCTCAGGTTCTGCTAACTGAGCCAAAGTCGTATTCTCAGGCTATGTGGGCTGTGTTTAAATTTCAAGAACATAGTAAGAGTTTTAACTTCAAGCTTTCTCCTAGGAATAATTTATTCTCTCAGAGTCAGAATTTTGAAAACATGTTGTATCAAGCTGGCTTTCCTCTAACTGCTTATGGAAAAAAAACAAACAAACTTTGGAGTGTCAAAAGAGCCCCATCCTGGCCATTTAAGAGTTAAGTACTTGGGAATGTTGGCTTCATTCCAAGTGTACAGGAAGCCAGCTGGAGTTCCAGTGGGTGGCTGTACATCGGGGAGTTGTACAGACTTTGAGGCATGGTTTCCCATTATTAATTCGGTAGCCTAACTCTGATATGATCTGGACAAATTTCTGAGGGGCAGACCGAATGTGTGCCGCTCTGAGTCTAGCTCCCCAAGGAGCCACCCTTGGGTAGGTTTGACTCTCTAACATGTTGGTTTCTCCCTTCAGCAGTCTAAAACTGCTGTGGGTGCTTGGAGCACTAGGTGATCAGCCTTTGTATTGTGCATTCCCAGCAAGCAGAATTTACTTAATTGTTCTAGTGGGATCCCCTGTGGGACTGCTGCCTGTCGTGAGGATTGATCCTCACACACTTCCACAAGGTTCTCAGCAGCCTGAGAATGCCTTGTGGCCAGAAGGAGCAAGTGTCCCTTTTCTTCAGAGCTGAGCAGCCTCAGTCTCTCATTTCATGAGCAAACAGTTTATTCAGACCATGTATACACGATATTTCCAATTTAAGCCCATTTTAAAAAAGCCAGGTAACCCAGTTCACTCTAAAATTCCCCCTAGGTCCCTGCCTAGGAAATATCAGTACTCCCCTAGGACTCCAAGTCCCAAGAAACACAGTTTGAATAAAATTTGTGACATTATTTAAACTGTCGATGTCTGGATATCAGGAGAACTCACCAAAGCACCTGAGGAATACCGAGAAGCTAGTGGTGCTCAAAGGGCCCAGGCTGGCAGCAAGCAGCGGTTTGGGGTCGATTCCAGGTCTCTTCTGGTGGGTGTCTCTGATATCCTGCTAACTACGCCAACCAAGAAAATGTTTACAGGAAATTCAACTGACAATTAAGTTAATGAGCAAAAAGGAATTTTATTCAAGTCAAACTGAGGATTATAACCCAGGAGGCAGACCCTCAGAAGCTCTGAGGTCTGTTCCACCTGTCAAGAACCAGATATGCAGTTTTATAGATAAAAATGACATGCTGACAATTTACAAAAAGTTCACCAAAGATAGTGTCCAGGGAAACACATACAAAGCAAGCTGTAAGTCACTTTGACCCCTATAGAGTTGGGAAAGAATGCTAATATTTAAGAAGTTATATTGCTAGCTTCAGGAAGAAAAAGGAGAAGAAACATCTTTCCTGTGATTCAGGCACTCCCATCTTTGAGGAGGTCTGGTTAATGTGTGATGCAGATGCACACTGCACATTAGGGAGGAAAGGAGGAGACTGAATTAGGGGGAGGGAAGAAAGAGAATTTTGTTTAAATTTTCTTGTGCTACCATAAAATATACATTTTATTTCATTACAAATTATCTAATCATTTACCCATTTTCTCCAAAAGGCACAAGATTCTGGTTCCAGTTTTGGACCAAGTCGAACCTATCTTTCTTTGCCTTTGGATTCTCTAAGGCGTCTTAACTCTGTCAGCCCATTTTTCAACAGCTGTTGCAGAACACAAGGGATCACCCCTTTGAACAGAGTAGGGTGACTTACCAAGAAGCTTCCACAAAGGTCCCTCAGCAAGATCAGTGAGCTCCACACAAAGCAGGGAGAGCTGGGATCCCAGATTGGCCAGAAATCAGGGAGCCCAATGGGGCCCTGGGTGCAGGCACCAGTGACTCACCGGTCTCCAGGTTCTTCAGGTTTTGTTTGTTTTTCCCCATCCTACTTCTGATGACAAACATTTTTAAAAGAAAATTCAGAGAACTTTACTGAATAGAAATATTTTATTGAGGGAGAAACAAACTGTTCCCAAAGAAGATTTCAAACGGAAAGCTAGTATGAAGCTCAGAGGCTTGACTTTTCAGGACAGCTTGTAAAGTGAACAGGAGGAAGTTGTTTAACCTTTACAATAATTGGTTATTACAATAGGCATTTCAGAGAGCAGGGGATTGGCTAAAGTGATTATCTTATTCCATTTTAGGACGATGACTTAAGGTTTTATTAATTTTAATGATTTTCAAAGGCATTTACAAGAATAGCTTGAGTTAAATTTCCCCTGTGTTTTGCAATGAACTGGATTGCAAAAACAAAACTTTTGTTTGCTAGGGGAGTTTTCAAGCCTGGTCTATATTTTATTTCATTTCATCTCACTTCATTCATTTCAACTCTGATCCTTCTGGGCGCTAGCCTCGCTGAGTTCTCACTGTCCGCAGTTCTTAGGTGGTAGCACCCTTGAAAGGACCAAAACGGATATTTGCTTTTGACCACAACAGGACTCTGTGCCAGGCGTGTCTTGCTGGTCCGGGCACCGTTAAGGTGCTTTGTGTCAGCACTTTCTGTCGCGGTCACCACCCCACCAACTGCACCAGACCGGCATTTTCTTAGAATTTTCCACTAGAGTCACAGTGGTGCTTTCCCGGGGTCGCAGCCTCGCCGCCTTCCCCAAACCCCCGCAGTGGGTGGCTGGCAGCAACGCGCTCGCTTAGAGCCGGTTCGATTTAGCGAGTTCCGCCTTAGCGATGGTTCCCATTTCACTCGCCTACGAATCGGGGTGTGCCTGGGAATGCGATTTTCAGCGTGAAATCTATAAAATATTCTTTTTGCCTTTCCTTCTTTTTTTATTGGGGTAAAATTGGCATGTAAATTTCAGGTGTACAACATTATGATTCCACATCTGTTTTCATTACAGAGTGATCATCCCTGAAAGTCTAGTTACCATCCGTCATCACGCACTTGACCCCTTTCATCCATTTCAACCGCCCTCCAAGCCCTTTCCCCTTTGATAACCTCCAATGTGCTCTCTGTCTGAGTTTGTTTCTGTTAGTTTGTTCAAGGTTGTTTGTTTGTTTGTGTGTTTGATATTCTACATGGAAATAAAAGCATATTATTTTTTTTTTTTGGTCTCTTACCTCCTGACTTATTTCTCTCAGCATAATACCTTCAAGTTCCAAACATGTTACAAAGGGCAAGATTTCATTCTTTTTATGGGTGAATAGAGTTTCATTGCATGTGTATATATACACCAGGTCTTTTTTTTTTTTTAAATCAACTCATCCATGAGCGGACACTTATGTTATTTTCATATCTTGATTGTTGTCAATAACGCTGCTATGAACATCGGGGTGCATCTAACTTTTCAAGTTAGTGCTCTTATATTCTTCAGATAAACATCCCGAAGTGGAATAACTGAATTGTGTGATAGTTCTATCTTAACTTCTTGAGGACTCTTCATACTATTTTCCAAAGTGGCTGATCCAAGTTACACTCCCACCAACAGTGTATGAAAGTACCTTTTTTGTCACATCCTCAGCAAAACCTATATTTTTTTTTTTTGTCTTTTTAAGGATAACCATTCTAACAGGTATGCAGCAATGTTTTATTGTGGTTTTGATTTGCATTTCCCTAATAGTTAGAGATGTTGAACATCTTCCATGTGTCTATTGAGGTCCTCTGCCCATTTTTTAAATCCTTTGGCATTTTTGTTGTTTTCAAGTTGTACGAGTTCTTCATATATTTTGAATATTAACCCTTGATGGATATGTGATTTGCAAATATTTTCTCTCATTCAGTACTTTGCCTTCTCATTTTGATGGTAGTTTCTTTCACAGTGTAGAAGCTTTTTAGTTTGATGTAGTCCCATTAATTTATTTTTGCTTTTGTTTCCCCTGCTGTTTCTAGACTTGAGAAAATAGCTGCCTGCTAGATACCTTGCTGTTTCACAGTCTCAATACTGAATTACATAAATTAGCAATTGTGTAAGAAATTTTGCCATCATAGACGTATGAAAACTCCTTTTGCTTGCTTGATAGATTCTACAAAAATTCCAACATCCTTCTTTTTTTTTTTTTTTTAATATACCCTGGGTTCCTGCTTTGGCTGTTGTGGAAGGACAAGGAGCTGAGGCAGGGGTGGCTGGTGCCATGCAGGTTCAAGGCAGAAAAAAAAAAAAAAGGAAAGAAAGAAAAAGAAAACTGAAAAATGGAGCACACACCCCCATTACTAGAAATAGTTATAGGTAATGGCAGCAGCAATCTATGCTAGAAAAGCTTTTTCTCTAACAATGAAATGGATAGTGAAATACTGCAAAGACCCCAGCTTTCTACCAGCAAAGAGCACTTCTATGGTATTCAGCATTGCTAGTCAGCTTCATAGCCAAAAACAACCTAAGACCATAATTTTACATATTGCTAGTACACTGTTTAGTACCAAACTTATTCTACAATATTTAATAAAAGACTGGTGTCTAGATGTATATTATAATTTAAAATGTAGGGAATTATAAAGTGACAATAAGAGCTTGCCTGATAGAGTGTAACACTGTCTGCTTGGTCTATAACAGTCCCAGTAATCAATCATTCCTACTACTGCTACTTTGGATAGAGTACACTGTGGCATATTTTGGTGTCAAATAAGTTTTGCAAAGAAATTTGCACACAAAAGGGTAGAGTGCATAAAACTCTGAATTTTAGAATTGCTAAAGGAACCGTAAAACTGGGTTACATACTGATTGAGGCACAATATCCAGTCTGCAGAGGTGGCATATGGAATCCTGGCAGGGAAAGGTGGGTGGGGATGACAGAAACTGGAGAGATGAGGCGGAGGGATTGTGGGAAATAATTCCCGAGGGAGGAAGCCCCCGCTTTCAGGGACTTGTGAGCTTAATCCCAGTGCAGGGTTTTGCCCCCAGAGAAAGCACAGCAGCTGAGAGAGTCTCAGATAATTGTAGTTAACATTATTCAGCACTTACACTTTGCCTGACATTCTGTCAGCGCCCCTTTTCAACCCCGAATTTGGTGGATGCTATAGATCAACACCATCCAGGAAAGAGAAGGCAAGGGCCTTGGGGAGCCGCCAGTTTGAAAGTGGGATATGAAGCAAGCCTGATCTCTCCAGAATCTGGCCGCAGAAACTCCACACTACAAAGGACAATTGCTGGCTTTCCGGTGTCCAGGTACCAAGGCCTTCCCACTCCACCCCAGCTCATTGCCTCCAGGTCAGCTCGGAGGTGCCAGCTGGAAATCAGGTTTCTGTCGAGTTAGAGGAAGGAAGGACGCGCCCAGGAAAGTGCCTAAGGGAAACAGAAGCTCTGCACTGCTGGAGGCCAATGCTTCTAGATGCCTTTGGGCAGCAACAGTCTCTGGAAGACTGGGAGCAACTGGTTGGTGCCGCAGGTGGACTGGGAGGGAAAAGGGCCAGGGCAAGGGAGCAGGAGTGTTTCTCGGGCTAAGTGGAGTTCTCAGGAATGCTGGCTACTCTTTGCTGGATCTCTTGGAGCCCAGCAATTGTGACTCTGACAATGGCTCTGCTGGACCCCTGATCGCCGGGTATGCCCAGGAGACCCCACCGACTTTTCCCCGCCCAGCAAATCAGGAGACAGAGGGTCCCGCGCTAGGACGGCACCAGACACTCCCTCCGCTGCGCCTCCTTGCTTCCCCCAAAGCTAAAGTGGAAACACATGAGAGAGGGAAACGTTGGAATTTCGTATAATTTATTAAGTAAGCGAAAGAAAAACTCACAAATGTCTATGAAGACAAATTCTTATATGATTGCCAAACTGAGAGGTGTTATTGTAACATCTGTCGCAGGGGATCATCTAATGAAGGATCTCAGCGGAGATGAGGGCTCTTGGGCCGAAACGCTGCAGGGGAGGCAGCCCAAGTTCTTGGCGACAGCGCATTGGTCCGCTGCCACTTGTCTTGAGACTTCGAGTTGTGTCTCCCCAGGCCAGGAGGAGGGCGATGCTCCAGATGGGTCTTTGAGGTCAGAGGTCTCGGGTTCCAGATTTTGGGTCCTCGATGTTGGAAGACGAGCCCAGAGAAGCTTTGGGGGCGGGCGGCGGCCGCCTCTCCTGGGGGCGCCTGTGGCTCCTGGCGTGTCGTGGTCATTGGGTCCGGGGCGGGCGGCGAGGTTCTCTGCGCTCTGGGTCCGTGTTTGGGGCAGTAAGCGCGCAGAAGCCCGCAGGGGGTAGAAAGTAGTTCCCGATTGAAGTTCTGGTTGTCCCAAGAGAGGTGGCCCAGCTTAGGATAGAAAGGGAGCTGCCATTCCTCAGGGTCCGCTAAGCTCAAGATTTGCAGCATCTCTGGTTCCTGGGACTTCTCTGCAGAATCCCAGGCCTCCCGCACGCATTGAGGAAAGTTCTGCTCCATCCCTTCCGCCACCGAGAAGGGGGAAAGTTTTCAGGGATTCCCTTCCTTTTGAATTATTATTCTGGGCTCTTATGCTTCCAACTAGAGGGTATTAGGGTGGATGGTGCGGTTTTCCTCAGCTTGGTAATTGCTTCAAAAGGCGGGACCTGCGGAGATTAAAGGAAAATCCAATCATCTTGGATGGGACTTTTCCAAGTTGAATTGATTTTGTTGATTCAGAGAATTAAAGTTTTTGTGCTGTTGTTGTTTGTTTTTAAAAGAATGACAGGTAGAGGGGCTCTGTCAAGACAAGTTATTTGGAAGGTTAGTCTTTTATGAAAAGTATCCTAAATGCCTGATGCTTTTAGGGGAACTGTATACCCACTGATTCTCAGGGCCCTTCTGTTTGGAAAGTACTGTCAGATTTTACCGAGATGATCAGAATGAGACTTTGGCCATCTTTGCATGAAATCACACTGCTGTCAGTGAGACAAGTCAGACTCACACCCTGGGCTTCTGTTGTGGATTTCTAAGTCAAAACATTTTCAGAATTTCAGTCAACATGTAGGAGGGGAGGGATCAAGGTCTCGAGGGAGCCAGACACAGACCGTTTGGGTACAAGTTCTATCATTTCTGTAAGACTCAGCTAGTCATCTGGCCTCTCTTGCCTTCACATTTTTACCTGGATGACAGCTAAAATTTAATGTTTTACAAGGTAGCTTTCATGATTAAATTGGATAACAAAGGCCAAATAATTAGATACCCCAGGCAGAAAAGAAGTTGTTCAATTACAATTATTATTTTCATTATCATTCTTAGTGAGATGATCATGGACATAAACATAACATCAATGAATAACAAACCCCAAATGCTGTCTTTTTGTGTGTGTTTAATCTTAGTGGACCGCTTTTGCCTTCTTGTGTCAAATCGATAGTGAAATTGCATTCCTTTACATCCTTCCTCAGATGTTCAAACACTCTACTCTGTTGGCAAACATGTCAGTGCATCCAAGCCTAGATTTCCTTCATCAGTCATTTATCTATCTAAACAAAGTCAGTTTAATTCGAAGAGTTTTAAATGAGCACATTTTGACAGTCTGCCACGAGCAGGGTGCTGTGATGGGTGCTACATACACAGAGCTGTAGAACTGGCTCCTGCTTTGGAAGGTCTCACTTCTAAGGGGAGAGCAGAGTCCCAGTTAAGAGACCATGAAGACACAGCCAAATGTTGTTTCCTATGGTGGTTGACTTGATGGCAGGAATGAAAACTCTAAAGTTTAAGATGTTTTAGAGGACTCCCAAAAAGCCAGTCTTTTTGCACAAGGTGAGGAGAAAAGACAATGGTAGGGATAAAAGTGAGAAAAAAGGAAACAGAAATAAAGAAGACAATCAAAACCAAAAAATGAGAAATAAGTAAATAAAGAAAGTGGATGCAAGTATGGACTACACAAAAGGCAGAGGGTTGGAAACTCTGGTCAAGACAGCCAATAGAGGGAGGTTGAAGGGGTTCATTGGAGCAACTTGAATCTTTGCAGCTGACTTGGGGGTATGAAATAATTCAAGGCAGAAAGCTCTGCTGGGCCAGGTTTAAGGGAAAGACAATGACTCTGTTCCCTTTGAAGTCTCAGCAGTGAGCTTATTGGCTCTGGTGCTGCAGAACCTTCTCAGAGAGTTGTTTGAACACCACTAATTTCCCCCAGAGGGTCAGGGGCAGCTAGCCTGTGTTATAGCTGCACCAGAAAGAAGCCCCTACAGTGAGAACCAGCAATGTGGTCAGACTGCAGATGACACCAGTCACCAACAAAGTGGGGATCACCTGATTTCAGACAAGGTCTACCCATTATTACATGTAGTTGTGATGTCTTAATATCTCTTTTAATCTGCAAAATTTCCCCATCTCTTTTATTTTTCCCTTTCATTTTTTTCACAGAAAATGGTATAATAAGCACAATGTCCTACCTATTTTTTTAAAAAAATACTTTTCTGAGTATCAAGAATAGGACCATTCCACTGACACTGTGAGCCAGCAGGGAGCAAACTCATTCTTCACTTTTGGGCATGTGAAACAGCAAGGTGTCTACCAGGTAGCTGCTTTCTCAGGACAAGAATGAGGGGATTTCAAGATGGGAAGGAAGAAAGAGTATTTCGAGGATTCCACAAGTGATCATTGAAATTGATGTGCAATGATGTAGATGGATTTGAATAAAATCAGTCCATTTCTATACCAACAATAAGTTTTCATCAGTTTTTAGGGAAAAGGGTGGCATAGGAGAATATAGATTTGTGAGGAGAGGTCACAAGGATACATGTAGGCAGGGATGGGCTTCCCCTGCTGAGAGACAGCAGTGAACTATTAGGGTCACCGTGTCCTGGCCACTCTAGTAGTCAAAGTTATATGTCATTGCTTCACTTTGCATTTGTTTAATCTTATTGAGCCCTGACCTGGGTCCTAGCTCCCCTTTAAGGCACGGGCCCACCTCCCCACCCCACCCACTTCGAATCCTGGCTCCACCCACTCAATCAATTGCACAGACAGAGGATAAGGAAACAGGCTTTAATCATTGTTCACAACTGGAATACACAAGAAGCATGACAATTCAGAGTAAATCTACTAGAAAGGTCCTTAAGATAGTATAGATTCCACAAAGAGAGATTTCTAATTGAAAAACCTGTCCATAATCCAGGAAGAAAAGGACAAGTAAGGAATGTTCTGCACCAGAGACTTCAAGGCTCAACCCCTAGCAAGGCTGGGGCCAGGGGATAAGTCCAGCCAGGTAGAATGAGGGCCTCCATTGGGGTGACTCAGTGACTCCAGTCCAGGGCATGGGTTGAAGGGTCGCCTTGGGGTGAGCACAAGGCTGTGATCTTTTCCTTGTTGAGTTCCAGCCTCAGTTTTCAGCAGCTTCGGGGTTGGGGTGGGAGGTGGCCTGTCTTGGACTCCTGGGAGGTGATCTGGCCACAAGTCTGTCCACCTCCGGTGCTGCTGGCATTTCCTGGCTGGTTCAAGCCCTGTTGAGCTGCGCGGCCTGTAGCTTTGGCTTCTTCTTGGTGGGACTGTCGCTCCATCCTGGATGAGCCACTGGCTCCTGGACTTCTGGGTCTCGACAGCGTTTCTGGCTGCTCTCAACTTGCGGACCGTTTGCATGTTCGGTGCAAGCACGAAGCGGCCTCTCACATGCACCATAGTGACCGTCGCCGTAGAACTGGGGGCATTGGCAGGAGGGGCGGCTCAGCGCCGGGAAGTTATCCAGAGCCCAGGCCCAGGCCTGTTCTGGGTTCAGGCCCCGTGGCATTTGGGGCTCTGGATGTGCCCACCTCCAAGACAGCTCTTCCAAGGTGGATGAGTGAGGTTCCATTGCTTCAGTCTTCTCACCAGGCCAGGACGAGTTGCCTGTCCAAGCAAAGGGAGGAATGATTCAGTCCGGTACTTAGTGCACATTTTACAGTGTCTGTCTTGAACAGGGCGTTGGAAACCCAAATCCAAATAGGTGGGGATAGACACTCATTTGCATTGCAAATTGCCTCGGAGCCTCTTGGGGTTGAGCAGGAAATTGCATCTTTCTGGGAGGTGCTAGGAGAAATTACGAAAAGTTCCGGTGATTAAGTTAATGGAGGGGGTTGGAAAGAGAGCACGGTCCCTTGGGAGAGAGGTAGATTCCTGGTCGTTTCAATTTATTGGAAAAAGCCTCGCTACTTGGGAGGCACTCCTAGGCAAAGTCACCCAGTTATGGAGTAGGAATTTCAAGGAGCACCACCATTCCGAACCCAGGAGCGCTCGGAGCATCCTCTCACGGCAGGGGAGGTTGGTTTCCGGGCCAGTCCAGGGTCATTATCCCCTTAGCTTCTACACCAGCTATCTGGCAGCAGGTCAGTTCAGCCAGTCCCTGGCAGGCGTTGGGCAAGAAGGTTGCGGAGAGTCGGAGGAGTAAGGGACACTTGTTGGGATTAATTATCGCCTGAGGGTAAACTGGATGAGTTCAGGGAGGGGTGGGAGGAATGCGGCGGATGCAGCCGCAGAGCCGCGTGCAGATGCTCAAAGGGCGTGCCTGCTGTTCTGGGAGGCCCAGCGCGGGTCGGAAAGTCAGATGTAAAGGCCACGCTCCACCCCATTCCCTTCCCCAACCCATCCTCCTCAGCCGGTGTGCACGGGAGACCCCGCACCCAGCAAAGCCCAGAGACCGAAGAGCCGGCACCAGCCACCGCCGCTCGGGAGCCTCGTCTTCCCAACAGGCAAACCAGGGGCTCTCGGGAAGAATAACGGACTGTGACACCGTTTGTCGTCAACTTTATTGAGAAGCGAAAGGGCAGTTACTATTTTCGGAGTTCACATTGTGTTAAATGTATGCCTAAGGGAGCGGGCCATTAAAGACTGATATGGTGGGTACTGTAATTGAACTACATTTTCTTAATGAGGAAAATGAAGCAGAAGGGATCAGCTCACTTCTGGAAGGCACTATTGAAACTCCATGGGTTTTGATGATTGTATCAAGCAGGTAGGGTTGTGGGGTGAGAAGGGTCTAGTTACTGACAATTTCCATAGGATATAGAAAGCCTCTCTGTGCTTCAGACAAGCCTGGACAAATTACACTCAGTATTTCTCATATCAGAGAGGCATTGCCTGATTGTAGAGATTGAATTCCATGAGATTAGATCATAACCCAAGATCACACAGATAGTTCCTGCTGGACTGAGAACATAGGTCCTCAAGCATATGTCAGGTAGGGGAATTAGCACAGGAATAATTAGGCTGGATTGGGAATAGCAAAGACTTGTGCCTACCTAGAATCGTAATTTTTCTACGTTTGTTGATGCTAGATTACCTGAATCAAAGGAACATTCAAAATTGCTATGACTTTCATACCTAAAGGCAACTGGGTTGAGTTAATGTCACATTTTCTATAGTGGTTTTGCTGACCCCTATCCTCTTTTAGGTAATTATGTGTATTCCATTCTTAGTTATTCCCCTTATTTGCTTTCCCTCTTCCACTGCAATTCTTCCCATGAATATTTTAAAATTATATTCTTGTGTCAGACTTGTAATATGTGATTTATTCTTTTGTGTGCTTATATTTTCAATTTATGTAAAAAGTATTGGGTTATAAATGTTATTTTATTTATTAGTTCAAATTTCTTGCAAATTTCTAAGATCTTTACATGGATGTTTGATCTGCTGCTTCGAAGTCTAGCATGTTAGCATTTGGTGCATCTCTGCCACCTTACCTACCTGCTGTCCCCAGTGGATGCTCAGATTGCCACTTAGTCACCATCACCATATATGATAGTCCGTTACAGGACCTGAGAGAGAATTTCTCTAGGACATGTACCCATGAACAGAATTTGCCATGGAAAAGGCACAAACCTAACTTTACTGAGTTTTGCCAGGTTGTTCCTTAGGATGAATGCAGCATCTACCTTCTAATAATAGCACATGAGGATTACTCGATACATTTCCCACAAACTTGGAATGATCCCAAATTCTAACATTTGCCAGGGACCGCATGGTTCTTTAGAGAGCAACTGTGGTGGTGGCGCAAGTTTCAGGGTTTTCTGATTTCTGACAATCTCTCTTGGTGAGTCAGTTTGCCTGTTTCTTCTGAGAGTTATTCTCTGATGGTCAGTCTAAAATCTGTGTTCACCTTACTATTGGATTTTAAGTTTTCTTTATCTCCTAATAAATCCCTTTATGCTTAAACTATTAAGTGTATTCAATTTCTGTTGCTAAAAACCAGGAAAAGAAGCAACAGTGACAAAACATACAGCTTCATACTTTTTAAAGCTTATTGCAGTCCCTTTACTTTTTAACAAACTTGATAGAATGAATCTAGATTTTTTTTTCAGAAAATATTCAAAAATTTAAAGGTCTTTTTTTTCTTCAGGATATTTTGGGAATGTTATTTTGACATTATTCATAGTTTTTAGATGAGAAAAAGGTAAACATAAAAGAAAAAACTCCCAAATTCATCTATTTCATCTTTAAAATTTAGTTTTCCTTTCTTAGAAGCCCTTCCATTAAGAATTAAATGTTATTTAAATAAAGACATTTTGATCCTTTATATATGTGGTAATTTCATAAACATGTATCTTAACACATATCTTAGGACAGGAGCCAGGAGGGCTGCATCCCTGGACCTCCTCTGATTCTGGTTGGGTGCCTGCTGCTCTAGACCAGAGAGATGAGAGTCTGAATGTGGCCAGGGTCTGGGAGTGGTGATGGTGGTGATGGGGTCAGGTGGACAGGGCAGAGAAACTGAAGACCTAAGAGCTGTTCCGTAACTAAATCCACAAGGAAAAAATTCCAAGCAGAAATATTTCCCACTTAACTAGATTCCTGCCTCACTGCATAACCACTCCCAGAGTTGCCCAGATTTTAAGGGTAACTTTGAGGCTGACAATTGGCACTACTTTGCCACTGGCCAGGTTGAACATCTTCCACTGCCATGCCTAGGACCAGGAGGAGAGGACCTGCTGGCAGGGCCACAGTATAGCTCAGAATCAGTTTGTCCCAGCTCAATACTTTAATTCACGGTAAAGTAAGAAAAGGCACCTTCTCACGCATGTACTCTGTCCTTTTCTCCCTCTTTTCTCCTAACTCTGCTGTGGAGAAAGAGAACAAGACGTCTACACAGTCCTATTAAAACCAACATTTATTGTCTTAGTAAATGAAGAGACATTTATAAGTGAAAAGTCTTAAGTGTCTCTAGAAGATGAACAAATAAAAGTTCCCAGTCTAAAATTTCAGTACTTTTAAGACCCAGTGGTCATAGCTCAGGGGTTCAAAAGCAGCATGTGCCTGGGGTCGGGGACGAGGGCACCATTCCTGAAGTCCTCGCTGCTGAAGATCTCAGTCCCCAGCTGTGTGTGGCCAGAGCTGAGTGGATCTGGCCAAGAGAGGCTGCCAGGGCAGGCATCTGTCCATGTGCTCTGCAGCGCTCTGCTCTCCTGGGGTGGACTCTGACTCCTGCTCGCTCTTTGGTGTTGACTCCTAGGCAGACAGGTTTAGATCTGGTTCTAAATTGGTCTGGGCTCTATACAAGTGTCTGTGCCCAGGGCAGGCCCAGCTCAATAGCCCACATGGTGTGGAAAGCAGTTCCCAGTTGAAATGTGGATTGCCCCACCAGGGCTCCCCCAGTCTGGGGTAGAAAAGGAGTGGCCATGGCCCCAAATCTTCTGAACTCAGAGACAAAGACACCTGGGGTTCCAGAGCTATTTCCACAGAATTCCAAGCCTGCTTCACACAGAGGCAAAAAAGCTGGGGCATGTCTTCAGCCTCTAGATCTGGAGACTGGAGAATCTGGGCTGAAAGAGGAGGCAAAGGACTGAGCACTCATTCAGCATGGGAATTTATACTGTTCAGGCTCTTGGGCAATCCCAAATTAGAGTGCATTAGGTAGGGTGGTGGCATTGCTTTTTGAGACAAATTGCTTCAGATGGCTGAGAGTGATGATGTTAAGTCCAAAGTGTAATCCTATCGGGTGCAATTTCATAAAATTGAATTGGAATCAGTTCAGTTATTAATTGGATTAAAGTTAAAAATAAGAAAGGCTACATATGCGGTTACTGATTAAGAAAAGCCAGATGCTTTGTTTCCTTTATGTAATGTCTGATGTTCACAGCACCTCTGTCAGGCAAGTGTCCTCTGCTTGTCCAAAGGCTTAAATCATTACCAAAATCAAAGCACAAGTTATGCCGGAGCTGAGATGGAAATGTGAGAGGAGAAGGTTTCAGTGGGGAGGACTGTTTGGAGAGGAGATGGGGACCGAAGTAATTGACCAATTCTCTACTCTTCACGTGGGCTCCCAACTTCCTGTCTGGGTCCTCTACTTTGAACTCCTAAATTCCAAGGATTGAGAGGAGAGAAGGCAGGGAGGGAAGGGAAAGAGGAGCTTTAGATATCAAACGATTAAATGGTTTGGGTTCCAATCTTGTTTCCTCCTTTACTAAATATATGTGATTATCATTTAAACTTTCTAAGCTGCAGTTAAAAAAACATCTATGAAGTGAGGACAAAACCCCCACTAATTTCAAAAAGTAGCTTTGAGTATTTAAAAAATAATATAGGTAAGGTGACAGCTTCTCACACAATATAATGAATAACCTTTGTGAGGGTATAATAATTATTATTTGATCAACACTGTACAATAGAAAGATAATCCCGGTGAAGAACAAATAGAAAATGTGGCTTTTAAAAACATCCCTGCTGTAAGTATATTGGATCCACAGTTAAACTGTAACAAGTACTGCTACCCTCCATTTAGCATCTTCCATGACTAATTCTCCGATGTCATAAACTTTGCACGATTGATTTAACAAACATATATTGAGAGCCTGCTTTTTGTCAGGTGTTATGAAAAGAGCTACACGTATAAGGACAATGGAGGCTCATTCTTCCTCTCCTGCCTGAAGCAGGGGCAGAATTCTGCAGTCCCAGAGCTCCAGCCTGAAAGGGCTCAGGGGCTGCCGGGTTTCTCCACATGGGAAACCGCTTTCTGAAAGAGCTCAGAACAGAGAGGAAGGTGGGTGCAGCGCAGACCGAGGTCGTGAACATAAGATACACAGCAATTCCAGGGCTTCAGCGTGGGGCCATTTCTTTTCGGTACCCTTCATTTCTACGCATTTAAAAAGTTTTCCGAATCACACCACTGCATTTGTTCAATAATAATGTAAGGAGATTTGTCCTTACTGGTTTTATAGATTGTGAGGGAGTGTTTTTTAATGAAACTTTACTCCCCATCTCCAAAGTAAGTCATTTCATTGATTTATTTGTTTAGATGTCAAGCAGGAGAGCAAAAACACTTAGTTAATGGGAAAACGCAAGTCCTTTGCACTCACCTTTTGCCTTCCAGGTGAAGCCATAACATGTATTTGAAAGTATTAGCTTGCATTTCAAATCTACGTTTGCTTTAAATAAGGCTAGTGGCCCAATTGTACAGTATTATTAGCTAATGGTAAGAAACAAAAGACATTCACATTAAAAATTGGCATACAGAACCATTAAAGGAACAAAGTTTAAGCCTGACACAAGAATGGGGAAGATAGACAGAGTAGATCTTAACTGTTTTCAACACACACACCCCCCCAATACACAACTATGTGAAATGGTGGACATGTCAATTCGATTGTCATCATTTCACAATGTATACAGCCTGTTAAATAATTATGTTGTACATCTCCAAGTTAAAAAAAGAGTGGGAGCATAGAAAGAAGTTTGAACCAGAGAGAGTTTTCCTCCAGATAAGAGAATCAAGTTTCCACTCTGTTCTCTCCCCTCCAGTCACTCAATCATTTCTGACAACACAAACACACTTAACTAATTCTTTTATCTCACATGGCACACACAGCCATGTCAGGATAACAATTCTAACACCAGTAAAACGATAACCATTATAATTGGGGGCAATTTAAAAAATCTTAGGTCTATCTCACTAGAGAGAAATTGTAAAACTACTGTCTTTTAAAGTCACTTGAGCTAGTTCCTCTTTGTGTGGTTATGATACCAACTTGTTACGCATTTAGGATCTTTTTTGCTTGTTTTAGTTTTAAAGAATTATTTTACATAATTATAAAACAATTTTTAAAAGTATTAAAAATTTTCCCAAACCAGTTCTACAATTATATTTAGAGGAGTTTAGCTTCTATCCAAGTGTCCTCCACTCTGTTACATATATTTATATGTAAATATATATAAATAAATATATATAAAAGTATATATTTAAAGAGAGAGAGACTGTCTTCTCCCTTGGCTACAATCCTTCCCCCATTCTACAAGATCCCATAAAGGAGTTCTCACCAATCTTCTCTCTTTTTTTAAAATTTATTTATTTTTATTGTTTTGGGGGGAGGAAATTAGATTATTTATTTATGCTTAGAGGCAGTACTGGGAATTGAACCCAGGACCTCTTACATGTTAAGCGTGGACTCTACCACTTGAGCTATACCCTGCCCCCCTCACTAATCTTCTTATTGGAAAAGAACATAATTTGTGATGAAAGGGTGAGATTTCACCCTCCTCCTCCCCACCTGTCTTACTGATTTAGTGTGAGAAAACTAAAGTTAGAGGGTGAAACAGGAGGAAAAGGATTCCCTCTCAAGAATGAAGTAACTTAATCTTGATTCATAATTGACAGCAATTGAATCCATGGATTCTACTCTTCTGGTTTCCTATTAATAAATGTGAAAAGATAAAGATTCTCTTGATCTCCCACTGTTCATGGTTATTTTGAGATTTGTGAAAAGATGTTTTAGAAAATAGAGGAAAATATTCAAAACATGGCTAGGGTAGGAAATAGTGATAATTCATAAAAAATAAATTCTATTTATTATTAATCACTCTAGAGATCATTGAACTGGGAACTTCTTTACTGAGATTTAAAAATGGCTTTCACTGTCTAAAATGAAACTCTTTATTCTCTGACATCATTAAAACCTGAGTCACTCAGAAATTTGAAACCGCAGTCTGACTGCTATCTCTGGACTATGAGTGTTTCTGCCTGATTCATAGCAGAAACAGTGCAGAGCTTAGATATTACCCACCTCCCCAGGCCCAACTGCCACACTCAAAACACGGCCATCTCATACCTCCCCAGGCAAAGACCTGTCCTTTCTTGCTGTGCACAGGCTAGTCGGTGCTGCTGCGACAGCCAACAGGAGGGCCTGATTGGTTAATGGAAAACAGAAAAGGCTTCTTCCCTCTTTCCACCTTTCCCCCTCAGTGGGGCTGGATGTAAGCTGGGATTTGTAGTCTACTTTTCTGCTCAAGGTGTGGTCCGCAGAAGGAGCGCGGGCATCACCTGGGAGCTCGTTTGAATCGCAGCGTCCCAGGCTCCACCCCAGATGTACTGAATCCGAACCTCGTTTTAAAGTCACCGGCAGGTGATTCGTGTTCCAACTGGAGTTGGAAAGCGCTCATCAAGATTGGGTTCTGAGAGTTTGGGAACCAGCTCCTTGTAGAGGACCTGGGAATGCAGAGACAGATGCGGTGGTCCCATCCTCGGTCACCCGCTGGAACGCGGCTGGTGCGCTTGCGGCTCAGCCTAGAGCCACTGTTCCTGCGAGCAGCGGTGCCGCCTCCTGCTGGACAGCTGCCAAACTGCCCGTGTAACTCGGGGCCCCATGAAGCCAAAGTCGCCTCCTGAATAAGGGGACACCTCAGGTGACTGTGGGGGGCTTAATTAAAACCATGGAAGTTGGGTGGGCCTTGGATGGAGGAGGCAATAAGGAACTGGGCTGTTTTGGCTCCCAGCCTGTCTCCAACCTTGATGGCTTGAGAACAGAGGGAGAGAGGTTAATCTTGCAGGGGAGGTGGAGGGGCGTCTAGGAGAACTAGCATAGAAGGCAATCGTGAAGAAACAGAAAGGAGGTTGATGGCGATTTATACTGGAAGTAATGAGACTCGGGAATCAATATATTTCCCTGAAGTGGTGGTTCTCAGCCCTAGCTGGGGCCAGAATCATCTGGGGGGATTTAAAAACACCCAGGCACCATGCTCCAAGATTCAATCATTGGTTGCTGTGAGGTCTGAGCACTAGTAGTGGCCTTTAAAACTTCACAGGTTGTTCTAATGAGCAGCCACAGTTGAGGACAAACAGCATTGCCACCACCTGCAGCTAATTAGAAATGCAGAATCTTTAGTGCCAGACCTACTGGGTCACAGTCTGCATTTTAACATCCTTAAGTGATGTGTGCCCACTAAGTTTGAAAAACACTGCCCCAAAGAAAATGATCTTTAGGCAAATGGAGACTAGCTGGAGATGGGGCTAGGAGTGCCTCCCCTTAGAGGCCTCGCCTGTCTTCCCTTTTTCATTAATGATTCCTTTTAACTTCATCACCTTCCCCTCCTCTTAATACTCCTCTTCCACAGTCTTTGAACCATTTGATAGATATGCCACTTTGCTCTGTTTGTAGCCATCCCTTTCTGGTCCCCTGGCTTCTTCCTGGCATTGAATTCTGATGAGTGATATAGCAATAATGGGACAAACCCTGCCCTTTGGTATCCACACCTACCCAGGGGAGAGGACCTCTATGGCCGTGACACCAAGACTACATTTCTCTGTCCATGGGTCTCTGTGATTCCCTCCCACCCCAGCATAGCTGTTCTGCTCAAGTATCTCATCCTCAGCCTCAACTCAGCCGTGAGACTAGCCTGTGGCTCCCATTTCCTTCAGCTCCACCATCTGCTGCTGTTGCCTGAGCTTCTTTGTTATCCCCAATTCTTTCTCTCTCTCCCCTCTTTCTACATGTACATGTACACATATATACCTATATTTATTTATTTAATCCAGGATCCAATCCAGGCTTAAACATGGGATTTGGTTGGTTCAAATATTTTTAATGGCTGCATAATACACCATTTTATGGATTATAAACTTAAGTTGTTTCTTAATCACAGCAAACTTTGAGGAATGTTTGTACAAGGATCTTTTCACATTTCAAATCATTTCCTACAGTTGAAATTATTGAAATTACTGGATATGAACATTTTTTTAGAGCTCCTGATACATCTTTCCAAATTTTTCTCCAGAAAGGATCTATTAGGTTATAATCTCAAAGACAGTATGTGATAATACTTACCTCACCTCAGGCTTGGGCAGCACTCAATAGTAGTAAGGTACTGACAGATTATTTTTTCCTAATTTAATTGGCAACAAATGGTTTCTCTTATTTCTTACATGTGTACAGATGTTTGTATTTTTTCTTTTTATTGGAATACAGTTGATGTACAATACTATGTTAGTTTCAGGTAGACTGCATAGTGATTTGACACTTGCATATATTATGAAATGATCACCACAATAAGTCTAGTAACCATCTGTCCCCATACAAATTTATAACAATATTATTTACCATATTCCTCATGCTTGGTCCCATGGTTTGTTTATTTTATAACTGGAGGTTTATTCCTCTTAATTCTTTTCACCTATTTTACTCCCCCTTTTGTCCTTTCTGGCAACCAGCTGTTTATTCTCTGTATCTATGAGTCTGAGTCAGTTTTTGTTTTGTGTTTTAAATTCCACATATAAGTGATCATGCAATATTTGTCTTTCCCTGTCTGACTTATTTTACTTAGTGTAACACCCTCTAGATCCATCCATGTTGTTGAAAATGGCAAGATTTCATTTTTCATGGCTGAGTAAAATTCCATGTGTGTGTGTGTGTATATATATATATATATATATATATATATATATATATATATACACATACATACATACATACCACATCTTCTTTAACCATTCACCTATCAATGGACAATTAGGTTGCTTCCATATCTTGGCTACTGTAAATAACACTGCAATGAACATTGGTGTGCTTTTATCTTTTGTTTTCTTCAGGTAAATACTCAGAAGTAAAATTGCTAGATCATATGGTAGTTCTATTTTTAATTTTTTGAGGAGCCTCCATACTGTTCTCCACAGTGGTTGCACTAATTTACAAACCCACCAGCAGTGCACAAGGGTTCCCTTTTCTCTACATCCTTGCCAACACTCGTTATTTCTTGTCTCTTTGGTGATAGCCATTCTGACAGATGTGAGGTGGTATCTCATTGTGGTTTTGATTTGCATTTCCCTGATGATGAGCGATGCTGAGCATTTATTCACGTGTTTGTTGGCCATCTATATATCTTTGGAAAAATGTCTATTCAGGGCCTCTGCCCATTTTTAAACCAGGTTGTTTTTCTAATGTTGAATAGTATGAGTTCTTTGTATATTTTGGATATTAACTCCTTATCAGCTATATCACTTGCAAGTATCTTCTCCCATTCATAGGTAATCTTTTCATTTTGTTGACAGTTTCCTTCACTTTACAAAAGCTTTTTAGTTTGATATAATTCTGTTTGTTTAATTTTGCTGTTATTTCCTTTGTCTGAGGAGACAGATCCTAAAACATACTGCCAAGGCTGATGTCAAAGAGTGTATTGCCAGTAAGCTAGAGGGTGGATTCCAAATGGTGCTTGCCAGCTCTGGTGTTATCACCACAGAACAAGCTCCCCCACAACGGCCGCCGCCAGCATCTCCATCCATAGAGGGAGTCCTAGTTGTCTCCTGCCTCTCCAGGAGGCTCTTCAGGATCAGCTAAGTGGGTCTGACCCAGGCACCTTTCAAACTGCTGCCTTTGCTCTGGGACTTGAAGCATGTGAGATTTTGTGCAAGCCCTTTAATAGGTAGTATCTGTTTCTTTAACTCTCTGGTTCTCCTGAGAGTAAGCCCTGCTGGTTTTCAAAGCCAGAATTTCTGGGGATTTGTCTTGCTGGTGCAGAACCCCTGGGCTGGGGAGCCCAATGTGGGGCTCAGACCCCTCACTCCTTGGGGAGGACTTCTATGATTGTGATTATCCTTCCACTTGTGGGTTGCTGGCCCTTGTCTTTGCCCCTTCTACCCTTCCTACTGTGGTTCCTTCTATATGTCTTTAGTTGTGGAAAGTTTTTTCCATTAGTCTTTAGGTTGCTCTCTAAGTAGATACAATTTTGGTGTGTCCATGGGATTAGGTGAGTTCAGGGAGTCCCCACTCCACTGTCGTGGCCACCTCCCCCTTCTATTGCCTAAGCTTGTAATCACTGCCAGTTTGTGGGGTCTAAACTACTTTCTCCGGTTCCCTCTGTTTTCTAAATTCTTAGGTTAAAAAATCTTTTATTATTTCATTCTTAGTACATCATTCTAAAAAATGAGCCATGATAGACGATGTCATGAGCATTCAGCATGTTCTTTTTGGTCTTCAAGACAGCCCTGTGGAGTCCTGGTGTTTCTTGTCTGGCTCTTCAACTAAACTGAGAGTATAAGGAGGATGGGAAGCAGCCCTCATTCATGTTTTGGGTGCCCAGCACAAAGCAGACTCTCTATGTCTGTTAATTGAATTTGACTATGTTTACTGGGCAAAATTAGTCCATTAAACATAGAAAAATGATGTGATCAAACTATATGCTAGATGGAGGAAAACTACATTTATTTCCATCAATGTTTCTGGAAACAGAGGATCAGAAATTAACTATGGGTATAAAAATTAAAATAATTTCATGGTACATTTAATTTAAAAAGTCAAAATTATCCTTTCTCAGCAAGGACACACTAAACTCTTTAACAGCCACTTTTTTTTTTTTTGCATTTATTCTTCATTGTTGAAGTTTCTACCTTAAGAAATAACACTAGAAACTTACTGAGGACTTTATTTGTAGTAGGCACTTTGGGGAGAACTTTACCAATTGCAGGCACAGATGGTCTCTGATTTACGATTGTCTGACACAAATTTTCAACTTTATGGTGATGCAAAAGCCATACACGTTCATTAGAAACCACACTTTGTTTTATTTAGTTATTTCTTAATTGAAGTATAGTCAGTTTACAATATTGTGTCCATTTCTGGAGTGGAGCATAATAGTTCAGTTATACATATAAAAACATATATTCATTTTCATAGTCTTTTTCATTATAGGTTATTACAAGATATTGAACATAGTTTCCTGTGCTACACAGTATAAACTTGTTATCTATCTGTTTTATATACAGTAGTTAGTATCTGCAAATACTGAACTCCCAAACCACAAGCTTGTTTTCTATGTCTGTGAGTCTGTTTCTGTTTTATAAATAAGCTCATTTGTGTCTCTTTTTAAAATTTCACCAAGGATATCATATTGTATTTTTCTTTTTCTTTCTGGCTTACTTCACTTAGAATGACAACCTCCAGGTCCATTTATGTTGCAGCAAATGGCATTATTTTATTCTTTTTTATGGCCGAATAGTATTCCATTGTATAAATATACAACTTCTTAATCCAGTCATCTGTCGATAGACATTTATGTTGCTTCCAAATCTTCGCTATTGCAAATGGTGCTTCTATGAACATTGGGGTGCATGTATCTTTTCGAAGTAGAGTTCCCTCCAGAATATATGCCCAGGAGTGGGATTGCTGGATCATATAGTAAGTCTATTTTTAGTTTTTTGAGGAATCTCCGTACTGTTTTCCCTAATGGCTGCATCAAAATACATTCCCACCAACAGTGTAGGAAGGTTTCCTTCCCACATCTTCTCCAGCATTTATCATTTATGGACTTTTGAATGATGGCCATTCTGACTGGCGTGAGGAGATACCTCATTGTAGTTTTGATTTGCATTTCTCTAATAATTAGTGATGTTGAGAATTATTTCATGTGCCTATTGGCCATTTGTATGTCTTTACTGGAGAATTGCTTGAGAAATCACACTTTGAATTTTGGTATTTTCCTGGGCTAGCGATATGCCACTGCTGGGCAGTGGCAGCTCCAGCTCCAGGGCATGTGATCATGGGGGTAAACAACTGATACACTTACAACCATCCTGAACCCCTACAACCATTCTGTTTTTCACTTTCAGTGAAGCAGGCAATACGTTGCACAAGTTGTTGAACATTTTATTCTAAAATAGGCTTCGTGTTAGATGATTTTGCCCAACTGTAGGTCAGTGTAAGTGTTCCGAGCACATTTAAGGTAGGCTAGGCTAGGCTATGATGTTTGGTAGATGAGATGTATTAAATGCATTTTTGACTTACAGTATTTTCAACTTACAATGGGTTATTAGGATATAACCCCATTATAAGTTGAGGAAGATCTGTGCTCATACTGTTCTCGCTTTGCAGGTGAAAAACTTATTGACACAAAGTAAGTGTTGGGACTCATATCTGCACCCAGACAGTTCAAATCCCAGAACTCAGGATCTTGTAATTTTGCTCATTTGCACTTACAAAAAAATCTGTGTCCTTTTATTGGGATGTTCAAAAGTAGAATATGAAAATAGATGGATGTAAGTTGATCATAGACAGAGAGGGATTAGTGTTTTTTCACCAGCCTGTCCTCTCCACTGCCCAGCCCAGACACCAGGTTGCAGCCTCTTCCTAGCATAAGGCTGCTTGGAGATCTGAATTCTACTCCTGCCCCACTCACTACTACTGTGAACTAAACTTCCCGCAAAAATCAGACAATTCCTACCTGGAAGAGATGACGATGAGTAGATACCATGAACATTCTAGAGCAGACTTTCCCTGATGGGTAGAAGCTGTGAATAACTGCTCCCAAATGATCTTTCTATATCAGGTCCTCTCCTGAAGTTTTTCCAACTCTGCTTCTCCTCCAGCCCATACTACAGTCAATTCAACTTTGAAAAGTATCATCTAAGATAGTCTAATTTCCCACTATTCTGCCCCCCCCCCCTTTTTGGATTTCTGATACCCTAAGAGGCCTGGAACAAACTTCGCTTATCACTTAGCTCAGACACACTGCTTCTTCAGGTCTAGAGATGAAGCTATGACACAGCCATGCTTTTCCTGTAGGAATCAGGCTTGGAATTCTGCAGTGGAGGAGGCAGAGCCACAGGCGTTATGAGCCCTATTCCAGGAATCTTTCAGGCCAGTTGGCACTACCTTATTACCCCCTTTCAGCCACAGCTCTGAATGCTCCTTGGACTTACTCCACTGTCTTTGAGGGCTGTCAGAATGGGTGTTGGCATTGATCTTCAGTGACATTGATTTAAAATGCCAGAATTGATGGAATCTAGGGGAAAATTGGAACATTCCATTATGGAAACATTGTTACTAGTTGCAATTCCTGGAGTTGCTTTCATAGGGAAAACCAAAAGCAGAAAATTAAAAATAAAAATGTGGATTACACTGTCCAAGTCTTGTCTCCATTACACTTTATATATCTGAAGAACACTCATTTAAAACTCTCCATTTTTACTTGTTATTTTCCTCTAGATCAGTTTGCCTAGTGATAGACAAATCACTAAACAGTGAATCTTCTAAATAGGTTGCTGGAAGCCAATTTACCATTTTTACTTCTTCCGATCCTTTCGTTTACTGAGCAGTTTTCACTGACAGTTCTTATCAACATTTTAAAGAATGCTGTATTTGTGTCTGTCTCAACTGTTTTTCTGCTGCTGCCAGTAAATTTGAAATAAAAAATTCCTAGAAAAATACAAAAGATCAAGCCTGACCCTTTACGTAATGTTAAATGCTGATGGTACAAAATGCAGAGAATGAGCTTAATTTTGTAAATATATGTATTACATGCATTTCCACAAATACACATATACATGAGAAAAATATGTGAAAATGTTAACAGTGGCGCCTGTTGAAATTATAGGTGGTTTACTTTTATTGTTTTCATTTTCCATGTTTTTCATGACTGCATATTATTTCTGTAATATTAAAAAGGGTTACCACAGGGATTAATTAATATGCATTAAATATATAACAAATAACTTTTGGAAATAGACCTGCAAATTCCAACTGTGCCTCTCGCCAGCTGTTGATTTTGGGTAAATTAAAACGATCCAACGTCTCCTAGCAGGCTTTCTCACTTGATACACGTGTATGATACATTTCTTCCTAGTGAGGCTTAAATGATACCACATGGAGGGACTTGCGTATATTCGATAGTGATTCTTTGCTAGCGAGAGAAACCAGCCGAGTCCAACCCTTAATCCAAGGTGGTGTCGATATACACGCGCCTCCTGCCGGGCTCCCGGCGCGGGAGAGGCGTGGGCGCAGGCGCAGGCGCAGGCGCAGGCGCGGGCCTGGCCAGGGCTCCGGCGTCTTCTCCCCGGAACCGAGCCGCCGCCTCCTTTCGCCTCCGCACCTCGGTTGTTGGGTGACATCCTCTCCCCTCTGGCCTCGGAAGGATGAAGTTCCATCTCTTCCCCAGGCTCCGCGAGTTCTCTGTGGGTACAGTGGGGAGACGGGGGTCGTAGCGGGTAACTAGGAACCAGATGGCGACCTCCATTCTTCCAGGTAGGCTTGGGGGTTGGCTCGCAAGGCGGGGGTGGAGGGCACAGGGTGGGCGGCCTGAAACCAGAGCAGGAAGCCTCGGGGTGGGGTGGGGGGCGACGCTAATAGATCTAGAAGGGCCCAGGAAGTTCCTTCATTCTCAAAGGGCTCCAGCCAAGAGCACCTGGAACCGGCGGGTGGCAGAGCCACGTCCAGGATCGGGGGGTTGGGGGCTGGGGCAGGGCGAGAGGGCAGTGGAGCCGGCTAGGTCCCCGCCGCCTGGTCCCAGCGTGCTCAGGACCCCAGCGCAACCCCTTCCTCCGGTTTTTCCCGCTCCTCGTCCGCCCCCACTTCCTCCCCTTCCTTTCATCACCACCCAGATGCCTGCAGCCGCCAGCCTGTCCTCCCCAGGGGCCCACAGAAGCGACAGCAGCGCCGCAGGAGAGAGGGAGGGGGCCCGCTTTTTTGCGGCAGCCCGGGGGCTGCGCTGGCCCTGGGTGCAGGGGTGGGCTCCGCGCTAGCCATTTCCCCCAGATCGCCGCGGATTTGCGGCCACCCGGAGCCACCTAGTGGACAGCGAGTGTCAGAGCACGAGGAGGCCTGAGGGAGGGTGACCCGGGTGAATCCAACGCACACGAGACTTCCCGAGAAAGGGGCAGCTCCTTGCACGGGCAGCTTCTGGCCGAAGTAAATCTCTGCGGGAGCTTGGGATATTTACTTTCTTCCTTCCCCACCGCCTCCTTTATTCTCTTCCAATGAGCATGTTCCTTTCTCGGATCGCTCTCCTTGGCATTTTCCATCCTCCCTGGAAAAGGATGCTGTGGGAAAGGAACGTTCAGGTTGTTTAACATTCATAAGTTGGAGTCTGAGGAAAGTTCACCTTGAAGCTATTGAGACTTGAGCCTTCAGGCAGTGTAAAATTTGCAAAATTTTCTTTTTTTAAAGATACCCCCCGACCCCCGCCAACTTATATAAACCTGCTCCACAAAACCTTGATGCGCCCTTGGCTGGAGTCGTTGGAGGTAAGAGTGTGTTGGGGAATTTTAAAAGATGCACGTGTAATAGAGATGCTGGAGAGCGAGAAGGAACTGCAGTGTCCTGATGGGGAAGGGGGTCACTTTAGACTAAACGCAAAGCTCAGGATGACCCGGAGAAGCCCGTGTGCCGCCCACTTTCCTTTCTCTCTCGCCTGTTTCAGGTCCTCCCTTGTGCTTGTAATTAACAATACTGATTTATACTTAAAAATTTTGCTAAGTGAAATCTTACCTTAAGTGTACTTGTCAAGGAAACTTTTGGAGGTGATAGATATATTTGTGACATAGATTGTGGTTTTTACCAATGTATACCTGCCTCCAAACTGATAAAGTTGCTTACATTAAGTAGGTATGCTTTTTGTATGTCATTCATGCCTCAATAAAATGGTTTCTAGAAAAGCTACAGTCACTGGTCTAATAACTCTTCCTGTATCAACCATTTAAAATGTAGTTATATTGGCAGAAGTGAAAATTCAGAGACCGTGTTAGTAAAACTTTTTTAGAAACTTTACTAAAGGACTTCAATTTTTCTCGGACAAATTGCATTCAATCTTAATGTAAGGACCTAGAATTCTAGCCCCAGGCAGCATCTTTTGGGAGGAGGGCAGGAGAGAGAATTATCTCCACAAGTACTAGTTTAGCAGTCTTACCTGTATTCATGTGTCATGAGTTGTGACACCCCATGTGGCACAAAGATGTCCATGTCCTAGAGCCCGTGAATGTTACTTTACATGGCAAAAAGGGACTTTGTAGGTACGATTACATTAAAGATCCCGAGACTAGAAGATTATCCTGGATTATCTGGGAGGCCCAGTGTAATCACAAGGGTCCTTGTAAGAGGAAGTCAAGAGGATCAGAGAGATTTGAAGATGCTGTGCTGCTGGCCTTGAAGTTGAAGGAAGTGGTGGTGAGCTAAAGGATGCAGGTGACCTCTAGAAACTGGAAAAGGCAAGGAGATGGATTCTCCCCTAGAGCATCTGGGAGGGACACAGCCCTGTAGACACCTTGATTTAAGACTTCTGGCCTCTAGAACTGTAAGATAATAAATTCATGTAGTTTTTAAATCATGAAATTTATGATGTTTGGTCACAGCAGCAATAGGAAACTAATCTACCCTGGTCTGTTCCTTAACTTCCTCTTCTCCCGTAACTGTGTATCAGTCACACCCTTGGCTGTTTCTTTCGCTCTCAACAGCTTCAACTCGTCCATACTCTCACTTTCCAAACTTCTACCCTCTGGCCATCTCCTGTTTTTTCAGCTAATTTTCTCAAGTACCTGAACTCCTACAGTTGTGAACCCCCCCAAAGCTTTAACTCCTTTTCACTTTTTCTCTCATGTCTTTACCCAGCTTAAAATTTATGTTTAATTTTTTTTTTTTTTTTTTGCCAGGGAGGGGTAATTGTACAAGCTCTGGTGATTATGAGGGAAGAAAGGGAAGACAGTAAACAACGGTGGAATGTTCTCATGCTGCCTCTGCCTTCATCACAAGCCAGGAAGACACAGCAGATGACTGAGCAGCCTGGGGGACTTGGCTCAGGACTTCTCCAGCTGGAGATGGTCTGCTGAAGAATGAATGAAAAGGTAGTTTATTTGCCTGATGTCTCCATTCACTGGTCAGATTTTCCCTTACAGGGAGCTAACTCTCTTGCACTTTGGGTGGTTTCATACGAGTCCAGGCTTTGTGGGATATGAGATCCCATACTTGGTTGGGCTGGTGTTTCATCCAAGACACAAAGCAGCAGGCTAACCAAGAAAGATAAAAGAAAGTAGTTGACAGTATCTAAGAAGATGCATAATTTTGTGTCTAAAACTGTTTATCCCTTTCCCCTCTCAGATCCACTCACATCTTCCCAATATATCCAGCTCCCAAACCACAATTTGGGGCTTCCCTTTTATTCCTTTAGGACAAAACTGTCCTCACTCTTTACCTGTCGGGAGAGGCTCAGGTCCAACCATCCACAGATTCTTCTTCAAGGCAGTCAGCTAATCATGATCTCCTAGACGAAGAAGACAAGAGTTAAAACAAGTGACACCTCTGTGGCTGGTTTTGAGGCATACAATTCCTCGATGTGGCCACCAGGTGGAGCCATTGGACCAGACTGGATTCCTCATGTCCTGAGTAAGAATGGTGGCTACATAGCAGGAGTTAAGTTATGAGATCATCCATACATGAAAACGTTGGAAAAATGTTTCCAGTTGAAAGTGTACTAGTTAGTAAAGTGCTATTAAATAAGTATCTACTTTCAAGATCTTTAGGTTTTGTGGTGGGGTGAGACAGGGACAATATACATTTTATTGAGTACACATGATTTCATATCATTTCACCAACGCTTACAAGATTACATGTCCTTCCCTGTGCTGGTCCTTGGAGCCACAAAGACAAGTAAGACACCAAGGCACTCAGAAGCCCGCAGGGAAGAGAACCCATGCAAAGGTGATTACAGTGTAGTGTGCTAAGTATAAAGGTGAAGATTTTAAATAGATCTTGGGGAAGATGGAGAAGGACCCAGCTTCAGGGTGAACACTCAGGGAAGATTCTCAGAGCAGATGACATTTGAATTGTCATTTACTTAAGGAGAACAGCATAGGAATGGCACAAAGGGCCAGAACAACATGGATGGGTAGATGACCTCCTGTGAAAAGGGCATCATTTGAGGGAGCATAAGGACCCAGGCTAGGAATGGCAGAGGACAAGATGAGGACGGAGGCCAGAGTCCAATCCCGAAGCACCTGTGTGCTGTGTTAAGGGGCCACGCCCACAGTGTTAGCAGGGAGGAAAGCTGGCTGCCAGCTTACACACTGTCCTTGTAGAAAGGGTCTTTGAAGGCATAGGCTCTCTCCCATTTGTTGTCAAAACACACTGCCTTGTGCTCGCTTCGGCAGCACATATACTAAAATTGGAACGATACAGAGAAGATTAGCATGGCCCCTGCGCAAGGATGACACGCAAATTCGTGAAGCGTTCCATATTTAAAAAAAAAAAAAAAAGAAAACACACTGCCTTCTCTGTCTCTCTTTTGATCACTTTTATTAGAAATGGAAACCCAGAGCAATATTTCTTCCCTCATTCATAGGCTCTAAAAAACTGTATGAGAGTGATGCCAGAAAGCAACTGATACTGGCTCCGGAGCCAGGCGGGGAACAGGCACTAACGGGGAAGGGCCGACTGGAAGCCCCTGCTCTGCCTGAAAACACGTTCTTTGGGAAATTGTTGTCATGAGATCACTCAACATAAGTATTCTTAGACCCTTTTATTTCTTTCCAGAAAGACAGAATATTCAGGGAGTCTTCAATTTGTGATGTCTTTCTTAAGTTAATAGGAACCACTGAAATATTTTAAGCAGAGGGGGAATGTGGTCAGATTCACATCAAAAAAATTACGGTGGCGTTTCTAAGGAGGGTGGATTGGAAGAGGCCAAAGGAGAAGCATGGAAAATTGTTAGGGGCTTATTGAATTAGTCTCGGTGATGAATCTACACAGACTTGAGTTTGGGCAACAGTGATGGGAGTCGAGAAGCAGCCACAGGCTTATATAGCACATAACGGTCAGGCCGTGGTGTTGATGTAGTTGGTTTTATATCTACTGTCTTACTGTTTGCTTTCTGTTTAGCCCATAGGTTTTATGTTCCATTTCTCTTCATTTCTTACCTTCTTTTGGAATATCCAAATATTTTTATTCTTCCACTATTTTCTTCTATTGACTCATTAGGTTATACACTATTTTACAGTATATTATATATTGGTTATTACATGCATTATTTATATATGTATTTTTAGTGATTACACGAGGGATAAAAACATTCAAAATCGACTTATTTAGTTGGATAGGTATTACTGATTTTACTGTTTTCCCTTTTTCTGTTAACATCAGTATCTGGATCATCTGTGGGTTTAGTTCCTATCTGGTTTTTTCCACTTTATTAAGGATATTTTCTTAACTTACTACATATCAACTGATTGTGTGCCAAGTAGCATGAAAAAAAGGTAGGGAGAGGTTGTCCTGCCTTAGGCAGAGGGAATGAGGGCCTATCAGGGTCTGAGGAAAGTTGAATCTGGGTTGCAGTCTGTCTCTGCCCCGTTCTGTC
The DNA here is from genome assembly GCF_009834535.1 of Camelus ferus. Classification (NCBI taxonomy): domain Eukaryota; kingdom Metazoa; phylum Chordata; class Mammalia; order Artiodactyla; family Camelidae; genus Camelus; species Camelus ferus. Next base: position 30,007,006 of record NC_045698.1, on the reverse strand, counting down.
CCTTTCATTTAGAGCCAGGCTGGTCTCCATGTGCAGCCCTGAAGACTGAAGGAGATCCAGTTCTATTCTTTGGAAGTTCGCACCCCAGCTCCAGAGCCTCCTGCTCCTGTCAGATGTCCGAGGGAGAGAGTGGCCGTGGGCTTGAGACAATCTTCCCTGCTTGTGGGTCTTGATTGCTGATTGGCATGAATCACTCCTTAGAAGCTCTCTGTCTCACTCCCAGCCTCTCCTACAGCCGCGGGACTGAGCCCCTGTCACCAATAAGAAAAGGCTCTGTATTTGAGGCACATCAAGTTTTCAATTTGTCATTTTAGTCCTCTTGTTTCTCCAACAAGGACCTACTGTTCAGCATAGGGAACTATATTTAGCATCTTGTAATAATCTATAATGGAAAAGAATCTGAAAATATATATGTGTGTGTGTGTATATAACTGAATCACTTTGCTGTACACTTGAAACATACAACAGTGTAAATCAACTGTACTTTAATACAAAATGTGAAATATTTCACATGGGTTAAAAAAAATTACCCTGGACTTCACATCACCCTCTTAAGTTTTCCATTTCTCCTGTAATTCTTAACCAGCTTTTTGAAAGAATTGCCTACATTTGCCCTCATCTTTTCCCCCTCTTCATAGTCACATTTCTAGCCATTTCTGGCTTTTACCCTTTCCCACGCCTCAGGAAGTTCTCTGTCCAGTATCACCAACATCTTTTCCTAGTCACTCTATCGGTGCATCCTTTTCAGTCATCTCGCTTGACTTCTCAGCAGCATTGGAATGATTGAGCATGCTCCTTTCCCTGAAATGTCTTCTTTCCCTACCGTCTGTGACGTCATATTCTTGTGCTTCCTGCCCCACTAGCTATTCCTTGTCATTTACTGATTTCGGGTTTCTGGGTCTGCTTCTTAACATTCTGGCATTCTTCAGGAGAATGTCTTCCATTCTTTTTATCCCTCACTGTAGCAGAATAACATTTTAATTTACTAATTTTTGTCCTTTTTACTCTGTACATTTACTGCTGTCTAATCTGGACCAATGCTGTCTCGTAGAACTTTCTGAGATGGTGGAGATACTCTGTTTGTCCCGTGCAGTTATGGTAGCCACCAGCCACATGTGGATAGTGAGCACTTGAAGTGTAGGTAGTGTGACAGAAAAACTAAGTTGTAAATTCTATTTAACTTTAAGTCAGATTTAAATAGCCATGTGTGGCTAGTGTTTGCTGTACTGGGAAGCCGAGATCTAGACCAGGAGGGATTCATTACTTTATGGATTACTTTATGATTCATTACTTTAAAAGAATCAGCAAAAAAAATCTTGTGCCTTTGTGTGGGGAATCAGAGCATTGGGTTGGAAGATACGGGCTAGGTATTTCCTAAGGGGCCGGAGAGGCAGGGGATGCGTGATGAGGAGAGGTCACTGGGGCTGGAGGTGAAACAGCTGATGCAGCATTGGGAGTCAGGTCAGCACCTCATCGTGGTCCAGTCTCCATTTGGGTTAGTCACGTTGTCTGCAAAGACACTGTGGTGACAGCCATGTGTCTTGTGGTCCTATTGACAGCAGCCAGCAGGTCACCTGTGACTGTCCAGTGGCAGAGACACCATTCTGTGCCCTCATATTTTGCTCAGTAACAATCTGACCTCCACATGGATAGCATACATCCAGCATATAACATGGCTGCCAAAATATGAATGCAAATTAAAAATTTTAAACTAAAATTTAAATAATTAGACATGGGTTTGTTTTTATTTATCACCCTCTGGCCCTCTGTGTTGAGTGGGCTTTCATTTTCTCCCTGTGATCCACTGCTAGTTTCCCTTTGCTTTGTTAAATCCTCAGATGAACTCAAATTGAAACATACGGGGTCCCCTTTCCTGCCTGCCCTTTGCTAGTGAGCTGGTTGCCTGACTGCTGCTTCTGCTTCCTGTTATTCTCTGAAAACAGCATGAGAAGTCTTGGCTTTCGGCCATTATTCAGAGACTGGCTTAAAGCATATGTTGCTGGAAATCCCCAGTTTCAGGAAAAGGACTTAATATGTCTGAAAATCAGAGGAGGAATTCAGTTTCTGAAAAGGAGACTTGTTGCCTGGGAGTTCATTTCTCTCTGGGACCCACCTTGCCAAATCCCCACCTTTGCCTCTGACAGCCCTGCTTTCTGCCCTCCGTTCATTCATTCATTCATTCATTCACCCACAGACATTTGTCAATCACATACTAGGTGCCAGGCCCAGTTCCCGGGCTGGACATGTAGAATTTTACAATTAAATCTCTCTGCCCTCATGGAGCTCAAATTCTAGCAGGGGAGAAAGAACAGTAAATTAATACATATGTAATATGCCAGGAAAAGTAAGAAGGAATACAGCACATGTAAATGGGTTAGAGAGGAAAGAGACCGAGGGGGCAGTGATTTAAGATAGAGGAAGCAGAGAAGGTGACATTTGAGCAGATTGGGACGATGGGAGACCACAAACCTGTGACCGTCTGGGGAGAAGGCTGTTCCAGACAGAATGGCCAACAAGAGTGAGCCTGGCCCATTGTAGGCAAAGCAAGCAGGACAGTCTGGCCCAACGGAAGGGAGTGAGGCAGAGAGTGAAAGGAGATGCAGCTGGAGGAGGAAAGAGCCAGATGTTTGGACCTCACGGGATAATGGTAAGGAGTTTGGGCTTCAGTCAAAGTACTATGAGAGGCCATTGCAGCAGGGGCGAGACAGATCTGATTTATGTGTTAGGGAGAGTGTTCTGGCTGCTCTCCGGAGGCCTGACCACTGAGGAGAGGAAAAAGAATCAGAGAGCCCAGGTGCAGGACCGTTACCCCAAAAGCTAAAGACCCCGGTTCTTGTCTTCCCAAAAGACAGGTTTACAGTCAGGAGACAGTGCGTTGTGTAACAGAAGATTTTAAAAGATTTATTTAGAAAAGGAAAAGTACACCCTCGAGGATGGGAGGCGGCTGATCCCAGAGAGGAAAAGCTGTGGGTTTGTGTCCCCTTCTCTTATACCCTCTCTTAGAGCTGGTCTCTTGCTTGACGGCTCTTGTCCCTGGAATGCTGCCATGTCTGGCCCCTTTGCGCATGTCCTTACCCAGGGTGTACACATAAAACCCATGGGGTGGGGGACCTAAACCGCAGTGTTAATTATAATACAGTGAACATTGGGTGTGTCCGGTTAAGTCCTCTCTGCAGTCGTGGCTGTCAGGTTCTAACTGCTTTGCTGCTGGTACTCATTGAGAAGTAAAGTCTATGCTGGAAGCAGGCATAACACCATCTTCCGGGCCATCCTCCCTCTCCTTCACGTGTCTGCCCGGTGCTGCCACCTACCTAACTACCTAACAGAACTGTTGCATGTTGTAGGTGGACAATGGTGGTGGCTTTGGTCTAGATGGTAGCAGTGGGCATGGTGAAAGGTGAAGGGTTTGAAATAAATTTTGATTCTGATTTGATGAATTGGATGTGGACTGTGAGAAAAAGAGTCTCCTGTATTTTGAATCTGACAAATTGGGTAAATGTTTATTTTTCAGTAAGGAAGGGCTGGAGGGAGGCTGCCTGGGGTGAGGGGTTCACCAAGCAGAGCAGCTAGAGGTACGGGCTGGGAATTTAGGGGACAGATCAGGGATAAAGATGTGGGTTTGAGATTCTTGAGTATCTAGATGTATTTAAAGTCCGGGATCTGAGTGAGACCTTCCAAGGGGAGAGAAGTAGATAGACGAGAGGGTTGAAGACTGAGCCTGTGATGCTGGAAGGAGGAGGAGGGGTCATCACTAGAGATGCAGAAGTGACTTCCAGTGATGTCTGGAGTTTTCAAGGGAAGGGGGATGATTATCTACTTGAGCATTGCTTCAGTGGTCGGTTAAGATGGAGATCACTGGTGTCTGGACAAGATCAAATTCAGGGCAGTGAACACTTTGTCAGTGTGAGCTGAAACCATAGCGAGAAGTAAAGAAATGAAGATGCAAGTATGTGTACAACTCTGTTTAGGAGTTTTGCTATAAAAGGGAGCTGAAAAATGGAGCAGCACATGGATGGGGATGAAGGGCCTAAGGAGGCATCTTTGTTTGCTTACGATGAGAGATTGTGCAGCTTGGTTCTGTTTCCAGGGTTCATTTTTGAGGGCAAAGATGCAGGGCTTGGAGGACAGAGCTTGCTCCCTGCTCCCAGCAGGGGCACTCAGGATGCTTTTGCCTGAGAACTTAGCCTGGATAGGAGGGCTGGGGCCCACTGGCTGGGGCCAGCATAAACAACTCTGCTGGGCTTACCGCGCTGGTCTTCAGATCTCCATTTTGTCCTGAAGTTTCACCATGAATTTCTAATTGGGTGGCCCAGTTGTGCAGCCTCCAGTGATTCCACGTGTTGTTCCCCTGTCACTGGTGGAACTAAGTCTAAGCAGCTGATGTGTGGTTTGAGGTCTGTGGGCTGTACGGGCAGTGGGGCTGTGTGCTGGGGGAGCGTGCAAGGGCTAAGGGCACATCCACGGGCTTCCTTCTCAAGACGGGGAAAATCAGGGAGGACCTAGTGAAGTTACCTCTCCGTCTCTTTACCTTCTCTGCCCTGTTTGTGAAGGAGAAGAGTCTTAAGCAGGTCCCCTATATCCCAATCCCACAAGAAAAGTAAATTAACAGGAGGTACTAGCCTTTAAGAATCCCATTAGAGAGTGTGATGAAAGCATACGGATGAGAATAGAAGTCTCCCAGTTACCGTATATTTTAGTGGACATTGTACTAAACTAGAACCATGGTGTGACCTTGATTAAGTGTCTTATCATCTCCGGGCTTAAGTTTCTTCACCTACTAATGACATTTTGGGGAGGACAAGACAGTATCTAAAGTCTCGCTCGCTCCTCAGACTGCAGCTCTATGGGGTAGACATTTGGGTGTTGCAGTGTTCGTTGAGCTGTGGTTCTCAGCCTTGGCTGCACATTAGAATCATCCAGGGAGGCATTAAAAATTTCTGAGGCCAGGATGCAGGCATCACATCCTCTGTTAAAAAGGTCTCCCAGGTGATTCTAATGTGCAGCAGCCAAGGTAGCAGGACGGCTTTTTGAGCCCGGCTGCTCCGCGTGTGCTTCGTGGACCACCAGCATAGGCATCACTTGGCAGCTGATTCGACACATGGACCTACTGAATTAGAATTTGCATTTTAACAAGATTCCCAAGTGGTTCGCTTGTGCCTGAGAGTTGGAGAGGCTGCTTTAGAGCTTTCCTGACATCTACTGGGGTCAGCAAATTTTAAGCATTCCCTGGAATGAGTTGTTAAATCAAATGGAAACACCAGATGTCACTGTAGGAAGTCACATTTGTGAAGAATCTGCTTTGTGAACCCTGAGAACAATATCCAAGGGAATGATCATACATTTCTCAAGAAGGTAGAGTGAATACAAGAAACATGCTAAACTTACTCCCTTTACCAGAAAAGAATGAAAATTGCTGGTGAAAGCACCTGACTTCTGTAAGTATATACTAAGAGTTAGCTTTTTGCATGCAGATTTTCTTTTTAGTTTAATTTCTTTTATTGCAAAATAACCAGAATTTTAAAATAGCTTAAGTGTTCTGAATAAGGGGATGGTTAAACAAATGATTGCTACACCCACTCAATAGATTTTCAAGCAGATACAATGTTTTGGAAACATGAAAAAAGACTCATGTCAATGAGTTAAGAAAAAAAAAACAAGGTATACACTCGTATGCACAGTCCGATGACAACAATATAATAAACAAACAAAAAAAACCAAGCCCAAAACTATGTAAGGAGAAAAGATTGAAAAGATATGTATCTAAATGTTAATAATAGTTGTCCATGAGTAGTAGAAACTATTCCATTATTTTCAAAATGTTTCCAAAATAAATATATTTTATAATTTAATCAGTCCCCCTGAACACCCCAGAATTTGTACCTTAAAAAAAAGAAAACCTCCTGTCCTGTGGTCTTCAAGAACTGTCCTCAACACACTTACTGAAGCATTTTAATCTCCTGCCCATTATCCTGAAGTTTCACAGAAATCTGATGAAGGGAAACACCATCATAGGACTTGATGGCTACATGATAACATTTACAGCTTGTTTTCGTGGCTCTGTGAGACACATGTCACCAGTTCAGTTCTCTTCAGATCAAATTCTGCCTTGGCGGTTCACAGCAGCGGGTATCTTGTGTTAGGTGATTCTATGAGGGAGGCCAAGTAATTCCTGCTCACATGTACAGATGTAACTGCTGTTAAGGCAATGTAATTAAAAACAGTTTTCTTCCAAACTAGAAAACCTCTCCAAAAAGGAAGACGAGAAAGAAAACAGTTCTATTATTTTTTATTGTAGTAAAATAATTTTTTATTTGAAGTATAGTCAGTTTAAATGTGTCAATTTCTGGTGTACAGCATAAAGTTTCAGTCATATCCATACATATGTTTGTTTTCATATTCTTTTTTATTATAGGTTACTACAAGATACTGAATATAATTCCCTGTGTTATACAGAAGAAATTTGTTTTTTATCTATTTTATATGCAGTAGTTAATATTTACATATCTCAAACTCCCAATTTATCCCATCCAGTCCCTTTCCCCCAGTAACCATAAGTTTGTTTACTATGTCTGAATCTGCTTCTGTTTTTTAGATAAGTTCATTAGTGTCTTCATTATTTTCTTTTTAGATTGCATATATGAATGATATCATATGGTATTTTTCTTTCTCTTTCTGACTTATTTCACTTAGTCCAGATCCATCCATGTTGCAAATGCTGCAAATGGCATTATTTTATTTTTTATGGCTGAGTAGTATTCCATTTTATAAATATACTACAACCCAGAAAAAAAGAGTTTGTTGACCCATAAAACTGAAAATTCTAAGATTGTTTCTGACTTGAACTACTCAATCCAGGGCATCAGATACCTTTACCATCTTTAACTTTATTTGGAATTTAAGGCCTTTCCCTCCCTTAACAACTCTAGGGAGAAAAGGTCCAGGAATTATTCTCATTAGCGTGTCTTTCATGATGTGCCAAGGGAATGGGGAACTTAAATCTGATCTGACTCACTTCTTTGGCCTGTGTGGGTTGGAGTCAGCGCCACTTGAAACACATGGAGTTGTCTTCCTATGAGAAAAATAAATTAGCAGAAGGAAGAGGGGAAGGACATGTGCTAATCAGATGAAAACAACATTTATGCAGCACATGCTACACTGAGAGTTCTGCTTCCTGCTGTTTCCACCTAAATTGTATACCAAAATCTGGTATTTTATTACCATTTACTAGTCTACTTTATACAAACACTGTATTAGTTATCTATTGCTGCAGTACAAATTATACCAAAATTTAGCAGCTTAAAACAACAAATTTATTATCTCACACAGTTTCTGGATGTCAGGAACCTTAGAGTGGCTTAGTTGGGTAGCTCTGGCCCAGAGTCTGTCATGAGATTGCAGTTAAGCTGTCAGCCTTTGAAGGCTTGACTGGGGCTGGAGGAGCCTCTTCCAAGCTCACTCATGTGGCTGTTGGCTGGAGGGCTCAGTGCCTCCCCACGTGGGCCTGACGAACTCTCCCTTCTTCCCGTGTCTCGTTCTCCAAGCTCACTAGCTCCTGCTTCCTGGTATAGCTTCTCAGATACACTCTTTGCACCAAGTGCTTAATTCAAGTTCTAATGTCAAGGAAATACTTAATACATCATCAGGCTTTTATAATTAACATAGCAATCATCCTGTTAAATTAAACTGTGAAGTCCCAGAAAAGACCAAGGATTCTTTGCTATCCTATGAAGTATGTGGGACATTGTATACATTCAAGCTGTATATTTCAAAATATCACTAGAGTTTTTCCTCCAAGAAGAAGAGTAGTTTAGATCCACCGTTTGTAGCATCTTCTCTCCTGGGAACTCAGGGCCTCTGGCTCCTTCTGCACGCAAGGTTATTAGGGAATGAGATGATGCTGTGTAAACACAAAGGGTTTACCCTGACTGCAGTCCCTTTTGGCCCAGACGTGGAACACACTAAAGCTCCTGCTCAGGACAATTTTCAGCTTGCTGTGGTATCGATTCTAATAAACAAAGTACAAAGAACAATTTGGTGTCTCCTGGGCTGGCCATGTACCAAGCCCCACCACTTCATGCAGAATCCAGTTGCTTGCCAAGTGGCTTCACAACAAATCAAATTGCCCTGGGCGTATGGGAGGAGGGGATGAGAGGCATTTGTTCCATCAATGCCCTTCATCCTCTTTGTACATATTTTTGCAAATTATAGCTATACCTTACTTTATGCAATAGAAATCTACATGGAAAAATTCTGAGAACATCAATGTATTATCACTATTTGAAATCACTGTTTATCTCTAAACTCGTCATATTGTACAGATTAGGTAGATTTTTGTATGTAAGACATTTTTTAAAAATAAAAATCACTATAAAAATAGAGGAAGAGGATGTCCATTTACTCATGCAGATTTCAGATTTAGACTTTACCCTCATTGAAATTCTCAACATTAGAAAGGATGCTAGCCAGTCTCCTAGAACAGCTGTCTGTTAAAACCTTTGTGTCAGAAACTTAACTGAAAATACAATTCCCAAGGCACTTGGTAAAACTAACTCTAAATTTACTGTGACTTAATGTATATTAAAAAGTTAAAGTGAATTGTATCTGAAAATGCTAATATTTAAACACTGAATATTTTGGTGATGTTAAAAAATACTTCTGTCATGTAAGGAACCACTCTAAACTTATGTTTGGATTCTTAAAATACTGGATTTTCTGGTGAATCACAAAGTATCTATGCTAATAAAATGAATTGACATAATTTTCACAAAATGCAAAAGAACCTTGGGAATCTAGTATTATTTGCAGCATTCGTGTAGGCAAATGAAGATTTAGCTTTTTTGAAATACAGTGTTAAACTTTTCAGGCTTTTATTACTGCTTTCAAGGAAGCTTTGTATCTGAAGACCCTAGACTGACTCACTCTTCTCCTTCTTGGAAAGTCTGGGTCATTTGGTACCAGTCAAAACTAGGGCCCTGGCAATTCAAAATGATCACCTTTCTAATGCCTGACTGTCTGGTAACCTAAAGATCATAAAATAGTCCCAGAGAGAGGGCCTTGACCGGTGGGAGATGAGTTCAGATCCACCCCTGGAGGTAACTCTTTACCAGAAAACTCTGCAGAGAAAATGTTTGATTAGCATTTCTAGACTAGAAGTTTCCCTTTGTGAAGTTAGGGTTGGCCTGTCTGCTGCTCCTGCCTGTGCTGGGGCCTCATCGCAAGCTGGCAGTAGATCGTAAGAAAGCTTTACTTCAAGCTTGAGATGGAAAAGTTTTAGTCTTTCTGCTTTCCTGTTCCATCTTTCCCTGTCCTGCCCCCAGCTTCCCACACTCCCACCCCCTGCTCCGGCCCCACCATGTACACACCACACACACGCTGGTCTCTCTCCAGTAGAGGGAAGTAACACATCAGAGAGCCCTGAATGCAGTCTTTCTCAGCTTCTCTTTCTCAAGACACACACACACACACACACACACACACACACACACACACACACACACACACACACACTCTCTCTCTCTCTCTCTCTCTCTCTCTCTCTCTCTCCTCACTCACTCACTCACTCACTCACTGTACTTAGAAGCAGGAGTGGACTGGAGGACACAGTTCCTTAAGCACAGGTCTGCAAAGTGCTTTCTCGTTTTTGACATCTAATGATTCTGGGTGTGGGTTGAGCTTGGGAAGAGCTAAATATCAGAACAAACATACTCTCTTCTCTTTCCCATCTTCTCTTCTTTCTCATTGAAATGACTAGATGCTGCATTCACAGTTTTTAGAGTGAAGCCAGGTTATCTTTCTTGAGACCAAACACTCAGATTTTTAAGTAGTTGGCTTTGGTCCTTAAAAATAAGATTTGAATTTTTTTCCCCTCCTCTAAATCCTCCCTTTAAGAAACATCCCAGGAAACTTCTTTTTGCATTTTGGGTAGTGAAATTTAGGACAATAATTTGAAACACATGTGAATATGTACCTTGGTTCCTAGCACAGCAGCTGGGACTCCAGCATAAAACCTGTCAGTAGGGCAGAGACCGTCTTATTTCATCAGCTTTGTTTTGTTTTGTTTGTTAACTTTATGGCTGTTGCCAAAGAATCAGTTGCTGTAACTTGATATTGAATAATTTCCAGGGTTAATTTTCTTCCTCTTCTCTCTCTCTCCCTCTGAGGTTAAAGAGGTTACAGCACTGCAGTTAGGGGACCTGTGTCCCAGACCCAATGAAAGGGGTGAAGGGGGTGGCATCTGTCCTGGGACACCAGTCCTCAAGTCACATGAAAGCTTTTCTAATTTTAGCTTTATACCAAGTTACTAACTTTAGACTTCTTAATCTTATAATGTGTGAAATATTTGAATTTTCTAAGTCATTTTTTGTTGTTTAATCATTTCTGAGCACCTTTTATTTTTATTTTTTTAAATTAACAATTTTTTACTTTAGTTATTTTTTAATTGAAGTATAGTTGATTTACACTGTTGTGTTGGTTCCTGGCGTACAGCATAGTGATTTCATTTATATACGTAATTCCTTTTTATATTCTTTTCCATTATGGTTTATTACAAGATACTGAATATAGTTCCCTGTACTATGCAGTAGGCCGTTGTTTATTTATTTTATGCATAGTAATAGGTATCTGCTAATCCCAAACTCCTAACTTATCCCTACCCTCCCTTTCCCCTTTGGTAACCATAGTTTGTTTTTTATTTCTGTGAATCTGTTTCTGTTTTGTAGATAAGTTTGTATCATTTTTTAGATTCCACATAAAGGTGATAACATTATATTTGTCTTTCTCTGTCTGATTTACTTCACTTAATATGATAATCTCTGGGTCCATCCATGTTGCTGAAAATGGCATTATTTCATTCTTTTTAATGGCTGAGTAATATTCCATTGTGTATATACATACACACACACACACACACATACACACACACACACACACACACGTGCACACATGCACACTCACAACTTCTTTATCCAGTCATCTGTTGATGGATATTTAGGTTGCTTGCCTGTCTTGGCTATTGTAAATAGTACTGCTGTGAGCACTGGGGTGCATGAATATTTTCAGATTAGAATTTTCTCTGGATATATGCCTAGGAGTGGGATTGATGGATCATATGGTAACTCTGTTTTTAGTTTTAAGGAACTTCCATGCTGTTCTCCATAGTGGCTGTACCAATTTATATTCCCATGAACAATGTTGGAGGGTTCCCTTTTCTCCACACCCTCTCCAGCATTTATTGTTCGTAGACTTTTTGATGATGGCCATTCTGACGGTGTGAGGTGATACTTCATTGTAGTTTTGATTTGCATTTCTCTAATAACTTGTGATGTTGAGCATCTTTTCATGTGCCTGTTGGCCATCTGTATATCTTTGGAGAAATGTTTATTTAGGTCTTCTGCCCATTTTTGGATTGGGTTGTTCATTTTTGTTATTGAGTTACACAAGCCATTTGTATATTTTGGAATTTAAGCCCTTGTTGGTTGCATCATTTGCAAATATTTTCTCTCATTCCATAGGTTGTCTTTTCATTTTGTTTATGGTTTCCTTTGCTGTGCAAAAGCTTATAAGTTTGATTGGGTCCCATTTGTTTATTTTTGCTTTTATTTCTATTGCCTTGGGAGATTGACCTAAGAAAATATTGCTATGGTTTATGTAAGAAAATGTTTTGCCTATGTTCTCTTCTAGGAGTTTTATGGTGTCATGTCTTATATTTAAGTCTCGAAGCCATTTTGAGTTTATTTTTGTGAATGGTGTGAGAGAGAGTTCTAACTTCATTGATTTACATGTGGCTGTCCAGCTTTCCCAACACCACTTGCTGAAGAATACACCGTTGTATATTCTTGCCTCTTTAGTCAAGGATTAATTGACTGTAGGTGTGTGGGCTTATTTCTGGGCTGTCTGTTCTGTTCCACTGATCCATATGTCTGTTTTTGTGCCAGTACCATGCTGTTTTGATTAGTGTAGCTCTGTAGTGTCGTCTGAAGTCTGGGAGGGTTATTCCTCCAGCTCTGTTCTTTTCTTTAGTATTGCTTTGGCAATTCTGGGCCTTTTGTGATTCCATATAAATTTTAGGATTATTTGTTCTAGTTCTGTGAAAAATGTCTTGGGTAATTGGATAGGGATCACATTAAATCTGTAGATTGCTTTGGGTAGTGTCGCCATTTTAACAATATTAATTCTTCCAATCCAAGAGCATGGGATTCTTTCCATTTCTTTGAATCATCAGTTCACTGGTCATCTTTTATCATGGGTGGGAGAAAGGATGTGAACACCTCACAGCTCCCATGAGCAGGCATATTACTCTTAATAAACCACTGAGACCAGACTCATGGTAGGCACAGGCGACCTGTGTTTGGTCAAGTCTCTGAAGTTGGGTTTCCTTCTATGAAAGTGTGGAAGAAAATATTAACCTTGTTTTTCTTATAAGGCTGTTGTGAGAATTAAATGGGTTAACAGATTTTCATTCATGCTTTTTTAAAGCAGATAATTAGCAAAGGCCTACTCTGTGCCCACGATCCTGCAAGCTTTGGGGGCTCTCACTGAACAAGATAAGACAAGGACCCTGATGTCAGACCACTTACATTCCATAATGCATCTTTGGTTTCCCAAAGATTTTTTTTTTTTAAGTAAAAGTTAGGTTCAGTTATAATCTTACATGGAAATCTATTATGTAAAATAAATAAAAAGGGAATAAGAGCAGAGACTGAAGTTCTGCTTGCTTCTCCCAGCCCCAGTTTCCCAGTGAACTTTGGGAATACTGTGTGAGAACTACTAGAAATTTCTTCACATGCAAGAGCTACAGATGGAGAACTTAGTGACTCCCAGCTCTGCAGATACTGTGTGGTAGATGCTGCTGGTGACCACCCAGGCCCCCTGTCCTGGCTAAGACTGGCACCAGAGGGGAGCCTTCACCCTTGACCTGGAGGGCAAAGGGAGAAAGTGACCATTGGTGAGACTTGGTGAGAGCCACAGCCAAAGGGGAGACTGCCTGCTGGCCATCATGACTTCAGCAGAGGCATGTAGCTGCTGCCAAATGAAGCCTGGTCAGAAGGGGCTCTGATCGCTCGCTCCTCCTTGCAGTCTCCTGCCATTGTGCTCCACTGGTGGAATCCAACCATTAGCTGAAGGCGAGGAACCCCTCCTGATGGAGGCACTGGGCAGGCTGGGGAAGGGTGGGAAAGGGTGGATCTGCGGGGTGAATGGAAAATACCCATGACGGTGTATTGTGCTGTGCCAGGTACTGGGCGGGGTGCCACAGATACAGAATGGGTGAGCCATAGCCCTGTCCCAGAGGAACACCGGTCCATAACTCCAGGAGGGTGTGACAAACCAGTGCTGGCTTAGAATCGTGGTCTGGGTGGTGACGTCTTATCACAGACATCAAATGACAGTTCAGAAACAGTCTGGAAGTTGGAATCCTCACACATAATATGGCTTCTACGCCATCATAGCCTCTGAACCAAAAACCTGCATTGATATGCAGTACTTTTCTTGTGTTTTTTTGGACAGGTTCCTGATCCTTAGATATTCAGCAATCTGGTCTCCTTGTCAGTATGCACTGTTGTACTAACAGCATTAAAAGGTGTCCTCATTAACATAGTAAGGAGGAGGGATATCCTCCGCCCACTGCTCCCCACCCATGTGCTCCCATGATGTCCTGGCAGAGGGGGCAGAACAGCTGCAACTGTGCAAAACGTGATAAACCACGAAACTAGATAGTATGTGACATCTGCTACTTAAACTGAAACCCAGGCTGCAGCTCTGTGGGTTTGGCAAGTATCCTCTGTGTGTGTGCGTGTGTGTGTGTGTATGTGCATGTGTGTGTGATTATGAACGCTGGAAGTGAAGATAAATGATGTGGTTGGAGGGACTCACTCCTGCATTGGATGATTCCCTTCTCATCTCAGCACATCTCTGTCATGCTGGGAGTAGATGTGGAGGTGGGTGTGGCAGGGCACCTGTCACCTGAACACTCGTGGCCCCAGTCCTGCAGTGACTGTCAGAAGGCAGGTCCCAGGAAGGCCAGGGGGGGTTTGCTGGCTCCCTGACCCCCTGTGGGGGCACCTGCCCAGCAGGAATGGACCAGAAGTTTCACCCTAAATATTGTAGCTCAATCTCAAGTTGAAACTCCACTGTGATCATTAGGAAGAATTGAAATACATTCTCAGTCAAATAGACATCTGAAAAGAATTGTTTCTGGTCAGAAAAGGTGTGTTGATTTCTTTTAAAAGCCAGCAAACATAGGGATAAAACATCCAAAAAAGTCTGAGAGTCTATGATCCTGACCAGATTTTTCGAAGAACCTGAATCTAGATCATTTCCTTGTGATAGAAAGGTGGAGAACTGACCCCTTCTGAATGTCAGTACTTGGAAAAGGAAAAGGGGGAGCTGACACCAATTTTGGCAACGTCCCTCCTGCTGCTGAGGCCCTGGGCGGGTGTGGGTGGTGGTTTAAGGAGCTTTGTTGGCTCCCTCTGCAAAGCATGACCTGACAGAGAGCCGGCGAGTTCCTTCCTGAACAGCAAGTAAGACACACAGATCAGAAAGGCCTGTTTGGACACAGACTGATCTAGTCTGACTGTTTTCGGAAGCTGCTGTGTTTCCGTTCGCTTGACTGTGCTTTGTAAATGTGCACAAGAGAAGAGTGATCCAGCTGGGAGGGAGGGGACAGGAGCCCCAGGAACTGGCAAACAGGCTGCACGCTGTTCAGCAGACAGGCAGGAATACGAGGGCAGAGGTGGGGCTCTGCTCACCCCCAGTTCCGGCCGCTCTGTGTGTGGAGAGCTGTAGCTTCCTCCTGTCACCAGGGGTGTGACAGGATGAGGGACTCCATGTTCCCGAGGACAGTTCACCGACCCGTCTCTAGCCTGTCTTCCGAGGGGTCATCACGGTCAGCACGTGACAGCATAAGGCTGGCTGATTGCCTTTTCCGTGACTGGGTACACGGTACATGCTTTTAAAAAATTGGAGGTTTTAAAGGGCCAGTTTTATTCATGGAAAAACTGGTTGGAAGAATGCTTTTTGGACCAAATGCCAAAACACAGCTTCCTACTCCTTCCCGCTTTGTACTGACTTAACCCATTTAGCTCCTGAGTTGAAAAAAAGAGGCAGTGGAAGCGCAGCTGGGCCTGCCCTACAGGGCTGGGGGCGGGGGGTGGGGGGGCCGGTCCGGAGCTCCTGGGTCTGCAGGGAGGGGCGGGAGGAGGAAGGGAGGGCCCGCCAGGAGCTGGGAGGCGGGGCACGTCCCCTGCAGGTTTCTTCCCACAGCAGCCTGGCCGTAGCACAGAGGAGGCAGTAGCCTCTTCTTTTCCTGTTTCTCTCCACACACACCGTGAAGGGCGTTGGGCCTGGATGCCCGCTCCACCTCCATCAACTATTAGTGTGTGCTTGGGGCAAGTTACTTAGCTTTCTGCTTCCTTATCTGTAAAACAGAAATCATAATAGTCTTTAGTTATTGTGAGGATTCTTTGAGGCCATCCTTTTAAAGCTCTTAGAACTGGGTGGGAAAGAGCAGATTCTCAGCAAATGCTGATAAAATCAGCACTCTTTCTGCTGATAACCCTTGTGATTTCCCCTGACGCCCTTGGATCACTGATTTGGGGGTGAAGGAGGCCCTGGGTACGGGTAGCTAACTAGGAAGTGGGGAAGGAGAATTTGTCTACAGAATCCTCTTCTTTCTGGAAATTCCTGGGGCTGGCAAGAAGGCTGATGACAACAGCTGGTTAGGAGATTAGTGATAAAGGACCCTTGCTTGCTTCAGTGTCTGCTGTCGATTGTGTCCACATGGAGGTGGTCTTCAAGCGCGCAGATCTGTGGTGGGTGATGGGTAAGAAAGAAATTCTCTAGATGCAGAGAAGTACATATATTGACTAGGAGTAGAAGGTGAGGGAATACCTATAGAAGGTTAGCACCATAAATCGTGACTTGAGGAAATTCGTTTTGGCTTGACCTCCCCCCGTAGAACCTGAGCAGAATGAAACTGGGAAGAGTAGCAGGACTTTGTAGGGAGAGTTTTGAGGTGGGAAGGGTTAAGGCCAGAGATCGGGCAGAGGAGTCAGGTTGTCACTTTCACCATCAATAGCAAATGTTTGCTGAGTCTCCAGACAGTTTTTGCCTCATAGGCAACACACCCGTGGACTTTGAAACCTGACTGTTTACGTGGAATAACCCTACCTGTATAGTGTGTTGACCACAGTTTTCCAGACCATAGTGAAAGCTTTTATATTCTAAGTGACTGAGTGAATATGCCTGATGAATCTTCACTGAGGAGAAATACGTAGGAGGAATCCGGTAAAGGTTGCACGTGAAGGTCTTGGCCCCCCAATGTGAAAATCTTCTTCAGCCCCTGTGGCAGAGACAGTGCAGTGCCTTCACCAAACTGTATACATCACCCTTCCCAGGGCTCTTGCAGCTAGGTGGGACCGTGACCAGGGACCAGTTCTGGCCACTAGAATGCTAGTGGAAGTGACGCAGCCACTAACATTTCCTAGGTTTTCTACTCCTCTTTTTCCTTTCCAGGAGACAGAGCCACAGAGGGAAGGAGTGGGGATCCCTGAGTCGAGGCTTAGAAGATCTCCACCTGGGAGAGCTGCCTAGTCAACATCAGAATGTGAGTGGACCAGAAATAAAACAGCTGTGGCTGAAGGAAGTTTCAGGTTTGTTGTAGACGCTAGCATTAGCCGCCCTGGCTGGTGCAGCCTCAGACAGCAAAAATGACCAGTGTTGAAATCCTATTATTGGAGTGACCGTGGTGTTTCAGAACAATAATGATTTCTTTTACCTTAAGATTTTGGGAGTTTCTTGTTAAAGTGTGAATATAGAAATATAATATATTAAGCAATTGAAGTTCATGATATATACTGCATGTGGAAATGCATAGAATCATTCATTCATTCATTCAGTACTGAACAAGTGCCTACTATGTGCTAGGCAATGGGCTAGAGGTGAGACTGATGGTTTTTCTGATTGGTCGTTGGTGAAGGGCTTGTTTATTGGGATGGAGATTTTTTAGATCTAAATGAGAAACATCCACTTTCTAGGGTGTCTCCTCCCTCGTTCTTGTTCCTCAGTCACACCCAGGAAGGGCAAGGGAAGAGGTCCCAACTGTGAGCATCTGGGCTCACCCTTTGTGGCACAAGTGCAGGCAACTCCCTGGCTGAGAGGGGAGGCCCTGGGCTGGGAGTGGGGCGAAAAGGAAATCCCTGTGCACCAAAGTCAGGTGGGCGGGAGAGGACTGCTTACTCATTCATGTCAAGACACGCAAGATAGGATCCAGGAGGACTTATTTATGGGGAGCTTGGGGTTCCTTGGAATTGGAATCTGTTAGAAGGTCCTGATGTCTAATAATGATCATTGGTATTAAAATAAGCACACAAAAGCAATGTGATTTTTCTCACCTATAGATATATGATCTTTGGAAATCTTTCCGTTTTCTTAGTATGAGGGAGATTCTGAATAACGGAGTGAGGGACTGAAGTAGAATTTTAATCTCACATCATGTGAGCACATTCTGCATTTATAGAAAGAGATACAGAACCACTTTGTTTAGGCATTTGTTTCACTTTTATGCATGAAGCCCTCCTTAAGAGGGGGCTGAGTGGCCTCCTTTTAACTATCAAAGATGAGACTATAGTGAACCGATATCCTGGGAAAGGGGAAAGAACATTTGCATGTGATGAAGAAAGCCCTTTGCTTCGGACCCAGAGTTCTGGAGAAAGGGAGACCAACTGCCTAAAGAGGTCAGGCCTTCCTACGGGGAAGAAATGGGAGTTTCCCTAACTGCTCCCTGGAAGGCAGATTAGAGAAACTTGTTAGGTTGAGCTGGAGTCTGCTGACAAGAAAGGACAGTGAGGACCCTAGAGTGGGCCTCGCCAGGAGGACAGGGGATTGAAGACTCAATGCAGGGGCCTAAGGATTTTGGGTAAAGGCTGGTGTCAGGGAGGAATGTGTTGAAGGCAGGAACCCCTCCTAGATGACACATTCACCCTGGCATGATTTCAAGATTTTGCAGAAAAAATGTCTGGGCATCAGAGGGTGGACTGGTGCCTGGTGAAACGGAAGAGCTGAAACCTTGGAGCTGGAACCCAGATCAGGGGCAAGAAATCAATAGACGGAGCAGGGCCTAGAGTGGCAGTGGTGCTAGTCGGCTGATGACAGTGTCCAGTTCCCTCTCCCTCTTTCATCATCTGATTCTTGGAGGCTCCCTGTGTGCTTGGACAGTAAGGGATGTGGATTGTGAAATTATGAATGGGGAGGAAGCAGTGATTGAGAGGGCATTCTGGATATTAAAAGAGTATGTGAAACTTGAAACAATTGGGTTAAAAAAAGTTGTCACTGTATTTTTACTCAGAATAGATGATACTAGCCTTCAATATATCTAAATGAAGAATGGGGTAAGAATCAGGCCCCTAAATACAGACGTGAAAGGAGTATAGGATTTGTAGCTGTGGTGAAACATAATTTCACGGGCGCAGCATTTTTGGCTACCTTTTGAGCTTGGTCTGGTGTGCACATGTGACCAAGGTGACATTAGCAGAACAGCGACTTCTGTTCACACCTCCGAGCTAGTTTGGAGTTCTGCTAAAACAGAAAGCAAACTATTCTCGTGGCAGTGCTGACTTAGAGGACAACAGCAATTCATTTAAAACAGGTTTTTCAAAACAGGTTGACATACAGACTTCTTTTAAGGGAAAATACTTTACAGATTTCCATCACTGACTTAAATTATTTTTACTGTAAGGATATGGTCTTTTTCTCTCTCCCTCTTTCCTTTCTTTTCTTCTTTTTCTCTTGTTCTTGGGGCTTATTGAGATTCTTAAATCTTAAGTTTCTGTTTGTTTTTTTTTTAAATCAAATTTGGAAACATTTCAACCATTATCTCTTCAAATATTTTTTCTATCCCCACCCTCACCCCAGTTAATCCAGCAACATACATTATTAGGTTGCTTGAAGGTGTTCCACAGCTCACTGATCCTGTTTATTTATTTTTTCAGTTTTCCCCCTTTCTCAGGGATTACTGTTCTGTACAACCTAAGGTACAATGTCTTGAAACCATTGTTTTATATATTTTTTCACTGTTTTCTAGCACTTTCCAGCAGGAAGGTAACACCGGTCTCGGCTACTCCATCTTGGCTGAAAGGTAACCTATCAGGGTTGTCTTCAAAACCTCTCTCAAAAGAGTAAGGGAACTTCTCTTTCCCAGAAAGCTTCAGAAAATGTCCTCCTCAGGTACATTAATCACTAGCAGTCATGTTTTTTCACCCTGAAGCCATAACTCTTGAAAGGAGATAGCATTGCAATTTTTAAGCTGGACTTGAGCCACGTGCTCCATTGTTAGAACCAGCAGTGGAATTAACCTCTCTCTGTCAGAGTTTCTCACCCTCAGTGATCGTGACATTTTGTGTCAGGTAATTCTTTGATGTGAGGGGTTGTCCTGTGCACTGTAGAATGTTTAGCAGCATTCCTGGCCTCTACTCATGAGAGGGCAGAAGCACCTCTATCCCAACTGAGAAAACTGAAAATATCACCAGATGTTACCAAAGGTCCCGAGGGTGGGGGAGGGGCCTCCTGCTCTAAGTATAGAGACTCCATGAGGTGCTGTGGATCCAGATGAAGTATGGGGAAGTTACCAACAGAAGGGGAGGCAGCCACAGGGTCCATCATATAGTATATAAGCACCATTAAAATTTTTTAGGTAACTTTTAGAAGTTATAGCCCGTTTACAGTTATTACAAAACATTGGCTATATTCCCCTTGTTATACAGCACATCTTGTAGCCTGTCCTACACCCAGTAGTTTGTACCTCTGTCTCCTACCCCTTATTGCCCCTACCCACCCCTGCTGGTAACCACTAGTTTGTTCTCTATATCTGAATCTGACAAGCATCATTTTTTGTAACAAAATAGATTTACAGATTATTTGGATACATACAAGGGCTAATGTGTAATTCTTAGACACTAATAATAAGCAAGTTACAGATAAGTTAGAGAATCAAATTAGGTACATACACAAAGGCACAATGTGAAGTATAAAACCCTGTAGCACATGGTGTGCATGTACTATTATTTGTACACCATTAGATCAAATCTGTACTTTTTTTTTTTTATCTTACAAGATTTTGAAGTTCACTACTGTATCATGCCAACACCTGGACTCTGTTTCCTGTGTAGATTAGGTAGATGGTGGTGAACAGGGTGTCCAATAAGTTTAGGGGCACTGAGAGACCATTTTGGGGAATTTCATTATTTTATAACATGTCACATTGTGCTTACACAGCATAGGGGTGTCCTCCGAGGTAAAAAGACAGGTACATGGCAGAGACACTGAGAAAATGAAGTGTGGTGCATTGTGGCTGAGGCCAGGGAGGCCTTGCTCACTTGCCCTCTCTAATACCACACTCCCTGGGATGGGTAGAGAATGAAGTGCTGGTTATCTTCTAAAGCACAGTTGCTGAGGCTTTTAAAGAACTATCTGTTCTTTCCCTTTAAACTTTTGCTCTTTAATAAAATTATTTGCAGAGCACTTAGTTTACAAAAGCACTTGTGCAAAAAGCTTATTTCTATTGAGATATAGTTGACATACTGTGTAAGTTTAAGGTGTACAAAAGTTTTGGTACATTTCTGTATTACCATGGTGTTATATATGATTACCACTATAGTGTTAGCTAACACCTCTATCACGGTCACATAATTTCTTTATTATAGTGGGAACAACTTCCTAGCAACTATGAAGTTTATAATAGTTTTGTTGTCTACAATTGCTGTACTGTGCATTACATCTTCTGGACTTATTTATCTACTGTTTGCAAGTTTGTGCCCTTAAACAATACGACCCCAGCTCCCCCACCCCCCAAGCCCTGGTAGCCACCATTCTGCTCTCTCTTTTCATGAGTCCAGCTTTTTTGGATTCTACATATAAGTGATATTGTACAGTATTTGTCCTTCTCTGTCTGACTTACCTCAGTACAGTCGACCCTCCATTTCTGCAGGTTCTGCATCCATGGATTCAACCAACTGTAGATCCAAAATATTCCCCCCAAATTTCCAAAAAGCAAAACTTGAATTTGCCATGCATAGGCAATTACTTACATATCATTTACATTATCTTCACCACATTTACATAGTATTTACATTGCATTGTAAATTATAAGTAATTTAGAGATGATCTAAAGTATATGGGAGATCGATGTAATAAGTGAAATAAGCCAGAAAGAGAAAGAAAAATACCATATGCTATCACTTACATGTGGACTCTAAAAAAAGAAAATAAAAGGACATGAACTTATTTGCAAAACGCAGACACAGAAAACAAACTTATGGTTGTGGAGGGTGGGGAAATGGGGTGGGGAGGGATAAATTCAGAGTTTGGGATTCGTAGATATTAACTACTATATATAAAATAATAAGGAAATCAACACATTGTAAATCAACTGTACTTCAATAAAAAAATAAAGTATATGGGAGGGTGTGCCTAGGTTATATGCAAATACTACACCATTTTATATGAGAGACTTGAGCGTCTCTGGATTTTGGTGTCCGAGGGGAGTCCTGGATCCAATCCTCCATGGATACTGAAGGACGGCTGTACAATGCCATCATCTATTCATGTCGTCAAAAATGACAGGATTTCCTTTCTCATGACTAAATAGTATTCCACTTAATATATGCATATATGAAACATCTTCTCTATCCATTCATCTGTAGACAGACACTTAGGTTGTCTCCATATCTTGGCTGTCATGAATAATACTGCAATGAACATGGGAGTGCAGGTATCTCTTCAAGATCCTATACAAAAGCACTTTTCAAATCATTGCCTTGTTTAATGTAACTCAGTTATTATTAATATCATTCCTACTTTAAACAAGTGGAAACTCTCAAATCCCTTAACCAAATCACCCAAAGTCACACAGGAGGTGAATGGAAGAGCTGTAGTTTGATTCCAGATCTGAACCTTCTCATTCCGAGTTACATTTTTTTTCTGTAAATCTTCTTTAGGGTCATAGCCCATGAAACACTCTCCCTAAATGAAAGAGTGGGGGAATTCGCTGTTCGCTAGAAGTACCCTGAATCTCTGGAAGCTCCAATGCAAACTTCAGGCCAAGCACTTTGGCATTGCCGAAGAGTCATTGTTTCTGACAGGCACAGACTAGCAATTAGACAGCACCTGACTAGCTCTGTGCGTACTGCTCACACAGTCCACCTGCCTTCAACCCTCCCTAGTCACCAAAGTCCTGCCTTAGAGAAGCACAGTCTTCTCACCACAGGCCCCAGGAGAGTTTTATGGATGGGGAAAAACCTTGCTACATGGGACCAACAGTGTAGGTACCACCTGCAAGTTTGTTAGAAATGCAGAATTTCAGGCTCCACCCCAACCCACTTAATCAGAATCTGCATTTTCACAAGATCCCCACATGATTCACGTGCACTGTAAAGTTTGAGAAGTGCTATTCTTAGGTCTAGGTGTCCTTTGTGACTTCTCAAAGTCCTCTCCAGTGTAGTGGTTCTTTAACCCAACAGCAGATGATCTGGGCAGTTTTGCCCATTCCACTGAGGTGTGTCTAACCACATTAGCAATGTTATGGCTGTTGTTAAGGTTTGATGTCCACAAGCATGTCTGCCTCAAACTCTTCACAGCTTGGAGTCTTGCAGGAGTATTTATCTCTGAAGATCCCAAGAGCCTGGCTGCATAGGACACGCACAGGTCAGACCTGGATCCCAGCTAGGGGTGTGGCCTTTAATGCCAGAGGCCTTACACTCATGCTCTTCCACTGGAGTTAAATCAGGTGGCCGTGGATCATGGTCTCTTAGTGATCAATACTTTCAGGATCTTCACAGATAACGTATTTCACGCTGTAATAGCTTAGGAATGTAGACGTCATCTTCTAGAATGATAGTGATGGCTCCAAAATTTGATTTTCAGCTTCGTCATTTATTAGTTGTAAGATGCTGGGCAAGGAAACTGATTTCTATGGCCCTCACTTTTTTATAGATTGAAGGGATTAGGCGGCCATTAAAGGGCTCTGATAGCCCATCAGAACAGACACACCTGTGGCCAGGCAGAGCGATAATCTCTTTACAACGGCTATAAAGCGTGACTGTAATCATGTAGACAGACTTTGTATCAGTTTATGAAAACTGCCCAATTAGACTATGAAAATGATAAACATAGACTGACAGAGTCTTGGAAAGTCCTTTCCAGACCAAGATTACTCTCCCAGGAGAATCTAAGTGATAATCACAGAGTGGAACACGGAGGTCTCTGCGACCTGGGGAGGTAGCTATGACTGTAGCTATGAGCCTGACCCTTGTGCTCAAAGTTCAGCTGCCTTACAGGGGCCCTTCGCTTACAGAAACAGAAAGGAGCGTGTCATCTGCTTCTGCTTCTGCTTCTGCAGGAGACAAGGCCCTCCCTAGACAAATCCAAGCTTTGCTAGTTCAGCTTCTTTACTGAACGAGAGTTCAGCTGTCGTGGCATATGTGATCAAGCAAAACCTGTCAATTAAAAGCACCAGAAGCTTTTTTTAAGTTAATTGTAAAATATTTCAAAAATACAGAAAATAATAGATATACTTATTGAATTGACAAATATTAACATTTTCTAATATTTCCTTTAGATCATTCTTTTTCTCTATAGAAATTAATTCCACCTACAGTTAGTCATACCCATTCTTCTGTTCACTAGAAAAACCGTGATTTTGAAGTTCTCTCTTTGAAATTAGACGTTGTAATTTTATTTCTATAATGGTTACTCTTACATTAAAAAATACATACTCCAAAAAGTCAAAAGTTAATATGGCTACACTATATCTGAACAAAACAGTGACTGTAGAATTCTTTAAATCATCTTTCCCACCTATTTTTTTCTTTAGTATTTTAGTTTTACATCATTTAAATTCCTCTTTTCAGTAGTCATCATTATTATTGTTTTTCCAAATAGCCAATGAGTGTTTACTTACCAAATTCTTTGATTCATACTGGCTTTTGCACTCCACTCTTCCCTTTTCAGTTAGGTTTCCTTTTTCTAAAGTACATTCTTTAGTAGTTCTTCCAGGGACTATTTGAAAACACAGGCACTCAGACTTTCTTTGCTTGATCTCTCCTCTTGAAGGACAATTTAGCTGGTGTTTTTCTTCAGCACTTTCTGTTGTTTTGTGGTCTTTGTTTTTTCCTGCTGAGAAGTCTGCTTTAGTCTAATTGTTACTTTGTACATAATCTGTTGGGTTTTTTTGTTGTTGTTCTGAAGACTAAAATTTTCTTATTATCAACAGTGTTCTGCAGTTTTACTGGGATGAATCTCAGGGTGGATTAATTTTTACTTATTTAGCTCAGTATTCATTGTGATTCTTAAATCGGAACATTTAAGGCTCTCATTGATTCTGGAAAATTCTCATTGACTATTGCCTCTCCCTCAGTCATTCTGTTCCTTCCTTTGTGACTTTCAGACATCGCTGTCCTCTATCTCGATAGTTAATTTTGTATACTTCATGGAGAATACAGATTCTATCCAGCACAGACACCCACAGATTCCTACCCTAAACCTACAGATATTTTAATACATATGCCTTTTCTCATTTCTTCACCTCAGGTTAGCATAGGTATCATGACACAAGTTCTGGTGTGAGACTCAAGTTCATATTTGTGTTCCATTCTTATCTGATGTTACTTAAGAATTTCCAAACCTCAGTTTTAGACTTGAACAGAGGTGCTCAGTGGAGATAAAAAGAGTATCCATTTCTTAAGTTTGTTGTGAAGAATAAAATAACATACATAGTACCAGCATAGTAAGCATTTAATAAAATGGAATAGTTAAAATAATTGTCATCATATCATCTGCTCAGGGAAAATTCCTGCACTTGTGTTCAGTGTCCATCTCCTTTGCAATTTGTAATATTCTCCTTTTCTCTAGTATTTTCAGCTTCTTCATCTCTCCTACATCTCCTACATCTCCTCCTGCAAGTCTGACCTTGCAGACTATAAAAATATCCAGGTTCTTTTTTCTTCCAAAACGACAAGTTTCTATCTGTAGCCTGAGATCTCCCTCCAGCTACCACCCTTTTATTTTATCTTCCTTTCTCAGAAAGGGCTTCTGCTACATTCTGCAAATTATTGTTCCCAAGTCACTTTCAACCAACTTTCTGTCTTCTTTTACGAGCTCAGCTGTGGGTTGTAAAATTCCATATTACATTTAAAAAAATCTTCCTGTTGCACTCAGTCACTTTCATTATGATGATGGTGGTCACTGTTTTGAGCCCTTGCTTTTTGCCAGGCATTGGGCTAAGTGCTTTACTACCATTGTCCCATTTCATCCTCATAATAACAGGACGAGGTAGAAACTATTCCTATTCCTATTCAACAGATGTTGAACTTGAGATTTAGGGAAACTGAACAACTTGTCCGAGTCATACCTCTAGTAAGTGAGGGAGCTGGGATTCAAATCCAAGGTTCTTTGAAACCAACTAGTTGGAGTCTCTAGATTAAGCAACTATGATGACTGCGCTACTTTTAGGATTCCAGTGACGATATCCAGTCATGGTCCTTAGTGTTTAAGCCCCTCAGATTTTCTGATACTTGTAGCCAGTAGTGTCCTGTGGGTGATCTAGGCAACAATGCTCTTAGTCCCTTAAGGGCTGGGTCTCTAGTATATTTTGTTTTCTATCTGTGGTACCTAGCACTGAACACAGTAGGTGTTTGAATTTATCTTGAATGAAAGAAGAAAGTTTTTTTTTTTTTTAACCATTTCTGCTCATTATAACCTCCTTCAACTATTCCATTCATTTGAATGTTTAATCCAATGATTCTTCACTGAGCAAAGAGGTGGCAGAGTCACCCTGAGGAGAAGGGGCTCATATCTGAATCACTTGGGAGAACTTTTCAAACCTACATAGTCCTCCGTTGCTATTCTGACACTCTCCTCTGCGGGACAGGCTTCCAGCTCTCCAGCCATACTGACTGAGCCACGGAAGGAAATGTATTATAACCCTCCTGTATGTTAAGAGGATAAAAAAGTCCAGAACCTCTGAAAGTCGGGTATTGCCTATTCCTACTTAAGTATTCTATGCACACAAATTTTCTTGCCCCAAACAGATTATAGGATTATAGGAACTTAGCAGGAATTCTTTCTTTATCTTGGAGATGTTAGATTCATAGTAAGAACTAGAAGAGACCTAATATTATCTGGTGGTTTTCGTATTTCCATGATGAGGAAACTGAGGCCTTGAGAATTTAAACAGTCCTCATTTAAACAATGCCTATGATTGAATCCTTTGCAACGGCCAGCAAAATGTTAGGCACATAAAAATGTGCGCAATCAATACTCATTATATGGGTGAAAAAATTAGAAAGAAAAATCAGATGGACGCGAAAGTTGGCCTGCTTTTCTGCTACACCTCAGGGGCAAAAATGCTGTTCTGACTACTTCCAGTCATAAACACACAGCCAGAAAAATATTCACTGGACCTGTCCTCACTCTGCTCTTCTCTCTCATCCTTGAGTTCTTGGGGGACATTGTAAGATACACTGTGTGATCTGGTGCTTATCTAGTTGTAAGTATTTTTCTGCACATTTTAAATCTCTTCCTGCACTTTGTCTTGTGCACATGAAATGCTCTGAGAGCATTTTAGTTTGTGTTGTTTTGCCTCCCTCCCTTACACCCAGCCCCAGGAACAGTTTTTGGTATTCTTTTCTTTCTTTTTTTTAAGAATTTGACATGCAAATTTTATTTGTTTAATATTAAAGTAGCTTTGCCTAGTGATGTTCTTCCAGGGAATCAGTTCGTAACTCACTGGGGCTCTAGGAGCCCCGAGACCAGGATAACTGAGAGACTGGCATCGAGGCTTCTTTTTCACTTTGAGCTGCCTCCATCCCCGTCTGACGAAGGTGGTTGCAATGATGGCAGCTTTCACAACTTTAAACAGCTCTTCTTAGACACTCTTTCCAAAAGTGTTGATAGGAGACCAAATCACAGGAAGTGGAGGAGAAACACAAAATAGAATAATTTTTAAAAGCCTTTGCTGGGCTGCAGAAGGCTTGAGTCCATTTCCACAATGTTGGGATTCTAATAATGGTTAACCGAGTTCTTCATTGATTACTGATAACTGATGCCTAACTTTTGAGTAAAGGTGTCATACAGGTCATATTTACCTTTTTTCAGTTGACTCCTGTCATGCTTTTAAAACGTAGTCTTAAAAGTAAATGAGTGAAGGTTAAATTATTTTTTAAGTGTAATTATAGCAAAAAGCACATTGTGCTGACTTATTTTCAGAGACTCAAAAGTACATATTTTGAGAATAGCTTCCTGTTTTCTAGGAAGCATGTGATCTTAGTCTGCAAAGATGAGCACATTTGAGAACAATGTATCATTTACTTATTGCACAATTGCAAATCCACAGCCTAGTGAATGTTAATATTTTCTGGGACTGATAACAGAACTTTGGAAGGATAGAAGCTACAAAAATAGTCAGAAGGTATCCACAGTTCTGGAGCCTGAGTTCTGTTGCACAGGAACAGACCACGACAAAGAGCCCAGAGTGGCAGTACACTAGCCTGGGAGTGAGGGGGTTAGAGTTCTCGTTCTGCTCTGGTTCAAGCCAGCTGTGAGACCTTGGATAAGCCTATCAGTCTTGCTATAGCTTCTCATCTTTAAAATCAGAGGATTGAATTTCTGGTGATTGGTAATATCTTTTTCAGTTCTAAGATTCTCCTATTGATTTGAATCAACCACCACCATGATGGGAGGAATATGTGATGGTGACAGATGGTGTCAGCACTGGAAAGATGGGGTATAGGATGGAGAGGAATAAACTAGTGATCTTTTGAGAGAGGGAGGACGTAATCCTTCATCCTAAAAGCTTGTATTTCACAGCATCCCAACTTAATAGTGATGTGATTATTTCACTGTTTAAGACTTTCATGTCCGTAGATATGTCCAGCTACATATTAAATACAACTAGATGAGTTTCATAGAGCTGGGAACTTTTCCGCAATTCTCAATCAGTTGTTTTGTATTCTGGGATCATGAAGACCAAATCTTCATGGTCTCCATGACCAAAACTTTGCTGTCATTTCTGCAAAAGTATCACCCTATTCAGCCAAAAGTCCACTTGATGTGGAAGGCAGCATGTTGCTCAGAATGGCAGCTGTGGCCTTGTGAAGCCTATTCTGGGTGACTAGCTCACCTGCCTTTTTTCCCTGTTTGAGTTTGTTGGTGGTGGTTCTTTCTCTACCTCTGGAGTGGTCCTGGGCCAGTAGCATGTGATGAGTGGGCTTGTTAGCTCTTTTAGTTAAAAGATATTAAGACTTACTCTGGCTGAGTGATTGAGGTTTATTTCAAAGATAAGCCACACATAGGGAGTATAAACTTATGAAGTGGCTCTAAGGGACTCAGAAAATTCATGGAAACCCGGGAACGGCTGGTGTGATAGGTTTCAGGGAAAGAGGAACTTGGGAGACAGGATTTGGGAGGCAGAAGAGCCAACAGAGATCTAACAGCTGAGTTACCTTGCGGAATCCTTAGCACTGGGGTTTGTTTTCCTCCCAGGAGCATCACCATCACGTGACTCAGTCATGCTCTTATCTCTGTTTCTCTTTGTGTGTGGTCGCTTCTCCTCTCAAAACACTTGAGGCTGTTATTTCCCAAGTCAAATTCCTGAGACAGAATTTATCCATCCAACTGATAATCCTCATCTCTGTTTTGGGTTGTGCCCAGCAGAGAGGTAACACAGCAGGCCTGAGATGGCTATCTTTAGAAGGGCCTGCTTACAAGATTGGCGCTTGGCTGGTGTTTGGATGTTTCTTTCTGCCGTTCTCAAAGCTGGTAAGGGTGGTTCTCTGTGCCTAGATTGTGCAAATAATAATATTTATGCTGAGCACCTGTTTTCCTTCTGGGAGCCTGGAATTTTAGTGCATGCTATGCAGAGAGGGCAGATGTGACCAGCCCCCAATAAAAATGTAGTACGCTGCATCTCTAGTAGGCTTTCCTGGACAGAAACATCACATGCATGCTACTGCATTTTTCACTGCTTGAGAAAATAGTATGTCCAGGTGTATTCCTTCACAGAAAGAGAGAGCATAGGAAGCCTGTGTGTGGATTTCTCTGGATTCTTTTTCCATTAGGACCTGACTGTGTATCCTTACTCCATCATGGTAATGAATCTTAGCCATGAGTCCAATTACATGTTGAGTCTCATGAGTCCCTGTAGCAAATCTCTGAATATGGGGATTGTTTTGGGGATCACAACAGAGACTGCCTCAAAGGACCCAGGCCAACTTAGGTATTGGCTGTCCTAGGACCAAGAGTTCAACTCTGGTCCTATCAATTGCATATGGGGGAGGGAGGGTGGAGTCGTGCTTGGCTTCTCCAGCTTATGGAATGGTCTGAAGTGGTGGTTCTCAACAGGCTGCAAAACAGAATCTTCTGTGGTGCCTTTAAAAATTAGACCCCATTCAAGATTAATTGGAACCTTGAAATTAGAATCTGTGGGGATAGGGCCTGGATAGTGACATATTTTAAAAGGTTAACCACTATGTATAAAAATAGATAAAAAACAAATTTCTTCTGTATAGCACAGGGAACTGTATTCAATATCTTGTAGTAACCTTTAATGAAAAAGAATATTAAAACGAATATATGTATGTGTATGTATGACTGGGACATTGTGCTGTACACCAGAAATTGACATTGTAACTGACTATACTTCCGTTATAAAAAAAAAAGCTCTCCAGTGATTCTCATGTACAGCAAGAGCAGCGAGAGTTGGGACCAATGGTCTGGAGCAATTTTCCTCCATGGGGCTCTAAGTGGCAGTTTCCTTCAGAAGGTGACTGTAGGCTTGGGAGGCATTGTGATTCATCTGGCCTGTACAGGGCACATTTTTCACATGAAAGAATGAAGAATCAGGTCTTCAGGCATCCTTAAAAACAAAAAAAAGAAGGATGAGCTTGCTTAGTTGTACTTGTAAGCAATACTCTGGGAATTGTGTCATTTTAGGGGTTCTACTGAGGCCATCTTCATAGCGTAAAATTTATGCTGACGACTTTCTGTGCTTCCAAACTAACTCTAGTAGGAAAACAAGCAGGAAAAAAAAAAGCATTAAAATATAGATAGCCAGCTGCAGCAGTATTGTGCTGTTAACACACATTCCAGAACATGTTGTTCCACAAAATCTCTCCCTTATGAAATAAAGTCACATCTGTTTCTCAGGGTGATTCAGAGATCCACGTTCAGTTTTTCACCCTGATTGGAGAGAGTCTCACTTTGTATTTAGAAAAGCTGGTTGGCAGGAAATCCCCCTGGGCCGTCTGGTGGTATCATGGTGACCCGTCCCTTTCAGTGCAGGGGGCACAGCAGTTGACCTTGGGGTGTGGCTGGGTGGGTTCCTCCGCCAGTCTCCCCGTCGTTCGCTGCATGAACAGACTCCAGCTCTCTGGAGCAGCCTTCATTTGGTAGATCTGCCTTAATGCAATGTTCTGCTCACAGTGGACGCCTGGCAAATACTTGTTGAGTTGACTTGAGGTGGTGATGGAAGTACTAGAGAAAGAACAGCTGCTGACCAGCAGGAGCTCACTGCCCTCCTGGCCTGTGTTCTCTGTGGAGCCCAAGGCTACTCCATAAAGCGCCCCTTGGATAGAAGCCCTTCTTTCCTACATGCAAGCAGCCTTGGTCTGCGTGTCCTCGGGAGATACCCTGACACCTGGGATAAACAGGACTTAACTTCAGCCTCCAGCCTCCCCTTTGGAATTGCTGGCTCTCTTCCTCACATGTGCCCTGTATTCAATCAAGCTGTTCCTCTTCCCCCATCAAAATCTGCTTTAGAAAAGGGCTTGAAACTTACTCATCCTGAGAGCTTCAGGCTTAAATACTGTTGTGAGTTTCTGCTTTTCAAGAAAGCTCAATGAAAAGCTTCAGGTGAAGGAGGTTGCTTTCAGGGGGTAATGGTAGTACAGGGGCACAGAGGGGGTGACTTCCTGGTATCCTTGGCACCCCGGCTGGAGTCTCCTCCTCGAGGCTCACCGCATCCTGTGGGGCCTGGCTCTGCTCAGACACGTGGGCCCAGGGCATAGCTGACCTTCAGGACCACTGCTGAGAGCACCAGAGAAGCAGCCCCCCTTCTGCCACCACCGTTCTGTGGTCCCCAAAGCACTTCATTTCACGATTCCCTTTTGCAGCCCTTTCCGCAAGTTAACCAAGGCATTTGGCCGCTGCGGTGCGGAGTCAGCAGGAGCAGTTCTGTTTTCTCTTTGCTGCTTGGCAAACGTCTCAGATTTGAATGAATTCTCAATTCCATCTGTGCTTTTGGACGTTTTCCTAAATACAAGGCTGCTACAAGACCAAGAGTCTTAACATAGTGTGTAATTCTACCCCAAGAGGCCTGAAGAAAGGCTGTTCAAATGAAAACACCATGAGACCAGAAAATGATATTCTTATGTGCGGGGCACTTACATACTGAGAAACAGAACTTCCTAAACAGCTGGCAATGAAACGACACCAAACATGGCGGGGGTGGGGGGGGGGTGGACAACAGACTGCAGAAATCGCATATGCAGGGTGACATGTGCAGCTTTGGTAAAACATAGGCTGCATGCACATACACAGACCACTTCCTGTTTGCTTACTGCGTGCCGGCACTTTGTTGAGCGCTTGTATACCGTACTTTGTTACATATGATTGACAAAAACCCAGGAAGGCAGTTCTTACTGTGCTCATTTAACAGATGAGAAATGGAAGCTCATGGAAGTTCCACCTTGCCCAAACTTGACCAAAGTCATGCTGATAATATGTGAGAGAAGTCCATGCTCTTTTAGACTGTTTTGAACTGTTGCTATGTATATCTTCAAGGATAAATCACTGGCGATAAATCATAATATTAGTGATAAAGGATGAATGATTTTTATTTTCTTCATTTTACTTATGTATATTTTCTAATTTATCTCTAATGAACATCTTTTCTTAGTAGAAAGTTATCTTTTAAATGAAACATTTATACCAAATACCAAACAATTTATAGATAAGTATATTTACTGTGAAAGACTGATTTAAAAGTTATGCAAGAATTCTCTTTATTCCTTTTGTGGAACCATAAAGGCTTCTGTATTAGTTGCTAGGGCCTCTATAACAACATACTGCACCAGCTGGGTGGCTTAAACAATAGAAATTTATTTTCCCACAGTTCTGGAAGCTAGAAGTCCAAGATCAAGGTACTGGCAGGGTTGGTTTCTTCTGAGGATCATTGTCTTTGGCTAACAGATGGCAGTCTTCTTCTTGTGTCTTCACATAGCCTTTCCCCTGTGGGCAGATGTATCATAATCTCCTCTTCTGATAAGGACACGGGTCATATTGAATTAGTGCCCACCCTCATTACCTCATTTCACTTTAGTTACCCCTTAAAAGGCACCGCCTCCAAACACAGCCACATTCTGTGGTCCTAGGGGTTAAGACTTCAACAAATGAATTTTGGGGAAACAGAGCTCAGCTTGTAACAACTTCCATCATAGAAATGTCCAACCTAAAACATTCAGGAGGTTAAAAATTAATCCCAGTGTTGAAAACAATCTTAACAGAAGTTTGAGAATATCTTATCTCTTCTCCTCAAATAAAGAATATTTTTAGAGTAAACCTTAAAAGACTTTTCCAAAGACTCCCGAAAGAGCCAAAGAAAGGTCTGATGCTGATAATACAGATCTGTAATTGTCATACAAAAGGACTTCAAAACCCTATGACAATGACCATTAAGCCATGTTTATCAGTGGTCTGCATTTGTGACTCAAAAATCTCTCTTCCATATTTCACGAGACATATGCATCATTTTAGCTAAATTTCTAGAGTCCAACTGATGAGACACAAGGCCCCAGACTGCTGTATCTGAAAATGCCTTTCGATTGTTTTGTTTTCCTCTAGTCACTTTCGGTGATAAATGGTCCTCTCAAGCTCAGGAACAATGGGGCAGTGAAACAGTGACCTCAGAGATGGTACAATAAACTGAAGAGAAGACATTCTGCTCCCTGCCCCCCGTCTTTGACAAGATCAACATTGTGTATACAGTTTTAGGGCCAGGCAGAGGATGGCGTTTTCCTCTAGAGTCCCTGATACTGATGGTGACTGGCTAGGAAGGAAACCCTGAAGGAACCTTGTTCTTTCTCCCCTGTGGCTTTTCCTTATGCCTTTTCCACTAACTTGTAGACCCTCAGAGGTCTAGACCTGTTTCTCACTTGCCACCATCCACTTCACTCCTTGGCTTGTCCTACCCTCTTCTCTGCCTGCCAGTTGAACACTGTCTATTCAGTGAGGTCCGGCCAGGAGCCTAGCTCACCTCCTCTGGAATGTCTTCCTGGACTGGACCTGCAACACTGCTGCCTTCCGTAGATGTTTGTAGACCTGTCTAGAATGAAACTCCCAGAAGACAGGGAACTCTTCTTGTCCCTAAGATGGTTTTATGTTAGTAATTAATGCTCATAAATAGGTGCTAAGTGAATGAATAAATGTATGAGTTTTAGATAATGGTCCCTCGCTTTTGCCACAGTTTCTGTATTAATTATCCATTGTTGTATAACAAGTGACCCTGAAATTTAGTCACATAGCATCACAACATTTATTATTTCACAGTTCCTGGAATCTGGGAATCGCTTATGTGACTATCTTTGCCTCATGGTCTCTCACAAGATTGCAGTCAAAGTGGCAGCTGGGGCTGCAGCGTCATCTGAAGGCGCAACGGGGGAGGATCTTGTTCCAAGCTGGCTCCTGCAGTTGTTGGCAGGGTTTATTTATTTATTTTTCTGGCTGTTGCATGGAGGGTCTCACTCAGTTCCCTGCCATGTGAGCTTCTGTATAGGAAAACTCACAACATAGCAGCTGGCTCCCTTCAGAGCCAGTGAGCCCATGGGAGAGGGAAGAAAGATGGAAACCAGTGTTTTGTAGCCTAGCACTGGAAGTGACAGCCCATCACTTTTGCTGTGTTTTATTCTGTCAGTGAGTCACTATGTCCCAGCTACACTCAAGGAGAGGTGATTACGCAAGGATGTGAGAACCAGAGGAAGGGATCATTGGGGGCCTTCTTAGAAGCTGCCTACTGCAGTCCCACTCTCCATCTGCACTTCTCCTTGCTGCCGCTCTTGCTGCCTTCCAATCACTGTGCACAAAAGGGATCTTTGAAAATACAAGTCTGATCATGTCACAGACAGACTCCCACCAGGTCTGCATGGTCTGGTCCCTGAGCGTGTCTCCTGTTTCATCTCTTACCCTTCGCTCCAGCTACACAGATTGAGTTCCTTCTCCTGGCCGTGGTCCCTCCCAGCACAGGTCTTTGCACATGCTTTCCTGTCTTCCTCCAGCTCCCTCTGCTCAATGCCAGCACCTCATTTGGATTGCAGCTCGGTTACTGCCTCCTCAGGGATGCCTTCGCCAACCCCGTAAGCCAGCTCCTTTCCCTGTTTTCTGCTCTCTGCTCCTCAGCACTTGACTGTGTTCCACCATCAGACTATATGCTCTGTAAGAGTAGGAATGGGTTTCCTTCTACTTTTTTCCCCTTTTTCTTGCTTGTGTATCCAGCACTTAGGAATAATGTCAGCACTTGGATACAGGATAACTATTTGTTGATTTAAGGAAAAAAAGACATCCTAAGGACAGTGACCGAGATACTGTAAACACCGACTCTTCCCTTGAGATTCCCTGGGATTTTTTTGACATACTGTTTTTTTTTAAAAAAAATCAGTCCTGGATAA
Source organism: Camelus ferus (assembly GCF_009834535.1). NCBI lineage: Eukaryota > Metazoa > Chordata > Mammalia > Artiodactyla > Camelidae > Camelus > Camelus ferus. The sequence continues at coordinate 29,972,300 of NC_045698.1, read as the reverse complement.
TAGGGGGAAACATCTTATTTAGGAGAGCAGAGCTATAAAGAAAGCAAATTGCACACAATCAGCAAGTGACAGGAAACCAGGTCTCTGACTAATTATTTCTGGTCCTTGTTACCGACTGGTTTCAGAGCAACTTAGTGGAATGAAACAGCAGATACTTACTGAGGAATTTGTATGTGCCAGGTGTTGTGATGGTGGCTGCAGAGGATACCAACTGAGTGGGGGACACTCTTGGCCCTTAGGAGTTCATAATTTGGAAGAGTCTTGCAAAAATACACAAATAGCAAGAGCAGAGGCGAAATGGGATTAACACCAAGAGGAGAAAGTGTCAAAAGAGTGCGACAAAGGATCCAAGGAGGGAAGAATTTCCTGGCCTGCCAATTCCCACATCAGCCCCAGGATGGAGGGGCAGGATGGAGCCTTCCAGGGCCATGCAGAGCAATCCAGGCACGAGGTGAAGAGGTCACTGTGGACAGTGCATTTTCTTTCCCAGCCTTAGGTTGGTTTATTGTCCAGTTCTTTGGGTGAGGGTAGCTTGTTAAAATGTTTGATAAGTAAGACAGTTTGTGTTTATAGCTAATATTACTGTTAAAATCTATGTTGAATGAGCAGCCTTTCAAAACTTGCTGTTGATAGAGCGTCAGTTCTACAGTCTTGAAAAGCTAAAAATAAGTTTATTCCATAGATAATTTCATAAAAAAAAACCTATCAGATGTTTCATTCATCTAGAGGATTCTTTAGTTTTAAGGAATCTGGCCACAAAGTACAACAGGAAGTGTGAGAAAGCAGCCTTTCTTTCTTTTTTTTTTTTTTTTTAAGTCCAAAAAGAGCAAAAGTGTTTTTATTTAATTTTTTTTAACATTTTTTATTGATTTATAATCATTTTACAATGTTGTGTCAAATTCCAGTGTACAGCACAATTTTTCAGTTATCCATGAACATACATATATTCATTGTCACATTTTTTTCTCTGTGAGCTACCATAAAATCTTGTGTATATTTCCCTGTGCTACACAGTATAATCTTGTTTATCTATTCTACAATTTTGAAATCCCATCTATCCCTTCCCACCCTCCGCCCCCTTGGCAACCACAAGTTTGTATTCTATGTCTATGAGTCTATTTCTGTTTTGTATTTATGCTGTTTTTTTGTTTTTGTTTTTGTTTCTGTTTTTGTTTTACATTCCACATATGAGCGATCTCATATGGTATTTTTCTTTCTCTTTCTGGCTTACTTCACTTAGAATGACATTCTCTAGCAGCATCCATGTTGCTGCAAATGGTGTTATGTTGTCGGTTTTCATGGCTGAGTAGTATTCCATTGTATAAATATACCACCTCTTCTTTATCCAGTCATCCGTTGATGGACATTTAGGCTGTCTCCATGTCTTGGCTATTGTAAATAGTGCTGCTATGAACATTGGGGTGCAGGTGTCATCCTGAAGTAGGGTTCCTTCTGGATATATGCCCAGGAGTGGGATTCCTGGGTCATACGGTAAGTCTATTCCTAGTCTTTTGAGGAATCTCCATACTGTTTTCCACAGTGGCTGCAGAAAACAGCCTTTTAAATGCTTCAGCAGTTCTCGAGGTCTGGAACAAACAATTGTTTATTCACTGAGTAGCACCTATGTGCATAGAACATGGGCTAAGTGTTGCGGGGAGACCTTGAGGCATTGCTACCCCTGTAGCTTATTATCCATCTGTGGAGTTAGGAAATGCAAGTTTTATCACAACAGTACAAAATTTACAGAGCAGTAGAAGAGACATCAGGCTTGAGACATGCCCAGTGAGTGGTACAAAGTGTAAGCCTCAAGGACCCTTCAAGAAGGGAAAGCTCACAGCTTTGGAGCTATTGGGATATAAATTGGAGTTTGAAATAACAACAGCTAACACTTTGCCAGCACCTTAACTACATCAGGCATCACGAGAGGTGCTTATGTGCATTTTCTTCTTCATTTCTCAACAGCAAAGCTGTTGGGTAACTGAAAACTGACCGTAGTGGCATAATCAAGTAGAGGCTTATTTTTGCTCACAGATAAGGAGTCCAGGAGTAGGCAGTGTGATGATACAGGTGCTTGAGAAATCCTCAAGTTTCCAGCTCCTTCCAGCTGTCTGCCCCAACAGGTTCTGGATGTGGTTATCCCCACAGTACAGAAGGGCTGACCCACTCCAGGCTTTGCGTGGGCATCTCAGCAGATGGATAAAGGAAACAGTGAGTGCTAATAAATGGAAAGAAGAACTTCCCTAGGGGTCCCCAGCTGACTTCAGACTTCCCCTCCATCACATTGGTTGGAATGTGTCATAGAGACACTCCAGCTGCAGAATTGGCTGAGAGATGTGTTGTGGGACACAATGCAGTGATGGGCCAGTGACGTGGTTGGTAAAAGAATTTACCAGAGACCAAGGAAAGTTTACTAGGTACACTGCTATAGGCAACAGCAGGCCACACAGATGAGAGGGGCCTGCGTGAACCCCGAGGGTGGGCATGCGGGGTCTTTTATTGGGGAGGGGGGATATGCACACCAGGAGTAGGGGCTGCATGATCAGTTCGTGCACAGGTACCTGATTGGTTGTAAGATCTGTCAGGGACTTCTATGAACAGTGGATTTGACCACTTTGATAAGGGCAGGATGTGAGGCCTGTTGCCTAGGGTAGTGTGAGACAGGCTATCTCTTGGGGTGATGAGTTTTGTTAGGGTAAACACATTAAGAGAAGTTTTTTTTTTTTTTTTTTAAGATTCCACATATAAGTGATATCATATGGTATTTTTTCTTTCTCTTTCTGGCTAACTTCATTTAGAATGACAATCTCTAGGCCCATACATGTTGCTGCAAATGGCATTATAATATGAAAATGAATATATGTATGTAAATGCATGACACTGGGACATTGTGCTGTACACCAGAGATTGACACATTGTAATTGACTATACTTCAATTAAAAAAAAAATAAAAGAGAGGATGTTTTTTACCTTGCAGAAATGTAGGTATGCGGAGGGTCCTGCAGTGGGAGTGGGGGTTAATGCGTAGATGGCTTCGGGCACAGAAGTGGGGGTTTTATGACTCCAGAGAGTGTCAGTTGGCTCCATAAAATGGGGACTTTTTTGTTTTTATTTTTTAATCCGAGCACAGAGCTGCCTAAAACCTTCTGAGCCGTGTACTGGAGGAGGAAGGAAGTGCATGTTGATGGGTGTTGGCGGTGCCTCGAGGGGTGGCACTGCTATAATTCTCCTTTTACACATGAGAAAGCCTAAGTATTGAGAGTTAGGTCACATTTGCCCAAGGTCATGTAGTTAATAAGTAGAAAAACTGGACCCAAACCCAGGCAATCTGATTCTAGAGCTTGAGTTTTTAAGCCCGTGCACTGGACCCAAACCCAGGCAATCTGATTCTAGAGCTTGAGTTTTTAAGCCCGTGCTAGGATTTGAACTGGAGAGTAGAGGGAAAGGCATGCTGGGGTGGGGGATGGTGTTGACAAAGTGGGGAGGACTCTGTGCTCCAGGGCCTGTGAGGCAGGATAGGGGAGCCACAATGAGGAGTTGCAGCAAATAAAGTCGGAGAGGTGGTTTGGCTTCATTCCATCTGCCTGGTTAAGCCTTGAGGGTCATGAGCCTTGTCAGTCCTGAGATTGAACTAATGATGACATAAATAGGCATATGTTGGCCAGAAGTGAAAACCTGGTCTAGAAGGCAAAGTCCAGGTCAGCAGATACGACCAGGGGCGGTACATTGGGAGATGCCAAGTCGGTCTGTGGCGAATCCAAGGTTGAAGCAGAAACACCAAGAGAAGCTGCAGCCAAGGTCAGGTCCAGGGATATTCTGAAGATTCAGATGCCTCCAAGGTCTTCAAGATCCAGGAGCTGGATGCCAGAGTCTGGGTCTGATGGTATGTGATCAGGGAGTTGAAGAACTGGAAACCTAGCATATTACATAACTAAGGCCTCATTTGTTTTATAGCAATGCTTGTCTCTTTTTGCACTTTTGCAACATGATTGGTACATTACTCAGCCTAGCTTTCAGCCCCTGTAGTTAAACACTTGACATTTAAGAGGATGTGGTTACCACAGACTGTCCGGGCACCAAAGCACCATAGAGGGAAATGTTTTCCGCTGGAATTTACTACTTGCAAATATTAGCTTCACCTGTGTTATCTCCCAGGGTAACTGCAGTGGGAACACAAAGAGAAGTAGAATTCATCAGGAGGGAGCTATGCACAATGGCTGCCTCATCAGCTTTAGGTTATGTGCTCTTCTGTGCGGTTCCTGAGTGCAGAGCTTAGCCCCCGAGACTTCAGGTCCCAGTAGGGAGACTTACAATGCGAGAGGCTCAGTGAGAGAACTCACTGCCTCGCAGAGTGGTGAGCTTTTCCAGCTGGAGGTGTTTATGAAAAGGCTGCGAGACTGTTGAGGAGAGCGGTTTTGGAATCATTCCCTGCATAGAGTGTAAGCATGAAGTTTGAGGATTTCAAATCTGCATTTTCATAACTGCACAGCATGCCCATCTGAAATGAATCTGCTCTTTAGGCTCCAAGTAGTAATCCGAGAAGTTTGCTGTGATGAGTCAGGTGGCAGCCAACAGCTGGAGGACTTTGCAGGGCCTCCTTCCTCCTAGTGCAGATCTTTCCCCAGAAGCACTGTCTGGGCTACTGGGAATGGCCCCCTTCCCTCTCACATAACCATTTGCTTTATCCTAGGGCTTTTTGGAGACAAGGAAGATTTTACTTAAGGCACAGAGGAAGTTATTTTGTGCTCCTCAAACTAAACCATAGAGATAATTATTTACCTGCCTAGAGCTGGTTCTACAAACAGCTGCTTTAAAAAAAAAATTTCTTTCTGGAATGACACGACCACTTGTGCCAGTACTGGAGGGTTAATAATAGGGCAATAAAAGGGGAGAATTTAAAGCTAAGTGCTGGTTTTATATATTTAACAGCCAGAAAGTCCCCATACTATCAGCATTACATTGAACCTAAGTTACAGTAAAACCTAGTCTGAAAACCCCAAGAGAAATTGAGCTGTCATGCTTCTAGCTGGTGTTCTAAGGATGTATGAATAGCAAAATCCCTTCTGCATTTAGCCTTACATTGCTAATGCACCAGAATTTAAAAGATGCATTCATGTAAGTTGATGCATAAAATAGCAAAGAAAGACATACAGAGAAAACATACTTTCCTTAATATACAAATAATTAACTAGCATTTCATAGAAAAGAGAGTACAAATGGTCAGTGCTATGGGCTGAATTGTGTTCCCCCAAATTTGTATGTTGATATCCTAACTTGCAATACATCAGAATGTGACTGTATTTGGAGACAGGGCATCAAAAGAGGTGATTAAGGTAAAATGAGGTCATATGGATGGGTCCTAATCCAACATGGCTGGTGTCCTCTTGAGAAGAGATTAGGATATAGGCATGCATAGAGGAAGACCATACGAAGGCGCAGGGAGAAAATGGTCCTCTGTGAACCAAGGAGAGAGGCTTCAAACGAAACCAACCCTGCCAACCCCTTGATCTTGGACTTCTAGCCTCCAGAACTGAGAGGAAATAAATTTCTTTTGTTAAGCTGCCCAGTGTGTGGTACTTTGTGATGGCAGCCCTAGTGAACTAATAGTCAGTAAACTTACAAATAATAAACTCAAACAATAATCTGATGATGGAAATAAGTACTGCCATATACTTTTGGGTGGAGTATAATTTGGTACACTTGGAAGGGCAATTTGGTAGTAACATTTAAAATTTGAAATATGCATTTCCTTTGTCCACCAATGTTATTTCAAGTAGAAATTATATGTCACTCACAAAGATACAGATAGACAGATATAGATGTAGCCAATTACATTTTGAAAATTGGAAACAACTTCCATTAAGAAGGGTGTATATATTAATGACCGTTTATAGAATGAAATAATGTGCAGTTTTAAAAAAGAACGAGATAACTATCATATTGACATAGAAAGATGTCTATGCCTTGGAAAGATGTCCATAATATATTATTAAATTAAAAATAGTTGTGAAACAGTATGCAGAGAATAACTATATTTATTTCTACCCAGCAATATATGCTTTCCACCAGTATATGATATAATTTAAGACCGCCCATAACTGACTCCCCTACCTCCCAACATCTTCTTTTGTCTTTAGCTGGAAATGATTTTTAAGGGGGTGGCTTGGGCCAATTCTGGGAGTTACTCAGTTTTCCTAGATATCTCCCAACTCTACAGGAGGACTACATGTTATTAAACTTGTTTGTTTTCCTCCTGTTACTCTATCTTGTATTCCAGGGAGAGTCTCAGCCAAGAGCCTAGAAGGATAGAGAGAAAATTATTTTTCCTGCCCTACATGTGGTCTGGAGGCTATTTGATGCCCCTGTGCTCCTTGCATGTTGATGCCAATACCATGTCCCATGGGGAGCTGCAGGAGCTGGCTCTGGTTTAGAGTAGTTAAAAAATTTTTTTTTAAATTAATAACATCCCATTTCAAATAAAAAAAATTCTTCTGATGTTTGGTCCTCTCTGTGCTCAGTCCTGCATGGGATTTGGCACTCTATGTAGTTACCCCCTTAATTGCCGTCATGTTTGGTATATAGAACAGTTCTCAGATCTGTAAACTTGTGTGCTTGAGGAAGAGCTCCCTTCAAAGCATATTGCAGTTTCGTACGAATCGCAAAGGATCCAATTAGTCCTTATCTAATCCAAGCTGCTGTTCCATGACTTCCTCGGCCATTATTCTTTTGCTTGTTTACTTTGCAAACATCTTGCTTTTTCCTGGGTACCCTTTGCGTACTCAGTAGCTTACATTTCAACATAAATGCTCAAACAATATCATGTTTGATAACAAGGCATAGGATGAGATCTAGGGCACCTTCTTGTATATGAAAGGGGAGGAAGAGTAATTTAGGTCAAAAGGTTCCATTTCTCAAAATATTGGAAAAGCCTTCATTTCTCGTTGCATGTAAAACACCACCTAACAACCAAGCTAAAGGAGTTAATATTTTATATAGGCCCTTCACATGGTAATAAAACTCACTTTTTAATAATTTGAGACATCAGTGTTTTATAAATATTAATGGATCACTGTCATACTATCACCTGCGTTAGCTAATAAACTGATTTGTAAAATCACAGTTCACAGCCCTTCTCTCTTCCAAATATATCATGAACTCACAGATTCTTAGGGCCCTATTCCCCATGGAAATCAACCACCACCATAAAAAGTTGAGAATGCTTATTAAAACCATGGATTAAATAAACGTACGGGAAAATGATAAGGATGTGGAAGAATGAGACAGTATGAAGAAAGGTGGATTCTTGGCTCCAGGGCTGGAAGTTGTGAGGGATGAGATCATTAGGATAAAGTTCAACCCAAGAGGACAGCAATCTTAACGTTCACTGTATGGTGGGGCTGGACAACCTATGAGGAGATTTTAATCATTCATAAAACTTGAAACAAAATAACATTCTAGACAGTGCTGTGGTCAGATTTGCTGGGGACTTTGGAGGTAGAGTGCAAAACCTAAGATAAAGTGACTGTTGAACTTGTTTGAGAGCATGCTGAACTACCGTGCTGGTCCTATCCAGGCTGGATTAAAAGGCTTCTTTTTTCATTTCCAAGTTTCCAACAGAACCTTGTGCTTATAGCATCCTAGACATTGTCACATTTTCCAGTGTGTTTTCATGCTTACATGTCTGTTTATTCTGTTAGATTTTGAGGTCCTTTAGAACAAGGGACCTCAGCATTGTGCCCAGCCTGAGCACCTAATAAATGTTTGTTTGATTTTGTTTGTAATTTGATTTAATACCCAATAAAGGTTTGCTTGAAAATTCTGCTTTCTTAAAAATGCTGACAAGACCCAGATTGCCCAGCACAGAAAAGGCTATTAAGAATGAATTCCCTTCAAACCCTCCTACATGGTTGGTGGGAATATAAATTGGTGCAGCCACTATGGAGAACAGTATGGAGGCTCCTTAAAAAGCTAAAAATAGATTTACCATGTGATCCAGCAATCCCACTCCTGGGCATATATCCAGAGGAAACTCTAATTTGAACAGATATATGCACCCCAGTGATCGTAGCAGTACTTACAATAGCCAAGACATGGAAGCAACCTAAGTGTCCATCAACAGATGATTGGTTTAAAAAGATGTGATGCACACACACATACACACAATGGACGATTACTCAGCCATAAAAAAGAATGAAATATTGCCATTTGCATCAACATGGATGGACCTACTAGGTGATCATACTAAGTGAAGTAAGTCAGACAAAGACAAATATCATGATGATCATACTAAGTGAAATAAGTCGACAGAGAAAGACAAATATCATATGATATCACTTATATGTGAAATCTAAAAAATAATACAAATGAATTTGTTTACAAAACAGAAAGAAACTCACAGACAGAAAACAAACTTATTGTTACCAAAGGGGAAAGGGAGGGGAGGGATAAATTAGGCATATGGGATTAAAAGATACAAACTACTATATATAAAATAGATAAGCAGCAAGGATTTACTGTATAACATAGGGAACTGTATTCAGTATCTTGTAATAACCTATAATGGAAAATAATCTACAAGATATATGTCTGCATCACTTTGAGGTACACCTGAAATTATATTGTAGATCAACTGTACTTCAATTAAAAAGAAAAGAATGGATTCCCTTCCAACATTGCAAGCTCTCTGTCATCTCATTTGTCATCTGAGGGTTTTGGATACACACTGGCCTGGACACACACAGTCCTATGTACTTTGCTTTGGAGCTAGCTGCATGCTTAGAGGGAATTCTTTGGCACAGGAGGCAGCTGCTAAGCCACATGTAAAGAAAGGAGGTGATGTTGAAATACTCAATTTCCTGCTGCAGACAGACTCAGCCTATTTAGATTTGTCAAGAAAATGAACCAGAGGGAGCACTATCTGTTTTGTATGAAACTTTTTCACAAGGTTCTTTTAAGAAGCAAGTAGGTATATGTGCATTTTTTCCCCCCTGGGGAGAAACTGAGCATTTACTGGATTCTCAAAAGGGTCTGGACTGCAAAAGGTTAATACCTCCTGCCTAGAGTGAGTAAATAGAATTTGGCTTTCAAATGTCAGGCTTCTACTTTGATAATATGTTTCTTTACTGGAGAGATAACAGCTGGGCCTTTCTGTACTTCCTGCACCTTGTACAATACCCAGCACACAGCAATCAATAGCAGTTTGTTTGGACAAAATGCTTTGGTAGTGAAAACAAGGCTTGCTTGAAAACCATCACTCGCCAGGGCTGAATTGTTTGACATTTGCTCCTTGCCTTACCCATCACTGCTGTGTTCATTTGTAGCAGTTGGTGGGAAGAACTTATCCCTCTCTGAAACAGTAGGCACCTTCTATTTTCTTTGAACATTTTGAAATTTCCATACCCTTTTCCATGTCCAGCTACTATCACAGCTAACTTTTATTTGGATGGTACTTAAATTTGTAAAGATTTTACATTAGATTCTTAACATGTCTGTGGGATGCATAGGTCTTCCAGGGAGTAGGACTTCTTTAGTGAGAAAAATGAGGCCTGCTCTCCTGCAGATAGGAGGCTTATTTTCTTATTTTTTTCGCCTTAAATGAAAAAGGAGCAGAGGTCCTGGTTGATCCGATAGAGATTCAGGTTTTAAAGGTTGTGAAATACTGCAAGCAGGTCTGTAACAGGAGGAGACCGGAAAGATTTGAAACAGTAGGTGACTTTTCTAACAAAACTCACGTAGTTTGGATTAGGCTAGCACCTTGCCACTACAAAGCAAAAGGAAGAAAAAAAAATGTTTTTTAATTTTGTTTAAAGCAGCAGCTCAAGTCGCTGGCTCAGCAAATATTTTCCCCTATTATAGTTTGGAAAAGAGCATGACTTGGAGGCGCTCTTTACCCTTAGCCCTTCCTCCCGCCCCCGACTGTACCATTAAATCCTAGACACTGGGGTGACTAAAATGGGTGGGGAATAAATCAGTAATTGACAAAAAACTGCCCCCCATCCATTTTATGCGTGGCAGTGGTTTCTACTTTTTTTTTTAAAGTTGATTGCAGTAATCAGTTCAGGGGTTTGCCCTGCTTGCAAGGTCACAGCCTGAGTGGACACTGAACTTTGGACTGTAGCTGAGGGATGAGGTAAACAACAGGACTATAAATATCCGAGTTTCTGGCTGTGGCTTTGTGGAGCCGCCCAGCTGAGCAAAGACAAAGGGAGCAGGCCAGTCAGAAGGGGTTGTGTAAGTAGGAGCTTTGTGTTTCCCAAACTTGACTCTGAAAGTTTGGTAAATGATTTGATTTTTGAGTCTGATTAAATGTTTCTCTCCTTAGAATAGACTTTAAAAAAAGAAATGGGTAAAGCAAAGAAAATGAAAGTAATGCAAAAGAAAGCAGAAGGATCTAAACTTCAGTGTGGTGGGTGCGGGGGGACTTGGCAGTTCCTTCTGATTTCTGCCCTGCCTTCTGCGTGGCCGAGGGTGGGGATGGAGGCAGGGGAGGCTGGAGAAGTCAAATACTTTCACTCTGCAAAAAGTTGTGATCTTATATAGGCAATATTGTATGCTCAAGCGTAAATGTTGCCCACTGAAATGCGGGGTGAGAGCCCTGAGGGCAAAAACAGCCTGTGGGTTTGAAGAGCAGAGACTGAAATTTTAGACATTCTACAATGCTGTGGAAACATCCAGGGATGTTGTGAGCAGTTTCAGGGCTAAAAAAAAGAAGATCAGGTTCGATCCACTGTGTGGAAATGGTCACCCCTGAAAGTGTTAAAACCCAGGTCAAAATCAGGTGATCTGTGATTTAATGCAAGGTTTTGCAGTTTAAGGGGTGAGTGGATACCCTTACATGAAAGAGGAAGGGCCCTCAGATGCAGGTCTGAAGTTCAGGGGAAGAGGGTGGAAAAAGTTTTTGTGTTTTTTGCCTTTTCATGGAGAATTTTAAACAAATGTAGGTCTGTACGGGGCCAACAAATCTGGGTTTTGTGACTGAATCGTGATGGGACGAGTGAAATTCACAACTATGTTTTGTTATCACATCAGCTTCCAATAAATCTAATTTTGTTATTTATTTTCATTATTTTAGATAGCTGTCTGACAGCTGTAATTATAATCAAAGTTTGTTATGTAAAAAATAATCTTAAAACCAAGTTGAACAGCTTTTGATTATAGTGACAGAGGAAAATCTGGAAGTGTGAACTCTAATCTACTACCTTCTACCAATGGCTTTGGCTATTTTTTTAATCAAAAAACTAATGAAGAATATGAAAGTGAATAAGTGTGTGACTGAAGCATTATGCTGCACACCAGAAATTGTCACAACATTGTAAACTGACTTCAATAAAAAATACACACACAAGAAAACTGAGAGAAATGAGTGAAATACCTTTTTCGTTTATATTCACTATTTAGCCCTTTGGAATGTGTGCTGCATGTATGGTGAGGGTGCCAGGTGCTGAGTTTATGCTGAAGGGTCTATAACTATTGAATTTTTGTTCTAGAAAGTAGGGAAAGCCTAGCTATTCTAGCAAGAAACAAAACAGTTTGAATAATTTAGTGTTTTCTTTGCCATCCTAGGGCATAAAAAGCCCCAAATCCTGGCTACTAGAGTTATTAAAGGTGACCTGGTCTAAAAACAGTCAATATACAGCAGTAGCTAAGAGGTCATGTTTTGGAATTAGCAGAACTAGTTTGAATTCAATTTCCCTTGTGACTTACTACCTGTGTGGACTTGTGCAAGATGCCTAAACTCTCTGTTAGCCATAGTTTTCTCAACTGCAAAAGGGCAGTGGTCACATAGTTGTAAGGATTAACTGACATGGTATAAAAAAGTGCTTAGTGCCCCCTGCATATAGTTCTATAAATGCTCAATAAACGATAGCTATGCTAAGGATAGTTATATAATCAATATAAATACTATCCTACAGAAATACCCTAGATTTAGTCCAGATATAGCCTCTCCTTTTTTAAATATTAGAATTTTAAAGATGTTAGAATATTTGGGATGGCCTTAATAAATCACTTAATTTATCATCTCTTAAATCACCCCCTCCCCTTTATTTCTCTTCCTTTAGTTAGTTAGGCTTTTGTCAAGATACTCTGTATAGCTGCTAGAGAGGTGCTGGGCTGCCTGCTCAGGCAGACCCCCATAGCACGCTTACTAAAGGATCCTGCTAAGTCGGATAGCTGAGAGGTGCTTTGGCAACGTCTCTGCCTCTGGCTAATCCTTCCCCCTTTATAGGGAGATTTGGTGCAGAGAGGCCCAACATAATGAGCCCAACGACATGGAGACAGAGTCTACTGGCTAGGTATTTGTAGAAAGTAGAATTATATCTGCTGGATTTAATAGAAATTCCTAGTTATGAATGTGAAGTCGCCTCTGAAGATGACAGAAGATTATTTTTACAGGACAACCCCAGCAATGTGGAGAGGCCTGGGGCTGGCCCTGGCTCTCTGTCTTCTCCCTGGCGGAGGAACAGAGAGCCAGGAGCAAAGCTCCTTTTGTGAGAAACCTCCAGCCTGGCACATCAATGATCAAGACCCGATGCTGGACTCATATGGCTCAGTGACCGTGGTTGCTCTTCTTCAGGCCAGCTGATACCTGTGCATTCTGCAGGCATCCAGGTGAGGCAGTCTTTCTGTGGTCTAGACCTGATTTCTTAAGGGATAGCTACTAATACATACATAGATACAATAAAAATAGAAAAGATATATTTATTAAATCACACCTTTTGAAAAACTGTATGTTTGCACAGAACATGTTAGAAGAAAGAAGACTAGGAGGATAGACACCAAAATGTTTAACAGTGGTTTTTCTGGAGCTATGGAAATGTTTTTCTTCTTTTTGTGTACCTATATTTTTTAATACTCTACTAAATATGCATTACTTGTGTAATGAAAACATTCTAAAATATACTCTTGCAAATGGATTAGTTATTTCAATATAGGAAGCAGAGACCAGAGCTTTGCCAGAGTAGAATGAACACCAGACTTGTCACCAAAAGTCTTGAGTCATTTAACAAATTTGTAAATATATATTTGTTGGGTTATTTGCCAAATATTTATTGGGTACAATTCTCTATAACTGTGAGATGGATTTAAAAAAATACACTGCATGGGATTAATCTGAGGAAAAATGGGCTAATGTTCATACAGGCACTGGCATATGGTTTCAGCTGGGCTCAGTAAGTGCTCATTAAGTAATTAGAAAATCAAAAGTTTTAGTCTTTTACGACAATATGAAGAAGAGGTATGAGTAAGTAACAAATAACAAGTGTTTCATGTAGAAAAATACAGAGAGTGAGGAGAAAGTGAGAAGTCGCTAATAAAACTAAATGAGGTTATTCCTTTTTTTTTTTGTATTTTTTCCAAATATTTTAGATTGGAAGACCTGCGAGTAAAACTGGAGAAAAAAGGATACTCTAACATCTCCTTTGTTGTTGTTAATCATCAAGGTCTCTCTTCTCGATTAAAATATATGCATCTTAAAAATAAGGTGTCAGAGCATATTCCTGTTTATCAACAAGAGGAAAACCAAACAGATGTCTGGACTCTTTTAAATGGAAATAAAGATGACTTCCTCATATACGACAGGTGTGTACACACATGCATATACCCCCCCCCCAAGTTAAAAGATGCTTGCTTTGTATTTAATTTAATAATAAACAATTTAAAATAAGACATCTGCTTTTGTTCTATTACCATATACTCAGTTTCAAAGTGAGCCCATTAAAATGTTTGGTTTTAATGGCTTCCTTTCACACAGAATTCACCATTCCAGTAGGGAAATAAAGAAAACTGACTATACTATTTTCCCCTGTAAATTAGCATTCTGATTAAATAAAAAGAAGGATCAATTTGTACATCACATACAATTCTAACTTAAAATTTTTGCAGGTGAATAACCATACTTTGCAGGCCATTTGCTTATCTCTAATTTAATTACTAAACCCGCATTTCTGAGCTATAAAGTATGTTGATCATTTAGATATAATCTGCATGAATCACCTTTTGATTCTATGAATAAAACGTTTGTATTTTGAAGGAACCTCAGTGCGTATTATATGATATCACCAACATTTCTAGTTGGTGCTGGTTTGTTTTCTTTCTTTTTTTCAGGGATAGAGAACCAGACTCTGTTAGGCCTAAGCCCTACTTGGTCTTACTCTAAATATTTTTAATATTACATGTCCTTCTTTTAGGATCACAAACTTCTAATTTATTCTGTTTCAGAGTGTAACCTTTTGGAATTCATATAAAACTGTCTATACAGGGTTAAACGTGGGCAAGAAGGGTATTTCACCTCTACCACTTCTGAGAATGCCAAGTGTTATAATTCCTTTTCTTTCATTGCACTGAAATGTTTGTTGCATCAGTATTTTTATAAATCACTGGGTTACTGGCCAAGCCTTAAGACTCTTTGTGTTATGCTGTGATTTCTTATTGTGTGGAATTTGTGCTGCCTTAGCTGTCATGAAAAGATCGTGTGATTTGCAGAGCCCAATTTATGATGTTAGTGGTTTGAGCATTGGTAGAATTTATAAGTCAATTACAAAATTGTATTTGACCAAGTCACAATAACTGCACTACAGTTTCGACATTAATGTGACGTATCTATTTCACATTTCAAAATGCTAATATTAGACTCACTGTAGTCGTCATGACTTGATCTGGTATGTAGTGCCAGGAGCTGGTTTGAGACCCCATTCAAGGAAATTTCCTGAAGGTATGAAAGGGTCTTATCTTAGTTATAAGATCATTCAACCTGTAATACGTATCGCAGATGGTGCATGAGTAGGATTATGGTACAAAAAGTGTTGTAATGACATTGTATTCTTGTTTTTTAGATGTGGCCGCCTTGTGTATCATCTTGGTTTGCCTTTCTCCTTCCTAACTTTCCCATATGTAGAAGAATCCATTAAGATTGTTTACTGTGAAAATAAATGTGGAAACTGCTCTCTCAAGGTATTTTTCTTAATTATTTTTACAGAGAGAAAAGAGGATATCTTTTAAGAACTATCTAAATAAATTAGTGTTTCACAACTAATTAGCTAATCAACGTTTCTGCTGGTGTACTAAAAATAAACCACAACAGTAATTTTAACAATTACACACACTTCCTGTTATTTAACATACACTTTAAAACATTTTGTCAAGATCCATATTGCTGCTTCTATCTAGGAGTTTAGAAAACAAAAATCAGTGTAGATTACATATTTCAATTACCGTCAAATGGTGGTGCATGAGTATTAGTGCTTAAAGAATTCAGCTAACGTGGAATACATTATTGTAGATTCATACACGAGCATGGTGATAACAAAGATTATCCATGGCATCGCCTGCAATGAAGCTGGGGCCCAGATAACGACTTAATTTACCAAGAATGTTAGACTGTCAGCTTTTCTGTGAAGCAGCTATACAATGCAGTTAGATCTACTGCATTTATTTCACAATGGAATACTTTTTTTTTACTCATTACTGTTATTTCTTTCCTAACAACCATGAGAATATTTATTCCTTGTTACGAGAAACACTATATTTACATATTGTTTATAAAAAAGATACTCAAGGAATTGGTTTTAACTTATATTAACTAGATTTCTTCCCTCCACCCATATTGAGAAGGAAAATAATTCCAAACAATGTTTCCTTGATGGAGCAAGTTGGCAAAATGGGAACTCAGGTTTAAAAACAATTTTGAATTTTATCTGTGAGCTATATTTCCTTTAGATTTTTCCAACTCTAAAGAAAGCCATTCAAATTTTAATGAATCATTTAATTAAGCTGTTAAGAAACTCAACAGGTTAATTACTCTAGTTATGTCATTTTTCACATTTTAATCTTCATAATAACCCTGTGGGGGTTATTTTACTGCTTTTACAGATGAAGAGACTGACGTAATGCAAATAAAGGACTAACTCAATGTCTAACTTACACTAAGTGCTTAATGAATGTTAGCTATATTGATTCCTCATATTTGGGGATTTTTTTCAGCATTTTGGATTTTTGCAAATATCTAAGAGTTGTAAATATACCTAGGTACATTGAAACAAAGGCAGAAACAATTTCCATAACATGCTTAAAATTTACAAGCTATCTGTAAATATACCATATGTATCTGACATGCCAAATCAAATTGGAGTTTTTCTATTTCATTGCATCCTTGATGCCACCAATTATCTGACACATTATTTATGCGCTATTAAAAATGCTGTTAAGGTAGGACACAATACTATAACACTGTCAATTGTAGGATGCATTCTAATTTTAAAGATACTAAAATGTGAAAAAAATACATTGTAAAATCAGTGAAATATAGTAATTGGTTTCTGGGAACTAATTAGATTACTACTGTAGTTATTTTCTTTGTTTAATCTTTGAAGATTTAGAACATTACACAATATAAACATTTATCAAATTGTTTATAAGTTTTTAATTAAGCACTATTAAGTTCTCAAAAGTAATTCAGAAACAACCAAAAAAATGTACCACTTCGTAGTTGTCATTAAAATCCAATGGAATTTATAACCTTTCAAAACCTTCAAAACACCAAACCATACCACTTAGTGAGTCTTTGATCGCTCAAGTTGATTTTATAACTTTACTTACAAATAATTTTAGGTTGAGGTTTAATATTACATTGCTGTATCTATAAGCTTTGAGCCTATGATTTTAGGCACATAAAACAATAAAGAAAGACTTTCAGCAAATGAAAGAACTAGATTTATGCAGAGTGGAACATTATGCTTAGTCCAAAATGGGAAGTAATTTGCTACTTTTAGCTGACAGCAGTATACTAGGAACACATTAACAAAGCTTTGGTGAAGTTCAAAACATTTCCTGGCAAAAGCTGAGGTATAAAAAACTTGATTTTGAGCAGAGTTTGTTGGCATTTTTGAATTATTAGGAATCAGTTTGTTTCAGAATATAATATTAGATTCAGTTGTTGACACAGGTGTGAAAGGTTCCATGTAGGTAAACTGATTTTAGGATTTGGTATCTGTTTGACTTTACTGCAGTCAATCTAAGTTCTTATAACTAGTTTATTTAGTTTTGTTTTTGCAGATATAAATATAGTGGCTTGGCTTTCTTTTTAAGCCTATGTATTTCCTCAGAATTCTTGAAAATTTAGGAAATGCTCTTGATAAGAAAAGGAAAATTTGAATTCTGACTAGTACAGCTTAGGTGGATTGTTAAAACTTTAATTGTATTAAATCTTTTTTAATCTACTTTCAAAACATTAATGTTGATTTGTTTGTAAGATGCTTGAGGATTCTTTGGTTAAAAGGCAAACTTTGCACAAGAAGTACTTTACTATGAGATATAGTTGGGAACCAAATTTTAATAAAAAGTGTAGGTGTTGAGACTGACATCAGATTTTTTCCTCATCAATATGATGCTGGAAAAACAAAGCCAGTTTACTACTAATTAATTGGTTTGAATTTCATATATGTTAGCTCTACAAATCATTTTTCATTCATTCTTGCTAAATCTATAGTTTTGTTGATTTTTGTTATTTCAGACCCAGGAACATGAAGACTTCTGTAAAAGTGTCTCTTTGGCTACAGAGGAGCAAACAACCGAGGCTCCACAGCCTCATCCTCATCCCCATCACCGTCACCATCACCATCACCATCATGGGCATCAGCATCTTGAGAACAGTCATCCTTCAGAGTATCCAAAACCAGAAGCACCAGATGCTTCTGAGAACCCCCCTCCTTCAGATCTTCGTCACCACCATAGGCACAAGGGTCCCCAAAGACAGGGATACTCAGGGAACTGAGATATGCCAGTAGGAAGTGAAAGTTTACAACTTTCTCTTCCACAAAAGAAGCTCTGACGAAAGGGATGCATAAATCAGTTATTCTGTAAATTCCCCAAAGATTCAGAGTTGGCTCTGAGTAGCTGATGCTGACACTGTCGACATCTGGTATTTGAAAAAACAGGGTCTGCAATCACCTGACAGTGTGAAGAAAACCTCCCCTCTTTATGCAGCTGACAAGGCCTTCTGGCAGAGGAGACCGTCATTGAATCTTGACAATGACGTATGCCTCCAGCTGCCTGACAGGCGAGTCAGCAGCTCAAGCCCACAGAAGCCAGCACCAAATGAAGCTGAAAAAATAAGGCAGAAATGTGAGAATGACCTTCAAATTAAATATTTGAAATTGGACATACTTCCCAAGTCAGTCTAGGCAATTACATTTCCAGCATTTTTGTAAACTACCTAATTAATAGTGATCCAAAAATAGGACTTGGATTTGTGCAAATGCAGAGAAATCCACTATATTGGTTTCTACATTTTAAACTTTAAGTCAAAGAAATTTTGACCCAAGCCATAGTTTTATTACAGGGCAACTGAAAGGTGATTGCAGCATTTGGTTAATATGTTTTTCTTTTTCTTTCTCCAGCATTCTACTTGCATTAATGAAAACAGGAACATAAACTATGACCTAGGGGTTTCTGTTAGATAGTTAGCAACTTAGAATGGAGGAAGAACAACCAAGACATGTTTTCCATTTTCTTTACTTGTTTCTCAAAACAATATTATCTTTTGTCTTTTTTAATCTTACATTTTTAACAGATTAAATCTTTAAAGAAAGAAGTGAATTCTGACTTTTCAGATCCCAAAGTACTTACACATGAATATTTTGCTATTACATTTTAGATATCCATTTATACTTTTTTATATCTCAGACTCATGTCTTGATTTTTACTATCACATATGAATGAAGCCTTTATATATCTTGGTTTCTTTATCTAGCATTTTATCATACTCTAAAATTTGAGATTGCCAGTCTTGAAAGCTAGAAGGAAAAAGATAAAAGAATGTTGTCTATCTCTTGATTGCTTAGAAAGTATTTCCATAGTCAATGATGGTTCAGTAGGTAAACTTAGTCCTATAAACCCGAACTCCTTTATGGTTAATACTGCTAAGCAAGCATGCGATACACAATTGGCAAGAGTGTGGATTTGTTTAAATAAACTCAATAAAAAAGTTTAAAGCTGTCTTTTTGTTTTCATTGTTATTACTTAAGTAGTATGTTATATTGACAATAGAAATTAATTTCCAGCTGCTTTTAAAGAAATTAAATAGCAACTAGTGAATTTACTTCTGTGCTCAAAACCGTCTACGCTTAAACTGAGAATCTTTGCCAACAAATTTAAGTTGAGAATCTTTGCTGACAGAGAGGCGTTGTTCTAAATCATGAATGGTATTACGAAGAGTCGCAATCTCCTTGTTTTTTTCTTCTTGAAGATGTTGAAGCTTCTAAATGGAGCAGAAAAATGTTGTTATTGCAGTTCAGAAAACAACAGCAAAAACTATGCTTTTTAAAGTAGAAGCAGGTATTAAAAAAGACACCTTCTTTTGAAAGGTGTATAATTTTAGTTTTGTAGGACTCAATAGGGTAAAACTGGTATAAGGATACAAAAATACACATTAGCACCATTTGTTTTAGTTTGTTCCCTTCTCCCTATTAGCTTGAAATTATAAACCATAAATAAAGGAGATGAACAAAAAGAAATCTATTTGGGTGCTTAAGTAACTTCAGAATAGTAAGTCAGCCTTAATTCAAAATATATTATAGAATTCCTAAGATGACCCAAAAAGTCAGGACTTCTGTAATATTTTAATTTACTACTAAGATTTACTAGTTTAAACTGAAAGTGACTTTTAAAGATTATTGAAAATCGAATAGCTTTCTGGTTATGTGACAGACATATTTTAAGGAAAACTGTTAAGTATATTAGTAAATATTAGATAACTTTTATGGAAACACACTAAGAATTTATTTTTTAAACAATACCCATGGAAGAAAAACTCACATACCCTCCTGTAGATGCTGTGTGGCAGAACAGTAGAAGCTGCATATGATTTTGATGTAGTTTGAACTCTTGCTAGTTTGGCATCAAACTGAATCAAGTTTAAAAAGAAAGTTATTGCGAACATTCTAGCTAAACAATTAGAAACAACTGTTTCTGTAAATATAATCCATTATATCCTCAGACATATAATCTATAATTTAAGTGCATTCACTGTAAAACAGAAGACAGAAAAGTCTTAAAGAATAAAGCACACCCAAACAAGATTAACTGTAGCTACATTTAAAACTACATGGGAAGCTTTTTAAAAGGACCAAACACCCAGACACTACAGAGAGATTCTGGGGTGGGGTCAGCATCATGTTTTTCTCAAGACCTCAGCTGATTTCCTCATGCAGGGTTAAGAATCTAGTTAACTAGGGTTGAGAATCTAGTTAACTTGAAAATAGATACAAATATTTTCATGTTACTGAGTGTACTTTGTAAAGAAAGTAAGTGTAATCAACAGTCATGGGAGAAAACTTACATACCCTTCTGCAGAAACTTTGAGGCTAAATAGTAGAATTTGGATATGATTTTCTTGATTTAATTTGAACTCTTCTTGGTTTGACATTAAACTGAATCAGGTTTAAAAATTCTCATAGGCCATTCTTAAAGGTCTTTTTTTTTTTTTTTTGCAAAATCCTCCATTATAATTTATTCTTTTGTGTTTAGTGTAGCCTCATTGTGGACTAAAAATAAACTGTGAGATTGTGTTCTGGTGTGGGGAGAGAAATAGATACAATGAAAATAAAGAGCAAGAAGACTTTTGTTTACCAAACAACAAACGGGTTAAACCAGTGAGGGGCAAGGATGATAAACAAATGCACACTCCCAGGCCATGGATTAGAAGTTGATGGTCAATCTTGAAACACAGCGTATTGTATCTTTAGTTGGCCATCTAGCCCTCTCTGTGGTTTGTGGGTACCCTTGACCAGAAGGCAGTAACAACAGCAAAGAGCCTCGAAAGTCAACATCAGTTCCCTTTTGCTCATTGATTATACAATCTTCAACATGGTGCCTCATCAAGCACCCCAGGGAAATCAAACTTTAAAGGACAGGAAAGGTAAGTTAACCAAGTAGGTAAATCCTGACAACATAAGGTAAAGTGGGAGTCAAACTGAAGTGATGAAAGAATGACGGACAGGGAGATTGGGAGAATCTAGAAAAAAAATTTAAAGGACAAATATATTGTCAAAATATCAATGTCTTTGAGATTCTGACATCTGATTAAGCAACCAACTGAAAAGGCTTTGGACCCAAGAACTTCAGCCTTTGGGATGCCCTATTGAAAGTCCCTTAAAAAAATCTTGTTTGTCTGCCTCTATGATATATATTTAAAATTTATTAGCAACAACTTTGTCTCTTTTATTTCAAATAAAGAAAAAATAAATTTCCAATTGGTTCACTGGGGTTCCACAATTTCTGCTGAGGAGAGAGTAATGTTAAGGATAAGGAATACTCTCCCCACTGCTGGAACAGTAGACTCAGCTGGAAATGCAGTTAACCCCTGAGTTATCCGTCTTCCCTCTCAGAGGAAACAATACCCTCTCTGGAAACCAGGACATTTTGAACGACTGAAGAGTCCCACCTTGAGGCCAAGTGCTGAAGGGCAGAGTAGCTAACAGCTGTACAGGGCCTGAGCGTTGCATGTGATGAGGAATGAGTGTGTGTGAAGCCCTCTCACAGGATTGTGTCTAATCCTGAAATTTATCTCACTCTGATGACAAGTAGGCAAAGTATGGCCTAGAGTAAAGGATGCATCCTCAAATTTAGCAGAGGCTTAAACACTTACTTCTAGCTGTAGTTTGATTATTTCACTTTGTTTTTCCTTTTCTTGAGTTCTTAACTTTGCATTTAACTCTGATATTTCCACCTCCTTTTTCTCTATCAGTTCTTTATTCTTTTCTTCACTTAATTCAGCTGAATAAAAAAATAAATTCATTTTAACATTTCAAAAATCTTATAGACTTATGTTTTTTAATATTTTAAACAATCTACAAGACAGTGCATTTTATTAATAAAAACATGTATTTTAGAAACTTTACACACAGGGTAGCTTTTATATATTTTTTGACAAGCTCCTGGAACATGCTTGAAACACAAAGGTCGCCCATTGAATGCTTTTGAATGAATAAACTAATTTGTACTCAAACATCTAGAGAATAATATTCTTTAAATGCCTAGAAAATAAATAGGATATTTAATGGTTAAAGAAGGACACAGAGCCTGCACTTCTAGGTACAGAGGGCCTCAAATTACTAGATAACTCCTAACTTCTTAATACAATATTTAAATAATTGATTTTTAACATTTTCCAGTATTTGTATATAAGGTTATAAATTTACCCATAAATATAGCCTTATTTGTGCCTCGCAAGTTTTGATATGTAATGTTTTCTGTGTAATTAAGTTCAAAATACTTTCTAACTTTCTTTGGGATTTCTACTTTGATCAATAATTTTTAAACATACAGGAATTTTCCAATTATCTGTATTTTACCAACTTTATCTTAATTGCAGTGTGGTCAAAGAACTTAGTCTATAATTTCAGACCTTTGAAATTATGTTGAGATTTGCCTTTTTCAAAATATAGTCAACTTTCTTGAATGATTCATGAACTCTTAAAAATAATGTGCATTCTGCATTCATTTATAGGGTATAATGGTTTATTTATATCAAATAGTACCAGTTTGTTAATTTTGTTGTTTAAAAGTCTATGTTATTAGTGATTTTGTTTGTGCATACTTTTTTTCCATGATAAAAATATATATTAATTTTTTTCAGTATGATTGTAGATTTGTCTGTTTCTCCTACTAGTTCTGCCAATTTTGCTTCATATATTTAAAGCTCTGTTATTTGGTACATATAAATTTAGAATTGTTGTTATATCTACCTGGTGAATTGAACATTTTATCATTACTGAAATTCCATCTTTATCTTTAGCGTTGCTTCTTGAACTGAAGTATACTTTGCTCCACATTAGCATAGTTATGCCAGCTTTGTGTTGGTTACCATTTGCGTGGTATATCTTTTCCATCTTTTAAATTTTTCTGTATCTTTATATTTTAGATATGTTTTTTGAAAGTAGCTTATTATAAGATTTTAATTTTTATCCATTATGACAATCTTTTAATTGGAACATTTAGTCATTACATTTAATGCATTTATTAATATATTTGGGGTTAAGTCTACCAGTTTATTATTTACTTATTTTTTCATTCTATTCCATTTTTCCCTCTCTTTTTCTTGCCTTAATTTGGACCGCATATCTATTTTTATTCTTTTTTCTTTTCATTACCTTGATAGTTATTAGTTTGATAAATATTCCCTTATTCTTTCTTTAATGATTACCTTACTGATTAAACATGCATACTTGACTTGTTAGAATGTAATAAAACTAATAATTTTACCACTTTACAGACATCATGAAAATCTTACATTTTAACTCCATTTAGTCTTCCTATCTTTGATGGCTTTGTGTTATGTTAACTTAATTACATTAGGACTACATTTCTCAGAACCTGTATGGTTCCAGGTTAGAGCTGGCCGTAAGAGAAATCTGTATAAGATTTGAGAAGTAGAAGTAAAGCAGCAACGAATTTGTTCTGAAGGTCAGTGTGAGATGTTAGGTAATGTTGCGAGCTCACACATGCTGGCCTTCTGGCTCATCAAACCAGGAGCTATTATTTTCTGTTCTGAAGATCCTTGTGTATAGTGAGACATGAGACAATGTTGCAGTTCACATAAGTTGTCACTGATCACTGTATCTTCTTATTGATATAGAGAACCATTTAATTTCACAGCTTCTTCAGCTCCCACCAGATTCCCTCATTTCTTCATCAAAAATCCCCAACAAGTCCTATTATTCATTGATTATATTAATCACAATAATAAATTCCATATTTGATAATACCATTATTTGGTTCATAACTGGATTTGTATTTATTTTCTTTTAAAATTTTTATAGTTGACCTTGTTTAGGCTATTTTATTTTTAAAGTCATGTTTACCCAGGTATTATCTATATACACCAAAATCCCATCTGAGGTATACAGTTAGATGAGTTCTGACAAACATATACAATCATCTAACTGTATACAATCACCTAACCATCACCACAAGCAAGGAATAGAATTTTTTCAGCATCTCCAAGAGCCCTTATGCCCTTTCCCCATCAGTTCCTAACCCCATGCACTGGAAAATATTTATTTGATTTTTGTCATAATTTTTCCTTTTCTCGAATGTCATATAATCAGAATCAAATAGTATGTGGCCTTTTGGGTCTGGCTTCTTTTAATACAATGCTTTTGAAATGATCACATTGTTCATGTATCTGTTTGTTTCCTTTTATTGCTGAGTGATTTACTATTCTTATACATATATCATGCTTTGTTTATTAACCAGTTAATGGATTTGCTTGATTCCAGTTTGGGACCATTATGAATAAGGTTGCAATAAACATACATGTGCAGCTCTCTGTGTAGATGCATATTTTCATTTCTCTTGAGCAAATACCTAGGAGTGGGATTGCTGGGTCATATGGTATGTGTTATGAGGTGGTCATGAAAAGAAAACTCTCAGATCTCTGACTGCAGAGAGCCTAACTGACCAGTGTGTCCAGCTGCTGCACACTGAAATTCATTACTGCTTTGGAGATGATGCCTTGCTTCCATGGGCTACAACCAGTCTATGACAGGGTGGGGCTGGAATACTGAGGAGGACCGCATGTCCTGGGACACGTGGAACTCTTCACAGGACAATTTGTATCAAGGCTAATCACTAGTTGTGCTTAAATTTTCTTAGAACTGCATTGCAGTCTAAGGTTTTTCTACCCAACCTTCTTTCCTTGCCTTCACAGGTGTTGGACTTGCATGCAGGGTGAAGGTTAACCCAGCTTTCTCTGGCTTCCTTACCATTTCCCTTCATAAGCATTTTGTCCAATAAATTTCTTGAATGTCTACTCCCATCTGGTGTCTCTATAGAGGACCTGAACTAGCACAAGAAAACAGATATGATTGGGGCACTTGCCATTTTGTGAGAAATAAGGACACCATCCTTAGTATGTGGATTACTGGTAGTTCCTAGTACACAGTGGGGGTCTGATTGCTAAAGATTTTATCAGAAGTAATCTGGGGGAAATGTTCTGGTGGAGGTGAATGCTTTGCAGGTACAATAATTCAGGCATTTGAAAGATAAAGGGAAACAACACCCACAAAGACAGTAGAGTTGGTTTAGTTACTGCTAAATTAAACTGACGTTCTACTGAGGAATAATGAGAAACTAAGAACTGTTAACAAGAAGTTACAGATTTACAGAATGGGTGTGAGAGCCAGAGGGACTCTTTGGTAGCTTACAAACAGGCTCTTACCAATTCTAGTGGAAGAGCAGATACAGCTGAGCAACAGAGAATCTAATCGTTAAAGTTGCAGAACTCCAGAGATGTTTAAATGCTCAGCCAAAACAGGTCTGCTATTCTAAAATCAGGGTCCTGCCTGGGACCGCCTAAGATCCTGAAAAATAGGACAGGAACGCTTGTGAGGATGCTGGCTTTGACAACTCTCCTAAATGCTCAAAATTTGCAGAGGGGACCTACTCTTTTCTAGTAAGAGCTAGTACTTACCCTGTGATAAAAGATGCTACAGAGGCTCCTCTCAGAAGCTGTCCCTACCTCCTCTTGGGCTGCTAGGCTTATAATTAGGGTTAAATCCCTGGGTTAATCCTGGCTGGGGGAGTGCTGGGGCTGATAAAAGGGGGGAAGTTATAATACCCCAAGGAGCTGCATGTAGCAGCCAGGTTGTACTGGAAAGAGCCATGTGAATACCCTTAAGAATGGACTTTGAGGGTGCTGGATGAAAGAAGACTGAAAGTAAGACTAGGTAAGCAAGAATTCATTGCCTTGAAGATACACTTTAGGGAAAGGGGACATAACACCCTCACAAAGACCCAGGAGATGAAACAAACTATTAGAGTGGACCTAGACCTCTAGAGAAAGCAATGGCCAAAGGTGAGTGAAGTGGGAACACCCAAGAAGCCCTGGCAGCTAACAGAGAAAGGCGTAAGGAGGCTCTGGAAATTTAGCATGTTTGAGCAGATATATTACGTGAGGCAAGAAAATGCACCAAAAAATTATGTTCCCTAGGAGGGCTCAGAAGACACTTGTCAGCAGCCTTAAGTAGGCCGTGGGGCCCAGGCCAAAGTTCACAATAGCTTGCACCTGCTAAGAGCTAAGTGTACACATGCGCCAGTAGCATGACTACGCATTATGAACACTACGCATGCGCCAGTAGCGTGAGTCAGCATTATGAACACTACGCATGCTCCACTAACGTTATAAAAGGACAAGTGCGTACACCTGAGGCACGTGCGCCACCCGCTTGTACTGCAATAAAGTACTGTTTTGCCCCATGTCGGCTCCTCGCACATTATGTCAGCTCCTCGCGCCTTCTTCCAGCTGGGCAGCTCACCTCCTCAAATCCCTCTTCAGCCTCCCTCGGCTGACAACACTACTAACCAAAGCCACCAGGAGTGTGCTGGTAGAGGCAAACCAGTACCAGCAAGCTAGGGCTGACAAGAGGTACTTATAAAGTTGGGTTCATTAATATCCTGGGAATGGTGCCCCACCCCCACCAAGTTATAGAAGCCAGGTGATGGTGCTTAACTGCCAAAAGCCCTCGGGCCACAATTATCAGAAGACCAGGAAAGTCAGAGCACAGCCAAAGGGGCTTAACTTTCGAGAGTTGTAGAGATAATAGGTTAGCAGCCAATGTTGCTTAACACCTACTACAAAAAAATCAAGAATGGAGGAATAGGAGGCTGAGGGTACATTATTATCCTTCACTCAGTTCCCAAACCTGAACCAAGTTTTTGGTCTAGAGCCTGTTGGCTGAAAATACATGATTAGGTCCCTAGGAGGAAGAACACTTCAACAATCCCTCTTCTGTGTTTCTCCTGAGGAAGAAACATCCACAGGAACCATGGGGAACTTGCTACCTGAACTCATATGGAGAAGAAGGTAAGTGAAGTATAAACAAACAGTGGACTGTTGTGGTCATGAAAATGCATCTTTCAGATCTCCAACTTCAGGGAACATAATTGACTCACTGTCTTTATGACCATATTTAAGCTGAGGTCATGATTTCCAAGAGCTGCTCGTAGCCAATGACAGGACCTGGCAGTAATACTAAGGTGGTCTTATTCCTGAGGGTTGCAGAAGTCAATTGATGGCCAAATTTGGCTCACCTTTGCTTAAACCTTCTTATAAATGTATCACAGTCTAAGATTTCTGCCCAACACACCTTGCTTTGTTCTCTTCTTCAGAGATTAGACCTGTATCATAGGCTGGCAGCTTACCTAGTCTCTCCCATTTCCCTCCCTATGTACCCTCACAAATGTTTTCTTTAGCAAATCCCTTGAATGTCTAATTCTGTATAAGCATCTGCTTCTCAGAGGACCCAAAGAAATTACAAAACTCTTTTCTAAAGTGACTGCATAATTTTTAGTCCCGTCAGTAATGTATGAAAATTCCAATTGCTCCACACCCTCACCAACACTTAGTATTGATAGTTTTTAAAGATTTTAGCAGTTTTCAAAGGTGCAAAGTGGTATCTCATTGCAGTTTTAATTTGTAGTTCCCTACTAACCACTTATGTTGAACATGTTTTCATGTGCTTATTTTCCATCTGTAGATCTCTGGGGAAGAGTCCAAATGTTTTGCCCATTTCTTTATTGGATTGACTTCTTATTGTTGAGTTGTAAGAGTTCTTCATAGATATTGGATATGAGCCTTTTATCAGCTATGCATTTATTAGTAGTATCTCCTGGTCTGTGGCCTGTCTTTTCACTTTAACAGTGTTGAAGGACAGAAGTTAATAATTTTGATGAAATTCAATGTAGAATTTTTTCCTTTATTGTTTGTTTTTTGTTTCTTTCTAAGAAGTTGTATCTATCTCAAGGTCACGAAGATTATCTTCTATGATTTCTTCTAGCAGTTTTATAGATGTAGGTTTACATTCAGACCTATCATCTATTTCAAGTTAATTTTTGTATAAAGTGTGCATCTAGGCTCATTAGGAAAGGTTTTTAATACCTTTATGAAACCAGATAATGTAAGTTCATGAGACCTACTTCCCTGAAGGGAGAATTTCATTAGTGAATCATATTCAATATGCTGAGTATATAAATATCAAAGTTATTAATGATACAGTTCATATTAATTTTACAAGGATATTAACTGTTTCACATTAAATAATATTAAGTGCAAACTCCATGAATCCAACTTATAAATATTAGAATTTATATCACTATAAATATATATATCACTTTATTTCTATAAATTTATAGAAAGGTACAAAACCTAAATTCAAGTGTGTCATGGCAATGTTTATTCATGAATACTGGCAATTACTGAAAAAAAGTTTATATATGCATGTAAATTATTTTATGATATCTTAGAATTCAGTAAGTTAAAAATAAAAAGCTTACCTTTTTTCTGCATATCTTGATAAAGTTTTGCTATTTCTATCTTATATCCCTCCTCTTTGATTTTCATTTCACTCATAAGTTTGGTAATATTATTCTTATATTCCTAAAGATTAAAATATATATTCATTATTCAATTTAAATGTGTATACATGACTTTTATTAGAGAAATGAAATTTTCAAAGGTTATATTAATTTTTGATATGTAATCATATGTAGAGCAGAAAGATAGTGTTCATTGTTTGAATGACCAGCTTTGAGAAGGGCTAATTTCTGGTTCAAGTAGATAGAGACCATCTAGAGACAATGGTTTTTTAAATCTTTGCCTCCTGAACACTCAACACCATGTCATAGCATATCATAGATACTCAAAATATTTTGTTTAATTGTATGAATAAATGCTATGACAGCATTAAAACATGTCAAAAAAAAAAAAAAAAAGCCGAAACTATACTTCAGAGCCAATTTTAGTTACTGTTTGATAGCCAGCAAGCTTACCCTAATGTAGGATGAATTCCTTTGAATATGGCCTGAATCACTCTTTTTGAAAATTATATAAATATCCCTGATTCCCAGAAGGTTAAGCATTACCCATGATAAGAGTTAGCTTTATGAGAAGGAAGCTAAGGAAGGATGGATTTGGGATTTGAGACTTGCTTAACAGCTGCCTGAGATGAGTTTCTTAGGTTGCTGAATCATAGAAGTGATTTATTACACTAATATGGAGAGGGCATTGAGAGAGGCGTTGAAAGAGAAATGCTCCAAAGATAAAACTTATAATTTTTCCGGAGGAGTGTTTCTACATAGAGAAACCACTCACAGAACTAAGATGTAGGTAGGAGAAAAGGAAAGCAGGAAGAATAAAAGTGAAGTAGGATAGCAGGAAAAAAGAGACAATGATGAAGGCAAGAGGTCCAGAAAATTTTCTAAACACTGTAAAAGCAGGGACTTTGTTTTTACTCACTATTGTATTCCTAACTCTTAGTGTGTATCTCTTGATATATATTTTTTTGAATGAATGAGAGTACCAATAAGAATTATACAAATCAAAGGTTCTTAGCCTAAACCCAGTGAATGAGTTTTCCAGTGTCCATTAAACTCCTGAATGTTGTATGCAACATTATATATACACACACACATGTGTGAGCATGTGTGTGTGCTTTTGAGCATTTTTCTGAGAGGGTTCACAGCTTTTAATATATATATTTAGTATATTCAGGTATTGAGGAGTTAAAAAAAATCAAGATTCACTGGTTTAGGCAGCTATAATGAAAAATAAAGGTCCATTCCTCTAGATTATCATAAATTCAAGGGGATATAGTCAGGATTCCCACTTGTGCTACTTATTTTGCCAGGAAACTTGCAGGAATGGCTGAAACTATCCAACAATCACCGTTGATTAAAACTGGGCAGGTAACTAAAGAGGGTGAATTTCATAAATTGCTATTTTTCATACACATGTATCTAGATTTCTAGATGGGAAACTGCAGAGTGACTTTCATAAACTACTTCTGATTCAGATGGGTTCACAAAGCCGTTGCTGCTCTGGGAAACCACAAGAGACAAATCTATGTATCTTTTTGCTCCCCAATGACTTTGCCACTTGAAGATGCCACCACTAAAGTGGAATGTTTCCATTAACTTGGTAGGACCCAGGATTTTCACCCCAGCCTCCAGGCATGAAGGCTATCCTAAGTGTCTGAGCTGGGTCCAGGATGTATCTCACTAGGTCCTTCTCCCCACAGTTTAGCCTGTGCCAGCCCCTAGGAGTCCAATCCTTTCATTCTAAGAGGACAAGTTCCCAACAAGTTATTCTTGGTTGCCTTCTTTTCATTTGCCTTCTGGGAATTTTAAATTCTAAGGGACAGCATTGATTATATTTTTGTTTCTATAAAACTTAAGAATTCTTTGTATACAAGTTACAAAACTTCTCCCAGGCCCATATATACAGCCATTAAGTAACTCCTAAGTTTGTTTTTAGGGAGTGGTTCTTCATTTATTTTGGACGTGCATGGAGGGTTTGTACTAGAGAATTTTCATTGGATTGAGATAATCTTTAGTTTGCTTTGGACAGCAGTTACTTAAGAAGTTCAGAATCTTGCGTTATGGTATTTTTAATTTCCATCCCTCTGAAAATTCTTACATTCTAGACAAAGCAGTATTCTATAGCTTGACATTTTAGAAGAGAAAGGAGGCAAAAATTTCCCCTTTCTTTCTGTCCCAATTATACCCTGACTTCACCATCTACTGTTAAACTCTAGAGGCAAGATATGAAAAGGATGGAAAAATAAAGGATGGGATATAATCCAGAGACATTTAAATTATCTCAGAATTGGTGAAGAGAAGCTAAATTTTCTGAAAGCACAGTCAGATGCTATTCATTACTCCTGAGTATTACCCAGAAGCCCTGGCAGGGTTACAGAATTAAATTGTGTTTCTTCAGAGGGTCCTCTAGTGAAGAACCAGACTGAATTTAGAGATAATCCTTCAAGCTGAAGTTCTAAGCTGAATACAGATCCAAGTTGAGTTTTGGATATCTTAGGTCTGTCAGAGTTTGACATATTGGCTCTTGGGAGGTGAGAAAAATTAGCATAATAAACCTCCCAAAGGGCAGAGGGATGGGAACTTACATTTATTGAGTACCTTTTATGTTCTAGGCACTATGTTTTATGTTCTATAATTGCCATCACTACACTGTTTTTACAGAAGAAAAGAAAAAAGTAGCAGAGGGTATGTTGGCCCTTGGGAGAAAATTAATTGGTGATCCACATAAAATGCTCTCTTCATTTGGATGGTGCCATAAAATTGCAATAGATTACTCAAATCATAAAAATTGAAGACTCATTCACTTTATTGTAAAAAAAAAATTTAAGTGCTAATTAATAGAGTATACACTACAGTGAAAACTCTATTAACATAATTCAAAAATATGTAGCAAAATAGTGGCATCCCTCTTTGTTGGAAAGAAAAGGTAATGCAAGTGATATATTAGTGTATTATAGTCTGCAAAACGCCTAGGATCCTCAAAACTTGTATTTTCTAAAAAAAATTTATTTCTAAAAATTCTGGCACCCCCCCATATATATTTATTCTAAAAATGTTGTCTGTCTTTATTAATGGAAAAAGTACTTTTTTTTTCTAATTTGAGAAGACAAATGCTCCACAAGGAATTGATTGAATATAAAGACCCATAAACTCACCTTTTCTTGAGATTTTAACTTTTCTTTCATAAGATCAGCATTTCTTTTTAGTTGTTCATTTTCACCTGTGTAAAAATCATCAGAGTATCCCAATATATAGTGCTTTTTAATTAATATGGCAATATGTTTCACATTCCAAGTTTCCATTCATGTAAGTATTCAACACATGCATACAGCATCTACTACACACTAGGCTCTGTGCATGACATTCAGAATGCTGAAATAAAAAAAATTATTGCTCTTCAAAGAACTTACAGCCTAGTGGTGAGATAGATGTGTGAGTTATGATACGCTATGATAATTCCTTAGTAATGGCAGTGTGTCTGAAATATGGTGGGAGCTATGAAGGAAAAGCTTAGGTCAACTTGAAGTCAGGAAAGGTTTTATAGAAGAGGAACCACTTGAGTTGAGACTTAAATAAGTTGGAGGAGTGCATTCCAGATATAAAAAACTGCACAGAAGACTTTGGGCTTGAGAGAATATAGCACGTTTCGGAAAATTGCAATTCAAGCTCAGTATTGTTGGAGTGTAAACTGTGATGAGAATGTGTTAAATAGGTTGGGGACATACCTTAATAGGAGGTATACATATTCTATGTGGATGACTTTGAATTTTGTTTTATAGGTTACAGAGTCACCAAAGAATTTTAACAGTGAAGTGAAATGATTACTTATATGTTAAAAATATTATCTGGCAGTGTAGAGGATGAATGGGAGGGTTTTGACCCTAGAGGAATGGATATTAGTAATGATAGATCAAATAAGAAATAACAGGAGCCAAAATTAGGTCAGTTACAATAGAAGACACAAGGAAAATGAAGATAACTATTTAGATGATAGAATTACCAGGAGACTTAGTGACTGATTGGATAGCAGAGGCAAAAGAGAAAGGGGAACCTTTGCCTTCTAGGTTTCTGATTTAGGTAGTTGAAAAATGTTCATCAGTTTGGGAAAAAATTAAAAAGGGAAAACTTTTAGGAGTGAAGTGATGTACCTAGATCTTTATTATGCCAAATTTGAAATGTCTGCAATGTCTAGGAGAACATTTCTCATAGCCTGAGAAACATTTAGAGGTGGCCAAAGGAAGCCTACCCTATAAAGGAGACTAAGAAATGTCCAGAGAGGCAGAAGAGGGTGTTACTAAGAAGAGAGGTTAAGGGGCGTTATAATCAATGGCAATAAATGCAATAAAAAGATCAAATGAAATAAATTTGAATCTGAAAACGTTGGGAGATGCCCAATTGTTCTAAGTTGAATACTAGGTGAAGGTGGGGAACTGGAAATAGTAAATGCAGCCTATTTTCTTGAGATTTGATTGTAAAAGGGAAGAGTGAGGGTAATTGAAAAGGATAAATCCAAAATCAAGGAAACTTTGTCTTCTTGTTTGTTTAAAAGGCGGAAGAGATCCAAGTTGTTTAAATGTTGAGAGGAAAGAGGGAAATGAAGAGAGAAAAGAAGGTACAATTGAAGATGCATCATCCCAGAATAGAGAAGGGAAGAGAGACAAGACTTAAACCCAAGTAGAGGAATTAACTCTGGATATGAAGAAGGATTTTCTTTTTTCTAAGCTAAAGAGGAAGGAAGTAAAGCTATGTCTGGGTATGAATACACTGGAGGAAGTGCAGTGGGCCAAAGGGGTTGTAGACGACAAGAAATGAGATAGTTTATGTCTGACAGCTTTTATTTTTTCCATGAACTAGAAAGCAAAGTTGGTTGAAAGAGAAAGAAACATTTAAAGTTAGAGATTAAAGAGTGAAAATTTGAAAAGCCAGGATGAATTAAGGGTATAGGTGAAACTGGGACTCATAAACTAATATGAGTCTGCAGTGTATGATTTTTCTCCAATAGCCTTCAGTAGCTGTAGCACTTATGTAAAACAAATATATGGTTTGGTTGATCTATATTTGAGGATTAGTATACTTTTTATTGCAGAATTGGTGAGGGAAACAAAAATGGTGTCTAAAGAGATGAGTGTTATCCTAAGCTAGAAAGAAAGGGGGGGGGTTACTCTTTCAGCAACATTATTGAGAACCATAGTTGCAATTATATAATACCTTTTCATGTACAAGTTAAATTAAAAAGTAAAATTAATTAAAATATAGTTTTGCATCTTTACTTTGCCCTACTGTTTCACACCTAACATAACTGACATTTTTTTGTATATAACCAAAACTCTTATCCTGACAAGGGGTGATAGAGGAGTGGTGCTTGACAGTTTTCTACACTCACTCTTACTAACTTCTAAGTTTTTTAAGGAAAATCGTATATACTTAGATCAGGAAAGAGCCAATCCTGGTATAGTGTGTGGTGAGGATTCAAGATAGAGCCAGGATCTGTACCTAAGCCAGACATTAAAGGTGATCAGAGCTAAAATTAGACCAGGAGTAGGCATGGAGTCAGGCCTGGAATTGGAAACCAGCGTGAGATAGAGGTCAGGATTTGAGTTCAGTGCCCATCTGGGACCAGGTACAGAGTTGAATGGCACTAGACCTAGATAACAATAATTCCAAGTTCTATTATTCAGACCCTGTCAATGTTCACAAAATAACTTGCTGGGATATTGATTGGGATCACACTGAATCTATAGGTGAGATTGGGAAAAACTGACATCTTGACCATATTGACTCTTCCTACCCATGATCATGGACTATCTCTTTATTTATTCTGTTCTTTGATTTACTTCATCAAAGTTGTGATTTCCTACTTTGAATAAGCAATTCTACTAAGACATCAGCCAAAAAACCCCAGGAATTTATATTAAAGGATGTTTATCACAGATTACTTAGGATAGCAAAAATTTGAAAATTTAAGTGTATGTCTAAGTAAATGCCCCTATATCTAAAGAATAGTTCAATCAATTATCAATAATAAATTGAACAAAGGGTTTTTTTTTTATTTTTGAGCAAACAAACATTTAACAAAGGGTTCAAAATCACAGAATCACTGATCATTGTTTGAAGAATTTTTATTGAACTTAGTGTTTCTATGCCTATGCCCAGTTTAATGTGCAGATGAGAATTCTTAAAGTTGACACATTTCAGCCCCCAAATCACTTAATGATGGAATCATTTCTAAACATTCATTTGAAAATAGTCTTGCTATAGATTAATTTTCGGCCCAAAGCAGTTACTTGGCCACCATGGGCTAACATTTCATTAGGTATGATAGATTTTCATTCTTTTTAACTTTTTAATATGTCTGATGAACTTGTATAAGGGTAGAATTGACAGCTCTGCTACTTTCTTATTGTTGACTTGTGCTTGTACTATTAATATTATTGTCAATCATGTTTTATTTATTAAAGTTACTGTATTTTGAAAGGATTAGTTTATTTTTAAGTAGATAATATAATATATAAACTCTCTTAATCAGGTACATGTAAACTGTACCACATGTCAATATACTGTGACTGGAGAGAAAAATAAAGATGTAACTGTTCAGTTTTATAACTCCCACTCTCCTTGGGAGAAGAGGAACCTGGTGTATCATAAATGATGCATAACTGACATACAGAAAGAGTGAGGAATAACATTTCATTATTAAATTTTAATCAAATTATTTGCCTTGATTTTTAGATAAAAATAAACACAAGTAGGAATTCCATTGTTTTCTTTCTCCATCTCAGTGGCTCATCTTTTACAAAGCTCATAAGCCTCTACTGAAACGACTGATGGATGAGAGTAAAGGGAGGTGTCATTTCTCTCACAGTGGTTGAAGAAGTTCTTGAGCCTAGAGGGTAACTGATTCACTGGATCAATAATACTGTTAAGAAACCATGTCCTTTTAGTCTCTTCTTCCTGCTGCCCTTAATGCTGTCATAATTTTTAGGCTGGAAGCAAAAAGTCTGTAATTTCAGGTATTACATGCAGACTTAATCAACAACCAGAGGAACACAGCTTTTTTGGAAGAAAGGAAAATTATTCCAGAGCTGGAGTGTAATTAGCTTTCCCTGAGGTGTACAGTTGCGTGGATGAAGAATGAATATCAGAAAAAAATCAGATTTCTATTAAGAAGAGGAAATTGTTGCTGGGGAGGCAGACATTTGTAACCACTGTGCAGCCTCGATAAGCAAATTAACCATACAATTTCGACAATCAAACGGATGAAAGGGGGTGAAAGACAGGTAGTTCACATCTATTACTTTGCCCAAACCAAGGCCTACAGAAGCGTGGGAAAAACGAAATCAGTGAGTCACGCTTCCTTCCTGAGAGGCACATAGAATATCCATTTTTAGGAATGGTTTATTAAAAAAAAAAGTGTACAACCATATCTGTGAAAAGATGGTATTCTTGACTATTGGTCAACATTTGATATCCTTTTACAAAGAAACAATGCTTCATATACTCATTACTGAATTATAATTGACTTCCTGGGATTTCAAAGTATTACGTTTCTGATAGATGTTTTATTTGAACAAAATCCCGGAGAGAGTGAAATTAAATATCACTTGAATCCTAGAATATGAGGACTGTTAAGGGTTATGAACATATACATTTAAAAAAATGCAGCTAGTATTTAGTCAGAGAAGGGAAAAGTTGTTCTGAGACATCATCGAGATGGAAAAGTGAAAGACAAGGTGTGGGATGGGGATCGAATGCTGGGAAGAAATGAGTAGAATGCTAGAACCAAGCGAGGTGAAAATCTATGGCACATGGCGATCAGACGTCTACAGGAATTAGCCAAAAGGAAAGACACTGGAGGTGGTATGGTTCCCTATCTATTACCCTTCTTGATCTCCAGAACAGCTTTTAGTGGTGTATTAATATGGAAATGAATCCCTTCGGTACTGCAGATGTTGTTTGACAGTGTAAATGTGAAGTCTTCTGATACAATTTCTACATTTGTTTTATCAACACTTGAGGAAATATTTTCAGGTAAAGCAATGGGAAAAAACTAAGAACTAATAGTAATTCTTAAAAAAAGATAAATCTCAATTAGAACATTATAAAGACAATAAGGAATAATATGACAAACCAACTAAATAGCATAGAAAATCATTATTATATCTCACCTACATATGTAACGTAGATTCTTTATGATAAAAGTAGAGGACTAAGATGGAAAATTCTTGTTATGAGTTTTATGTTGGGAGAGGACTTGAAGGCAATTTAGTCTAAATTCCAATATAGCAGCGAAAAATCCCACAAACACTGCACGGTAGCTAAAGCAGCAGGAGAAAACACTTGGTTGCTTTGTCAGTTTTGTCAATGGTAGGCCTACTGGGCTAGCATGACTAGCAAAAATAAGATAAGCTGAATGTACTGGCTTCATTTACACAAACATAGCCTTAGTTTATGACAAAAATTAAATATAAACTATCACTGAAGTTTGAACAGAAAACTCATCATGTAACTACTACTAGTATCCATCCTTCAAAACTAAACACAGGGTTATTAAAGACCAAGAATACTACTGAAGATAAATATACTTCTAAACTTTTGAAAGTACTAAAAACAGCTATTTTAATCAATTATAAGACTGATGTCCCTGTCAGAATATGACTGAATGTTCTGTTCAGCATGGCATTTCTTATTTCATAATAATCTCAGAAGGTATTATTAAGCAGTAAGGAGTCCTGCCCTTAACTAATGAATTCAACAAGATCAGATTAAAAGAAATTTACTGTCGATGATGTAAAAACGCTCTAGTCTTAAAGGTGCTCAAATATATCATATTTTTTAATTTTACTTTTTCCCCTAACTTACCTTTCAAGTTATGTTGATATTCAATGGTCTGTTGTAGCCCTTTTATCATATTATGAAGAGTAGCACATTCTAAAACATAAAA
The DNA here is from genome assembly GCF_009834535.1 of Camelus ferus. Lineage (NCBI taxonomy): Eukaryota > Metazoa > Chordata > Mammalia > Artiodactyla > Camelidae > Camelus > Camelus ferus. The sequence goes on along the minus strand of NC_045698.1, from coordinate 29,934,994 downwards.
GATAAATTTATTTGAATATTACTTGCTTTCTTTTTGGAATTATTCTCTCAAAGTTAATAGACTTAAAATAATGTTTAATTGACAATTATGAGATGATAAAACAGCCAGGTATCTCAAAGTAAATTATATAATAAATACTTCTTAATCACTCTTTAAGTCAAATGCATTCCAGGATTGAGTAATGAGTTTTCTAAGGCTCAATAACTCCAGTATGGTGGGGTCTCCCCCATGTGCCTTAGCAACCACTGCCCTAAAAGTAAGGCTTATTTGAACATGTCTGGAAAAGTATGAGATATGTATCCAAGTGAATTTTCCATATAAGAACATCCCAAGGAAAGAGGGTCAAGATGCATTAAGTTCTGTTTCAAGACAGCGAGCCAGAGCTGGTGAGAAGGTATCATTTGGGAGAAAATGGTGCTTTTCTTCCTCTGTCCTCCAAGCTGTCCTCTTAGTTCTCATGCCTGAGTCCAAGGCAAGGGAGTAGCAATAGGAGGAGTAAAAACTCAAGTGTGTCTTGTTACAAGGCATCAGCAACTTTGGTGCCAATGACTTATTACATAATGGGAGATGGAGTCTTCTTTGCAAGCATTAGTGCCCTGACATAAGCCTATAAGCTTTCAGTATACCCTTGGGTATCACCACCAGCAGCTACACCTTTGATGGGTAGCAACAGTGGTGGAAACTTCTATAACTGTAAGCAGTCCACGTGACTGTAAGCTTCAGGGTAGCGGGGACTGTTTTCTGTCTTGTTTATCATTTCTCCCTAGTACTTAGAAGACTTGTGGGCCCCAACAGGCGTTCCATAAATATTTGTTGAGTGATTGATTGATAGGCAATATCATAGTAAAAAAAAGGGGTAAGTAAGAAACTGTGGTGTGAAAATAATGTATTATATTGCTATTCTAAGTGCTTGGCAAATATTAAATCATTTAACCCTCTTAATCATATGACATTGGTTCTGGTATTTGCCTCATTTTACATAAGAACTTGATATGCAGAAGTTTAGTAAATTGTCCAAAGTCACACTTATAAGTAGTAAGTGGTAGAGCACAACATGAACCCCAGCAATCTAGCACTAAATCTATGATTTTAACTACTTTACTACCACCAAGACGACCATTGCAGGAGCACTTCTTCAGAGTAAGTTGAGTGGGTTGAAAGCCCTGAAAAGAGGGCAAGAACAGAACTGCAGAGACTCTGTGATAATTATTGCTATCACATTTTTACTATAAGGTTAAGAAACAAGTTACTAGCTAAATATATAATGATGAGAACTTCCTGAAAGAGTAACTTGATATTTTTAAAAAGAAAGATAACTTTAAAGTTTGAGGGCAATTTCACTTTTATGTGCCTGGCTTAAAAGCTAATAAATACTGAACCTTGTTATCTTTCTTTCAGTTTTAGAGGCCCATGGCCAATATTCAGCTAGTATGCGCTAGTGTGACATACTGACTAGTTTCTATTCTAGTTGGGCGTCCGTTTTGATGGTTAAATATTAAATACCACATTTGTATCTAACAATAAAAGTTGTCTAGGTCTAATAAAGCACTATTATTGAATATTTATTCTGAATAATACATGTATTACACTAAGTGCATTATAAATACTACCCCAATTAGCATTCAAACTAATACTGACAAGTTGGTATCATTACCGTGATTTTACAAAGGGAGAAAGTCACCCACGGAGGTCTGGTTACTTGCCAAAGATTCCACAGTATATGGAAGATATGGACTTGAACATTGGTTTTTCACACTTCAAATCTTGTGCTCTTAACCTGCTATTCTTAATACTTCCTCAGGAATTGTACGATATGCTGATGAAACCACGAAATAGGAAATAAGAGAAACTGGATTAGAGTTTTCTCTTTTTCACTTTGTAGCTATGACACTCTGGGTAAGCTGCCATTCTCATATATTAGACTGTTCTGACAACCAAATGAAAAAATATACTTTCTAAATTCACTTACAAATATTTAACATTGTTATTGTTGTTGTTATTTCTTGCCTCTGTGTCCCGTAATAATTCATATACATCACTTTTCCCTATTTTCACATTGCATTTTAGTTATCTGTGGTTTCTGACACTAGACAGTGAAATCTTTCAGGTAAAGATATCTTTATTTTATTATTTTTTTTTATATTCCTTGCATCTAATATGGTGGCTATTTCAAAGATGTTTAATAGTTTTTGTATTTATTGACTAAATGGAAGAAACAATACTGTGAGAGGAGAGGGCAAAACTTCACCTTTCAGGTAGAGGTCCTGCATTCAGTCTCCATGTATTTTTTTCAACTACACTAATAGAAATGGAAGTATTTTGCAGAAGTTTGCTTTATTGAAGTATAAAGTTCTCCTCCTTCCCATTCCCTCTCTATCTTCCCTGCCACCTATGCAGACAAAGTTCGCACCATTCATTTTTTTTTCTTTTGCTGTTTCCCAGTAACAGAATGATGGTTAAATTATATTTGGCGTCACCTACTTGATGTATGTTATTGAATTAGCTGCTACAATTAAAAATGGAGGCATAGACCCTGCCATCACTTGTCTTTGTGCCTTTAGAGGTATGAATTCAGAAATTTATGAAATATGGTACCTTAGGAATTGGCAAATTGAAAACAGAACCCTGAAACTGAAAGTATAAAAAGTTTCAAAAACATGTATTTTCACAATTAGACCACAAGGTGGCTCTCTCAATGCATTTTTTAACAAAGGAAACTGGCTCAATTAGGAATTAATTCTTCATAAAGTAAAATACCATTCATTATTTTAGAATAATAGCTTTTAATTCTCTTTGTAAGCCATTACCTACATTATCATTTCTTTTGGACTTTACAGTGTAATTTGAAGAATACTATCCTATCCAGTTCTTAAAAACTAGAGCTAGGAATATTAAGCTACCACTTATACGATATAATTTAGTAAATCAGTGATTATTTTGAGGTCAAATTTAGGCTCTATCATTAACTAGCAATTTGGACATTAACATTTATTTCATAAAGCAGTTGGAAATATTAAATACAATTATGAAAAGGATTTTTTTTAATAGTATTTGGTCCTTGATATCAATATTATTACTACCTTGAAGTGGCAAAGAAATTCTTTATTGGTATTAAGTGTAGAAAATATCAAGATCTCATTCTTTGAGGTTGAACGAGTCCAATCATATATTGTTGTTCTTCCACTCTAAGTGAATTAGTACATACTTTGCTTTCTAAGTTATCATTCTCACTTGTTCTTTTATTTCTGGTATGTATTACTCAGCAAAAGGCCATTAGATTTAGCATAAGTATGATTGGATTTTAAAAAAGTATTTGATTTATGTTTTTCAAATAATACATACCCATGAGACACAAGTTTAGTGAAAAGTGAGTATCTCACCAATCTCTGCCCTCAAACTAACCAGTTTTCCTCCCACCAAAGCAACTGTTACCAGGATGCTGTTTATCTTTCCAGAGATACATAAATATATAGGGCAGAGGGTGTTTGTGTGTGTGCAAAATAACATACTATTGTGTACATTGTTGTTTTCCTTTATTATATGTTGGTGACTGTCCTATATCATATAAACCTACATCACTTTTAATCAGCTATATAGTATTTCATTAAATAAATATACCATAATTTATTTAACCAGCTATCCACTGATAGATGTCATACTTGGGAAGGCTTTATCCATTCTCAAAAACATAAAAACAAAAAGCTCTATATTCGCTTCTAGTTTTTATGTGTATGTGTGGCTTTATTTTTTGACCTTTAATTAACTTTAGTTTTTAGAAGTTTTAGATGTTCAGAAGAATTGGGAAGATATTAGAGAGTTGCCAAATATCCTATATCTGGTTTCCTCTATTATTAACATCTTACATTAGCACGGTACGTTTGTTACAATTAACGAACCAATGTTGATACATGATTATTAACTAAAATCTATATTTTGATTTTCTTAATTTTTACCTAATGTCCTTTTTCAGTTCTGATTCCATCCACAATACTACACTACATTTAGTTGTCATGTCTTCTTTGAGTCCCCCTTTCAGAGTTTTCTTATTTTTGATGACCTTGAAAGTTTTGCAGTGTACTGGCTGGGTATTTTGTAGCACATCCTTCTATGTGAATTTGTCTGATGCTTTCATTAGATGAGGTCATGGGGAGGAAGACTATAGAGGTAAAGTGCCATTTTCATCATATCATACCACGGGTACTTACCTGCAACATGACATCAAGTTGCCTTGATTACCTGCCTTAGGTCATGTAAGTCAGATTTCCCCACTGTCTGCTCTCCACCACCCCATTTTCCATATTGTACATTTCATTGTAGTGAAGAAAGTCACTACACACAGCCCACACTTGATGAGTGGGATGTTCTGATACACTTCCTTGAGGGCAAATCAATAAGTTATTTGGAATTCTGCAGAGATAGATCTCTTTGCCCTCACTTCTTTATTTATTCATTTATTTTTATCAGTATGGACTCTTGGATATTTATTACATACTTTGGGTTACAATCTAATACTACTTTATTTTGTTGCTCAGATTGTTTCAGCTTTGGCCACTGAGAACTCTTTCAGTTGCCTCCTGTGTCCCTTTGACAAACCCCCATCATTGTGGAGTTTTTTACTTTTTGAGCACTTTCTTACTTTCTGAGCCTACAAGATGCTTCAGGCTCATCTCATATATTTCTTGCCCTAGTCTTAGAATCAGCCAATCAGTTCCTTTTTATTATTAAGTGGTATTAGAAACCAAGATCTCAATGCTAGGTGCACTTGTTGCTACCGGGGTATTGTTGAGTCTATGCCCTCTCAGTTGACATAGCAAGGAGCTGTATGTATGTGGCTTCTTTTTTTCTTTTTCTGATACCCAGCACTTTATTAGTAAACATCCTTGGTATAAGAAAGGGGAGGCTGGGATGGACAGGACTAGCATCCATCTAGGGGGATTTTCCTGGCCATCAGGCGGTTCCTCCATGCAGGTTTAGAGGAAACACCCTCATGGATGAAACCCACAGAGGGCAGTGCTGTGATGGACAAGCAGTGGAGTAGGAGGTGTGCCCTACATACAGCGGGGCCCTTGGAGCAGCAGGGCTTCCATGTCGGGCATAGGTGCACCTTCAGGGAACTTCTCCTAGTTCTAGGCAACATCGTTGCAGCACAGCGCAGACCAGGTGCTGAGCATGGAATCGGTCCAACATGGCAGTTGTCAGTGGTCCAGGGCAAGCCATTCAACACATGCTTCTGGAAAAGCATGCCCATCTCTGATGAACTTGAGAGAATTTAGGCTCTCTTTGTACCTGGCATTCTCCTGATGCCCAGAACTACTGGGCCATAATAAGAAGCCCAGCACTACTAGGCCTGGGGCAGAGGTGCCAGTGTGTTCATCTGAGGGTCCTTTTAGACCTTTGTGCCTCAGAACAGTGCTACTTTCTCAATGGGCAGCACCTTACCAGGCTGGACGCCCAGGCTCCCTGTGGGCCAAGGGGTGCACAGAAAATCTGCAGTGCAAGGAGCCGCAGTGGGGAGGGTGGCTGCTGGGAGCTGAGAAGAGCACATGGCATGGATGTCTGAAAAGTGAGGGGAGAGCTTCAGCCTAGGACAGCCCATTTTAACACTAACATTTTGACCCCTCTGAAATTTCTTCTGGTGTAATTACAAGGCAGGAAGTCAACTGTACTTTTTCCATGTATCTGAAGACCTGGACTGAGCCTTGGATTTGCCATTTCTCAGCTGAGTGGGCTCAGACAGGTAATCTTCTTTCATGCATGTTTCTTCATTGCCAAGGTGGAGTAATAACACCTGTCCTAGCTGTCGTTCAGGGCCATATCAAGGATAAAATGAGATGATAGTCTGGAACTTTCTATGTGAACTTAAAATATTTCACAAATGTAAAATCACTGTTGTACCAAAAAGCACACTCATTGGAATTACTATTTCTACAGGCAGCAAAGAACTAACCTTCTTTAATTGTGACCTCCTTTGTCTGCATTACTTTTAATAAACAGTTAGCTTTTTCCAACTGCATATCCAGTATATTGTTCTTTCCACTGGTTTCTATTATTTTCTGTAGAAGAAACAGAATATACATTATTACCACATCAATGCTGCTATTTTGATTTTTGTACCTAAGAACATGAAGACTAATGAAAATACAAACCATTTAATACCTGAAAGTCTAATAATTAAGTCTGGCATATATTTTTAAACAAGCCAACTTCCAAATTAATTTTTAATTTAATCAGTAATTTCGTAAAAAGTTAAAACAGACTAATAGTTATGAAAAGTAAAAATCAGACTAACTTGAACCTCCTTCTTTGCAACTATTCAACCCTCAGTCCTACAGGTTAACAATTTCTTATATATGTTTCCAAAATATTTTATGACTATACAACTACAGGAAAGGGTTATATTATACTCTGTTCTGCACCTTGGATATTCCACTGAGTACTATTTTCTTGCGGTCATATAAGTACATAAAAGTCTACCTTTTTCTTTTTAATAGCTGCATTGTGTTTCATTCATGAATATAATTTATTTAAATAGTTCCCTATTGAGGAAAATTTGTGTTGTTCCCAGTTCTTTGCCATTATAGACAAAAAATAAGTAGTCTTGAACACATCTCTATGGTATCTTTGTGAGTGATGTAATAGCTGCCACATACCTTTAAAACACTTTAAAAAAATTAATTCATGACCTGTCTTGTATCATCTATACCTCTCACCATTCTCAATTTCCCTATTTTCATCTGTTCTGAATTTATCTCAAAGTAACTCCTTGACATTATATTATTTCATCCATAAATATTATCATTTATACACATCTCCAAGAGATAAAACTCTTAAGAATTCAATCATAATGCCATTATCATATAAGAAATGAACAATAGTTCTTATTTAAAGTGTATAAGAATATGAGATATTTCCAAATTAATCTCCAAAAACTTTGTACCAATTCCTCTCCTACCAAAGTGATTTTTATTCCCTTCTCCTCTTATTTTGGTAAGAATCACTTGGTTAAGAAAACCCAAGTTCACTGTTTAAAAAAAAGCTCATGTTATCTCAGAATACCCATCATCATGAAAATTCTTTTATTATGTCAATACTACATGGTACAGAGGAAAAGAAGAAATAGAGAAGAACGATAAGGACAGAAAAATAGAGGTAGATATTATTCCCCCTTCTGTTCTTATTTCACAAACCCACTTCCCAAATCTTTGTCCTACATTTCTCAACAGCTATTCCTACTCCTCTCACAGGCAGAGGAGGGGAGGAAAAAAACTAATAAATATTTGTGGGTACGGTCTACCATGTAATATGCCCAGAGATGGGGAGGAGGTCTTCAAATGGGTCTGCTTTTAGGTGAAAGAGAAGAAAAAGGGAACAGACAGAATAGAAAAGATTAAAAAAAATTAGTTAGCCATAATGGTAAGAGATGGAGAACTGAGTCTACTTCAGTTTTTACTGAACCATTCTTGGGTTTATAGACATCCTGGACATTTACACATGTATTTTCTCTTTTACTTTAGCAAAAGTATATCACAATTATTTGTTCCTTTGCCCCCAAAGCATTTTGATGTGTTAGTATAAGTGAGCAAAAACTACATATATTTTAAAAACAGATTTAAAAAATGAGAGAGAAGGGGCTTAGTAAAATACATTTCCATTATTTTTACCTTGCTCATTTTTTGGGTACATTGTTCTTTCTCCCCAACTCCTTCCACTGGCAAAATTTGTTCCACTTTTCCTTATATTCTACAATTGTTTGATACCTTTACATACCTTTTCTATCTGTGAGAAGTCATTTATAAGTTTGTCAAGATTCACACTGCTAATCTTTTTCATACATCCTTCGCTGCTTTGATTCATATTTAAACTAGTAAAGAGCAGATAGCGTTAAAATAAATAAACAAACAAAATCTAAAGCATTCTAATAGTGGTGATAGCTCAAATACTGAAGTTTCTGTACTGTGCTCATGGAGCACCTACTTTAGCTCCATTGCACTCAGAGAATTTTTGTTCTACCCCCGTTATTAACAATGATCAAATGAGTTAAGGTTTCTCTACTCCTCTCCACCCCCACCCCAGCCAAGTTTTCTCTAAACAAATCTAAAACTAGTGCAATTATATGTGCAAATGTAGAAATTATTTGTCTCTGTTATACACAAAACTAATTATGCCACTGTTCAACACTCACCTCTTTGCCATCACTATGGCTGGACTTAAAATCTAATGTATTACTAAATCTGATGCATGACTTTTAAATATAGGTATTTTCAACTTAAGATGTTTAAAATATTTAACTATCATGCCACAAATATTTATTTGCTGTATTTCTTGGTAGTTTGCTTATTGCTAGGAATTGAATTGTGGCTCCCCCCAAATTCTTATGTTGAAGCTCTAAACCACAATGTGACTGTATTTGCAGATAGAGTCTGTAGGAGTTAATTAAGGTTGAATGAAGTCATAATGGTTTGAGCCCTAATCCAAGAGGACGGTGGACTTACAAGAAGAGGAAGAGAGAGAGTGGTCTTGTTCTCTCTCCATATGCTCACATTGAGGCTAGGCCTTGTGAGCACACAGTGAGAAGGTGGCTGTCTGAAACCCCAGGAGAGAGCCCTAACCAGGTATCAGTCTTGTTGGCACCTTAATTTTGAACTTCCCAGCTTTTAGACCTGTGAGAAAACAAATTCCTGTTGTTTAAGCCACCCTGTGTATAGTATTTTGTTACAGCAGGCTGGAGACAAATACAATTATTTTGCACATTTTGTTTGATAATCTGGTTAGTAAATAAGGGACATATGGAAATTAATATGCTCAAAACAATCACTTCATATTTTGATTCTCTTATTTTGTGCAAGAGTACCTTTGGGTATAGCCAACTAACTGTTGAAGTGAAGAATAAGTGTTTCAGTTTTAGTTCTATAGAACCAATCATAAGACATTCTGAAGAATTTCAAAGGTAAACTCATCTAGTTAGGATGGGGAAACTGACTTTTGCAAAACAGCAAGCATTTACATTTTAGGGTGGGAGAGTGTCTAGAAGAATCAGGATTAATAAAATCTGTAAGTATGAGACACTTGTCTTCAGACTCTTCTCCAGCAAAGGGTAAGGAGAAAATACAAATTTGAAATTCAGGCATTCTAGATTGAGGAAAGAGCATGTGCCAATGCCTCGTGTGTGAAAGTGGTAGTGACAAGTAGTTCAAAGTAAAAGGTAAGTCAAATTCCTAAAGTAATTACTCAAAGTAATTTTGGGGACATATTACAGTTTAAAATGAGGTACACCAAAATATAGCCATTGCTTGATAATTTGTTACTTCATAAAGAAATCCTATTTCCTTTCTCTTTTTGTATTATATTGCATTAAATATAATTTATATTTATAAATATAATGTTTTTAAATCTGAGAGAATTTTTGCTATGTGTTTTCAGTTTATTGAATTATTATCCTCTGTATCATATATACCAGTAAAGCTCTTAAATAGTTAAAACTTGATCCTTAAGACAGGAGACTAACTGTAATGGGATCCCATAATAATACAGTGTAAAATTCCTTTTGACGTAAAGCTTATAAATCATCACTATTTTATATACTGTTATTGTTTACTAGACCTATAGGAAATCTGAAGTAGTTAATAGAAAAATCCTTTTTTTTTTTCGTTTTAGTTCCTAACATTTTAGATAAAAAAATTTTACTAGAGGGTTTCCTCTCAGAACCTGGCTCGTGAACTAAATTCATTTTACTTTGAGCTTGACTACTTCCAACTCCTTCTCCCTAATGAGACTTTGAGGTGTTTTTCCTTATAAAACCATCACTAATACTCCACTGGCCGTTATCGCATGATATTCCTTTTGTCACACTGGCCGAGCCGTAAGATTATTTTTAGGTGACTTCATGGCCCCTTCCCCAATGTACAAGGGACAGGGTCAGGATCTCTTCAGCCGGTATGGTTTTCTTGCCCAGTGAACCAGGTTACAAGCTAGTGAGTGACTCAGTGCTTGTCAAATTCTGGGCGAGAAGCAGAGACTGATTTGTGACCTTCACGGCCCCCAATTCAACGTCCCCACAGTGCGCAGCAGCCGCATTGCCTTCCGCGCTCTCCCGTCCCCTGCGTCCGGGATGCCCTCTCCCGGACCCGGCTCAGCCCGGCGCTCCGGGCCCCGCCCCAGGACGGGCTCGCGTTCCCTCCCTCCGCCCTGGCCGGCCGCCCCCGGCGAATTCACCCTCAGTCCCCAGGCCCGGTCCTGGTTCCCTCCTCCCGCATCCCAGGGCCCACAGGAGTCCAGCTCTACGGCGGGACCCGCATCCTGGGGCGTGCGAGGAGGAGCTGCGTCCAAACCCTGTTCCGAACCAGGAGACCATGCAGAGGTGTGACGTAAAGAATATCCACAGAAAAGGCGGGAATTTCCAACTCGCCGACAAAAGGTCTGGGCGTACCTGCTGTCGCTCATGGTTCCTCACAGTCTCCCCCGCATCCCCTTCCTGGTGCGGTCCGCCCCTGACTGCCGTCCCCTCCCGGGGAAGCGGGTTCCCCCAGCAATGGGCCCGCCTTCTCCCGGCCCCACCTGTGCCCTGCCCTAGGACCCCGCCTCCAGCCTTACCTCCTTGGGCTTCTTAGGTATTTTCGTGTAGTTTCTAGAATGTGATTCAAAGCAAAGAATAAATCACATAGGGTTGTTCTGATTAATGAGTCAGCACTATTGAATAAATAATAATCCATATTTATTCTAGTAACATAAAGAAGGCTTATAAAACACCAGACACTGTGTTAGGTGACAGAGATGAAAGCATGGATATAATGCAGTCTGTGCAGTCCAGAGTCAGTCCATGGATATGCTTCCCTTCTACAGTTTTGTCTTGGCAGCTTAGTGGTAAAGAGCAAGGGTTCTGTGTGGGTTCAAGTCCCAATTCTTCTATTTACCAACTGGGTGATGGTGGGCAAGTTCTTAATTATACCTGTCTCAGCTTCTTTGCCAGTAAAAATAGACATTAATAATGCTTATGTCTAGGGCTATTTCGATGTTCAAATTAAATGATACATTTTAAAAGTGCTTAATACACTTTCTGGCATAAGGTAAGTGTTAAAAATATTATAATTAAAAAATTTTGTTCAATAACTGAAAGTGTATCTACTGCCAACTTTGCTCTATGTACTTTTTTTTTTTGAGTGGGAGTTGGGAGATTTATTTTGATCAATTTTATTTTTCTAATAACCCAAAATTTGGCAAGCAGAAAAATGTAAACTGTAATAGGATACTTCATCCTTTATTACTGGAAAGGAATTGTAGCATGTGTGGGAGAACTAGATCAAAGTGGGAAATGGGGGTGGAGTCCTCTTTCTGTTGCCAACCAGTTAGGAATCTTGGGAAGGTGGGTTAATCTTCCCAAGTCTTTTTCTTTTTTTTTCATTTTTAAAATAATAGAAGCAGACTAAATAATAGAGATAAAATTTCAAGATTTTAAACTGGTCTTATGATAAAACATTGCTCATCAAAATGTTTTGGAAATGTTATTTTCTCGTTTTCCTTACCTTATTAATTTCAAAAAAAAAAAAATTCACACACACACATACACATCCCTAATTTAATTTTTAAAGATCTTTCAAGAAATGAAACTGGAAACTTCTGGCTACCCAAGAAGGTTTTTCTTGACATTAGTAACAACACATAGGGACATTGAAAATGGCCTTTTGAATTGCTCGTTCTATCCAATTAATATATATAAAATGTTCTATGTCACTTATATCCTAATGTTACTGGGAGGAGGGGAATAAAAGTTACTTCCGTTCTTAGTCACCCGAAAAAAATAAATTCTTAATGAGAGACAGAAAGTGTGATATAAACAGAAGATTTTATTAGTGAAGTAAAAAGGTAGTAAAATATAGTACACCCCTGAGAATTGGGGGTGGTCCAATCCAAGAGAGGAAAATGGTCCTGCTCATTTGTTTTTCTTGTTTTTATCCTGGCTTAGGTGACCTTTTCATGACTGATTGACGGCTTACATTCTATGAGTACTCAGGCACGTCCATGTCTTTTATGCATGTTTTACCCATGATGCACACAGAGAAACCTATGGGAGGGGGCTCAAATTGCAATGTTCATTACATTATAATAAACATTGGGTCAAGTTAAGCCGGGTCCTTCTCTCTACTGTGCAGTCGCAGTGTTCGATTTTAGCCAGCTTCTTTGCTGGCCCTCATTTAGAGAAAGTAAAAGTTTTTGGAGCCCCTTATCCTGAGCACAGGTGTACTGTTATTTTCTGGGCTGCTGCCTCCCCCTTCCTCTCCCCTGCCTGGTGCTCATTTCTATCTAACTGCCTAACACTAATAGATACTGAAACAAGCCCCTTTAAAGACCCACCTAAAATGCTACCTTCTCCATGAGGCATTCACTAATCTTATCAACCAGCTACTTTTCCTTACTATTTGCTTACTATTTTTCCTTACTGTTTGCTTCTGTTACACTTTGGACCATGCTGGCTTTCTTGTGGCATTTGTTAGGGCTGTTTGAATTGATGTCTTTTCTCTCTGGCTGTATTATCTGCTCCTTGGGGAAAGCAACTCTAATATATATACATAGTGCCAGCTTAATCAGAATAAATAGAAATGAACTGACATAACAGAAACAAATCATAAAAATTTAGTTTGATTTTTCTAATTTGAAATGAGGCACAAGCTCCTCTTCCAGTTCATAGACATTATCATTTTTTGGAAAGAATCCTACTGAGTTCAAAATATGTCCATCAATGAGAAACTATATGAGCTTCCCATGATTTCATCTTTAAAAAGGAAAAAAATGCCTTTCACAGCTGTATTCATAGTTTTGTTCGTCAAAAACCATCTGTTTGAGAAACAGAAAGAACTCACTTGAATATTTGCTCAGAAACTGCATGGAAAACTGTAAGAGAGAAATAACTTATGTTATTATGCCATACTAAGAAAGGGAGTATAAAGAAAGTAATGTTAGAATCCTTTAAAAAGTACCTTGATTTGAAAATAAATGCACATGCACTCACACAATTGAGAAAAATCTGAAGCTACTGATTTACGTACGTAAGGATCTTAAGATGAACGACACGTTGATGTTTTTCTAGGTTACAACAACTTCATTTATTAATTTATTCTAAAATGTTTGTTAAGTACTTACAAGGTATCAGTTACTGTGGGTCTAGGCTCTAAGGAGAGCAAGACAGATAAGACACCTCTCCTTCCGTTTTGGAGCTTATAGTCTCATAAGACTGCCTTCTTAAGACCATCAGCCTTTACCCATCTGTTTATTCAAGGAATACATGTTGAGCACCAACCATGTTCTGGGATCTGCGAGAACACTAGGAGTAAACAAAACAGACATGGTCTCTGACCCCAGGGGACTTACAGCTTAGAGAGGGAAATAGATAAACAAGTAAATAGATGATAAATAAAAGTTATAATAAGTGCAAAGAAATGCAAACCCATGATACTGACTTAAAAAGTAAATGGTATTTACTTTAAATATGGTGGTCAGGGAAAGTCTTGGAGCAGATAAGATAAAGCGAGACCTGAATAGTACACCAAAATTTTAGTTGTGGGCAGCAGATCAGTACCAGGGTTGTCTTTTTTTTTTTTTTTTTTTCCTCCTGCTTGCTCTCTTGGCACACTTATCCAAGCTCCTTGTCTCTGTGTTTATCTGATTCTCATCTTTCAATATCTGCTACTGAACCATATTGTCTTGGCTTCAACTGCAACTTCAGGTCCCAGTTCTGTGGCTCCCTGGTTCTCAGCATTACTTGCAATAATTGCATAAAAGACCCTCTGTGCACCAGGCCTGTAACCCTATGAAACTGTGTTGGTTGGCATCACCTCCATCCTTTCCTGTGCAGACAAAGGAATTTGGACATGATCCCAGGATAAATCCTAAACCATGGGATACTTGAATTACTTTTCTTGAAGGAATAATCCTTAGATATGTAAATATTCCATCTCTCAACAGGCTTCAGTTAAAAGTAGAATCATATCGCTAACTGGATAGAATTTGTATTTTTGGCTGAGGACAGAAAGTGCAACTATTCTATTTAATTTATTGAGAAGAAATCAATATATGTTAGACAATAACCGTGTGACAAAGGTGATATATTTTTGAGAAAATTAAGGAATCTAACCAACTGTTAGTGGCGTGGCATTCCATAGTTACTTGGGAGGTGGTCATGGGGTACTCTCAGGAGAAATCAAACTTCTCAAAAATAGTTTTAAGTCTGTACAGATACATTAAACAAGTGATCTGTGATGGCTTTGATTGCATAATGTAGCATGAGTTGAATGATTTGGGTCTAAAATATTCCTTTGCTCCCAGAGAACATCAACTTTTTCATAACATAGCTTCTTAGTGATAACTTGGTTGGGGGTAGGGGAGGTAAATAGACTTTTAGACACACCTAGCTTTAAATCTTGGCTCTGCTCCTGTGAGCAGTGTGATTCTAGGCAAGTCAGTTTCTCCCTCTGCCCCTTAGTTTCATCATTTTCAAATGGGAACAGACTTCTGAAGATTGTGGTGGGGATAAGATGAGATACTATATCTTATCAGGGCTGGCTCAGAGTAGGCTAAAAATAAGTATTTGTGGAATGAATGAAGGAACCAGTGAACAATGTTCTTCCTGTGTCAGGAAGCTATTGTGGCATAATGAACTACTCTAAAACCTAGTGGTTTGAAACAACCATTTATTTAGCTAATGCTATTTCAGGTCAGAAATTTAGACTGAGCTCAGGTGAGTAATTTTTCTAGCCTTGTCTGGGTTTTCTTATGTCCCTGTGGTCAGCTGTGGATCAAGTGAAGTGGGATAAGTGGCTGGTCTTGGCTGGGCTCTCACATCTTGGGAGCCTTGGCTGGGATGACTCTGCCACTTGGTCTCTCATCCTCAGGCAGGCTCAGCCAGACTGGTCCCCAGCGGTGTCAGGGTTTCAAGAGAGAAAGCAAAGGTATATACAAGGCTCTCTAGAAGGCTAGGCTCAACGCTGGCCCCAGCCACTTCTATACCATTCTGTCGGCCAAAGTGCATTACAAAGCCACCCAAATTCAAATGGTGAAGGATCAGACTCCACCTGTTTGGCAGGAGTTGCAAACTCACATTGCAAACAGGTGAAAACTGGGAAGGTGACAATTGCAGCCATTTTGCAAAACAAAAAACCAAAAAACAAAACCCCAATAAACCTACCAATAACTATCTTTAGGTACGCCTTCCCGTCAAAATAGAATCGTTGCAGAATGCATATCTGAGTAAAGGGGAAAAATGGCCTGTTGTATACAATTGTTTAATGTAAACCTAATAAAACTAGGAGGACATCATCTGCCAACTGATTTTCGTGTAAGAAAAATTGAAATTTGGTCATCAGTTCTAATGGTTAGATCGCAGAATGAAATGTTTTTGAGAGAACCTAGTTTTAATCATCCTTGTAAGGGGGCGTATGTATCCTCTCACGCAGTTGTAAATAATCAAGCAATATTAAAAAGAAATGGAGAAAATGAAGAGGCAGGGCTAATTTGGGTGTCCTCTGCCCTCTGCCTTCCACCAAGGGAGTCATTAGCAGCCTTGTTATTAGGAGCTCCAGAAAGGATTTATGAGTAAAAAAACAAACAAATGAAGAACTAACAAATTGAAGCTAGATGTATAAATAGGCAATGTAGGGATGTAGCAGGGGGACTATAAACATTGGAGATGTTACATTCTTCTTGAAAAGCAGCTTAATCAATCAGAAAAAAAATCAAGATTTTATTTTATGAGTCTAGACATTCAGTGAAAGTCCTCCTCTTTTCTGTACCATTTTCTGTGCCATTTTTTAATAAATTCCACTCAGATCATTGCCTTCTCACAAGCATCCCCACATTCTCTTTATCAACTTCTTCCTACTATATTCAAATTTGTGCCCCATAAATTTGAGAAATCTTTCTCTTTCTCTCTCTCCATTCACCTGTTACCAAAATAAAATTAGTCCTGGCTAATAAATGCAGTGACCCATGTAAAAGAAAATATAAGTTCTGGAACCAGTATCATCAACTCTGAAGCCCTCCAAAATGTGTGAGTCCTCCTCATCCTCTCACAGAAGCCTCCCTCTGCCTCTTCATCCTCTGCTAGTTCAATGTTCTCAAACATGAAATGGATACTTTAAAAATTGTTTCTTAATCAAGTAGTGCACAGAAGCTACAATTTCATCTCATTTCAGTGGCATGGAGGTTTAAATAGACTTCTTTAGGCATGCTTATTATAGAATCTGACAGAGTTTCTATAGAAAAATGCATTCGGAATACTTAACAATTGAATTAAATATGAAATTCTAGAACACATTATTTTATATGCTATATAAAATGAGTAAACTGGTGTAAGTTTTTAAAGAAAATTATTTATTGTTTTTTTGGGAGGGGGAGGTAATTAGGTTTATTTATTTATTTCAGTTGGAGGTACTGGGGATTGAACCCAGGACCTTGTGCATACTAAGCACGCAATCCACCACTGAGCTATACCTCCCCTCTCTGGCTTAATTTTTTAAAGAGAAAACTTTCATATTGACTGCATAAAATTTATAAGCATTTAAGCAACATAGAATATGCCAAACAACATAACAAAGATTAGAAAGAAATTGCAAAATAAAAAACAAATGGTTACAAAATATCAACTCCTCTAAATTAATCTATAAATTTAGGGCTAAACCATTAAAAATAGTTTAGCTCCAATATTGCAGTTATTGTCTGTGTTGCTTTTAAAACCAGTGAAACGTATTGAGGTAAATTTAATTACTTTTACACACTTTAAATAACATCCTTAGAGCCTATAAAAATGGTCTTTATTGTTAAAATGACTCCACCTGGTCATGTGAAACATCAATTATGGTTTAAGTAATAGTAGACTGTTTATTCAATCAAAATACCATTATTATGCTGTTAAATTCTAGTGTGTTCAAGGTAGTTGAAATAATATGTTCATAAGCATTGTGTATTCACTAAATATTTTTTTGGGGAAAAACAATTCAATCAAACTTCCATAAGAGCAAATGGAGCATCAGTTAAATAACTGCAGTTGAACTAAAAAGAAGTAGTTATTTTTGAAGAGAGAAAACACAGTTAGATGCCATGGTTGTGGATGCTAAGAGGTCAGCTGCTGGGAAAGCTGAATCACCTGCACGTCACCCTGGATCCCTGGTCCTCACAGTGTTACCGTTTGATCATCCCAAGGCTCTCCTGATCCTCTCAGGCCTCTGCCCAGGACTCTGTGTGGAATAGTGAGGGCAGAAGGGCAACTTGGAAAAACCTGGAATTTAAACTCTGTTTCTACCAATTTTGTCTATATGACCTCTTTTTCTTAGCTTTTTGAGCTTTCTTTCGGTTGACAGATCTGCCAGCCTTCTTTCTTGAGTTTGTGCTCACTGGAGATAATCTGCCCTGGATGGAAAGAAATCAGTCTTCCTCATTCTTTTTCCAGGTCTTCAGCCATCTCCTTGTGGGAGTCATACTTCAACATGGAGCTGATGTTTTCATACAGGTTGGGAGTTATTTTTCTTTATTTGTATGTCATAAATTCCCTCCTCACCTAATTTTCTGTGGCATTCCGTGGTCTTGATGCAGTTCAGGCAGGATTTGCAATTCTAGCTGGAGCTTTGGAACCTCACTTTCAAGCTGAGAAAGTGAAAAGCCACTTCTTAGCTTGAAAGTTCCCTGCCCTTCCTCCATGTCCTGAGCACTCCCAGACCGGCCCCAAATTTTCAGTCGCTCTCCTACCCTCATCTCCTTACCCTTGGGACCATCTTTTAGGAGTTCTCAGACCCCATCCCAAACAAGCGTTAAATTAATTAAACAAGGACGTCATTAGACTGTTGTGGCTATAATGCCATGGTGGCCTATGTAAGCAAACTAAAATTTAAGCCTGTAAAATCCTCAAGGTTATGAAATCAAAATGCTGAGGACAACCGATCACAAAGAGCTGACTAGGCTTTAAGCTATGGCCAATCAAATAATTTATTTCCCTTGCATCCATACTCTTTCTGATAAGTCTTTCTCTTGGTTCCTGTTGGTGCAGCACTTGTAATCACTCTGGTGCTGCTTGGTTGGAATCTATTTTTGCTCAAATAAACCCTTAAAATGTTTAATATGCCTCAATTTACCTTTTAACATAAGTTATCAAAACATTTCTTCCAACCATAGGGAGGAGTTCTGGGTGGTTTTCCTCATCTTGTTATGTTTCCTGTTAGACTGGCACTCAAACTCTGCCCCAGGTGGTTCCCCTTAACTTGGCCATGTGGCGGTGGTCCGGGCAGACCCAGCCCACCTTTGGTGGAGCTCCTTGGAGATGTTACTCCCTTCACTCCTTCTCTGCCCACTTTCTTCTTAATGCTCACGCTCCCTGATCCAATTTCATCTTCTTACGTTTTATTTTTCACTAGTCTCTCTTAGTGGCCTCTGGGTCTCCCATCAGAATGTCTCAAGGTGCTCACCACTGAGAAGGGAGTTGGTGTTTGTCCTCCTGGGTTTTAGGGCACTTTTCACTCTTTGAATCTCATGACCAGGTTGAGAGGGAGGCTTTCGGCTCTGTGGAGATGGAGGAAATGTAATTTCTATTAATATCTATTATTAGAAATCCAAATATAAATTTCATATTGTGCCTTGTTTTCATTAATCTGTCTTGCCTCGGAATTGTACTTCAAGACTGGGGACTGAGGTCTAACCACTTTCCTGTATCTCAAATGTGAGAACAATGCAGATAAAGCTGTTTGCAGCCTTTCCTGGAAAAACAGACTATGCTATCTCCTCTGAGATTGTGTTAAATCTTCACTAATGGAGTTTACCTCTTTAATAAGAGCTTACTCTACTTCATGGGAGAATGTCTTCATGACATAGATTCTTTCTCAACCTGGACCTGCAGATCTGGGAGCCTGTGTTCTACCAGAGAGTCAGTCCAGGATTTTCCCTTCCTCCGTCTCACCCCACCGCTCTTCCCACTCCCCAACCCTTCCCTAATCACCAGAAAGTAACAATATTTATCTAGTCTATTTCTCTCCATAGTTAGACGGTATAAGCAGAAGTCTCTGGACTTTTCTGACTCAATAATGATGCTAGCAGGAGTGGGGGTGGGGTGGGAAGAAGAGCCCTCACTAACCCTCCGCTGTTTCTTCTCTTGCTTGTCAGCTTTTAAATTTATGACATAAGGTCATGGCTTTTACCTTGTCTGGTTGTGCTTGTTGTTGGACTTTTTGACTGTGTTCGTCTACTTTCTGTTCCTCTTGCTAGGGTAAAGTATAGTGATATTTTTGTGATCTGTTATTTCTCTTCTTTACCAAGAAGCATCAATAACAGTTTGATTGTAAAGCAATTGTGTGTATAATTTGAAAAGATTTAAGGAGAGAAATAGTATTTTAATCTCATTATAACTCCTATGAAATAGTTTATCCATTGGCTTCCTGTGACACTGCGTGTTCTCAATTTGCTTTGTCACTGTCCCCTCGGCTACGTGGCATGAATTAAGAATACTTTGTGTTCACTTCTTAATTGGCATTGCTGCAGAAAGGTGATTTCCAGGTCCATTTTGGCTGATTTCATAATCCCTCCAGAGTTTATGTTAGGATTTTAACCAGAGAATCTAGGTCAAACAGCAAGAAGTGACACCCTGTCCCTTGACCCCTCTATCGGCTGCTCCAGACCCCACTGTGTGACTTTACAATCAGGTCTCCATCAGGAGCTGCTTTGTTTATCTGCATAATATATTGAACCCTGTCAAAGACTTGTCCTGGGACAAATAAGACAACAACAGGAAATAAAATACCACTGGGAACCAACAAGACTCATCTCAGCTTCAAGGAATCAGAAATACCAGAAAAACCTAAGTTACAATGGTCTTGTGCACTCAGCTGAAGCGTTCTGCACCTCTAAGCTGCTGGGCTGAAGGCACCAATCTCTCCATCTGAATCTTCAGGCCAAAAATATGCAAAATCAGCTCCCAACAATGCAACTGATTCTATCATCACTATTGGAAAACACTGGGAAATAATATGGCCACCCCTCAAAAAAAAAAATTCCACCTGGATCCTTTTGCTCACTGAAGGAATCAGAAAAATCACGGAAAATCAGCTGCCCAAGGTTAGCAAGTGGTAAAGTAAAATGAACTCAGGCAAAATAGCTGTATGGTTCTCTTGCTCTCTGTACATGCCCTGCTCCTTAGGCCCTGCTTCACCCTCAGGACTTTCCAATTGTCATAATTATAGGGCTTAATTGCCTACCTACCTGCCCCCTCCCCCAGCTGCTGGTTTCCACGGTAACTGATGAGCCAACCTGACGTCACTTCCCCCTATAAATGGTAGCCTCCTCCCCTGCGGGGCGAGATTGCCGCTTCCTCCTGCCTGCCGTCTGTTCGAGGTGGGGTGTAGCTCCAGGACTTTTGGCTTCAGGCTGGTAAGATTTCCTATCCAGTAGACTGTTGATGCCTCTGCCACTGTTTCTGGGCTCTTTCTCTGGTTTTGAGGCTGGGCAACCACAAGATTTGCAGGCCTTTGGGATGCAGCCCAACAAGCGGCTAGCCAGCCAGAATGTCAAGGAAACTCTTGTGAGTGCTGAGATGTCGGAAATAAGGAGAGGGAATGGGAAGTTGAGGGGGGTAACCTGAGGTGGCTATCCACTAGCATGTGGGTGCCTGTGGCAGCTGCCCTTGAAGAATGGGGACTAATGAGAGAGTCTGGATGGTTATGGTTAAGGTATGGGACCCCACTGAGGAAGAAGAAGATTGGGGCGAGGCCATAGAGGTGCATGCCCCACGGGATATAGGTGAAGAGCAGCTCCCTCCCGCAGAGGGGAGGCAGCCAACTAGCATGAGAGATGTCTTTCTCTTCCATTATGTTCATGATACCCTATTAACCTCAGAGTCTCTTTCCAGTTTGAAAGTAGCAGCCTCGGAGGGAGGGGATAGCTCAAGTAGTAGAGTGCATGCTTAACATGCATGAGGTCCTGGATCCCCAGTCTCCTCTAAAAAAAAAAATCAATAACCCTAATTACCCCCACTCCCAAAAAAAGGTAACAGCTCCACACTCGTGGTTCATCTGACTGCACAGGGATGGCTGGTGAATACAGACAAAAATGCAAGGACCTGGATTATCCATCATATACTTGCATGTTGTCTAATCAGATAAGACAAACATACCCCTAACCCACCACCCGTAAACAATTATAGACACAGGCTTTAGGAATATTAATTTAGGGACAGGCTTGTGAATTGGACCTGGCCAGTTACCTGGAAGGGTTTGATTGGGGCCTGTGGCAATGGCAAAATAATGAGTACCTTGGGCTTCTGGTCCCAGCTAAGGAAGGGGACAGCAACAGCTGTATGCAGTCTACAGTGCTTTACAACCCGTGGAAGACATTGTAGAAGGCCTACCCGAGTCATCGAGCAATGCAACCCCCACCCCCATTCAGAGTCTAGAAAAGCTGTGCATGACATATGGGAACCCCATGGACATAGTGACCAAGGAACCCACTTCACTGGCTATGAAGTTCAGGAATGGACCAATAAAAATCATATACACTGGCTTTCCCACCTGCCCTACAACCGCACTGAAGCTGGGCTAATGGAAAGGGTGAATGAACTACTTAAACAACAGCTAGGATGGGAAACCCACTCTCCAACATGTGAACTAAGGGGCTAACTCAAGGCCTGTGAGCTGTAGCTGAGCATCCCAGGAATAATCACACCAGTGCCCCTGCTGTGTTAACCCGGAGGCACTAGTCAACACAATCCGAGTTCAACTGTTGACCACCGAAGGACCATTGCCAACTGTCGATCAGGACAATAACCATAGGATCTCCCCCCTGGGGAACATATTATAAAATAGCCCTGGAACTGGCAGGTAAGTCCCTGTGGTTGGGGAGGAATAGGCTTAGACAGGACCTTGTCAATTCCACCTGCCTTCTACCAGGCCCTATCTACAACTGCTGCAGTAATTAATTTGGGCCTCCTACTGGAGAAAGGTACCACTGTATTAACCTTGAGGTCTGTGACACCACCTCTCGAGTGTTCGGGACTGGCTGTGGGCACTGCGGGTACACAGGAGATATGGTACTGCAGGCCAGGACCAAAACCACAGGCAGGGGTGGTATCTCAGAATGCACTTACTGCTTGTATGTTGCTTAACGGTCATGATCTTCCCTGTATCGTGCCTGTTATAAACATCTCACATCTCACACTTTGTCCCTAGTCTGAGCAGAGGGAATCTGTTCGAAGACTGAGCAACAACCGTGGTCTCCCTAAGAAATGAGTCTGATTTCAGTGTCTGCAGCAAGATGCCATGGAAAACTGACCTGGCTAATGTGACCATGTGAAGACGGCTGAAGACTCTCACCTTCCTCCTGTCCTGCCTGCCAAGCGCCTGGCTCAACTTGCCCACTTATTGGAAGTCACTCTTTTTAGCAGACTAGGTTTCTTGCTCTTGATACCCTTAGGCGTGGTCTGTATCGCATTTGTGGTATCTGGTTGCAGTGCACCTTACATACCTGACGCAAGGGATCTCGGGAAGAGGGGCAGACGAGGATTGTGAGGGTTGTAAGGGTCGTGCAGGGCTCCTCGGGGGGAGTGTACGGTCAGGCCACTCAGGATGGCTGTTCTCTTGCTCTCCGTACATGCCCTGCTCCACCAGGCCCTGCTTCACTCACATAACTCTCCAATTGTCTTAATTATAGGGCTTAATTTGTAACTGGCTGCGTGCTTGCCCTCTGCCCCAGCCGCTGGTTTCCCTGGTAACTGATGAGCCAACCTGACATCAGTTCCCTCCTGCTGTCAATCCCCCTGTAAGTGGAAGCCGCCTTCTGCCTCAAGGAGTAGCGAGGATTGCCTGCCTCGTCCTGCCTGCTGTCTGCGCACACGGTGGGGTGTCACTCCAGGACCTTTGCTGCAGACTGGTAAGATGCCCAGTAAGCTGATGTTTCTGTCACTGTCTCCGTCGCTGCTTCTGGGCTTTCTTTGGTCACAAGCCCGGGCAGTTATAAGGCTTGCAGGCCTCTGGAGGTGCAGCCCAACAAGACCTTGTAACCAATTTTAGGGGGAGATGGGACTGCAAGATTTTATGGCCGGATCTGGGTTGTAGAAAGTTGAAGAAAATCCAACATCAAGTCTTCCCTTAGGGAAGGTTAAAGATGGCTGGAAGTGCCAGGCTTCAAACCCTCTGACCAGAACTGGCTACATAAATTATACAATAAATCTGATACAATGACAGAGAATCTCAAGACAGAAATGAGCATTAAACCAAGTACAGGCCCTTCTGTATGCGGAGCCCTGTGCTAGACAGGTCACACACCCATGCAGGTGGCCTGCCTTTCACTCCCGCCTTCTCACCCCGCTGCTTTCTATGTTTTTCTAGCTCCCCTGTTAATGTTCTGGGAGTTTAGGGTCTGTAGTTGTGTGCTGGGAATGCTTGAGATGCAGGGGTGGAAGGAGGTGCCGTCCGCCTGGTGACTTCCGCATAGCATCGCACAACCTTCTGGGAATCTCCCATGTTCCCTCTTGAGCTTTGTCACTTACAGCCATGGACTGGTGTAAACAATATTTTCAAATGAGCTCAGAAAATACTGTCAGTGAGCTCCTCGAAAGGATACAGGTGAATTTGATTATTAGATTTGTTTGTTAGGCTCAGGGAAGGAGGCTTGGCTCTTTCTGTTGGTTGGATATGATGGAGTCAGGGAGAGTCAGGACACAAGGCAGGGTTAAGACCATTAAGTCAATTGATGAAAAGCACGTGGGCTAACAAAAGCTTCAGCCAAAGTTCAAGCTTAGTTTTGATTAAGGTTGGGTCTAGTTTGAGATAGGAATTAGAAGTGCCTAACCTGAAATTCTGTGACCGGCTAGAGGCACAGGACAGACTTGTGATGGGCCTTGAATATTAGGCTAATAAGGAGCATAAACGCTGGCTGTTGAATGGCATCCATATGTCTTACCCAAAGGCTTGGCATGGTGGCATCTATATTTTAGAAAAATAGGTCTGGTGCAGCCAGAACTTATGAAAGGGGAAGCTGGGAAATCAGACAAAAGTCTGAGGTTTCTTTAAAAAAAAAAAAAAAAAAAGGGACACGTAGAAGTTGAATTTTTTATTTATTACTTGTTTATTGAAGTATAGTTGACTTACAATGTTAGTTTCAGGTGTACAAAATAGTAACTCAAAATTTTTATAGATTATACTCTAAAGCTATTATAAAATATTGGCTGTATTTTCTGTGCTGTGCAATATATCCTTATAGCTTATTTTATACATAGTAATTTGTACCTCTTAATCCTCTACCCCTATATTGCCCCTGCCTCCTTCCCTCTCCCCAGTGGTAACCACTAGTTTGTCTTCTAGATCTGTGAGTCTGCTTCTGTTTTGTTACATACATTCATTTGTTGTATCTTTTTAGATTCCATATGTAAGTGATAACATACAGTATTTGTCTGTCTGACTTAGTTCACGAAGCATGGTACCCTCCACTAAGTATGATGCCCTCCAGGTCTGTCAATGTTGCTTCAAATGGCAAAATTTCATTCTATTATATGGCTGAGTAATATTCCATTGTGTATATATACTTTATCTAGTCATCTGATGGACACGTAGGTTGCTTCCATATCTTGGCTGTTGTAAACAATACTGCTATGAACGTTAGGGTACATGTATCTTTTCAAATAGGTGTCTTTATTTTCAAATAGATTCCCAGGAGTGAAATGGCTGGATCACATGGTAGTTCTATTTTTAATCCTTTGAGGAACCTCTATACTGTTTTCCATAGTGGCTGCACCAGTTTACGTTCCCACTAGCAACGTACTGGGGTTCTGTTTTGTGGAAGTTGAACTTTGGTGATGGATTGGGTATTTGGAAATCAAGGAGTGGCTATTTGGGGCTTAGATATTATGTAATTTAGATCATCATGAATGCTGATGACATTCTTTGATGTAGGGAGTACGGAAGGAAGGACAAATCAGCCATTAAAACTGTTGGTGGGTTCTTGGGGAGGGACCCTCCATTCTACATAGTAAGACAGTAACAAATCAAGATATTTATCCTTTTGACTTCACCATGTGCAGCCACACCTTTAAATCTAGTCTATTATAATTTTTGAAATTATCAAGCAAAATTAAACATTGTCCGACAAACTCTTTAAATAAGGCCATAATTAGAATATGGCTGAGACAGACGTCTATGTAAGAGTCCTGATAAGATCTGTGATAATGTAAGGCATCACACTGTGCATAGTGCTGCGTATAGAGCTCTATCAAAATTGCTTATTTCTTCAAGTTTGGGGTAAAAAGTTTTGTTAAATTCTACTGTAATTGAGTTTCTTGTGGCAATGAGACTTTCTTTACAGAACACTCTGCTTGGCTTTGGAATCTCACACGTTTAGGATACAAAGCTCTTGAAAGGTGAATTACCAGAATTTGAAACCTCAAGAAACAAACAAAAAAATCCTGAATGGTGGAGACTTCTTTTTCCCTCTACATCTTCCAGAGGGAGCTGAACCCATACATTGACAAACCCAACTTCACTGGTATAATTTTAAAGTTTTTCTAAGAAGTTTTAGAAACAAAGTTTGAAATTTTTCAAAACTGCCAAAATCTTTTGATTTATATGGTTCTGCAAACTCAATCTTGTGATGCTCTTGTGATTTCTTTTTCAAGTGTTTGTGGTGATGGAGGGAAATGTACTTTAATTTGTGATGAGTCAGTGAGAAATGAGTTCTATTGATGCATTTTCAAACGCAAGAAAGTTTTTGGGTTGGTACAATGACTGGAGACCTTATTAGAATTAGTATCTGGAAACTAAAGTTCCTATTAATGCAGGAGACAGACTTATACCTGAAATCCTGGATAACTGTAGGATTCTTTGTCCTTAAAATTTGAATTTTACCAGAATGTGTAGCTGTATTGTGTATGTGTAATCTTGTTTCACCTGGTACACACTTGGTCTCTCAATATTCAGGATAAAGAGACCAAAAGACAGATCTCTCTTCTCTAGTCTCTGGATGTTCCAGTTGCTGTGGCTGCAGAACAAACTACCCCCAAACTTAGCGACAGTCACAACCCTTTTAGGATAGGTCACATATTTGGATCAGAAGTTTGGACAAGGCTTTTGCTGAGCAATTTTTTTTGTGCCTTCAAATGAAGGCATTCTGTGTACTCAACTGGTGGATGGGCTGGTGTGCAGGGCACAGGAGGATGTCCCTGCTCTTCTGGTGTCTTGGCAGGGGTGGCTGGAAGGCTGGGGTCAGCTGGGGCTATTGTCCAGAGTGCCTGCACATGGTGTCTGCAGCACAGTGCTCTCAGTGTTGGCAGAATTCTTATGTGGTGCTGGCTTTTTCCAGAAGGGGTGTCCCAGGAGAGCCAGGAGGAAGGTGTATCACCTTTTGTGACTTTGTGTTCAAAATCATACAGTATCACTTCTGTCACATAATTGGTTGAAGAAGTCACAAATCCACCGGATTCAAAGGATAGAAAACATAGATTTCTGTCTCTCAATGGGATAAGTGTTAAAAAAATTTTTTTGTGGCTATTTTTATAAACTACAACTCGAACTTACTTCCTTAATATTATTGACTGCCAAATACATGCTATACTGGGCTTAGGGATGGTAAACATGGGAAATAAAAGGCATGCCCTCATATTACTTGGTGATTTGAGCAAATTACTTCACCTCTCCATACCTCAGCTTCCACATTTAGGAATACAATGGAGGTAACGTTGGGTAGAATGAAGGTGGTGCAGGTAAGCAAAGGGCCTATCTAATAGTAAGTGTTCAGTCAATGTTAGCTAGTATTATTATTGCCTAGTAACTCATTAAATGTTTGCTAGTTCATTAAATATTCACCATTATCATCTAGTTCATTGTTTCTGACCACCAAGAAGGACCATCATATGCAGTCAGCCCATTTAGTTTTTTGACTGAAATAAATGCACAGCCTAAAAGTTAAGAGTTATGTTTTACCTAGCGGGAGGACTCGAGCCGGGATGACAGCCTCTCAGATTGCTCTGAGGCTACTAAGAGGTAGGGGAGGAGCTAGGATATATAGGAGCTTTACAACAAAGACCCGGTAGTTGAAACAATAAAAGATTACTTGTTATCTAAAGAAAACCAGGCATCTCAAGTTCAAGAATTTAGTGCTTTTATATGTATGAGAGGAAGCAAACATTTGGGCTCATTGAATTCATTCCTTTGAGAAGCATCTAACTATCTAGGCCCATTATCTTTCCTTTCTTATTCTGAGTCCCCTCAGAGTGCACCATTGTGAGTGGCTGCAGAGGCTGGGCTGCAGGCTTGTCTTCCCTGGGGGGTGTCAGCAGCTGCTGATGACTTGGTTTCAACATTCTTTGTTTACTGATACGGTTTGCAGTATTTTTTGTTCACATTACAATGTTAACAGCCTAAAAATGGCTTTTCTGACTCTAGCAAAGGTACCATATTTATAAAAACTGAAATTGTAAGGAGTCATGTACAAGTCAATGAGTTATATTTCTGATACTGGTCTAAAAGGAAGTGTAGATCTTCTTTGACTTATGGTATGGTTATCGCCCAGCAAACCCATTTTAAGTTGAAAATATCCTAGGTTGAAATGTATTTAACCCTAAGTTGGAATGCATTTAACACATCTATTGAACATCAATAGTTTAGCTTAGTCTACTTTAAATGTGCTGCTAACTAAAAATTGTCACTGGCCAACTGGTTCTTCAAGAATGAAGTCACTAGCTGCTGCAGCTGCTGAACTTCAACACACCCTGAAAGGAGTTCAGGGTGGGGATCAGGCATGAGGCACTGTGTGCTCTGGGAAAAACGGGCAGAACAGGCCTTCGGATAGGTATTTTCAGGAGAAATTTTTATGTGCCCAATTTCTTGCATCTTATATCTAGAAAAGCACTAAAATCATTAATGGAGACATTTGCTCCTCATGACTAGCAGCAAAACTTCTGCTGTGAAGGAAAAGCTGGGCTGGTCTAACAAGATAACTCACAGGTCTAGGAATGTGAAGGAGAGGCTGGGCTGGGCTAACAAGATAACTCACAGGTCTAGGAATGTGAAGGAGAGGCTGGGCTGGTCTAACAAGATAACTCACAAATCTAAGTATTGGAATACTGATCTGAGTTCTGCTAGACTAACTTGTAAATCTAAGTTAATTAGTGTTGGTTTGCTGTTTATGTTTTTTTGCTAGCCAGCTGGATTTTCAAAGATACATATCTGGCTTTGGAATGTTGGTTTGCTGCCTCCCCACCTCCACCTTTGTGATGATGCTGCTGCTAAAGCTGTTCCATGCCTATTGGCCAAATACCCCAAGCTTGTACTTTACCCTATAAAACCTCATGCGCACATCTTGGAGGTGCTCAGAGCTTTGGAGCAGAAGCCCCTCTGAGCCCGCTGGCGTAATACATCTGAGTACTCCAACCCTCCTGAGTGGTGCTTGTTTCTTGACTGGCCTGTCGTTTCCATAACACTGCCAAAATGTGTGCTTGATTGCACATGTCCTCCTTTGCTACAATCATGCACATACTGATCTCCTCTCCCTCTTAGAAGCAGTTCTTCAGAGCTATCTGAGATGCTGTCTCCCAGGCTATAGTTCTCATTTTGCCCCAAATAAAACTTAACTCAAAACTCACGTTGTGAGTTTTTTTTTAGTCGACAGTTTTGTACAACCAATGAAGGGGCCCAGAGCAGACTTCTTTCCTTTGCCTGAACTCTACAAGGAACTAGAGCTTGGTAACAGTATCTTGTGACCATTGTCAACTGAAATAAATGCACAACCTAAAAGTTAAGAGTTATGTTTTACCTGGTGGGAGGACTCGAGCCGGGATGACAGCCTCTCAGATGGCTCTGAGGGACTGCTCCGAAGAGGTAGGGGAGGAGCCAGAATATTTAGGAGCTTTACAACAAAGACCAGGTAGGTGGAACAATAAAAGATTACTTGTTATCTAAAGAAAACCAGGCATCTCAAGTTCAAGAATTTAGTGCATTTCTATGTGTGGGAGGAAGCAAACATTTGGGTTCACTGAATTCATTCCTTTGACAAGCACCTAGCTATCTAGGGCCAGTATCCTGTCCTTTTTTATTCTGAGTCCGCTAAGAGTGCACCATTGTGAGTGGCTGCAGAGGCTGGGCTGCAGGCCTGTCCTCACTGGGGGGTGGTGGCAGCCGCTGAGGACTTGGTGTCAGCATTCTTTGTTTACTGATATGGTTGCAGTATTTTTGTTCACAGTGCTCCCCCTTGGTCCTAAGTTCAACCAATATTTTGGGAGACATTTTGTCGCTGATAGATGCAACCAGTTTTCCAGGTTCTTGTCCCGTTCCAGAAAGAATTCAGAGACAAGACTTAGAGGTTAAAAAGGTAAAGTGAGGATTTATTAAAGGATGGATAGTACACTCTCAGGGGAGAGCAGCTGCCCTGAGTTTCTTTGGCAAGTTAGTTACATAGGGGTAAAAATGAATGGGCGGAATATTCATTGGGGAGGGAAGGGTTTGGGGTCGTATTCCCTGATTATCATCCCAACTCCACCTTCCCAAAGGGAGGAGGGATTTTTGTTCTTATTTAGTCTGGATCGGAATTGTCATGGTGTCGGTGCATGATGGGTATTTCTGATCTGCAAGGCTAATTTTATTGAAATGAGGGCATAATGAGTAACAGGTTACATTTGGACACTGGAAATTCCTGCCTTTTCTGACCTTTCTTTGTTGGTCTCCAGGCCAAAAGGTGTGGTCCCTTATCAGCCCAAAGATTCCAGCTTTTCTTTCTCTGCCCAAGGATCCCTGCTGCTCACGTGATGTGTGGTTTCCTGCATTTGGCATGTGCCCCTCCTTTCTGCCTAATTCCTGCCATTTGGTCTGTGTCCCCCTTTCTCTGCTCATATCTAGCTATCTGCCTGCTCTAACAATTTCGTGACCAATTTTGTCCCACGGTGCTAGGAAGGCTCATTCCTAGATCAGGTGAAGAATCTGTTGACATGCCACTCAAAGTGCTAGTTTTTGGATCAGGCCCTGGTGATACTAAAAATTCTCTGGATCACCTGTCTTACTAGTCTATTATGATCCAGGAAATTTTTACCCCTTGTTGCTCATTCCCATACCTGGAATCACACTATTATAATTATTTTATGCAGGGTTATAAATTTTATCTATTTCTTCAAGATGTTTAGCCATCATCAATCTTGTTGGAGGCCTAGTTATACAATGTAGACAACAATCTTATCAAATAGACAGGATATAAGTAATACAGCTAATAACATTAATAAAGTCATGAGTAAGGATTTAACCGTTGAGGAGTTACATTTTTTGGGTTAAAATTTTGCTTGTGTTTCTGATTGAGCTTGAGTGATTTTATAAGAAAATTCATATTTATGGTCAGGCTCAGAGCAGGTATTATTAATTGGCCAGGTGAGGTCTCCCACCTTGTAACGTCAACAGTGGCCTAAACAGAACTATCATTTCTTTTTAGAATAAATTTTCTGCAGCTATCTAGTTAGAGCCTTGGAGTAGGGAAACCCACCAAAGTAACACAGAAGTACTAGATGTAGGTAATTTACCATAAACCTAACAATTGGATTAGTTCATAATCAAAAGTATGAACAATTATCAAAGTAATTGGTAAACAGGCCTGGTCTAGTGTCTTGGGTCAGCTGTCTACCTCAACTGTCATCTTCTCATCCTGGCCTGGTAGCTTCTTCTCCATTTGAGCATTGTTTTAAGGCGAGCAGTACTCTATAGGCCAGTGCACTGAAGGGGCTCTTTCTGACTGGAAACTAATCTAAAAGTCAATTTCCTTTAGCTTTCACTGTGTATGGCATAGTTAAGTGTACCCAGTAAAGGGTCCTTCCATTCAGGTTGGAGACAGTTCTTTAAGTCATGTCTGTTCCAGTATGTATAATCCCCTGGTTGCAGGTCATGGAGCATCAGATCTTTACCCAAGGATAGGTTACTGAGCTTCAGAAACAAACCTAGAATGTCCTTTTAATAATTTAATTAAACTTTACAGCAATGTAATATAACAGCAAGGAAAGATCTGGGAAGTGTCTTAGTAAATATAGACCTCAATCAACAAAACTAGAATTTAATATCCACTAAAATATAATCTTTTTCTCTCTAAAGTTACCCTCATTTTTATCAAATATAGCCAAATCAAGATTAATTTGTTTACAAGTTAAGTCTGATTATTTGATCATATAGGCTCTTTTAAATTGGCTGTGTTGGAACTTTTAATAAGGAGTCTCAGACTAGAATTTTAATAAGGTTTCCCAAGGCCAGGAAAGCCACGTCAAGGGTTGTCATATATTTTTGCCTTACAGATTTCGGTAAATTGCTTTCTCTTTAAGGTCCTTAAAATACCTTGAGATTCCTATATCTGTTAGATGATCTTTCTAACTTATCTGAGAGAGCCACTGGGGACATAAGAGTTTTCAGTCTCTGGAGGGATCACATAGAAAAGATAACTGTTCCAAGTTTGCTTACGTAGGTATAATTCATCAAATTGCTGTGAGTCATAAGTAGCTTAAGGAGAAGAGTTTCTTTATGTCTGGGAAACAGATTAAAAGCCAGTAATATTTCAGACAAAATCAAAAATTATAACCATATTCATCAGTTTACTTAGTCCCATATAACTAATCCTTTTGTTAACAGTTTTATGAAATCAGTTTTATCAGACCTTTAAAATTTTTACTCAGTTTAGTTTAATGCTATAGTTTGAAATTTATTAGAAACCAGTAAATCTCCTTGAAGAAAAAGCATTTTGTAAAATCATCAGAATAAAACAATAACTGTCTATAAATGACAAAAGATTTAAAAGCATGGTTAAACACCATTACACTGTAATTGATAAATAAACCTGGTCACAATAACCAGAATTATGACTGGTAACATTTCAGATATACCAGAATTTTAGGGAATCCACGTAAATTCTAGAATATCTGTATTAATAATATTTTCTCATACAATATAACCTAGGAAGATTTATTATTCATTTGACAATACTTTCCATGTTATTTAACATACCAAATGAAGCTGACTACTTTAAAATCTCTTTGGGATGTATCAG
This sequence comes from Camelus ferus, assembly GCF_009834535.1. NCBI lineage: Eukaryota > Metazoa > Chordata > Mammalia > Artiodactyla > Camelidae > Camelus > Camelus ferus. The sequence goes on along the minus strand of NC_045698.1, from coordinate 29,902,981 downwards.
GGGCCCTCTGTAGCATCCCAAAGTTAACTGGAGAGCAAAAGAACTTTATAATCAGAAATTGATATTTGGGAAGCTTGTTAAAAGTTTTCAAAACACTTGGTCAGATAAAAGTACAGATCACTGTAAAGTAGTACTTACTCATTAACAAGAAAATATTTTAAAGGTAAAGGCAGAACAGATCACTTAAGGAGTATGAGTAGCTTTACAATCTGTTACTGAAGGCAGATTAACATTTTAAGAAAACTTTGTCCTCTTAACAGAGAGAAAACCAAATCTGGTCTTGTACTGGGTTACTTCTAAGATTCATTTACTTTGACCAAATTTATTCTAAACTTAGTCAATCCCGACAATATACAAAACTCTTTCCTCAGGGTTCCTCTGCCACAAACCTTCCACAACTTTTTATATCATTATTTTGTCCCTTATTTTCTCTTTCATTCAGAAGTAACCAGCTTCAGGATAAAGTTACTATTTTCCATTAACAAAATACAATTCCATTCCTTATATCTTCCTTTACACATTCACCTTACTTTCCTAGGATACTGAGATGTTTTTCTTAATAATAGAGAATTTTTCAGGGTGGCACCAACCATTTATTAATATTTCTAAACACCTTTAGTTTCGCTGTAATGTTACAGAAACAACAGGCCAGTCAAGAAACAAGCACCACTCGGAGGGTTGGAGTACTCAGATGTATTACACCGGCGGGCTCAGAGGGGCTTCTGCTCCAAAGCTCTGAGCACCTCCAAGATGTGCGCATGAGGTTTTATAGGGTAAAGTACAAGCTTGGGGTATTTGGCCAATAGGCATGGAACAGCTTTAGCAGCAGCATCATCACAAAGGTGGAGGTGGGGAGGCAGCAAACCAACATTCCAAAGCCAGATATGTATCTTTGAAAATCCAGCTGGCTAGCAAAAAAACATAAACAGCAAACCAACACTAATTAACTTAGATTTACAAGTTAGTCTAGCAGAACTCAGATCAGTATTCCAATACTTAGATTTGTGAGTTATCTTGTTAGACCAGCCCAGCCTCTCCTTCGCATTCCTAGACCTGAGTTATCTTGTCAGACCAGCCCGGTTTTTCCTTCACAGTAAGAGGAAGTCAAATGTTAAATAATTAATGTTTCAATCTTACTTTATCTGAAAATGGCATAGCTATTTAATAAACTCCCATCATTTAACTTAATTTAGCACAACTTTAGAATTTAAAGATACCAAATATTTAGAGATTATCTTAAGCATATATTTTAAAAAATGTATTTTAAAGAATTTACCCAAAAGCTGTCATCTCATTTTAATTTACTTAGAATTTTATCACACCACATTACTATTATTTTTTTTAGCAGTAGAAATATATCTATAATATATACAGAGACTTATAAACAAAAGCTAGAGATCTCATAGCTTCACTTTAAAACTTATGAGTTAAGTATTACAGTATAAATTTACTGCTTATAAATAACAGTTGGAGTAAGCTGAATTTGCTAGCTCAAATCACTAAGGCTTACTCTTTATGAAAAAGACATTTAAGATTTCTTGACAAAGTCTGAAGGAGCCGTCAGAGTTCTGAGTTCTAAAATGCCAAAAATTTCTTTGGCCTCAAGTTTTATCTCATTGAGCTAATTAGGCTCATTCCTAGGTCATTGTTTGCTGTATTTACATTTCTGATCTGCAAGACAAAGACAGTTGCTTCCAGTTCCCCAAAGAACTGGTCTGTCACCTAGGCCGAATTGTATCTCCTTAATTTGCTTTTCTGTATCAGTGAGAAGAGCTGTAAACAAAGAATTCCATGTTTTAAAACTTTAAGGTTTACTTTATCATGTCTTAAAAGCTTGCAGAAGGTGTTTAGTAAGATCTCTTTTCCTTGAGTTATAAGTTAAACCCAGGGTAAATCTCTTACTATTTTATTAACCCCTGAATATTAGTTTTTTTGTTTTACTTTATATTGGATGGCTCAGGTAACTCTATTGGCTTCCTTTAGTTTGTTTAATTAATATTTTCTGAGGGACAGATATGTGCCCACCCTTATAACACCAAGAAGGGAAGCATTTTTCCATTGAAACATATCTATCCCACAACATAATTAAGCAAAAGAGGTTTATATAAAGCCCATTTAAATATACCAATTTTACAAATTATCTCAATTTTATTAACTCTTATACCTTTAATTTTAATATTCATTAAGTTTAATAATTTTTATTTCTAGAAGGAGTGCCAGAAGCCTTTTTCTTTTATTTCTTGTCCACTTTATCTAATTTTATATAAAAGTCTCTGGGATCCCCAAGTTTGAGCCAAAGGACTTAGGCCCTTGTCAATTTTTAATTTGATTAATTGGTCTGTTGCCCCAATCATTGATCAAATATTTCAGTCTATATATATTTTTTCCAGCCCTATAAATACATACATTTTTAACTGGGGTAAATAAAGCGGACTTGTTTGAACTTTAATGTTGGGGACCAGTATGTGATCCCTTTGGCCTTTTCACTTTTTAACTTTACGTAGTGTAGTATCAAAACCTTGTATCTAAATCCAAAAATGTCCATTTTATTTATCCCATTCAAAATAACCATTTAAAAACATTTATCCATTTGGGATAAGTCCCTTTTTTATTTTTTCTCTTTAAGAAAAAACCCGACATTTTTACATTCCTTTTTCCAGTTACTCAACCTAATTAACATTAATGATTCTAATGTTTTTATTAGCATCTCTAAAACCATTGAGGAGAAAGGAAAAACACAAATGTAGCTTTTCTAACCTTTTTTTTTTAAATCTAAGTTCGTAGGTTAACCATTAGATATATTTTTCCACCTTTAAACTTGATTGATAAACTTGGTTGATTTTAATAGGTACCAATAAAATAGCTGTTTATAATGAGAGCTCTCTTAACTTTCACCAATTTAGAAGTTTTTCCAAATTAAAGGATCCATTATATGGCCATCAATTATATATATATATATATATATATATGTGATTTTAAACCAATAAGATGAAGAGGCTTTTCCACATGAGAGTGGGGGGTGTTGCCTAAATAAAATTCAAAAGTTTACTCCCCAAAAGGTAAAGGCCTTTGTGGTCCAGACTGATGCAACAAAGGTTAAAATGGCAAAATGCCTGAGAATTGGTACAATCAAAGAATTGCTGAGAATCCCAATTTATTTCCTTGGCTACCATATGTGCACAATACTTGTACCTTTGCATGTCAGAGTCCAAGTTTTCCTTTGAAAAAGAAAGGAAACACATATATACATACACACACACACACACACACATAAAACACCTGGAGAAAGATAAAACATTTACATTTCAAGGACACAGGAAGAGAAATCCAAGTTCCCCCTAAAGGGGCTTTTGTTTTTATAAGGTCAGAATTCCAAAAAAAAAGGAAAAGTTTTTATCAGGCCTGGATAGTTATGTTCAGAGTGAGTTTTTTTAATTTCCCAATTAAAGTTGTATGTTTTGTACGTACATAAACCAGGCTGGGGTATTAGTTGGAGGCCGGCAATCTGTCATTTCTTTTTCTTTTGTTTCGTAAGTTCTGTTTCCCATTCTAAGGTCTGGTTGTCAGAATAAAATCGCTAGTAGGTGTCGACTGAAATAAATGCACAGCCTAAAAGTTAAGAGTTATGTTTTACCTGGTGGGAGGACTCGAGCCGGGATGACAGCCTCTCAGATGGCTCTGAGGGACTGCTCCGAAGAGGTAGGGGAGGAGCCAGAATATTAGGAGCTTTACAACAAAGACCAGGTAGGTGGAACAATAAAAGATTACTTGTTATCTAAGGAAAACCAGGCATCTCAAGTTCAAGAATTTAGTGCATTTCTATGTGTGGGAGGAAGCAAACATTTGGGTTCACTGAATTCATTCCTTTGACAAGCACCTGGCTATCTAAGGCCATTATCTTTCCTTTCTTGTTCTGAGTCCCCTCAGAGTGCACCACTGTGAGTGGCTGCAGAGGCTGGGCTGCAGGCCTGTCCCCACTTGGGGGTGGTGGCAGCTGCTGAGGACTTGGTGTCAACATTCTTTGTTTAGTGATATGGTTGCAGTATTTTCACTCACAATGGAGTATTTTTGTTCACACCATCTGCTTTCTTGGAGAGACCAGATGAATATGGCTGAGTCTCTTCTGGTTCTTGGATCTTCCATATTGGTTGATAATCCTGAGATTTATTTGTGGTGTGTAACAGGTACCTGTACCTGGTGCCTCAGTTGAAAGAGACTGGGATGGGGGGTGGTGCCCACTCAATTGAAAGATAGGAGGAGGAACTCTGAAAGACACTGGGCTGTCTGGGCTGAGTGGTTAGGTTGGAGGCTGATCTGACACCTTTCCTCAATTTGACTGCCTTACTGAATTTGTTGGGATAAAAGTAAAGATATTACATGAGAGTTTCCCTCTGAAGAAGAGGGACAAGACTCCTTCTGGTTGGTTATGGCTTTCTCTGGCAACTGAGAAATTTACAGAAGTGATGAAGGCAAGAGTCCTCATACTGTGTAGTGGTCCCATAGGGAAACTCATTAATTTAAAAACTTGCTCATCCAGGGATCATCTGAGTACCCACAGTGGTCTAGTTAGACTATGACGGGAGACTCTAAGACACGAGAGGGATGCAATGACTGGGGTTATGCCTAGAGGAGTTAAGCTTACAAGCAGCACACTGGCCCACCATGTAATTTTATTAGTGAATTTTATCCCCCACAAATTCAACTTTAAAATGGGAAATAGAGCCTGTCAAACAGAGAAATGAGGGGGTATCAGGAAACCAGCCTTGGACTAACACCCCAGCCAGGTTTATGTATGTACAAAACTTACAAGTACTTAACTTAATTAGTAATTAAAGGAAAATGTTGCCCTGAAAGTGGCCCAAATGGGCTCTTTATTGCATATAGAGTTGTTAGAGAAAGGTGGGTTGATAAAACATCTCTTCACGTTGTGACCCTGAGGGAACAAGTCCTTCCTGGAGAACTTGCTTTTCTCTCCCAGTGCCTTGAGACAAGGGCTCTCAGGAACATCTATTTTATCTGTAATTCCTGAGACTGAGAAAAAGAGAGAGGGCTTTTAAAATTGAACTTATTCCAACTGTTATTTATAAACTAGTGAGTTTTGTATTGTAATGCCTGATTCATGACTAAGTTTTAAAATGAAGCTATGAGACCTGGTTGTGCCTTCTGTATGTCTCTATGTGTGCATTATAAATATGTCTTTACCTTTGGATGGTAATATCAAAACTAATTTGTAAATGAGCTCTACTTAGTTGGCTTAAAGGAAATTAAGAGCATATATGAATTCTCAGAAATATAAAAAAAACAGGCCAGAATGAATTCCAGGTTCACATGAACTGGGAAATATTTGGTATTCAAGTTCATTTAAGTTTGTCAGTTATAATTAATATAGATATGTCTTTATTTTCTTAGGCTTTTATTATGCATAATTTTAAAAAATATATTTTTATTAAAGTATAGTCAGTTTACAATGTGTCAATTTCTGGTATACAGCACAATAATTCAGTTATATCATAACATACATATATGCATTTTCATATTCTTTTTAACCATAAGTTACTACAGGATATTGAATATAGTTCCTTGTGCTATACAGTGTAAATTTTGTTGTTTATCTATTTTAGGTATAGTAGTTAGTATCTACAAATTTTGAACTCCCAATTTATCCTTTCCCCGCCCCCCTCCCCAGTAGCCGTAAGTTTGTTTTCTCTGTGAGTCTATTTCTGTTTTGTAAATAAGTTTGTCTTTTTATTACATTCCACATATAAGTGATATCATATATTTTTTCTTTCTCTTTCTGACTTCACATAGAATGACGTGCTCCAGGTCCATCCATGTTGCTGCAAAGGGCATTTTATTATTTTTTTTATGGCTGAGTAGTATTCTGTTGTATAAATATACCACAACTTCTTTATCCAGTCCTCTGTTGATGGATATTCAGGTTGTTTCCGTGTCTTGGCTACTGTATATTGTGCTGCTGTGAACATTGGGGTGCATGTTTCTTTTCAAATTTAAGTTCCCTCTGGATATATGCCCACTGAGTGGGATTGCTGGATCATATGGTAAGTCATTTTAGTTTTTGAGGAATCTCCATACTGTTTTTCATAATGGCTACACCAAACTACATTCCCACCAACAGTGTAGGTTTTCCCTTTTCTCCATACCCTCTCTAGCATTTATTGTTTGTGAATTTTTTAATGATGGCCATTCTGACTGGTGTGAAGTGATCCTTCATTGTAGTTTTGATTTGCATTTTTCTGATAATTAATAATTTTGAGCATTTATTTCATGTGCCTATTGGCCATCTGTATGTCTTCATTGGAGAACTGCTATTTTAGGTCTTCTGCCCATTTTTGGATTGGGTTGTGGTTTTTTTTTTTTTTTTTTTTTTTTAAGTTGTATGAGCTGTTTATACATTCTGGAAATTAAGCCCTTGTCAGCCTCACCTTTTGCAAATATTTTCTCCCATTCTGTAGGTTGTCTTTTTGTTTTGCTTATTGTTTCCTTTGCTGTGCAAAAGCTTTGAAGTTTAATTATGTCCCATTTGTTTATTTTTGCTTTTATTTCTATTGCTAGTGTAGATTGCCCTAGGAGAACATTGCTGAGATTTATTTCAGATAATGTTTTGCCTATGTTTTCTTCTAAGAGGTTTATGGTGTCTTGTCTTATGTTTAAATCTTTAAGCCATTTTGAGTTTATTTTTGTATATGGTGTGCAGGAGTATTCTAACTTCATTGATTTACATGCAGCTGTCCAGTTTTCCCAACATCATTTAATGAAGAGACTGTCTTCTCCATTGTATGTTCTTGCCTCCTTTGTCAAATATTAATTGACCAAAAGTTTGTGGGTTTATTTCTGGGCTCTGCTCTGTTCCATTGATCCATATGTCTGTTTTTATAGCAATACCATGCTGTCTTGATTACTGTAGCTCTGTAGTATTGTCTGAAGGAGGTTATTCTGGGAGGGTTATTTCTCCAGCTTCATTCTTTTTCTTCAATAAGGCTTTGGCAATTCTGGGTCTTTTGTGATTCTGTATAAATTTTAGGATTATTTGTTCTAATTCTGTGGAAAATGTTCTGGGTAATTTGATAGGGATTGCATTAAATCTGTAGATTGCTTTTGGGTAGTATGGTTATTTTAATAGTAATTCTTCTAATCCACGAACATGGGATAGCTTTCCATTTCTTTAAGTCATCTTTAATTTCCTTTGTCAGTGTTTTGTAGTTCTCTCCATATAAGCCTTCCATTTCCTTGGTCAGATTTATTTTTAAGTATTTTATTTTTTTGGATGCAATTTTAAAAGGGATTATTTCTTTTCTTTCCTTTTCTGATATTTCATTGTTAATGTAAAGAAATGCCACTGATTTCTGAATGTTAATCTTGTATTCTGCTACCTTGCCGATTCTTTTGTCAGATCAGCCTCCAACCTAACCACTCAGCCCAGACAGCCCAGTGTCTTTCAGAGTTCCTCCTCCTATCTTTCAATTGAGTGGGCACCACCCCCCATCCCAGTCTCTTTCAACTGAGGCACCAGGTACAGGTACCTGTTACACACCACAAATAAATCTCAGGATTATCAACCAATATGGAAGTTTGAGAAGGATTGGTACGAGCTCTTCTCTGTATGTTTTGATAGAATTTCCCAGTGAAGCCATCTGGTCCTGGACTTTTGTTTGCAGGGAGGTTTTTTATTGCTGATTCTATTTCATTTTTAGTGATTGGTCATTGATTTTGTATGGCTCCTCGGTGCTCCTTTCTGTTTGCTAGATTGGATACTGTCTGATTTGTGAATGATGGAATAAAGCCAATAGACCTTTAAAATTAACTCAGTTGAATTTTTTTTTTTTTTTAATAGAGGTAAATACTATGTGAGACAACCTTCCAGGAAATTTCAGTCTGAGCCCATTTTGTGTACTGGAAATGTTCCTATGACCTTGTCTACCCTCCCCAGTGCTCTGTCTACTGTATTACTATAACATGTAACTAGTCCAAAAGTTGAGATAACACAAGACCCTGGAGGTGGGAGCCCCCAGTTCTGCATGTGGATGCTGGGGAAGGTTTTACAGTGCAGGTAATTCTTGTAGGGTTGAGCCTATTGTTGAAGGATGGTAAGAGTTTTTTATGTTGAATAATTAAAAAGATGTCAACAGGTGATTCTCCCTTGCCCTCTTTGCAGGGAGTTCTTGCTGACTCTTCCTCTCCCCCTTGAGAATCAGGAAATTGTATATGGGCCAGCGCCCTCTAGAGGTGATCTAGGGGGAGAACTCTGCCTGATAGGGATGATCTACATAGATCGAGACTACCCAACCTAATCAGAACTCTCTCTTAGGCTGTGCTAGGAAGTAAAAGGGACGATATAGATAATGAGAACCAGATCTCCAGGAACTGGGCAAGGTTAGAGGGGAGAGATCACCAGATGAATGCCTCTGAGGAACAATAAGAGTTAATAAAACTATTATTGGGTCATTGTTGGAGGTTGTCTGGGTAGCCAAGAATGTGGCTTCCTTACTTTTTAATGTATGTAAGATCTATCACATAATGTAGTCCATTAAAAATGGGCAAAAATTCACTGGAGCTCCTGCCTTCAAGAGGTAGGTCTATTTCCTCATTGCTTTCATTTAAATTGTCTATGTTACCCTGTAGAAGAAAGGATGTGAGATTTTCCAGACCTCAAGAGGTTTCACACCTTTCACTGATTTTTTTTTTTCACTTCCACACCATGAAGATGCAGCAAAGGCTGAGGATGGGATTGGTATTACTTGAAACATGAAAGCACATAATGTACTTGCCATGGAAAAAAGTTTGACTATTTAAAAAATTTATTGCCATATTTCAGAAATGATCCTTTTTCAAATTAGATAAAAGGTAGCTTTTCTAATCTGATACAAACGGGGACAATTTAGGAGAGTGAAGCATTGAGATAATCAGAGCCTGAACTAAGGTAGTGGAGGTGAGGATGCTAATAAGAGGGTAGTTTAACGGGTATTTCATATTTCTAAGTCTCATTCCTGAGCAAGGCTATTGATGACATTTTCATTTTCCAAATGGTTCCTCGACTGGAAGTAATTACAGATTTGTGTGCCAATGATTGAGATATCACTGACATAAAAATTATAAATATTTAAGATACACAACTTGATATCTTGATATACATATATATTATGAAGTGATCACAATCATGCTAATTATGAACAAGAAAAATATTGCCTGACATTTCAGTGAACAAAGACCATTACCTACCATTCCAGTAAACAACAAATGTTCCCTGTCATCAGCCATTGCAGCTGCCTCTGACAGCGCACCCTGAGGGGAATTCAGGATGGAGAAAATTAGGATACTGGCCCTAGAGAGTTAAGGTGTATGTCTAAGGAATAATTTCAGTGAGCCTAGATTCTTGCTTCTTTCCATACATAAAAAATTACCCAAATTCTTGAGATTCACTTTTAATAGTTAGCTGTGATCTCTTGATGTTGGACTACATATTTTTTTCCCCAACAAAAACTCCTATATATCCTGGCTCCTCCCTTTGGAACAGTTCCTCAAGTTGAGGCTGTCTCCTGGACTATAGTTCTCTGTAGGGTCCAAGAATAAAATAAAATTTGCAACTTCTAGGTTGTGTGTTTTTCTTCAGTCAACATATATATATATATTATGTCTATGTAGTTACCATTTTGTGTGTAGGGGTGGGTGGGAAGGGGATTCAATCCCCTATAAGTGTACAATATAAAATTAACTGTTGTCCCTGTGCTGTACATCAGATCTCCAGAAATTATTCATCTTGCATAACTGGAACTTGGTACCCTTTGGCTAATATCACTTTATTTCTCCCCCTGTGCAGCCCCTGGAAAATCACCATTGGACTCTGCTTCGGTGAGTTTGACTATTTTAGATTTTACATATAAGTGAGATCATGCAGTATTTCTGTGTCTTACTTTGGTTAGTGTATTGTCTTCCACCACCATTCACACTGGCAGGATTTCCTTCTTTATTAAGGCTGAATAATATTCCAGTGTGTGGCTGCATATATCACCTATCTCCTCAGTTTCTTTTTTTTAATTGAAGTACAGTTGATTTTCAATATTGTGTTTCAGAGGTACAGCAAAGTGATTCAGTTATATATATAACTGAATATATATATATATATATATATAAACAATATATATATATATTTCAGATGATTTTCCATTATAGGCAATTACAAGATGTTGAATATAATTCCCTGTGCCATACACTAAATCCTTGTTATCTATTTTCTGTGTAGTGTTTGTATCTGTTAATCCTCTGTGCCTAATATGTTCCCCCTGCCTTTGGTGACCATAAATTTGCTTTCTGTATCTCTGAGTATGTTTCTGTTTTGTATATAGATTCACTTGTATTTTTTAGATTCCACATGTAAGTGATACATAATATTTGTCTCTCTGCCTGCTTCACTAAATATAATATTCTCTAGGTTCATGTTGCTGCAAATGGCAATAATTCATTTTTATGGCTAAGTAATATTCCACTGTGTGTGTGTGTGTGTGTGTGTGTGTGTGTGTGTGTTTGTGTGTGTGTGTGTGTGACATCTTAAGCCAATTGTCTATTATTGGGTTGCTTCCATGTCTTGGCTATTTCGTTTGTTTGTTTTGGCGGGGAGGTAATTAGGTTTATTTGTTTATTTTTAATGGAGGCACTTCGGGATTGAACTGGGACCTTGTGCATGCTAGGCATGCATTCTGCCACTGAGCTAGAGACTCCCCACTTGGCTCTTATAAATAGTGCTGCTGTGAACATTGAGGTGCACGTATCTTTGAATTAGTTTTTTCTGGGTTTATACCCAAGTAGTATGATTGCTCAATCATATGTTAGCTCTATTTTTAGGTTTTAAAAGACGCTCCATAGTGTTTTCCACAGTGGTTGCACTAATTTACATTCCCACCAATAGTGTATGAGGATTCCCATTTCTCCACACTGTTTCCAGTGTTTATTTGTAGACTGATGATTGCCATTTGATGATAGCACCAATGAGGTACTGCCCCATTGTGGTTTTGATTTCCATTTTTCTAATAATTAGTAATGTTGAGTATCTTTTCATATTCCTGTTGGCCACTTGTGTCTCACTTGGAAAAATGTCTGTTTAGGTCTTCTGCAAATTTATTCCCTACAGGTTATTTAATTGAGATACAGTTAATATACAGTATTACATGTTACAGGTGTACAACATAGTGATTCACAGTTTTTAAATGTTATATTCCATTTATAGTTATTATAAAATATTATCTATATTCCCTGTGTTGTACAATATATCCTTGTAGCTTATTTATTTTAAACATAATGGTTTGTACCTCTTAATCTCCTATTCCTCTTTCCCCTTCCCTTTCCCACTCCCTACTGGTAGCTACTAGTTTGCTCTCTGTATCTGTGAGTGTTTCCTTTTTGTTATATTCACTAGTTTGTTGTATTGTATTTTTTGGATATTACATATAAGTGATATCATATAGTACTGGTCTTTCTCTGTCTGACTCTTTTCACACAGCATAATACCCTCCAAGTCCATCCATGTTGTTGCAAATGGCAAAATTTTATTCTTTATGGCCAAGTAGTATTCCATTCTGTGTGTGTGTGTGTGTGTGTGTGTGTGTGTGTGTGTGTGTATCACATCTTCTTTATCCGTTTATCTATTGATGGACACTTAGTTTGCTTCCATATCTTGGCAATTGTAAATAATGATGCTATGAACAATGGAGTACATGTATCTTTTCAAACTAGTGTTTTTGTATTTTTCAGATATATACCTAGGAGTTGAATTGCTGGGTCATATGGTAGTTCTGTTTAGTTTTTTGAGAAACCTCCTTACTGTTTTCCACAGTGGCTGTACCAACCAACAGTGTATGAGTGTTCCCTTTCTCCACATCCTTGCCAGTGTTTGTTATTTGTGGCCTTTTTGGATGATAGCCATTCTGACAGTTGTGAGCTGATATCTCACTGTGGTTTAATTTGCATTTCTCTTAACAATGTTGAGCATCTTCTCAAGTGCCTGTTGGCCATCCGTATGTCTTCTTTGGAAAAATGTCTATTCAGGTTTTCTGTCTGTTTTTTTAATTGGGGTTTTTTTTTTTTTTTTTTTTTGATATTAAGTTGTATGAGCTGTTACGTGTTTTGTATACTAACCCCTTTCTGGTCATACCATTATCAAATATTTTCTCCCGTTCAGTAGGTTGTCCTTTTTCAATGGTTTCCTTTACTGTTCAAAAGATTTTAAGTCTGATTCAATAACAGTTGTTTATTTTTGCTTTGCTTTAGGAAATAGATCCAAAGAAATACTGCCATGATTTATGTCAGTGTTCTGCCTGTGCTTTATTCTGGGAATTTTATTGTCATGTCTTACCTTTAGGTCTTCAAGCCATTTTGAGTTTAATTTTGTATATGATGTGAGAGAGTGTTCTAATTTCATTGATTTACATGTAGCTGTTCAGCTTTCCTAACACCACTTGAAGAGACTGTCTTTTCTCCATTGTATACTCTTCCCCTTTTTGTCATTTATTAATTGATCATAGGTGCATGAGTTTATATCTGGGCTCTCTACTGCATTGACCTACATGTCTTTTTTTGTGCCAATACCACACTGTTTTGATTACTATAGCTTTATAGTATAGTCTGAAGTTTGCAGCGTTATCCCTCCAGCTTCCCCCCCCCCCATCAGTATTGCTTTGGCAATTCTGGGTCATTTGTGTTTCAATATAAATTTTAGAATTATTTGTTCTAGCTCTGTGGAAATGTCCTGGGTATTTTGATAGCGATTGCATTAAGTCTGTAGATTGCTTTGGGTGATATGGCCATTTAAACAATATTAATTCTTTCTATTCAAGAGCATGGGATATCTTCCCATTTCTTTGGATTATCTTCAATTTACTTTATCAATGTTTTGTAGTTTTCAATGTGTAAGTTTTTCACCTCATTGGTTAAGTTTATTCCTACATATTTTTTTGGTGCAATTTTAAAATGGGATTTTTTTTCTTTTATATTTCATTATTAGTGTAAAGAAATTCAACAGATTTCTCTATATTAATCTTGCATCCTGCTATCTTCCTGAATTTATTTATTCTGATAGTTTTCTGTGGAGACTTCAGGATTCTCTATACAGAGTACCATGTCATCTGCAAATAGTGAGAATCTAACCTCTTCCCTTCCAATTTGTGTATCTTTCATTTCTTGTCTGATTGCCGTGGCTAGGAATTCCAATACTATGTTGAATAGAAGTGGTGAGAGTGGGCATCTTTATCTTGTTCCTGAATTTAGCAGGGAGGCTTTCAGCTTTTCATTGCTGAGTATTATGTTGGCTGTGAGTTTGTCCTTTTAGTGTTAAGTTCCCTCTACACCCACTTTGGTGAGCATTTTTACCATGAATGAAAGTTGAATTTTGTCAAATGGCTTTTTCTGTGTCTATTGAGATGATCATCTGTTTTTTATCTGTTAATGTTGTGTATCACATTGATTTTGCTTATATTGAACCATCCATTATAACCCTGGAATGAATCCAACTTGATCATGGTGTATAATCCTTTTTATGTTGTTGGATTCACTTTGCTAATGTTTTGTTGAGGATTTCTGCATCTATGTTCATCGAAGATATTGTCCAGTAATTTTTTTGTAGTGTTTTTGTCTTGTTTTGGTATCAGGATAATTGTGGCTTCATAGAATAAATTTAAGAGAGCTCCTGCATCTTTAGTTTTTTTGGAATAGTTTAAGCAGGATAGGCAGAACCTCTTTATGTGTTTAGTAGAATTCTCCAGTGAAGCTGTTTGGTCCTGGACTTTTGTTTGGAGGGAATTTTTTTTAAAATTGCAGATTCTATTTCACTTCTAGTGATTAGTCTGTTCAAATCATGTGTTTCTTCTTGACTCAGTTTTGGCAGGCTTGATGATTTTAGAAACTTATCCATTTCTTCTAGGTTGTCCAATTTGTTGGCAAGTAACTGTTCAGTATTCTCTTAAGTTCATTCTTTCTTTCTTTCTTTCTTCCTTTCTTACCTCCTTTTTCTTTCTTTTCTTTTCTTTTTCCCTTCCTTCCTCCCTCTTTCTTTCTTTCTTCCTTCCTTTCTTTTCTTTCTTTTCTTTCTCTCCTCCTTTCTCTTCCTGTCTTCCTTTCTTTCTTCTCTTTCTTTCTTTTCTTCCTTTCTTTTTCTCTTTCTTTCTTTCTTTCTTTTCCTTTCTCTTTCTTTTCTTCCTTTCTTTCTTCCTTTCCTTTCCTTCTTCCTTCCTTCCTTTCTTTCCTTCCTTCCTTCCTTGATATTTCTGTGATACCAGTTGTTGTTTCTCCTCTTTAATTTCTTTTTTTGTTTATTTGGGTCCTCACCCTTTTCTTCTTGGTGGTCCTGGCTAGAGGTTTGTTGATTCTGTTTCTTTAAAAAACGAACAAACAAACAACAACAACAACAAAAAAAACACAGCTCTTAATTTTATCGATATCTTCTGTTGTTTTCTGGGTTTCTATTTATTTCCTCTCTAATCTTCTTTTCTTCTGCTAACTTTGGGTTTTGTTGGTTCTTTTTCAAATTCTTTTTGGTGGTAGGCTAGGTTATTTGGGATTTTTCTTCTTTCTTGAAGAAGACCTATGTAACTATGACCTTTCCTATTTTTGATTGGTTGATCTTTATAGTTTCTAGTTCCTTGTCACAGTGATCTGCATTTCTATTGATATTCTTTCTTAATTCTTTTAGCATTTCTATAACCTCTTTTTTAAACTCAGAGTCTAGTAGACTGGTGAGGTCTGTTTCATTATTCTTTCAGGGGATTTCTCTTGTTCTTTTAATTGGGAGTAGTTCCTTTACCTTTTCATTTTACTTAACTTTCTCTGACTCTGAGTTTAGGAGCAGCAGTTATCAACTGTGGTCTTGAAGGAGTATTTTTATGTGGTAGCATCCCTGTGTGGATTGTGCATGTCCAATGTTTTTGGTGTGATGGCTCGTTTTGGTATGGATGCCAGCCACATATTTCCTCAGAGTGTGCTGGCTGTTATCCCCTTGATAGGGGGTGTGGTTGGTTTTGGTGGATTTAAACCTGTTCAGGATGTGAGGCAGGACTTCCTCTATGCACTGTGGCTATCCCCGCCCTGCCAGGAATGGAGTCGGCCTCCTGAGTTGTTGGCGTAGAAGCCCTGAGGGTCAGGTTCCATCAGGCTCTGTTGCCCTTGAGTTTGTGTCCTGCTCCCAAAGGAAACCATTGCTGAAGCAAGTGAGGCCTATGTGCTCACAGGGGGCCTATGCACTACCTTTGTAGTCATCTGTGGTTCTGCTCGAGGTAGCATCCCTTTCTCTGCTGTTTTCATCCCAGATCTAGTGCAAGGCTGTGCTGTATCTTACAGTTTCTTTATTCCACACTTTCTGTATCCATTCATCCATCAGTAGACACTTAGGCTGTTTTCCTATCTTGGTTATTGTGAATAATGCTGCGATGAACACAAGCGTGCAGATAATCTCTTTGTGATCCTGTTTTCAATTCCTTTCAACTCCAGAAGTGGGATTACTGGATCACATGGCAGTTCTATTTTCAATTTTTCTTGCTCCTTTCTGGAGTTCGAGTTCTTATGTTTGCATCTTGGCTCTTATGTTTATTAATTTTGTGACTTTGGTCATGTTAATAAACTTTATTCCTGTTTCCACATCACTAAGCTGGGAATAATAGACCTTCTTAGGATTGTTGTGAGGCTAAAATAAGTTCCAGTGTGTAAGTGTTTAGAATAGTATCTGGCACATGGTAAGTGCGTAATAAATGCCAGCTGGAAATGCGATCTAACCATTATGAGAAATGTCCTCCGTCAGATAGAATTATCAGGTTGGGTAGACTCAGTGGTGTGCTGGCACTGGCTTGAAGTCTAATGAGAGCTGATCATGCAGTCCCTTCCTGACTTTGTGTTCAGTGATGAAACATTGATAGGTTTAAATCAGTCACATTGGGAGTATTCATACCACAGAAAACTGGCAAATACTACAAATCTCGACTCCCTCCTGCCCCCTGCCTCCCTGAACTGGTCGTTAACCAGTGGTGTGCTAGTAAATGTTTATATTGATCAGAAAAAGAAACGTATCTTTAGCAGGTGATTCTTTGGATTCATGGATACTGTAAAACAATTTTCCATTTTCTTTACACTGAATAGGATCAGAAACTTTCCCCCTATCAAGAAATATTACAGCCTACACTATGATTGGAATACTGGACTAGTCAGAAGTTCTGTGTTTTTTGTCCTGATTCCAACACTTACTAGCTATGTAACTTTGGGAAAATCTCTTAGGTTTTCTGCCTTGGTATTCTTGCCTGTAAAAATGTTAAAAAAATATTTGACTTGCTTACAGATTTGTTATATTTTAATGAAATAATATGTAAGAAAGTACTTTATAAAATTAACATTATAAAATTATTTCTTTCATATATATAATAGCACATGTATAATATATATAAAGTAATACACCTGAGCTGAGAAGGATCTGTGGTTATTTTAATCATGTAGTTGCTTTGCCTTTTATTCTTTAGGAAGTTTTATTGATAAAATAAGTTTTATGGCCTCACATAAAGGGGCTTTGGTCAGATTCACATTCACCTGAAGTTTATTTTAACTTTATTTTGTGCCAGGCTTGCTAGTTACTCTTCTTATAGCAGCTTTTCCCAAGTGTTAATAGATCTAATAATGGGTACTCCTTCACCATTATATTTTTCATTGTTGAATGAACTGGAAAATAATGTGTTTAAACAGATTTCTTTAATAGTAGAAGCTTTAAAATGTTAACTTGTGCTCTGGCTTTCCAGAGGGAAGTATAGTATTAAATGTTTCACAGACTTACTTGACAGAATCACTCATTAAGAACATTTCAGGCAACAGGTGTGTCCCAGAATATATGCTGGTAAACCCATCCTAGGCAGTTGTTAGGTGAGCTAAAAACTAGAATGTGATAAACACCATTGAAAGTGGTTCAGAGGAGAGAATGATCACTCAAGGCTGTAGGGAACCGGGAGGGCTGCATGAAGGAGCTGTTTGAGCTCGGCCATGAAGGATGAGGGCAAGTTCGACAGGCATGGTAGGTGGCAGCTTTTCAGATGGAAGAAGAGGCATGAACAAAAAACAGAGACGGGAAAGCATAAACTCTACTTGAGTGGCAAGTGTCTCTTGCTACATCCAAAAGGGGCTCTTAAGTTCAGGTGAACATTCCCCAGACGACTACAGACCACACTTGGCCCCAGCCTATGGAGGAGTAAACAAGAGGGATGTAGGACAGGCCAGAATCACGCTTTCTGTTTTACAAGTGTAGTCATGGCAACAGTCCATGTAGTCGTGCACAACCATTTGTACAGCTGCCCAGTATTTTCTTTCCTCTCCTCTGCCAAGTGACGACAGCTCAGGGGCAAAGTCCGGAGCCTTATATCGGGCAGGTAAAGGAGTCTGTGAGGCTTAGATGCTCTATGTCCCACTGGAGCCAGTAGTTCTGATGACAACTCCATAGGCATAGCTTCCAGTGTCCCCATTGGGGACATGCTCAGAGTCACCATACTCAAGTCCAAAGTGCGGTTTACTTCCAGGCGTTTAGAGTTTCTCCTCATCCAGATGTAACTCACCAGTCAGGTCATTTTAACCATGAGCAATTGTGCCTGTGTAACATAGCTGGCATAATATTCTTACTTCCTTTAGAAGGAAATAGAGCTTAACCAAAGGTCAAATTCTTACCCAGAAGCTGTTCCCTTTACACACAACTCTTAAATATCAAGCCAGCAAGGAGACTGGGCAACTGATGTATCCTCTTGGATTTCAACTAGAGTTTGGATTCAAGTAACCTCTAGTTTTCCCCATTTCTTACCCTAAACAGGGAACATGCAAAGATATTTAGTATCTTGTTGTAAAACTATGTAAATGTAAAAATACTATAACAGATGAATAGATTTGTTAGTATATTTTCCTAGAACTGTTAAGCATTTTAATACAGGAACACATCTTCCACATGACCTTCATCTTCTGAAATAGAAAGGCTCAGGCTCTTTCAATGCATAGAAGTAAGAGGCCTTTCTTTCCCTTTGCTCCTGACCTTTGAAGCATCCCCTATGAATGATAAACCTGTCATCTCATAAAAGACTGGGACTTGTGTATGAAAAAAAAAATCCAGTGCTTAAAGTGGCAACCTTTTATTTGTTTTGTATGTGGTAAGGCAGTATATGTTCTAATATCTCAGGGACAAGAGATACATGATTTTCTAAATGAGAAAGCAGGAAACCCTGAGGCTTCACCCATGGCTCTTTTAGGTAATGGCTGCTAAAAGAGCAGAAGGCAGCAGGTGGAGACATTCTTTACTTGCATTGAATGCAGACCCTCTAGCGTCACAGAAAGTTGTGGCCTCTTGCATTCAACTTGCTGAAGCAATAAATGTTCACTGGGTTTCTCAATGCCATTGCAGACGCCCACCTCTCAGGGCCCAGTGCCCGCCATGCAGCAGCAACCCCAGCTGGAGCCTCCTGTGGACGAATCTCTGCTTTGTGGTAGGTTCCTGAGCAACCTGCTTCACCCGGCCTTCCACCCCCAGCCCTTGATCGACTTCCCCTGGTACGGAGCTAGGCTGACAACTGACTTGTTCTAATGTGTGAGTGGTAGACACTCTTTCTAGGCAATGTGCTCACACTGGAAACTTAACCTAATGCTGACGCTAAGCTCTCCCCATCTCACACCCCCACATGTATCATGCAAGCTATGATGCATCTAAAATCTGATGGTGAGACCGCAGTCCAGGCAAGCCAGCAGGCTGTTTTTGAGCTGGGCCCCTAGAGGTAAGGAGCCATCGCCTTTTCCTTTCTATTCCCGCCCAGAACAAACATCTCCACACCCACTGCCACTGTGCTGAAACCAGCTGTGCTAAGCAACCCTTCCAAGGGGAACTTGACAGTACACAGTCTGGTTAAGGACACGCTTCCTGTGGGTGTCAGACCGTAGACGCACACCATCACGAGTCCAAGAAAATAAATTTATTAAACTTCGAAGGAAAAAAATCCACAGACATAAAGAAAGTTAAATATAAACTGCAGACACAACTAGTCAGACTAGTGAATAATGGCTTGTGTGGCCAGCAAAGTACCAAAATGACATTCGGAGACCGATTGAGGTATTTAGCTATTTTTGGCTATAGAAATGTTGTCAGCCTATTGTGAAATAGTAAGAGTTTTCCCAAACACACAGTTTTAGGTTGAATTAGGTTCTACATCAAGGAAATTGTCTATGAATCTAAATTATGTAGCTCTTAGAGAAAACCCTAGCAGCAAGGTAGCAGAAAATCTATCAAACATCTATTACAAAGTAACATGTTGAACTTTAAACAGCCAGTTTTAACTTTTCACTGTCCTTCCTGCAAGAAAGAGGGACTTTAAAATGACCAGCCATTGAGCTTGTTTCCTAAAAAGGTCTGAGCTAAATGGCAAATACCACTTAAGTTAAAGCTAACTTTAAAGTTCTATTAACCTTTAAAAAAAAATACTTAACATGAGAAGCATTCTTCTATGAGATGAGTCTTCCATTTGACAGCCTTTTGGGGCACAATTCCTATCCTCCTGTAAGTGATGTTTAGGTTATTAAGGGATTGAACAATAATTGACAAATTACTCCTTTTTCTTCTGAGCTCCCCGCTTTGAGGCCAGTCTATTTAGAGGGGAAATAAAAAAAAAAATGATGAAACTTCTTTCACTCCTTAAATAACTCCTATCAAAGGTGCGGTGAGGAAGAAAATTTCTGCTATTGGTTTAAGTAAACTTTTGAGTTCTCTGTGGGGACTGAAAATCTTGCTTCTTCTGTTTCTCGTTACCTGAGTACATGATACGCATGTGTCTGGCTATGTAGGCTGTGAAACAAAAAACTTGTTTCTCCAACTTTTCATTCCATGAGCTGGTTAACTTCATCTCGACCCGCTTCAACTTACAAAATGCTTCTTGTACCTATTCCTTCCTTAGGCAAATGTGAACTAAGGGACACGGCATCCGAGGTTCTAAGGCTCGTCTCCTGTGATCTGCACGCACAAGGAGCGCACTCCCTGGCATCTGCAGCGAGTGTATGAATCCTGCTCAGTATGAACTAGCTAGGATTTCTTCTTAGGATGGAGCGCTGGGACATGAACCAAAACTTGGGTAAGAAAATGTTTTTTTTTGTTTGTTTTTTGATTCATGGTAAGTTGACTTGTGCAAACATTTTAAAGTTTTCTAAATTAACACATACTTGTTAAAAAAAAATTCAGCTAAGACAAGCACGTTCCAATAATGCAGGTAACTACAATCATTTTAAGAGTTTTAGGAGGTATAAAAAGGGCCTTGTAAAAAACTAAGTTGTTTTTGCTTCAGGTGCATTGACCAAAGCATGAAACCAGCTTTAGACTGCAGTTACTACATTCTGTAGATGGGTCGGCATGAGCTACAGTACACAGTGTGTAGTGTAATAGAAAATAGCCATGCTGAAAGTGTCAGTTATTAAAAATATCTATATCCATTTTATGTCAAAATAAATGTTCTACATATCCAAACTAGTTCTCATCTTCTTACCTATAATTTTAGTTCCCAATTATTAAAAAAATTAGCCTGTGCTATGATTTTGATTCAATCTTCTTGAACTGCAAAAGCCACCTGATTTTTTTCGCTTTTTCAAAAAGCATGATTTACTATACATTAAAAACATAGCCATTCAATGCTTAGAGCACAAAATTAACACCCACAATAACAAGACAATCACTGCCACTAAACAGTCTTTGAGACAATTCTTTAAAATATTTACAATATTACAGGAATAGCTATCTGATTAAGGACTTTTTTTTAGTATCATGTTTCAACATTTGAGGAAAAGGCATTTAGAATCTGAATCCCCCACCCTCACTCCTCCCCCTCCCCCAACCAAAAAAAAAGGTTTAAACATTGTTTTGGTTTAAGCATTCATGCCCCAGCCAACTCTTTGCCATTAAATAGGTAGCTCGTGGGAAACTGAAGAAAAGCTACGGCATGATTTTGTTCAGTTGGTCTGTGCTCACGTAGCCACACGACGAGAGAAACTCCTTGTCAGGCAAGCGCAGGGCGGTAGCATTAAGTACAAGGCCCCGGGGAGACTGCACTATATGAATGGAGGTATAGTCTGGGACGGGCGTCTCAGCACTCGGGGCACGCTCTGCTGTCCCAGACCTCCCAGCAGCAGTGCTAAGGCTTTCTGTGGTGATGTAAATGTCTTCCTGGTTAAAGCTGGGCTCTGCACGTGATTCTGCCTCGGTGTGAGGGGCCACGGCGATACACTTCTTGGCATCTGCTTCGCAGAAATAGGCGCTGTCCATGATGAAGCTTGCTTGGCAGGGTGAGACCACTTCTGGATGCGTGTCACACTGGGCGATCCCTGCCTTATTCTTCTGGCCCGGGGAAAGGACCACACTCCCTGCTGGTGTAATGTCACTTACCTGGGCATAAAAGTCGATGTTTGCCAGTGAACTTGGGTTGCTCAGCTGCGTATGGGCAGCTTGATGAGTTGACTCAGTTCCACCAATGAGAAGTGGTCTTGGTTTGTCTTCCTCCGCTAGGATAACACTGGGCTGCTGGGTAGCAGGGGCAGCATCATTAGAAGGCGAGTCACTTTGATTCTTCTGGTCAAGGCACAAGAGATCTGCTTCCCCTTTTAACCTCTGTGGCTGAGCAACCTCTGAGGTACCGTCACACGTGTCACTGGCATTGAAATCAGTCTCCAGAATGTCAGGTTCACAACAGCTGGTACGTCCAGAGTCGTCGTCCTTTGCCCCAAGGATATTAAGTGATTTTTCATGGTCATTGCTTAGAAGTCTGTCTGTGTCTGAGCCTTCAGTCTTTTCATCAGGGTCGTCAATATCTAGCTCGATAAATTCCACCCAAGAGTCGTCATTGTAGAATTCGTGTTTATAGTTGTCATGAATGGCTAAGATTGTGTTCACCTCTTCTAATTTTCCTTCCTAGGAAATAGAAAATGAAGATCTATGAAAAGTAACTAACAATTAAGTGATTTAACAGATAACATCCAGAGACTAATTATGGTTACAATCTGAACAACAGTGACAAAACCATATAATAACAAAATACATTAGTGAAGAACTTTTAAATACATAAGACATTCTCATAATTTTGAGATGTGATATTTAAAATTTTTTTCCCCAGAAGGAATACAGAAAATAGAATGTGATACATATAGCTTTCAAAAGCTCTCAAAATAAGACACCGTTCTTCAGGTATCATTTAATTACTGTTATCTATAACTTAGATAATTAATTACCTTGAGGAGATCTGGATCAATTCCTTTAATCTTTGGAACTGGTACTGGGGGCAGAATCAGCATCTTAATCCTTGAAAACAAAATTTTGTTTTGACATAAGTTACACATTGTCTTATTTCAAAGGATAGAACTAAAATTTTGGCAGTACTATTACATAAAGTACCAGAATATTTGGAATAAGTAACTGTAATATGAGAAAGAGGAGCCTTAAGCAGTAAATGACCAGGCAAAACTATACAAGAAAAGAACAAAAAAAACAACAACAAAGTCCTTATCTGAAGTCAATTTAAGTAAAACGTGGTTTTCCTATAAGTTTTTTTTTCCTTAACTTTTTTTTTTTCAAATCTTTTATTGACAGCCAGTCTTAGTATTTGGGAGTAAGATGTTTAAACCTAAATGAAGCCAATTGCCATGTCAGTTGTAAGAGAGGTAATTTTCACATACATTTCATCCGTAATGTGTGGAAGAAGAGGAGGGAAGGAGGAAGAGCCAACATGGAGCCAACTTTATTTGATCCTCAAAAAGAGGTGTGCTTAGGTAAGTCCATACCACACAGCTCACATGCATTATAAAATTATCTAAGACAATCTCATGAGCCAGGGTTCATGCATGGTTTAGTTCAAATTTAGTCTGTCTCAACTGAAATAGCACCAGTCATTATGGATTTATATACACAATTCGGTGATGCACTTACATTTTCTGTTCCAAATAGTTAAATGATTTTTTGACCATAATTCATTTCAATGTCTATCCTGCCTGATTGCATCCCCAGCACTTAGGAGGTGCTCAGACATTTCCTGAACAAATTAATTTTGTTTATTTCATTAATAGTATAACTAGAGTTTACATTTTAGAATCAACAATGGGGCTCTGGAATAAAGCTCGGAGCTTATCCATGCCATCCTGATGTTTGGATATCAGATGAAATTCTCAGGGGACATCCTCTGAACATTTCCACCACCTTTTTACCTACCCCCAGGAATCAGCCAAATTCCATTTTATAAGTTGTGTTTAAGTAGACTCCATCAGGTCTACTCAGTGGGACAGGTGTAAAATCATTACTGATGTATAGAAGATATAGAAAAAATATACAAAGGATTAATAACTGCTACCATTTTTGAATGCCTCTGATAAACCAGACACTGGGATGTATTTTGCACTGAACTATGGGTTGGCAAATTGTGGCCTGTGGGCCAAATCTGGTCTGCCCTCTGTTTTTGTAAATAAGCTTTTATTGGAACATAGTCATGTTCATTTTGCAAATTTTCTATGGCTGCTTTTATGCCATAGAAAATGGCAGAGTTGAGCAGAGACTGCATAGTCCAGAAAGCCTAAAACTTCACTGTTTGGTCATTTTTAAAACAAGTCTGTCCACTCCTGCACTAAAACATTTCATGTCATCCTACAACCACCAAGGAGGCAGATATTATTGTGGAAAGATTTAGAGATTTAAGCAGCATGTTCAGATCACTCCCTAATACTTGGCACAGCTGATTCCAAAACCCAGGTTCTCTGCTGTCTGTCATGTTGCTCCGTTAACTCGGTTCTGCATCTCTGAATAGTTCAAATGTTTGAAAACATACCAAAATGCAACATAACCCTAATTACAGGAAGCCAAGAGTTCCCAATGTCTAATGCTTGACTTTGGTGGGTGCCTCTCCTTTGTGTAGAGGACAGTGCATTTAGGCACATGTTGGTAGTCGGCCTTCTAGGAGTGATGGCTGACTCTATGCCAGGGTGGCTGACCCTGCAGCCCAAGCGGGTCATGCTACTGAATATAGCTGGCCTGGTGCAAAGTCAGGGATGGGAATGGTGACAGGGAACGTATGCCCTTTGCAAATGGGACAGTTGGTCCTCTGCTTTGGTGCATGTTGTCATGCAGGAATATCAACCTAGTTTCACATCGCTCAGTTTTTAAAGATAATGTGGCAATCTGGATTTCTGTGTGAAAATCCCCCATTTTATAAATACTTTGTAGCAAAACCTTTACTCCAAAGTCAAAATATGAATGTGCAGGCTGAAATGGGCGTTCAGGTTGCCACCTCTGTTTTATGCTGATTCAGTTCTTTCTTTCCTGATTAGCCACAGCTCGAAGGCTGGGGTGGGTCTCATGGCGGGAACAATAAGGTATAGAGTTAAACTGGCATGAAACTTTGTTTTATTCGAATCCAAATTACACTATAAATTTTGTTAGAGTTGACTCTTAATTATCTGAATTAAGAAAGGGAGCAGCGCCTCGGTCTGTGGACTAGTAACACCTCACGTGAAGACGTGGAGCACCTGAAGTCCTTTCCAGTTCTCAGGTTTGGGGTAAATGGACACAGCACCTCATTTTTTAACTTAGTGGGTTACTAGTTTATTGTAAAAGGATTTAACTCAGGAACAGCCAGATAAGAGACGCACAGGGCAAGGTGGGGTGAAGGGAGGAGGAGGTTCCATACCCTCCTCCCGAATCTTAATGGCCTCATCAGCCCAGAAGCTCTTGCACCTCGTTCTTTGAGTGTCATTTTAATTGTTAACAGGTGTGGAAAGAACAAAGTTTTAACAACTATTTTCTACCATTTCCTACTTTCATTAGAACATGGAAATTTAGACAATGATAAGGGTTTTTATGGGCAAATGAAAAAAGATGAATTCTTTTCTACAAAGAACTTAATTTAGAACAGGAAATTTGGCAGTACAAAAAGATTTCCTTTTTTTTTTTTTTTTTAAACAGTTGGGCGGTTTTGATGAAGCTTCATAGTTAAGAACTTCATAGAAAATAGTCTTTCAGACAAAGGTTAATATATTTTCTTTGAAATTCTATTCAGAGGATTATTTTTTCTTCCAAATATTGTTAACTAATGTAATTAAGCAACATAAATCTGCTGGCCTTCACAATGACTCGAAATTGATAACTAATGTTAAGAGTAAGTTACTTTATATACACCCTACTGCAGGTACACATAAATTAGCCCATCAACTAACTGTACAGAACATGAATTCAAATTAATCAACAGAATTTGGCTTCTTTGTTGGCATTACTTAAATTATTTCCTTATTTACTAATTCCACCCCCTGCCCAAATTGAAAACTGTTGTCCTGCTTTAGAATAGTTGTTTTGCTAAGATAGTAATGTTGCTAGAAAGTTAGATAGAAAATGAAATTCTGCAGAGTGAATATTGTTTTTCTGAGTTTACATTATAAATTTGGAGATGAAACTCTACTAAAAATAACCCTTTCTGCATTCACTTGGAGACTTTTAGCATGCTGGGCACTCTAAAACGCTAGCATTCTGAGAATTCTCTCTACTGAAATTCTATTTTGATGTTTACAAATTCTATACAGCTTCAAAATACAAACGAAAAAGCTTCTACAATATATTCATGTAGATTCTATTTTGATTTGTAGCTGCCTCTTGGCTTCAGCTGGAGAACTTGTCTTTAGTTCTAGGTAGGATGACCAGCTGTCTTGATTTGCCTGGACACAGGGCTTTCCCTGCTAAAACCAGGGAAGTCCTAGGCAGAGTATTAGCTACCCTAATTCTAGGAGAAGGAGAAAGATTAACTCATGGGACTTAGAGAATGCTTTAAATGTAAGAAAACTGGCACTTGGTACCAGTGTTTTTTCCTATATTTTGTATTAAAAGTTCCCAAAGTTTGTACTGAGTTTCTTTCAATAAGAATAATTAGCTCTCGTGGCTTAAGGGAAATTTAACGGTCATGTAATCCAAACCCTCATATTACTCAAAAAGAACACGGAGGCCTAGAGAGACGGACTCAAACAAGATCAAACAGCAGTGGCAGAATAATAACTGGAACTTGTCTTTTGACTGCAGCAGAATGCAGAATGGAATCTCTTCAAATGTAGAATTTTAGCTGTGTTTACAAAAGCAGGTAAAGTACCAAATCAAGTATCCAAGAAACTTAAATAAAACCCAAATTTATTTAAAATTGCCATTATATGAAATCTAAAAGGGTTTTACTAGGCTGAATTATCTAGGTAGCTTTAGTTTGCCACTTAAATTTGCTCTTACATTAGGACTGTGTCAAACTCAGCCAAAACCTCAGTGCAACCTTATGGTCCTGGAATGAATAGGCCAATTTGTTCAGAACTTTGAGGGTGTGTAGTCAGGAGCCTCAGCCTCTAATGTCCTATCCAACTTCCCAGATAGAACTGAGACCTATGATGTCTCCATGATGAACACAAAATGGTAAATGTATGACTGGAGATAATGTTTTACTGGGTTAATAAAAAAATTTCACTCATGATTTGCAAAGGAAAACATCAAACAACAAATGGAAACATGTATGTTTGTTAAACAACTGGCAAAAACATAGGAAAGTAGACTGACACCTACCTTTGCTGTTTAGAAAATATGAATAAAAATAGTATCATCGTTAGCCCAAATATTCCAAAGATAATAATTAAGAACCATGGAAACCGGAAATCTGGAAAACACAACAACAATATCTCACTCACAGAACTGTGAATAGCTGATGTCTACATTTCACTCTCCTTTGTCACATAAAAATATTTCCTAATTTGTATTCTTCAAGTAATTCAGTGATTTCGCTTGATAAAAACTGCTTTATGATCTTGTGTGTTCAGTGTGTGCCGTTAAAGGCTTCTGTTCTAGCAGAAAGTGATGCTCATTAATAAACAAACAACTTTACCTACATAATCATAATGTCCACTGGTTTTTTTTTCAGGTGTGGTGATTTTTTTAATCTCCCAGACTGAGGATCTATCAAAGGTGGGGGCAGAGTTTTATTTTTGAATTATTACTGAAACTTTTTAGACATGCAGGGTGTATTTTTCAGTTTTAAGAAATAGCCTTTGACAGAAGAAGATCGGTACTAGGACTCTCATCTTCAGATTTTAGTATAATTGCTGGCAGAATTTGTGGGAATCTGTAAAACTATTCCATTTCTTAAGAACAAGCACCACAGTGGCAGAGGTTGACTGATTTTAAGGTGGACTCTACCTTAATGTTGCTTTATTTAAAGCAGTCTTTTATGATGTAATATTCTTTTATTTTCTTACTCTCATTAAACTCAAGGGAGATATTATGCATATTATAAAGAATTAGTGGGAAAGGATACTATATTGCATCTTATATCAATGACATACTCAGGAAGATAAGAGTTTTTCTTAATGCAGAAGGAAAAGTCATTAAAAAATCAAGTGAATTAAATGCTGTCCAAATAATCTTAAAGGGCATGTGACAAGTGTACTTTTAAACCAGAATTTCACTATATCAGATGCTGTTTGAAACAACAAGCCTGTTGAGTAAAGCTTAGGGAAAAAACTGGTGTTATAGACATTTATCTTACCTGCACCGTGAGTGCAGGAATATAAATTTAACTCATTAGCAAAGCTTAGCCCCTCATATGGCCTCTGAGTCTGTTTCTAATGGAGAAGAGTTATAGAGGATACTTAATATGCTTACTATTCATTATTAAGCAGCCTTTATTTCTGTATCCAAAATTTTAAATTCTTTTATTCTGAATTCATAGGTCTCTTTTTAAACTTTATCTTTGGATTTCTCTTATGCAGGATCTTCAAATAGTCCATGTCACTCTTAAGCATAAGTATCACACTGCTTATTAAACCTTCCTCCAGCTCAAGCCACACCTAAACTTTCTAAAACCAATAAGCACCTGCCATTGACTACACATGCTGCTTCAATATTAGGCTTTTTCTTAGATACCACATAGCTATCCATCCATCCAGATACAGAATTTCTTTACTATGCATTTGAATAATTTTTTTTCTACTTATAAATGCATATCAAACTCAGAGAAAATATCAGAAATATAGAAACATATAAAGAAAAGAATCTCTTGAAATTCTGGTATCTGGAGGTAGCCACCTGCCCATTAATATCTTAGTGTGTCTTTCCCTCTTTAACTTGTACCTACCTCACGACTTCTCCTAAATTGAATAATTCAAAAACGAAATCCTCCTTCCTCTTTTGTAATTGCTGACACCTGTTACAGTGAGCTCAGTATCTCTCATCCTGACAATTGATGCCAAGGTATCGATCTGGACAACTCCCTAACAATGTAGTGAACGTTATCACTGTATATTGACAAAAACCATGTTGGCTGCTATTTTAATCTCTTAGGTTTACCTTCTTCACACGCAAATGGGCTCATTTGAGGAAGTGTTACATAGAGCACGTCACTGAATTCGCCATATTTTTCAGAGTTTCGTTGTCTGGATCTCACACGCACTTCATACTCTTTGTCCAGTCTCAACGAGTACACTGGGACTGATGTTGACAATACAGGGTCCATCTTTGAAGACAAAATATAAAACTCACTGGTTAGAGGGTCAACAACTCAATGCAGTAAGCTCTATAAGGTGTTTCTCCATTTGTATTCCAAGTGAATTTCTGTAAAGTAGGCACTGTTTTAAAATGCACTGGTGGAGACACGGACATAGAAAACAAATATGGTTACCAAAAGGGAAGGGGTGGGGAGGGATAAATTAGGGGTTGGGGATTCACAGACACACATTACTGTATATAAAACAGATAAACAACAAGGACCTACTGTATAGCACAGGGAACTATATTCAACTTCTTGTAACATAATGGAAAAGAATCTGAAAAAAGTATATATGTATAACTGAATCACTTTGTTCTACACGTGAAGCTAACACTGTAAATCAACTACACTTCAATAAAAAAAAGGCACTGGTGGAAGTTGCTAGAGAAAGATCAAGGCAAATAACTCTAGAAAGAGTCATTTTGTTAAACGGATAGTAGTCCTCAGATTTTGGCAGAAACCCAAAGATGTGATAGACTTGTTTAAAGAAATGCAGCTATACCTTTGCATAAGCTGTCAGATACTCTACTAAAATCAAAGAATCACCGAATTATTACAGAGAATGGCAGAACTACAAGGAAGATTACAGATACATTGCCTACTCTTTGGGGTATTACATTTTTATATAAAGACACCAGAACAGAAAAACAAACATATTTCCTATGTCTATACCTACATCTGTTCTTTGGAAAGTCTGGGTAGTCATTCATAAGATCACAGAATTGGAAAGTGTCCTAGAAAAAAATCATAGTTGTCTTAATAAAACTTGCAAACAATTCTATCAGCTTGTTCTATAAGGCTTAAAGCCACCTCAAAATGGTTTGCTATTCAAAATCTGTGAAAAGTCACTGGAGGCCTTTGGTAACAAATATCAGGTCCCACAATCCCGAAGGCCAGGATATTCCCCTTCACCTTCCCAGGGAAGGGCAGGTGAGGCTATTAGACTTTTAACACATGTTGCTATCAAAGAGGTAAACCCAACTAATGATTTTGTTTTCCTCCAAGTCAAATATTCAAAGCAGGTATCCAATATGTTTTTGGGTAGAATTATCTGGTTCCTGCTTATAGAAAACTAGGAACACTCTCTTTTTCAACAGCATGGGTTTTTCACATAAATAAGATGCTCATAATTTGTTTTATTACGTCAGAAGCTGGGCCTTGAGTTTCTAAAACATTTTCCTTTCACTTCAGTTAATTTCTACTCACAAAGTACCTCTTTTTTCCCCATATGTACACAGGATGATTAGTTCAATCTTTTATAGAAGCTTCTTAATCTATGGAATATTTATATACTTAGAATATTTCTGAATATATCAGACTTTTTATTATTTTTCTTAAAACATTTTAAAAAGCCTATGTTTCCATTCTTGAAGCCTTAATTTCTCTGTGACTGTCACCCAATAGTATTTCTTTACAGAGTTCACTGATGATAAAACCAAAAAAGGGGCCCTCAGTGATTTCACCTATGTCCCCCTCTCCATCTTCCCTCAACCCTCCACGGCAGCTGTACCAAACTCACACTGGCTCACATCCCCTAATACCCGCCCTGACCCCTGCCACCTGTCTATGAGAGAACACCTATTGTTGGCTAATCCTCAGGGCAGGTATTGCTGATCTCCTAAGAAATCTTTTCTGGCAGTTTTCCCTACTCCATCTTGCCAGGTAATACACATTTGTATCTTCTTTTAATTCATTATGCAAATGTATACATTATACTGCAAATTCCCTGAGGGCAAACAATACCTTCATTTTCTATATATTTCCAAAGCCCAGCACAAAAACAGGTATATAGGGGCTGCTCAAGAGATGGCCCATACATTGTGGATAATTCTGTGCTACCCATGTCTTTAAAATAAAAAAAAAAAAAAAGTTCTTAACTTGGTTTAGCTGGTAAATAGTTACAAGCAACTACATGGTCATTAGAAGAACTTTTATATCCAAAGTGTGTCCAATAAATAAAAAATAGGCATAGTAATACCAAATTCAATATTGTCGAATGGTAACGTGAATTCCAGATATAAGCAACAAACATCAGCCTTTTCCCCTTTAACTTACAAACGTCTCTTCTTTATATGCTTAAGCTTCATGATAACTCTGAGATGCTTGCAAATTACCAGAGTTATAAATATCATGAATTTGTAACTTCATTCATAAAAGGTAAGTACAGTTAACTGACCCATCTGGACTCGCTAATGAGATTTAGCAGGTGTGCAGTGAAAAGTGCAACAAAGGCACATTGGGATGCAGCCCTGAATCACTGGCTGAGTCCCATGTCCCATGCACGTGGCTTAGGGTGTGCTTCGGTGCCTCGGCTGGAACGTAACTACACAACATGGACTTTTTCAGTGTTGAAGCTATCATCACTAAATCTGTGTGCTAATGTTCTGATTTACATCTTTGCTTTTCCTAGGTTGTTGAGCTTTTTTGTTTCAGGGCTCCTCTATACCCTTAAAAATGACTGAGAAAATCCTATAGATTTGGGTTTTATTTGGGTTGTACCTATCACCAGTTGCCATACTAGACACTGAAACTGAGAATTAAAAAATACTAATTTAAGAATAGGTGGATTTTATGTTAACAGATTTTTATAAAAATTATACTTTCCAAAACAATAAAACTATAGTGAGAAAAATGACAGTTTTACATTTTTGCAAATCTCTTTAACGTCTGGCTTAATAGAAGATGGCTGTATTTTTACACCTGCTTCTGAATTAAATCTGTTAGGATGTGGAGCTTTGGTTGAAGTGCATGAATATAACTTGGTCTCACAGATACATAGTGAGGAAAAGGAGGAGATATTTTAATAGCCCTTTTAGATAATTGTATATATTCTTTTTTAACACTACAATAAAATTCAACAAGTGGTGTTTTCTTAAAGGTTAGTTGCAATGTGGAATCTGAAACCGTATCAATGAATCTTTTACGCTTTGTTATATTAAAATCCACCATTCCATCTAGTACTTTGGATGGATAATTTCTTCATGCATGGTTTTGGTTACATCATGTATCCGTCATTTGGAAAATACTGTTCACTGATTTGTGCAGATTTCCTAAATGTTCACACTTTTTTCATTATACAATATTAAAAAAAAGTCACTTTTGCTAATATCACCATTGATCTCATCAGGAAAGTCTTCAAAGACTGGGAAAGCTACCAAGCTCACAGCTGCACACAGCAAGTTTTCCAAAATTCTCAAGGTTAAATGACCTTGAAAGCGCCAATTTTTTCCCACTGGCAAAGACTGTCAATTGTTTTTCTTGAAGTGATAAGCTCACTTCATTTTTTTTTCTAGAAATGTTTGCCAAATATTTGCCAACTGAAATATGAATAACCATCTATCAGTTTATCAGTTGTTCTTTCCAAGTAAAAATGGTGTTCTATGCAAGACGCAGTGAGGTCAGCTGGTGACTCAGCCATCGAAGTGCTTTTTCTCAAGACGACCATGTGTACCTCAGGATGCAGCAGAAGTGCTTTATGTGTGCTTCCCGCACAGAATATTAAAAAGCCACAAACCCAGAAGTCGTGATTTAATAAACTTAATAACATGCGCAGCTTCATCAAGGACATTCTTCCGTGAAGCTGCCTCCCCCTGCCCTGCTCCCCTCTTCTTTACTGGGACTGCACGGCGGAGAATACAGTGATACTATTGGTACAGTTTGGAATTATCACCTTGATTTGTGCTAAGGCAGCTGCAAGTTTCCCACCATTGCTTTCGTATCATCTGTGCAGATCTCAACACAGTGAAAAAAGGAAAGAACGTTCTAGTATTATTATGAAAACGCTTAACCTTGTAGATTCCCTGAAAATGTCCCAGGTTTACACTTTGGGAACAGCTGCCCTGGGGTGCCTAGCATGGTGCCTTGTGCACAGTAGTTATTTCAGTACTTGGTTGCTAAATAAATGTTTGACTGCAGCTTGAATTTACAAGCCTTGTTTGACCCAGCGTTCGGCCAGGCTTTTCTGCACCAAGTTACGGAACAGATACCTAAATTAAATGATTCTGAAAACAGAACCTCAAAGCCCAATATTTAACTGTTTAAAGTTGCCGTGAACTTAACTTTCCTCTAATGACAAAACTGGCTTCTTTTTCAGCAGTTCACTGAATGGACAGGGCTTGGTGTCCCAAAATTTTGGGAGTGAGGCCACACCAGGCTGCTGGGCACGACCTGGTGACGGGCCAGAAACCACTTGGCTTGGCCGGGGCCGTGGCTGTGGTTAGACTGATTTAGAATTAGTTACATTGGGAGCAGCATGATAATCCTGTTTTTTTTTTTTTTTCCCTGTTGTGTGCCATGTGGAATTTAAGTGCCCAGTTCCCATTCACTTGGCGAGGAAGTGGGGAGTTCAGAGATCAACCAGTCCCATGCTACTTGCCTACATAAAACTTCTTAGCTTGATTCTCCCCTGAGGTAGGTAAGAAAACACCCTTCTGAAACCTCTAGAGGCTAAATTCCCCCTCTGTTTCCCTCCTGGAGTCACTCAAGAACTTACTTTAATGAGGTCTTGTGAATAGTAGCAACTAAAATTATGGGACAATCTTTAGCCATAGTTCACTGTTGACTTTGATCATAACTCTCTGCATGTTTAGCCACATCCTCAAAGACAGCTGAGTGGCCAGAGTATACACTATTGTTCTGAAGTCAAACCGGACACCAGTGATGACTGGGGACATAGTTTTCCTTTCCTCCCATAGGTTTCTGTATAAAGCTCCATGTAAGCACCTGCTGTCTCAAAAGAATCCCAAGACAATATTTTACTGATGACATCCATTTTCCCCAGATAAGAAATTAGAAAGCAGATAGCATGGGAATGACATATTAGGTCAAAAGAGAGTCGAATTATAAATGAGAGGGGGTTGTTGAAATAAAAAGAAAAGTCAAAGGGTGTAATGATATCTTACCATTTTCCATTGGGTCTCATTTACTTCTTTGTACTGCAGTTCATACTCCAGGACTATCCATCCCTTCTGAACATCTGCATTCGGTGGTGGTTCCCATCTCACTTGGATGTCTGCATGAATCCCCGTTAAACTGATGTTCAGTAAAGTCCAGTTGAGGCCAATGGGCGGATCTGGTTGCACTGTGCATTTCAGCAGAGAATTAGTACACAGACACAGCTTGATACTGACTGGAGTGGTTTCTTCTGGAGAGACAAAATTGCTTTACACATTTTTACTATTCAAATTCTTAATTCTTTCAATATTCCTATGATGATACTCTCACTTTATGGGAGAGTGTCATTTTTTTAACTTAAGGATGATCAGTGTTTAACTTAAAAAAAAGCCTCGATTAAAAAAATTCCTTTTTGAGTTTAAAATCTGATCTATAAATGTTCTTGAAGATCTGCCATGTTTTACATTTCTTTTGGCTCTGAGAGGATTAATACTTTGGGATTTTTGGCAAAGGAATTCATTTTAACTTGAAACCAAAGGAACAGAGAGTCAGAAGGACCTATGGTATTTAAGCATGTAGCTGTTTTGGAACCAGCGGTGGCGAAATCAATTTTTTTCCAAGCTGTATATGACCTGGGGCAAAGTCTTTTCCATTTCCCTTTTTTATTTCTTATCTTTTCCATTTCTGTACTGCTACAAGTACAGTCCTTCAGAACACTCAGTAAATACTCCTGAGCTTGTCTTCCTAATCACATGATCATTTCTTCAGATTATGAAAGAAGGCACTACACTGCTCTCTCAAATGGTAATGATTCAGTGTTTTCTGCCTTTTACTTAACTGCATGCTATTGACCACTATGCAGTGGACACTACTTTTTAAAAAATAAAGTCCAAATTTGACTAATCACAACCCCATTTGGGAAATTAAATTGGAAGGATCTGCAAAGTAGCTAAGCTATGTATGCCACATGACAGTTAAATCTCATTTTCCTTGATTTGTCTGGGATTGATGAATTCTAAAAGCCAACGGTTAACCCTTTATGTGCCTGAGCCATAAAAATGTTTTTAATGGAAAATTTTCTCAAACTTATTATTCATGTTACATCTTAAAAAAACTCCCTTGGGGGCAGGGTATAGCTCAAGTGGTAGAGCACATGCTTAGCATGCACAAGGTTCTGGGTTCAATCCCCAGTACCCCCTCCAAACATAAATAAATGAATAAACCTGATTACCTCCCCCTCATAAAACAAACAAAACAAGCAAAACAACAGGAAACAAACAAACAAACAAAACAAAACAAAACTCCCTGTCTACTTTAAATAGAGAATATGGAACAAGGTCCTTTCTGAGAAGGCTCAGTACCACCATTAAGGGCATAATAATCACCTCTCCCTTACTTCTGTGCTTATTTCCACATGCCTTAATCGACACTTTGAGATGTGAGAAACTCTGAGATGCCTAAAAACCACCTGAAACTGAATGCTTTTGAAACAAGCCCCTCGTCTTCTGCCTGAAACTTATTCCTCATTCACCTTGCCTGTCTCTGTTAATGGTGACTCTGTTCCTCCTCAGTCCTCAGTTTCTCAATTTCTCCTCCATTCCTGTTGCTCAAGACAAAAACCATGAACTCTTTCTTGACTTTGTTTTTTGCAACTCCACATTCTGTCAGCTATACTGTACTTTCAAGATATTCCCAGAATCCAACCACTTCTCATCACCTGTCCCACTATAACCTGGTCTTAGCCATTATAATTTTTTTTTTCTGTGTTAGCCTCCTAACAAGTCTCTTCCTGTGGTCCTTGTGCCCTCTTCAGTCTCTTCTCAATACAATCCTCAAAACTGTCAACATGGTAGTTATCTTCACACTTAACTTAGGTCATATCACTCGTCATTTAAAGCCCTCCAAAGGCTTCCAATGCCACTCCAGAAGAAAGCCAAATCTCATTCATTCTGTAGCCAGTCCACCCAGCACAATGCCCAGCTTATGGTAGGTTCTCTTTTCTGCTTTTACAGTTTTCTCAGTCTCCTCCCTCACAGTCAGGCTTTCAGATGTACTCGTGTCTGTTTGCAGCTTCTACCCACACTCCCTCAGTCTCTTCCAGCCTGCTGATGCCCGGGAAACCACATACAAGAACAACACATTGCAGAGATGCTCCAAGGAATTCCTATAAGCAACACATGAGCTTTGTGGATAGATTTGAGGCATCAAAGTCAGCTACTCAAATTCCTTCTTTGATTCTTTCTATTTTGTTGTTTATACTGTTATAGTATAAACATGAATATTCCAATTATCATTGTTTGTTTGTTTCATTTCCCCTGTGTCCTCATAATGGGCAAGGGATAAACTGCTTGGATCTTTCACTTAGTTCATTGAGCTGATTATCTCGAATGTTTGTCTTGAGATCTTATAAACATGCGTTTAAACCGATTTTGGCTATTTTGTCCATGTAAAATTCCAGAATTATTATTTATGCTTTGTGGTAAAGAAAATCTAGGCATTTATTATAGCAATGACAGACATTGGGGTCAGTGTATTTCAGTTGATCTGACTATAATAATCATAACAAATAATCAGGAAGGAAGGAAACTTAAGAGTGCATTGAGTCTGTCCCTTGTAGCGGACACAAGAATACAATCTCAAGAAAAAGATGCCATGAGGCTTCTATTCTTTTCTTACAACATTTACTGCAAGATTATTTTATGTTAGAGCCAACTGAAGTTCCCCCTGTCCCTTCCCTCTTGTTCCACAGCTGATCTCATACGCCATATAGCAGACCTCCATCCACCTACAGAGCACAATGACAAGTCTTCCTCCTTGCATGCACTACACTTGGACTCTGCAGCCGTCCCCACTTAGTTAATCTAAAGCCATGTCAAATAAAACACAAACCTGTGATTTACCTATTTCCTCAACAGAGAAACACTTCTGATCCACAGTACCACCATTGCTTGTTAGCTTGATGCAGTAGGGTATCCAAATGGAGGTGTAAGACGAATTAAAGTAACAGCTGTTTTCTCCAGCAGAGACATAATCAGGGCATTCTTTCCATTCTTGAGTCCATTCTTGAGTGCTCCTGAAATGGAGGGTTAAAAAAGGATGAATTGTTCCCCAAATCATGCCATAGCTGAAGTCAAAGCAAGGTGCCTGACAGTCAGATTCAATAAATTGAGACACATATATTTAATGAGCAAGTATTTTAGTGGCACCATTGCCAAGAAATACCACCTCTATGGACTGAAGACCAGTGTCTGCAGACCGATAGGAGGCTATTTGGTATGTCTGCCTATAGTAAAAGCATCTCTTCATTGACTGCATATAATGGGCCAGCCCCTAATTTAAGTGATTTATTGGTAGGTACTTAATCATCCCCATTCTACGGATGAGGGTTCTAAGGCTTAGGGAGGTTTAAAAATGTTTTCTTTATTAAAACAGTGCAGAAAGTCAACTCCCAAACTATAGAGATTCCTAGAGAAGAGTTGAGTCTTTAAACCTGGGCATTTCCCCAACTCATGGTGGGAGAAACTGAGGAGGCACACCGAGGGTGTTCTCCAGGCTGAGTGATGCTGAGATTCGGAGAGACCTGAAATGGAAAATTAGCTACCACCCTACTCTGAACTGTTGCACCCTGTGTCCCTCTTCCCAGAGCTGTCTGACGTTTAGGGGAGTTTTCTTGATGCCTTGAACTCCCTGCCACATTCCTGAGGTTTTCCTTAAGCACATGAAGAGCCAGGAGAACATTTCAAATATGCTGGACATCCAGGTTACCTTTACAAAATGTGGGACTCCTCACCTTTCCCACTCCACTCATGAAAGAGACAAAGGGCATGAACCTAGCAATTAAAAAAATTTCAAGCTGAGGAAGCGTTTTTCTTTCCTATTTTGTAAATAGGAATGGACATTTAATTATGTCAAAAAAAAAAAAAAAGAAGGAAAACAAAAATGGAAGGAATTGAATCAATGTGTTTGCCTATCAGTTCCTTTTTTGGTTTCTTTTCCAAAAGAAAAGAAGTCCATCTTTTCCTCTATCTTGGATCACATAAGAACAAACAAATCATGGAGGATAGGTGGACACATGGAGAACACTGAAGTAATCAGAAAAGCCACATCTCCATGTTTAAATTCCACCATATTGTTGTTCACCTCCATCCCACTCTACAGAAAGCATCATTTACTCAGATGACTTAAAACAACAGCAGGATGTATGTTGCATGGAAAAGAGATACCGGGAAGTTCACTGTGGAAGGATGTTACACTTTGGGGAAAGGATCTTCCCTGAGCAGCTGCCACGGGGACCTGAGCCAAAATGCAGGGCAGTCAAAAGATGGCTCAGACGCAAATCCACCTCAGCAGGAACTGAACCGACATGTGAGAGAACGTGACACAGCTCTCCTCCAATTTTCCACCTGCCTGTCTGACCGAATGAATTCAGCAAGCCACCTTTGGGTGCCTACTGTGCAAGCAACTAACTCTATAAGCACTGTATCTGGTACTAGCGCTGTGTGGATATAATTAATAAGAGCTGACCTCTACCTTCAGGCTAGAAGGTGACTCAGAAATTACCGCCTGAGTGCTTTCTTTTTTGGTCCGACCATTGATACTTAATAAGCATTGCTTGTCTATAAAACACTGTGCAAGATATTATGGGGGACTCATGTGTATCTGAGGACTTACTCCTGCCTTGGGGGAGTGACTGATATACCGTCTTACAAAGCAGCGTGGGTAAGCGTTCACAGACAGTGCTCATGAGGCTCCTTTGGAGTTAGAAGAAGGAATAATTGCTCTGGTTATTCTTGGAAAGCTTCAACGTGGAGGTGGTGTTTTTAGCAATCATTCAAAGTTTACCAGATGGCAATAGGGAAACGAAAGTGGGGGAGGGAACAGAAGGCAATGGAATAATTGGGAAAGACTTTCTTAAATTAGAATTGCTACTTAGGTGGGGTAATGCATTGTTCACTTACTATTCACAAGGCTATCAGCCAAGAAGGGGGGTTATAAGTCAAGGAGACAAAAAGCTAGGTAACTTGTGGCTGAAGGAGAAGGTAGGAATGAACTTGTGCAGGCTGAGGTGCTTGGGGCTGGCAGGCCAGACCCTGGATGTGCGTGAGCATCGCCCTGGGGGCTGGGCCGCAGTGGGCAGCAAGGACCCCACAGGCTGTGGGAAGGCAGGGACTGGAAGGAAGGGATGAGGAGCTGGGAGAAGACACACATTTCCTTCTTTACAGCTGTTTCCCACGCTGGTCTGTTTGGCACTAGTAGGAAACTTGTGTAATATCAGGGGGTCCTTGAGACAGCTGCTCATCAGCTGTTGGAAAGAACTTGGGATTAACACAGACAGTGGACTGTTGCTTAATTTCTGGTTGAGATCCTTCTAAGCTGCATACCCTTGGATGACAGGGAGCGTCATCCCTGATGGGAAAATTAAGTGCATAGAAGGTAGAAGAAAGGATAAATTGTATGTATGTGTGTGTGTTTAGAATAATAGGAAAAAGGTTAAAAACTATGGATAGGTGGGTCAGTGAACTACTGTATGGTTTATTTTATCTTGACTTTCAAACTAAAATAAGAGTATATTAAAGAGAATGATTTGACAAGATTGCCCAGGGAAGGAGGCTTTCATATGAGTAGAGGAGACGGCAAATATATTTAGCATGACTGACAGTCCTCAAGTTAGTATTAGAACATTCTGAAGATGCAGGCCAGTGCTTAGCAGGCCTGAATTCGTAACAGGGACGTTAGCTCTGTGTATTTCACAGTTTCTCAGCTTGGACTTGTCAGCACCCTACTCCCCCATGAGGACTATATGAAAAATGCTGTTCAGATGATCCCCAACCCATTAGCTCCACGGAACAAACAACTTAAAGCACTCATCTTAAGCACATCTGGAAGAGTTAGTTCAAAACACAACTCCCACCCGCTGCACCCCAACTGAAGTTGAATTTTATTTTAGATACATATTGAGTGCTTATTTTTAACTATTAAATTTAGACCAAAAACCAAATGGACGCACAAAGCAGATACTCTGTAACCTGCCTTCACTGGGTTGAATTTTTCTACAGATGACCAAAGCTAGTTGATGGAAGCCACTCCCTTTTATTCCCAAGACTTAGGTGTTTTAGGTTTGCTCCTAGACTGGCTTGTGAAATAGAGGTAAGAACTGTAGAAAGAACATATCAATAAAAATCAGAATAGGGGAGTGGGAATAGCTCAGTGGTAGAGTGCATGCTGAGCATGCACGAGGTCCTGGATTCAATCCCCAGGACCTCCATTAAAAAAAAATCAGAATAAAGAGCAGAACAAATGCTTTCTACCTAAAGGTAACCAGCTGGGAGAGAGGTCAAAAAAAAAATATATAATTTACGTTTTAAGGGCAACTATTTTCATTACCTGCATACCACATGTTTTAGGCTTAAAATTTAACATATTCCTTAGATAAAAGAAAAGAAAGTTAACAATGCTCTTTCTCCTTTCTAATTTCCCCTAGTAACCTTGCATGGGAAATAAACTTTCTTTTCAAAAGCCAGGATAATTTGTTGAGGGGGGACAGGGTGGGGAGATAGCAGAGGTTGGGAGGGGGATACAGCACTCAGGACCTAGCCTTCACATACAAGCTTCTATGAAGACGAGGCATGTGCAGGCAAGGAGCTGACAGCAGAGCACCCCGACAGGCTCCCAGAACCCCTTTTTTGCCAGGTCTGTGATGTGCATTCCTGCTGAGTCCCCTCCAAGCTCAGAGGCTGAATCTGGCACGGTCTCCGTTACAGGGTGGCAGAGACTGTTCTGAGTTGGCTGCCTCTTCTCCCAGCTCACCTGGCTGGGAGCAGAGCCAGCCCAGCCTGCAGCTGCCCCTGGGCCCATCCTGTTGACAGGCTGACGCGTTTAGATTTCCTTGTGCTTTAGCTTCGAAGGCCAGGCTGGGAATACATGCACCCCCACCCCATCCCTCCGTCTGAAGGTTCTGGATGACATCATGTCACTATTTTATTTGTGTGTCAGGGATGGGGAGTCATGATTCTATAGTTCCAGAAGTTGCCTTCTGGGAACTGAATTCTAAGAAACAATGACAAGAGGCAGAAAGTGCATTTGTATTTTCCTCTTTGTTTAAGTGGGTAATGCAGAGCCAGCACATTTGTACTCCGGAGCAGTCGTGATGCTGTGTGTTCCTGATACTTCTAATCCCCTCGGATCTACCCTTCCCAGATAAACCGGGCTGAGTGCACATGCTACTTGGCTAAGATACTCAAAACAGTTAGATGCTTATAGAGAAAACACAAAACACTGATTTTGCCAGTTGGGTTGGCCTTAATTGTGAGTTTGTTCTTAGGGGGTTTAAGGATGTGACGATTTCCTCCCCTGGGATCCCAAATTCTACTAGGGCAAAAATTAACGACATCCTTCAGAATACGTCTGATACTCTCCCTCACTTGGCATCTCTGTTAGCACAGAGCTGACTTTGAACTAGGGATGCTGAAAGGCCTGGGCTGTGCAGAGAAAGCCTGGAGGCAAAAGGGTACAGCCCTAGTGCATGAGAGAAGGGCCAAATATATATCTGTGAAGGCTTTATCCTTTTGGGTTTATGTATTTTTGCTTAGGTTCAAATTTGGAGACTATTAAGGTGGTGAACATCTGTTTTCATAAAGTGGGCCCAACTCCGCTATTTCTCTCTTCAGTTTCGTTAATTGTGCCTGTGCAAATAACTTATTTTGTTTTTATGGAGTTGGCTTTCCAAGTCGCTGAAGCTAAAGTAGGAAAATTGAATCTACTGAATCACTCTTCATTTTGAAAAAGGAAGGGGGCAGGGGACAGCCATTCAAGGAATAATACAGCAATTAACATCAAAATGGTGAAAGATTCAACCCCCAGTAGGCCTTGAGGCTCAAGATAGTGGGGGATTTGACTTCTGGTAGATCTTGAGCTTCATTATATGCCCATTGTAATACATTAGCATGGTGAATAGCACGCCCACAAGCACCATGACAGTCCCCGGGCTAGCCACAAAAGGTCAAAGAGTGGGAACCAACTTCCTGGGAATCCCAGCCCCTTCCCCAGGTTAGTTAGACTGGTCCTTCCACTTATTAGCATATGAAGCTACCAAGCCCATAAAAAGTGGCAACGTGGTGCCTTGTGTCGGCTGTCTCTCTCTTCCTCCCTCCTCTTCGGAGACGGCCCGCACTCTGTCTATGGAGTGTGTACCTACTTTCACTCTAATCTGAGCACGCAACCCCCACACCTCGTGGCCTTTCTCTTGCCTCTCAATATATCTCTCTAAGTAAATCTACCTTTACTCAACTGTGGCTCGCTCTTTCCTGCACAAAGCCCACACTTGGCGGGGCACATCCCAGGGTCTCAACTCAGGCCTGGGACACGGCCCTCCTCACGCCCCACATCCGTTTTTCCTGCATTATCTCAACAATCAATTCAGTATATACTCAAGTGTTACCAAACGTTTTAGCTTCCTGTCCAAATGTATTTATACAAATCAGCTTTGTCTACTGGCCCCTACCTCTCTGCAGTATCAGCCCTACTGGGAAAAAAAAAGTGTATTTAGTGCCCAACCATCTCA
Organism: Camelus ferus; assembly: GCF_009834535.1. NCBI lineage: Eukaryota > Metazoa > Chordata > Mammalia > Artiodactyla > Camelidae > Camelus > Camelus ferus. The sequence goes on along the minus strand of NC_045698.1, from coordinate 29,860,951 downwards.
TCTTTGTGTGCCTTTTGGGAGACATCCAAGAGACCCCTCACAACCCTAGAAGGTGAGTTAGGCTAGTCCTGGATGCTGACTCAAAGTATATATTTGCGAATTAAGCACCCAACTCTGCATTAAAAAATGGTCTTAAAGCATACCAATAATTATAAGCAGTAAAGAATCAAAAATTACTTTTGTAGCTCAGGAATTGGAATTTTACATTATCATTATTTTAAATTATCATCAAACTGCAAATAATAATAGCAGCAACCACTTATTCAGTGCTTAGTGTGTGCCAAGCACTGTGATAAGTATTGTCAAGTATTAGTTAATAAAATCCTCACAAGAAGCCACGTGGCAAGGTCTGTTATCTCCATTTTGCAAAGGAGGTGGCTGAGTTGTGGACAGACTGACTAATTTCCCTAGCACTATTCTGTGAGCAAGGGTGGGAGCTGGGCTGAAATGTAGGTTGGTTGGCCCTGAGCTCATGCCCTGAACTGCCTGAGGCATTTTCCTTTTCTTTCCCTGCTCCTCTGGAGGGCAAACAGTATCATCCTTGGACTGATGACCACCATCTGCCTGGGAGAAGGGTCTCCACTAATTTTGCATCTTGGTTTAGGCCTTCCCTGGGGGTTGGGTGGAAAAGAGGAGAGGATAGAGTGTGTGAGCCTAAAATTTTAAAAAGGAAAAAGGTACAACATAAGAGTAAACAGAAATGGAGGTAACGCCAGGTGAGGGGTAAGAAATCTATGACTTGGGTAGGGATTATGTTTTTGTTTTTGTTTTTGTTTTTTTTTTTTAACATTTTTAAATTGAGTTATAGTCATTTGGGTAGGGATTATGTTGACAGATCATAACTGAGCAGGACCCTAAGGGGCTTTCCCCAGACAGACCCCTCCCCCATGTCCTCTGCACTAGCGCCTCTCCAAAGTACCTGGTAATAGTATCTGACGCATGTTTCCTGAGTTGTTTTATAGATGCCAAAACCTCCACCAAATGGAATAAATTAACTACTTGATGACCATGAGCATGGAGCCCACAGACCTAATGGAGCCTAAGGATTGATAATGTTAACCCCTGTGACACCACCCTGTTGCTTTACCATCAATCAATCAGATAACTGTGCACAGAGAATTGTGCACCAGCTGATCGCATGTCCTGGGACAGCCCTCCCTCACCTGGCCGTTAAAAATGCTTTGCTTCCTATGTCTGTGAGTCTGTTTCTCTTTTGTAGGTAAGTTCATCAGTGTCTTCTTTTTCCTTTCTTTCTTCCTATTTTTTTTAGATTCCTCATAAAAGTGATATCATATGGTATTTTTCTTTCTTTTCCTGGCTTACATCACTTAGAATGATGACTGAAAGGGGGTGGGAAGGGATAAATTGGGAATTTAAGAATTGCTAATGTTAACTACTATATATAAAATACATAAAAAAACAAATTTCTTCTGTAAAGCACAGGGAACTATATTCAATATCTTGTAGTAACCTATAATGAAAAAGAATATGAAAATGAATATATCTATGTATATGTATATGTGTGAAACATTATGCTGTACACCAGAAATTGACACATTGTAACTGACTATACTGAGGAGTTCAGGCTTTCTGAACACTAGCTGCCCCGGACTCCTTGCGTGGCAGTGCCCTACAATAACCGCTGCACTTTCCTTCACCACCACGTGGTGTCAGTAGATTGGATTTATTACATGCAGGTGAATGGACCCGCATTTGGTTCAGGAACAAGACCTTTGTTTCATCCTTCCCCTGTTATTTTACAGGACCACTCATAAAAATGGAAGAGAGCAGTATTACAGTCCCTTATTGAATGTGATCAATGTAACAGGAACACAGTCTATTTTCTACGTAGAAACCAAACAGCCTTTTAAAACACACATTAAAAAAAAAAAAAAAAGCCCCATTGCTTCCCACCACAGAGAAAGTAGGCCTGGACATGGCTGGTGGGGCTCATCTGGGTCTGGCCCCAGCTAATCCTCTGACTTCTCCTGTCGCCCTCCCTGCCTTCCACTTTGTACCATCCATGCCAGCCTCCTGCTTTCCTCACACCTGCCCAGTCAGCCTCAGGGCCTTTGCACTTGCAGTTTCCTCTGTCTGGACAGCCTTTCCCCCAGATCTTCATGTGGCCTTGCTCATCTCATTTGTGTCTCTGCTATAACACACCACAGAGAGAGGCCTCCTAGGACCTCCTCATTTAAGATCTCTCCTGAGCTCCCTACACACACTCACACGTGCTCACTCTCGTGTTCACGCTTTCATTGCTCACGTATATTACACATAACCACACCCCCCCGACACCTTCACATGTTTTCACACATATGCACACTCACCTGCTTTCCCACATTCTCGCATATTCACGCTTGCACTCACATTTTCACACACTCGCTCTCATGCACACTGTATACGCTCACGCAGTGCTAGCACACTTTATTCTCTTCCTGGCTTTACTTTTCTTAATAACTCATATTACCAGCTGACTTAATTTTTTTTTGTCTGCCTCCCCTGACCCCCACTGGAAACAAGCTTCCATGAGACCACGGACTCTATATTTTTGTAATCACTGCCAGATCTCCAGTGCCTAAAATAGTACCCAACATACAGTAAGGGCTTAATTAATATTTTTTGGGATAAATGAATGAATGAATACATTTAGGTCATCAAAATAGATCATTACCATTCCTACCACTGCAGGTGACTCAGTGCATTTTAATCAGAAAAATCCATGGAGAGAAAAGTCAAAAGGCTGTACCTTCTAATATAGAACAGCTGTATGGATCCTGGGCTCTGTAAACCATGATGAACCCCATCTGTCCAGTGGCATGAAAAAGTCTCTAGTTCAGGTGAACGGCACTTGGTGAATTTAGGCTTCCCGGAAGAATCTGCAGAATAAAAAGAAAAGGCGAGGCATGAAATCAGGAGGGTAATGGATGGTCCCAATGAAACAGGTATGTAAAGAGATAAAGAAGAACCACTTCTTTTTTCCTGGGTCACAGCTTCAGAGCTGCTGTTTGCCAGTTATTTCCCTGTCAGCCTTTGACTGCAGGGATAAACATTTTGTTTTTATACCTTCCATGATTTCTTAGGGCCTGTTTAAGAAATCATGGCTAGAAATGAGGGTTTGGGTTCAGGCAGTGTTTTGTTTTTGGAGGGTGACCCCTGGAACTGGAAGTGAGGGAGACGGAGAGAAGGACGGGGAGGGGAGAACAGTGAACAGAGTGTGTGCTATTCAGCTGGGGCCCAACCCCACAGAGGTCCCTCCTGTAAGCTGTGAAGAGTGTGTCTTCCCAGTGTCCTCGACCAGGATGGGAGGCCAGGGTGTTTAGCCACCAACTCCCAACACCCACTGGTTGAGGGCTGCCCTGGAGGTGTTCATGCACATGAACTTCTAGGCTGCATGTACATATGAACTGAGGGACCTCGCCTGACTTCTGAGACCCTGAGCAGGCACCTGATGCTGGCAACTGCCCATCACGGATGGCTACATTGGCATCAGGCGGCCCAAAGGGATGTGGCATGGGGACCACAGCATCCCCTGACAGGGCCTTTTCTCTTTTTACAGATTTTTGATAAAAAGTCATGTATGTTTGCATTCTTTTAAAAGATCCATCTGGCAAATTCATTAAATAGATACCTACTTTAAACAATGTATGCATATATGTGTACCCATTCCAATCTGGGAGGCGGAGGAAGCCTTCTAGGTGCGAGGATGTTAGCCAAACCCCTCTGCATGTATGAAATCCGCAGCTCTGAATGTGCAGCAGACACGTCTGAGGCAAAGCCTATTTGTGTGTGTCAGTTTTCTTTGTTATTCTGACTTCCACGGTCATTTTGGAGATGGTGGTTGGTGTTTACAACCCCCTCTGAGAGCACTGAAGCACAGTAGCCTGTGTGATCTATTATAAATGAGAAACGTGTGTGTTCTGCTGGGCAAGCACCTATGATACAGCAGAGTTCCTGGAAAAGTTCCTTCTCCCATCAGCTGAAGCACTGGAAATGCTATTTTTAGATCCTTCCAGAAAATCAGTGCTAAATAAATATTTAAACTGCAACTAACCTGCTTTAATGCCTGCAGGGTTGAGGAAAGTATTGCCCATTCTGACTGTTCTGCACAGAATGCAAGAGGAGGAAATGCACTGGATTTCAAATGGAGAGCTTTGTGTTCTGGTTCTGGCTCTGATACTACATAGCCTTGAACTTCTCAAGTCATTTGTCAGTTTCCTCAACAGAGAGGCAGGAATAGATGAGGTCCAAGGTACTTTACAAACTTCACTTTTACAATTAAGTGACATATACAATCATTAATAACAATGTGCAGAACCAAAACAATTTTGGTTTGAGCTGAAACAGCCAGAGGACACCAAGTGCAAACATCATTTGGGTTCCTATACTCCCTGTGCAGTAAGCTTGCCACATCATGGCAAGAATAATGAACCCGACCCAAAAACTTGAAACATGAAGGGGGAAAAAATACTTTGCTAGCTGGAGGAAAAAATCTTAAAAAAAGAATTGATTTAAAACACATGTTGCTTGCTTAAACTTACTATTCTTGTTTATTCTGTTTCCTTTTAACTCCAGATGTATAGAAAGCCTCACATTATTTTCCATTTTAAATAAGAAATAGGAAATTGATGGTTGTGGTGCTAACGTGACAAAGCGCCCACAGAGGAACCCTGATGCCGTGATGCAGACGCAGCGCAGCGCAGCAAAGCTACTTTTTCCTTTGTCTCTTTTATATCTGTCTTTCATTGCTTGCCTTCCTTTCGCGACCTGCCTCCTTTCTTTCTCTTTCCTTGCACCCTCCTTCTTTCCTTCCTTCTTTCTTCCTGTTATGGCTGGTTCTGTGTGGTTAGGTGCTGTAGCAGACAGCCTCTCAGATGGTCGCAAGGATCCCTGCCCCCTGTTATCCACAAACTTTCCTTCCCTTGAGTAACTTGTCTCAAACCTATGGAATATGACAGCATTGAGGGGAATGTCACACCTGTGATTAGATTACAAAAGACTGACTTCTGTCTTGCTAGCAGACTTAGTTTCTGGCTGGATTTGCTGAAGCAAGCTGCCATGTTGGTGAGAACCACATGGCAAAGAACTGAGGGTGGCCTCTGGTCCACAACCAGCAAGAAGATGAGGCCCTCAGTCTAATGACTGAGAACTGAAAGAACTAAATCCTGGAAAACAACCACATGGTGAGCACAAAAGCTGACCCTTCCCCAGTCCAGACTTCAGATGGGACCATGGTCCTAGCCGGCACTGTGATTGCAGCCTTGTGAGAGAATCTGAAACAGAGGACCCGGCTGATGGGTTAATTTGGAGGAAGGATAGGAAACAATATTAACTATATAAATATGTGAATGCTGTTGACATACAATAAGCAAACTCTGTTTAAGAAAGACATAAACCAATAGATAAAGATTATACCGTATAGCACAGGGAAATGTACACAAGATCTTATGGTAGCTCACAGAGAAAAAAATGAGACAATGATATATGTTCATGTATAACTGAAAAATTGTGCTCTACACTGTAATTTGACACAACATTTTAAAATGATTATAAATCAATAAAAAATGTTAAAAAATATAAATGCTCCCAATTTAATGGAGAGTCAAATTTTGACTGAAAGTGTTGAGTTTAAAAGGCATGATAATACTTGTCAGCAGTGACGTGTGTGATAATTTAAGTTAACAAAACAAAAATGTGGTAGTATGAAACTGAGAAGAATTGGCTTTTTGTTATTTTGAATGAGTTGTAGAAGACTACAAGCTAAGAACTGAACAATCAATAAAAATTTAAGAAAGTGAAAAAAAAAAGACATAAACCACTTTTCTTAGCAAATGGAATATGTCAAAATGTCGGTGGGGAAGTGGGTAACTCATTTTTTGGAGGAAGAAGAACTGTAGTATAGCTGGCTGCTTCTCTCCTTCTCACTCACCTCCCCTTTGGCAAATACCACTGTGGCCAAAGACATCCAACATTCCTTAAGCCCAGCTCCTTAGAGTCATCCTGAGGTTTTCCAAGTCTGAGAGGTACTAGCCTAACTTTAAAATGAACACCCCTCTATAATGTCTGAAAATCCCAGTAGAAATTTGTTTTGTATTTCACTATGAAGACAGCAAATGGTTACCATACACTCTCAGGTCCTCTCTGACGAGCTGCACACACATAGTCATTTCTAAGCTAGAAATACTTCTGGCTGTCTTGTCATTTTTTTTAGCCTAAACCTATAGACAGTGTAGTTCACCACTCATTTATAGCATCTTTTAAAAGAATGTTGCAATTGACAAGAGAAACCACCTTTGGCCCTAAATTAATTGTCACTAAGAGAAACTCAAGTGGTCCTGCATTCTGAAGAAATGTTACTATTAACACTGATCAGCATTCAAAAATCTTGACAATAGATTTGGGATTCATCTTTATTCTCTTTGGAGCCTTCATTTTAAAAATGAGGATTCTGACTTGTGGCCACATGTTAATTTTAGTTATTATCACCATGTTAGATGCAGCATGTTAAATATTACATCACGTTGAATACTTTACATATATAATCACCTTTAATACTGACAACAGCTCTAGAGGTGAGTATCATTTCCAGTTGGAAATGGATGAAACTGGAGTTTAGAGATGTTAAAAGAGTTGTCCGTGTTGGGATTAATACACAAATCTGTGTGATTTCATCTCAACTCTTAGCACTAGCAAAAAATAGTAGCTTTTATGTTAGACAAGTCTCTCTTGCTTCTCAAAAAATTCTCAGACAAGCTCAGATGGGTTCTTAATTCAACTCTCACCTATCAGTAGCCTGGTGAGCCCTAAGAGTGGCATTTCCTAACTGACTGCACATTGGAATCAACTGAGGAGCTTTACAAAACACCGATGGCTTCCTGCTTCGCTGCCCAGTGGCTCTCCCCTTGGAGGAAGATGACCTCCCCAGGCTGGACACAGAGGGCGGACGTCAAGCAGCTGTACTGAATAGTCGTTTGCCTTCTCTCACCAGACGTGCTTTTCTACCCTCAACTCATGACGGAGCAGAAACAAAAACCAAATGAAATCACATACAAATTCCCAATGTGTGCTTGGGGTTTTGGGACTAGAAGAGAAGGAGGAAGAGGAACAACTGAAGTGGGAAGGGAAGGCTGGAAGGAGTCTTCGAAGGGAAAGGAGAACATTCTTCTGAGAGCACCAGTTTGGGGAGGGGAAGGCACTCAGCAACCACCTGACCTTAAATGTACATCCTCCACCATGCCCTGTCGTGTGGACCGTCTGCTGTCAACGATCCTGGACACTTGTCATCACCCTTGAACAGAGGCTGGGGACTTACTACCTTGTGATGAGACAGCCTGGCTCTCTGACAAAAGCATAACTGAACACAACCAGTTGAGAATTTCCTTTTCAGCTGGGCAGTGTAAACAAACAATAAGGAAAGGAAATAAAACAACAGTCCTTAATATGGTTAAAAATTAAACCTCATAAGACATACTAAAGAAAACAATTGTATAGATAAGTGAACTTCATAAAGAAATAAATGGATTAACCTAGATGGCTGAACTGTATTTGAAAAGTGTTACCTCCTATTTTTTTGTAAAGGTAATTCAGCCAACACATTTACTTGGGCTTCCTGGGGACAAGGGTCTGTACTGAGGGGCACTGAGTTTTGCATGGTGCTTGTAAACATTCAGGTTGTGGGGAGAGAACCCCTTGCCCAGCTTGCTGCAGTCCTCCCTTCTGAAGCTCTGCTTTGAGGCCACGTATCCTTCTCCAAAGCACACTTGTTTCCAAAGCACTCTTTCATTTGAAGAGCTTCAGGAAAACAGGGACTCCTCAACTTAGAGCATCTAACACCCCCTTTCACTAAAGGTCTTGTCCTTGATGGATGCTGGCCTGTCAAAATACAGTAAAAAAAAAAAAAATCTGTAAGTGTTCTGGCTGATCATTATTGGCAAAAGTAACTGAACTGCCTTATAGATAATATAATGTCAAAGAGCACATTAAAAAAAATCTGGTAGTTCTTCCATGGAGAATTGCTTGTTTAGGTCCATAGGCACATGAAAAAATGTTCAATATCACTAATTATTAGAGAAATGCAAATCAAAACTACAATGAGGTATCACCTCACACTAGTCAGAATGGCCATCATTCAAAAATCCACAAATGACAAATGCTGGAGAGACTGTGGAGAAAAGGGAACCCTCCTACACTGCTGGTGGGAATGCAGTTTGGTACAGCCACTGTGGTAAACAGTATGGAGATTCCTCAAAAGACTAGGAATAGACTTACCATATGACCCAGGAATCCCACTCCTGGGCATATATCCAAGAAGAACCCTACTTCAAAATGACACCTGCACCCCAATGTTCATAGCAGCACTATTTACAACAGCCAAGATATGGAAACAGCCTAAATGTCCATCAACAGATGACTGGATAAAGAAGATGTGGTATATTTATACCATGGAATACTACTCAGCCATAAAAACCGACAACATAACACCATTTGCAGCAACATGGATGCACCTGGAGACTGTCATTCTAAGTGAAGTAAGCCAGAAAGAGAAAGAAAAATACCATATGAGATCACTCATATGTGGAATCTAAAAAAACCCAAAAAACAAAAACAAAGCACAAATACAAAACAGAAACAGACTCATAGACATAGAGTGCAAACTTGTGGTTGCCAGTGGGGCGGAGGGTGGGAAGAGACAGATGGGATTTCAAAATTGTAGAATAGATAAACAAGATTATACTGTGTAGCACAGGGAAATATACACAAGATTTTATGGTAGCTCACAGAGAAAAAAATGTCTCAATGAATATATATATGTTCATGTATAACTGAAAAATTGTGCTGTACACTGGAATTTGACACAACATTGTAAAATGATTATAAATCAATAAAAAATTAAAAAAATCTGGTAGGCTTTTTTTAAACTATGGAATTGCCAAGTGGTTATGAAATTGCAACTACTCAGTTTACACAGACTATTGGCAAAAAAGCTTTAAATTAATGTTGGAAATTGGCAAAGCACTTAATACAGAATTTTGCATTGGACGATACTGAATGTAAGGAATTCACCTTTACACTTGATTTCCTTATGGATCTCTGTGGAACTGAGGAAGGTACAGCTGTAAAATCTTCCTCTTAGGCACGTACTGGCTTAGAGTTGAGGACACGATTTCACAAGATCCCCCCTAAACAGTTCCTTTCTTTTTAAAAATTATTTAAAATTAAACTCTAGTACACTTAAAAAAACGATTGTTGGTGCATTTAAAACCTTGTAAGTTTGACTAAAACAAAGGCTTAGAGAACATGTCCAGTTACTTTAAGACGGATGTCAAATCAACTGAACTTTGCAGTGTCTTGAAAAAGTATTTGCAGCATACGTGGCCTGGCAGGGAATTTCACTGGATGCAGCCTCCATGGATGGCTCGTGTGTATAGCAACGTCAGGAAACAGAGCTGTGCGTGCAGTACAGTACTAGCATTTAAGCATTTATTTTTTTGCCAAAACTTGCTTTTTGTTGTTTTATTTAGTTTTCATAGAACATTTTTATTATAAAATATATTGTATTTACTTCCCTTCTTAAATAGTTGTGGTTGAATATACCTAATCAGGGGCAATAATCAACCATCTTTCTCCCCTTTCCTTTCATCTCCAAAGCATTTATCTGGTGCATTTAGCTCACTCAGTGCTTTCACATTACGTCATTTAATTGTCTTGGACAGAGTGATCATATACTTCCCTATATGATCTAAGGTTTTTCTCTCTTCTTCCATCCATTCTCTCAAAACTAATGTGACTGCTAATAGGGCTTCTTGGGTGGAAAGGTGGGGGCACTATTTCCCGTGGTGTTCTTTTCTCCGGCTACTGAGGGGGATGTACCGAGGCAGGTGCAGCAATCCCAAGGTCCAACAGTGTAGCCTTCTGGACGATGGGAACGGGACCACCACCTCAAAGACACATGCTTGCTGCCCTGCAGGATAACTGACTTAGGAAACACAATTTCCATACTTTTGTTATTTTAAAAAAACGTATTTTGTACAGCATGGCTTTGAGATTTCAGAGAAACAATTAGCACTAAATTTGGTAAAATTTATTTTCTGTTTGGTTAAAGTAAGGGACATCCCAGATAATAATCCAATAGTTAAAATACAAAACAATAGGATGTGGAATAATTGGAACCTCTGTCAGGAATGTAAACTGGTATAGCCACTGGAGAAAAACAGCTTAGAAGTGCCGCAAAAGTTAAACACAGTCACCATATGACCCAGTGATCCTGCTCCTAGGTTTGTACCCAAGAGAACTGAGAACACTTGTTCATGCAAAAACTTGTACAAGTATATTCATAAGCTGCATTATTCATGATAATAAAAAGGTAGAAAAACCCAAGCATTCATCAACTGATGAGTGAATAAACAAAATGTGGTATAATCATATAATAGAATCTTATTCGGCCATAAAAAGAAATAAGATACTGATATAAGCTACAACATGGATGAACCTCGAAAACGTTTTGCTAAGTGAAAAGAGCCAGTGAAATATGGGACACAAAGGGTCCCTTACTGCATTACTCCCTTGAAATAAATTCCAGAACAGGCAAATCTATAGAGACAGAAAATAGATTAGTAGTTGCCAGGGAATGAGAGGAAGGGAAACTGGGAGTCAATAGTCATGGGTGCAGGGTTTCATGTAGAAGTGATGGAAATGTTCTAGAATTAGACAGCAGTAATGGTTGCACAACATTGTGAATATATTAAAAACTACTTTAAAATGGTTAAAATGGCAAATTTTATATTACGTGAATTTTATCACAGTAAGACCATCTCTCTAAAATATATGAAGCAAGAAATTATACTTAAATTTACTACATACAATTTAATTTTTATTTCTTCTTATCCTCTATTGGACAGTCACTTTTTCAGTTAAAAAACCCCTATCATCAATTCAAGCATGCCACTGTCACAAAAACTGGGATTTTTAACACACTGCACAAAAGATCCTATTGGATTCCTTGGTCATATGAAAAATGTCCTCAGTGAAACTTAGCTGAAGCACTTGGGAATGAGGTTGTCAGGTTCTTTTTAATGAGATGATCCACATTCCTGAAAATCAGTAGCTGGCAGAGGGTCTACTGCCACAGTTAACAATAGTATGCTGGAATCCCCTGGGGAATTAGAAAAAAAATACTGATGCTTGAGTTCTGTCTTTTCAGATTCTATTTTAAATGGTAATTTATGCAAACACCAGTTTAGTCGTCTGGGCATTGGATTTTTAAAATCTCTGCAGTGATTTTTAAAATGTAGCAGAATTCAACAGCCACTAATTTCTATCATCCTTTCCCTTCTGAGCCCAGAAGGCATCCTGCTTGCTTCAACCACTGAAGCCTCTTGTCTGGTTCTCACAGGCAAGTTCTTCACCAGGAATGGGAGGAAAAAAGGATATGTGGGACTATTCTAATCCAAGCCTAAAAGTACAGCAGTGCTTCGCCAAAGTCAAATCTCTGTCACTGAAAAATAAGAACCTCCTTCAGTCTCGGAGGAGCCTTCTATGGCCAGAAGAAACCAACTGATGAATGAGGCTTTCTTTGCTCTGTCTTGTAATTTTACGGAGGCCGTTTAATTCTCACTGATGATGACATACTCTTTTATGTAATTTCTTTTCTACGGTTTGGAGTTTCAAATGCAATAAAACAAGGTCTTTTGTAATGAGCACACCAAAGCTTTTTAGTTTTAGGATTTACAGCCGCATTCAACACTCATTCATTCCTCTGTTCATTCATTCAACAAACAATCACGGAACACCTGTTTACATGCCAGGCTTCAGCTTATCAACATCACTTACTGAAGCAGTACATTCGGTCCAAGGATCATGATGCTCCAGATAGACTATTTTATACAAAGAGGCTGGGCCAGTTCCCTGAGAGAGAAGCAAACTGGCCATTCTTTCTTAATAACTTTTGCTCTGTGTACATTCTCTTGCTTGGTGGAATTACTCCCACCACATGTTTGAATTCCTAAGTCCATAGTCAGATTTTAAAAATGCTTCATGTACATATTTTTATTTCCATAAAAGAATGACCAAAATGACAACTGCAAAGATAAATATGCTATACACAGCCATGGCCTCCAAATGCAGGAACATAGGAACATTTTTCTATAAATACTTATAAATACACATATTTCTCAGGAACATAGCTTGTCATTTTTGTGTGTTTGTGTGGGTGTTAATTTTTAAAAGTATTATTACTGCAGTAAGGCAGCTGTGTCATGCTTCACACTTCTAAACCAAAGGTTCTTAACCAAGTTTGAGTTTTCTTCCCAACAGTCATTTCCTAGAGACGTATTTAATTGTCATGGCTGGGGGTGGGGTGATACTGGCATTTAGCAAGCAGAGGCCAGAGATGCTGTGAAGCACCCTACAATGCACAGGACAGTCTCCACAACAAAGAATTATCTGGTCTAAAATGTGAATAATGCCCTCCTCCAAACAAATAATTAAACCCACTAAATTGCAACACAGTTCTCCAAAATTTAAACATGTACCCCAAATGAAAAAAGCTAACATAAAAATCTAAATCCACTATCTCCTTGCCCTTCTGAATGTTTTTTTCTGCTCAGCAAAGAAAAACATCTCACATTTTTAAGTCCTTTGGATTTTAAAGAGAATTTCACATAGACATACCATGTTTCAGTTAATCAGGAAACATCCATGCAGTACCTATGATGTGTAAGGCACTCTTTCAGATGTTGCAGGAATTACAGAAATAACACGACACATGGATTCTGCCTTTGAAAAGCCGGAAGTAGTCTGGGAAATAATACACGTGCATACGAGAAGTAGCTAATAATAAAAGGTAGTTAAAATAAAGATAATAATTGCTTTAGGAAATCAAAGAAAGTTCTGATGACTAAGAGCTGAGGGTGGAGAGACAGAGGAAGGCTTCAAGGAGGAGTGAGGAGAGAATGATGAACTTATCCCCGTTTGCTGAGACGGAAAAGCGCTGACCTTGATCAGCAACCAAATGCCACTAGGGACAGATCTGGACACAAAGTTACATTTACTCTGGTACTTGCTGAATCAGAACCTGCATTCTAACAAGTTCCCAGGTTATCCAGATGCATATTAAGGGCTGAGAAGCATTGACTTAAGGCACTTGACTGCCAGCAAAGGCCTCTTTCAAACTGGACCATGGCTCTCAACTTGGGCTGCACATTAAATTCACCTTCCAGAGATATAATTTAATTAGATTGGGCAACACCTTACACAATGTTATATGTCAATTACATCTTTAAAAAATTAACACTACTTTCAATGTATGGAGTTAAAAAAAAAGACTGGGGTGATGGCTGGGCATTGGTGCTTTTTTAAATGCCCCAGGTGACTCTAATGTGCAACCAGAGTTGAGAACCACTGAATTAGAACCATGGGCTTCTGTGTTAGATTAGTATAATAAATTCCTTAAGCAAGTACATTGAAAGGCCTGTCAGACGCCGAGTCCTGTGAAAAACAAACCAAATAAATATTAGCAAGGTAGACCAGCATGCACTGAACCTCTGGGGAGAACTAGATCAACCCCCATATAATAAGGATGTGGCGTGTGTCTGGGTTGGCTCTCGGGGTGGCAGGCAGTGTGGTGGACACCGCAAGGCCCTCCTGTGGGTGATATTCCTGAGGGTCTCCCAGGAAGATACCTCCTTAAATTCCACTGTGCAGAGCAGAAGCATATGCTCACAGCTGTGTTTCCAGGGGTTCTAAAGTTGCAGTTTCAAGCATATACGGCGGGTAGAGTGCAGCTGCCTTAATTGTGGGAGTCATGGAAAATCGTGTTGGATTTTGTGCCGTAGATCCTGGGAGCAGAGCCAGCTCCAGACTCCAGGACAGCCCTGTGTCAGTCCATACAGAGGAACAGCCACACTTGCCTTTGTGGGAAACCACAACTTCTCAACAGAACACATCATACCAACCCCTGGCATTGCTCCTTAGTGGATATCCTGAGTCCTCATAGTTCATTACTCACTCTTTCTGTTGTTCTTTGTTAGAGAGACCTGTGGTTTTTTTTTTTTGTTTGTTTGTTTGTTTTGTTTTTTTTGAGAGATGCTTCTCAAACTTGAATGGGTATAGGTATCACCTGGGAATCTTGTTAAAATGCAGATTCAGTAGGTTGGGCCTGAGATTTTGCACTTTTGACAAGTTCCCAGATGCTGCGGATGCTGCTCTGGTGGCCACATTCTGAGGAGCAAGAATGTAGCTCTGTGTTGGCCAATAGGGTAGCCACTAGCATCAGGGGGCTGTTGAGTGCTCAAAATGGGGTAGTGCAACCAAGAAATTGAATTTTCAATTTTATTCAATTTGAATTAACTTAAATTTAAAAGTGAAAGCAGTGCAAAATATGTTTCCTTAAATATAACTTTGTTTCAGTAGGACTACATTTCATTCCTCTAAAAATTTAGCATCCTAATCGAGGTGTGCTGCAAATGTAAAATATAGTCCGGATTGTGAAGATTATGAAAAAATAATGCAAAATATCTCAATAACACTGTGATTAGGTTGAATACATGTTGAAATAATATTTTGGATATATTGGACTAAATCAGATATGTTATAAACTTTACCTGTTTCTGACTTTTTAAAATGTGGCTACTAGAAAATTTAAATTGCATACATCTCTCTCATTATATTTCTATTTGATGGTACTGGTTTAGATGGTAGAACTGATTTCAAAGGAAAATCACATTTAATTAAAAAGGAAGAATTCAGAAAATACACTGTCAGGCTTAAACTTTGAGGACCTAAAAACAGTTGCTAAATTGGCAAATTGTGTTTCAAGGTAAAGAACTAACCTCAGTTTCAAGGAATCCATCCACTCTGGTCCAAGTTTTCACCTAGTTCATGGACACTCAAGGGCCCCTGGGCAGGAGACCCAACCTAACCTTCCTGAGCAGAGGCCCTAAAAGTATAAAAATTTCTCTCCTACCTTATTTCCTCTAAAACACACCCACCCCCATTTCCACTCTTACATGCTTGGTAGGTAGATGCAGTATGGAGCAGTAGAAAGAGCACAGGCTGAAGGCCAGCTGGATTTAAGTTTGAATCCCAAATATGCAACTTGCTAGAAATATTCTATACATTTTCTAAGCCCCAGTTTTCCCATGTGTAAAATGAAAGCAAACTACCTAGTCAGTTGCTGAAAATTAAATCAGATTATTTACATAAAGCACTTGGCCCATGATTGGTTTTCAACAAAGAATCACCACCATCGTAACAGAACAAACTCATCAAATTTCAAATTGCATTTGTAGCGCTCATGTGGGTTAGCAGATCCTCACTCCTCCATCTATTGACTTCCAAAGATATTTCTGAAATATAACAGTGCCTTAGACATTGCAATGCTTTAGTCTAAAAGTATGTCTCACAATGAGAATCTGAAACACTGGAATGGTTCACAAGATATTTATGACTTGGCAAATCTCTTCATTATTTCACCAAAGTGGAAGCTACCTTCTTATCCATGCATCCAGTCAGCCTTAAATGTAAAACAAACGTAGGTCAGAAGTCATGGGCTCTCCAGGTTCTATTGCATAGTTTCTCCACCTTAGCACTACTGGTATTTGGGACCAGGTAATTCATTGTTTGGGGGGCTGTCCTGTGCACTGTAGGATGTTTAACATCATTACTAGCCTCTACCCACTAGACACCAGCAGCACTCTCCTCTCCTCAAGCTGTGACTACCAAAATGTCTCTAGACATCGCCAAATGTCCCCTAGGGGACAAAATCACCCCGGTAAGAACTACGGCTCTATGGGAACACATCACTCACTTTAGTACCTCAATTACAAATGCTCTGATTACATTCAAATTGCATAATTACATTTACATCGAAGAATTTTTATTGTATGTAAGTGAAAGCATTTTACTTAAAGCATAAGTTCTTTTTGACTACCATTGATTGAGCTCCTACTATGTGCTGAGTTCTTGCCATATGCTTTCTCATTTCATCCTGAAAACTCTTCTGTGAGGAATGTTGTATAAGAGTATTATAATCTTCATTTTATGGGTAAGGAAGCTTAACTTCAGAAAAGGGAAATTATTTTTAGCCAAAACACAAACTAGTAAGTGACAAAGCTGGGATGTGAATCCAGATTTTGTTTGTTTGTTTGTTTCAAAGCTTTTTTCCTCATATGCTGCACTGCCTCTTTCAGTTTTACTTGGTTTTTCCTTTATGCTAAGGTTGCTTTTTTGGCCTTAGGCTCAGAGATTTATCGGCTTTGATGAGCTGTTAGATAGTTTGTAGAGACCAGAGCTTAGAGATTAACTGTCCTGTACTTGATTTGAGAAGGTCATGTACTTCACCTTTCACCCTCATTTATATAAAGGATATAGGAAAATCAGAACCATATGTATCTCCGTACAGCAGTGCCAGATCCCCACGTGGAAACGAGAAACTAATGACAGCCCCTGCCTCTGTGAAGTTTTCAATCTGGATGGGGAAATAAGATTTGCACATATGAAATGATCAGAAAATAAAACATTCTTGGATATACTGGAGTAGGAAATAAAATAAAACATCTTTGGATGTACTGGATCTATACTGACTTGCATAAAGAAAAGGTAGACCAGTATGCGTTGCAATAGTTCCAGAACCCATCGTGGAAATGTTCTGATAGAAAAAGGAGAGACCAAAAGTGGGGGAACTGTTTGGGAAGTTGGTCATTTATAACAGGTATTGTCCTTCTCCATTTGCCACTGTGGAGTTAAGAGAGGAGGTTAGATGCATATTGGTGAGTATCTGCTTATTCACTAGCGGACAACCCTCCACCGGGCAACTCTCAAGAATAAAGGGCGTAAAATCATGGCCCACATTTGCTTCTTTCTCTCTTCCAAGTCACGATCTCTGCTCACTTCTAAACATAACCCAAAAGATAAACACATAGAAGAGTTAAAGCAGCAACATCTATTTCAGACATAAAAGAGGATTCCGGGAGCAGGACTTTGGCGTTTTCGAAGAGAAAACACTTTATGTGCAGTCACACACCCTTAGGGCTGGAAGAGGCCTTGAATGTCAGCTAGGCCCACCATTTCACTTTGCAGATGAAGGAAATGATGTTCAAAAAAAGAGAAATGAATTGGCCAACGTCACACAGCTGGTAAGAAGCCCAGGCTCCGGGTTCGGCTGCCTCCATGAAGTAAAAGTCATGGTCACTAAACACGGATGACTTCTTTGTTATTATTATTATGTGTTTACTTCTTATCTACCAACCTCTAAGGCTCTACCAAATTTCCAAGTGTCATATTTATAGAGAGCAAACCAAGCTTGTTCTTGAGTCCTAGACTCTGACAATATTAAAATGTCCCATTGATAAGAAAAACAGATCAATGATTAGGCATTCTGAAAGCTTATAAGAAACAAGTCAGATCCGTGGTTTTCTGAAGGTGAGGATGGGGGGATTGATTACAAACAGAGAAGAGAACTTTCTAGGGTAACAGAAATATTCTGTATCTCGTTTGGGATGGTGGATACATGAATGTATACATTTGCCAAAATTCCTTAAACTGTTTGAAAATGTAAAAAAAAAAAAAAAAAGAAAAGAAACAAATGAAGCAAAGCTTATAAGCAGCAAAATGATTAATTATTTTAAGTACTAACATTCAACCATGTAATGAGTTCAGAATTCCATGCATAATCAACCTATTTTATTACACTAGATGGCAGCAGATAGGTATCTAGGTAGAGCCAGTTAACAAGGAAACTGAAAACAAAATGAAACTACATACAGATGGGGTCCAAATTTACTTGAAGAAAGTGAAAGTTTTCACAAGCATTAAGCTCTTACATGGTCTCAAACAGCCTTGAAGTTGTGGTTCTTGTGTGTGTGTGTGTGTGTATATATATATATATATATTTTTTTTTTTTTTTTCCTGGAGATTCCTTCTTACACAGAGTAGAGGGCAAAAAATTGTAAATTGCTGCAATGTTGAACGGTACAATCTTTGGCTCTTGGAAGTTAGGGCAATATTCTATGTGTTTCCAGAATCTTTTCTTCTGGCCATGAGAGGCAGAGCAATAATCAGAGGATGGGGGATGTTCAGCAGTGAAAAGCCCGGTCTGGGAGGAGATGTTGCAGGATAGGACGTCAGGATTCACAGGACAGAAACATCTACTAACAAAAGCAGGCTGTGAATGCTGGCAACAGAGGTGTTTGACATTAAGAAATTGTAGAGGTTACATAAACACCAGCAGGACCAAAAGATTATCTAAGTTATTGTCTTCACAATGGATCATGCAAGATGATTCACTGGGAATGAAAAGAACACACTAAAGCTTTTACTAATATGTGGTGTTTAACATAGAAATTAAGGTTTACTAACATTGAACATGGAGAGTTGCATATTTCAGAATGCTGTGCATATATATAATTTACAACCATGTGAACATGTATATTGGGTGTATGCGTTCAAAAATTATTTTACTAATGGGATATAGAATCTAAACTTAAGTGACCTATGGCTGAGCATAATCCCTTTACAGATGAATGAATAAAATGGGGTGAGAGGCTTAGGGACTGCCCAGGTCACTACAGAGCATAGATTCTTTCATTCTTATTATTCAACCTCTTTCCACTTCTTTCTGTCCTACTTTCATCTCTCCCTCAGGTTTAACTGATCGGGTATACATGTAGGTACACAGGTCCAGGGCACACAACTGAGTTCCTTATCCTCTTACAACTCTCCAAGTACCTTTATCCTTAAAGGATTCTCTGTTGAAAGCACAAAGGTACAAGGAATATTAAAGAGAAGGCATTTGCCCATCAGACAAAATGCAACCATATGCAAAGGAAGGACCTGGATATTAAAGCAGAAAGACACGACAGGATAAGCTAAGTGCTTATTCCTATAATTAAATCTTGTCGAACGGACACTCATAAACAGGAGAATTACTAAAAATGTATTCTAAATTACTAAAAATTACTATTTTGAACTGCACAGGAGAATGAGGAATGGCTTAAAAATAAAGGGTTGATGTGGTTTTAGAGAAAATAGCCTGGCATCCTGGGGGTAGGGTGCACAAGGGGTTTCCCTTCTGGATGGGGGGTTTCCGCGGCCCTAATGGTTTTCTCCATGTTGGCTCCCTTTTCTCCGTAGGGCCGACACCAATGGTCCGCAGAAATTCTGCTGCAGGAGTACGTGCCCTTCTCACAGGCCAGTGTATCAAAACCCTGAGGGAATGGCGCGCTTTCCACCTGGGGAACCTCTAGAGCTACACCCCAGGCTGACCGATCAGATACTCTGGGAGGGGCTTAGGAATCACTGTTTTTGATTCCCCTGGTTGATTTGCGTACTTCAGGCAGAACGTGTTGTCTGATAACTACATAAGGAGAAAAGACAAGATCGGAGGTTTCCCCGCTGGCCCAGGGTTATTAGGGGCTCACTTTTGAAAGACAGCATTCTACTCCTGTTATGGACTTCAGTAAGATGTAAGATGACTTCTGGCTCATAAAGAAAATTAAACACTAGAATGGATACATTTAAGGAGAGATTGTAAATCTTCATCTTGAAACGGACAGCCTGTTTTGGGTCTTTTGAAATGTGCCTTTACCTACATGGACGGCAGGGCCCTGGGACAGGCTCAGCTAACACTTAATGCATGTAACTATGTTCTAGAAACACATACATTTAATGCTCCAGGCAACCGTAGAAGGCAGTCAGTACTATCCCCGCTTTATAGATGGCATATAAGAAAGACCTTGAGAGTCATATGTCTTAGCTAAGTTCATTCAGCTACTAAGAGGCAGAGGTGGGATCTGTACCAGATCTCTGAAATTTATAACCAGTATGTTCTCCACTGTTCTCATACCATTAAACCCTTCTGGTTCTAAGATTCAGGGTACCATGAATAACAAATGAGAGAAAAAGTAAAAGTATAGAGGAGACAGGAAAAAAAGAGGGAAAGGCTAGTTTATCTGGCAAAAAGGAAATATGCAGGCATTCCCTTTGACCATTTAATAGAACTATAATAACCCTTACAGCAAAGGGGAGTGAAGGAATCTTTTTAAACCGATGACTTAGCACCCTTGAAGTTATAGGTCAACAAACAGGAAATATTCACTTGAATTGAACTAGAACACAGAGTTCCTGTCTTGAGAGAAATTTATAGGATCGTCAACAGTGACAAGTGGTCGGGTCAGCTGTTGAGTTTCACATCGTCCGTGGACAGTACAGGCTTAGTATCCCCCCGGAGCAATGGTTCCTCACTGAGTAGAGAAGCAAGAGCTCTCAATTAAGAGACACAGCTGCCACTTCCTATACTAACCAAGATTTCTTGGGTGGTCTCTCACCATGCTGTAATTATTAATGTAACTTTATTTATGGGCTCAGATGGGTCTTAGCACAGAGCTGCATGGTTGTTATCCAACTGAGCCAATACAGCTGTGTGACATTTGTTACCATGCCTGTGATGCAATTTTACAAGCATATAGTTAATTTTTCTCTCTTTTCTCTGTTTTACTTGAACCTCTGTTTTGCATTGTTTTAGGTCAGTGAATAGGGATTGACTGAACAAACCCGGGAGTAAGAATAAGGCAAGGGTGACAGAAGGAGCTGAGCTTTGGGGCCCATGCTCGCTGAGTTTCAATCCTTGCTTCTTTAAGAAAATAATATCTTTTCCTAGAGTCTGATTGTCCTCAAATTCAGTGAAATGGGAATATAAGTGTTATCTTACTGAATGACTGTGAGATAAACTCTAAAAAGTGCCTGCTTAGTAAACGTTGTCTTTCCCCCGTAATTCACACATGAATATTGATTTTAATGTATTTATTATGATAACAAGAGTGGACGTTTATTAGCTGACAGTCCCCACTCTCAGAGCTTTTGGTGTGTTATCTCATTCAATCCTCTTAACAAGTCTTTACATGATGGGGACTGATCAGTATCCCATGGTAAATAAAGATAGGAAAATCTGGGCCAAGAGATGGGAAGCACCATGCCCAGGAAGTCCTATTTCAAAGCCCACACTCTCAATCTCTGTGTATCACTACTTGCCGTTATTCTAGAAGAAGAGTTCTACATCAAGAAGATGTACAAGGCAGCACAGCACAGGGGTAACGCACAAGGGTGCTTGGGTCGGCAAGCCCTGCTCTGTACTCCTTAGCTGTGTGTGCACTGGGCAAGTTACTTATTCTCTGCATGCCGCAGCCTCCTTATCTGTTAAATAAGGATAATAGTCGGACTGCTATGATAATCACTAATGATTTAAAATATGTAAAGGGTTTAGATTAGCAAGTGGCAAACATGAGGTAAATACTATTATGTTAATAAGGTATTTCCAGGTGGTAAGTCTGATGATGAATGTCTTCAACATGGAACTGGAAACAATCTGTTTTGTTCTCTCTCCTTCCAGTGATTACAAACTTTCCTTACAATTCTGCATCCAATAATAACTTTGTTTGCATCTTAGGAACTAAAGCAGTATCTCAATTTCTCCTTAATGCAATTACCCACTTTGGCCTCTATGTGAGGTGCACAGTATTGAAACTCATTTAGGTCAGTGAAATCACAGGGTAAGAAATAGAGAAGAAACAAACACATGGCCTTTAAAAGCAGGCACTCATCAGACCAGAGACCCCATCTGACACCCTAGCCATACCCACCACATGCAGACTGTAATTTTGAAAATTCATGTGTAGCAGAGTCATCCCTTTTAAAGACCTACTTTTAAAGACCATAGTTTATTTTTCAAGGTCAAAAAACTAGAGTTCAGGGTTTGAAGTTTGAAAGTTCAGAATGTTCTGCAGTTGTCACAACTACCTGTGCCACACAGTCCAGCACTTCCCTTTCATCTGCTTGGTATAAGGAGTGGATGAGTGCAATATTTGACTTAATTCTTGTAACAAGGAGTTTACCACGTTCTAATTTCCTCTGGCCAACAAATCTCGGTTTATGACTCGCATTTTGAAAGCTGTGCATTAGCACAGCTCTACAATAAA
The DNA here is from genome assembly GCF_009834535.1 of Camelus ferus. Lineage (NCBI taxonomy): Eukaryota > Metazoa > Chordata > Mammalia > Artiodactyla > Camelidae > Camelus > Camelus ferus. The sequence continues at coordinate 29,838,983 of NC_045698.1, read as the reverse complement.
GTAGCACTTAACATGTTTCCCTTTTTGATTGATCCTAAATAAAAGCAAACAATTAAATGATACCCCCAGATAGTTTACCATGTAGCTCATTCATAAGATTTAAAACAATGCCTTTTTCTTTTGTACTTGTTTTGGTTAACTTTTCTTTTTTTAATTCAGGACTTTAATTTAAGGGTGATGTGAATATACTATCAGGTTGAAGAGCACACTTTAAAAACACTTGTATTGGGACACAATAGTTAAGTTGAGAATACAGCAGAAGTCCCACCAAATGCAATCAGCTAATGCAACTTTCCCCTTTAATACAAAACTACCATCCATCTTCTGGATTGATACTATCACTCCGGGAAAAGTTTTTGAGTAAACATACTCACTGGACAGATGAGATAGGGAGAATGAGTGGAAACCAAGGAGCAGAGAGAGGAGAGACTGAAAGAAACTTGGCGTATCACTCTAAGAAGTATGTCTCTCCCATTTCTCATTGCCCTAGGATATACTACAGTCCAGCTGAGAAGAAAGCCTGTCTCTTGGTCCATGTGTGTCTACTAACTTGGCGGCCCTGGCCTGCTCTTCTCAATTCCTCACTGATAAAAGGCTACCGTGCACCAAGTTTTCTGTTTCATTCTCAACACTGCACAGGGAATCCACTCAAAACCTGGTCCAGCCTTGAGAATCTGGAGGTTCACGAACCGATTTGGGATTTGCAAGACGATGTAAGGTGATGGAAAGATTAGAGATGTGGTTGGGTGGAGACTGAAGGTTACTTATGACCAAACCGTTATAAAATAGAGACTTTGCCTCTTGGATGTGAGCCAGACACACTTTAGGGGAACACACGAGCAGTGTGTCTTCTTTAGGATTCAATCATAGGAAGCCCAGGCCTTATCGACATTTATGAAAAACTCCCATTCATGAAAATCCCCCAGAATCACTCTAGGGGTCCTTCCTGCCCAGGAAGGACCCTTTTTACTAAGATGAAGAAATCGGGAAAACTCTATTCCCTTGATTTCTTTTCCCCATTCGACAGTTCCACTTCCTTCCAGCAAAGTCCCCATGGAGCAGGTTAGACAGTAAATCCAGTTTATTCTAATGAAGACCTATAAACATTTTAAATTTTCTTGGGGTTTATAGCTGTAAGCTGACAGTGACTACCTGCACTCATGAATTTACAATGCTTGGAAAGGTGCTTAAGATAAAGGCTATGTTACCAACTAGCTGGAGTATCTGGTTCAGGGTCCCCAAAGGACAACCACAATTACAGCAATCACGTGCTTCACAAAGAAAGACTTCCATATGCTATATATTGTTATCACCTTCACTAATTTCACATATTTTATTTCAATTATTGATGTGATTACACTTCATGCACTTGATGTGATTACAAAGTAGTACAACTTAACATTTTAATCATTATGCAGGCACTCATGTATTTAAATAACATTATCTTTAGAAGTGAGTCCTTTGGGAAGTGTTAAACAAATCCCAGTGAGGTTGTTACTGCTCAACATTTTAAAACTCTTCCTTGGGAATTCTCTTTACAGTTAAATTAATTCATGAGTCACATAAGAAAATCAGGCCTATTACTTTTTAGTCCCAACCAAACAAATTTAATAATACAGTGAAAGTTTTTGGAGCAAATGATTTCATTATCTGGAACTGGCTGGTACTGGCATTTTCCTGTCCTTGCTTGCAATTTCCCCAGGCAACTGCAGATAACTGCGGTAGTGAACAGAATGGAAGCATTTAAGTGCCACTGTTGTTCTCTGTAATATTATCCCCAGTAAATTTATGTAACATCATGGTGTAAGGAAAATGGGGACAAAAGAACCCTCAATAAATTGTAAGCCTTCAGCTCCAAGGGAAATACCTTCTTTCTTTCTAACTCCTGGCCCCCTAAACTATCCACTCCCTAGGTCATTTAAGATCATTTTATGCTCATAATAGGTGCTCAGAAACTACTCCCAATTCACTAGGTTGAAGGTTGAAACCTACCTTTCTAATTTTTCCTTCCAACTGAAACCTAGATTTCTTAAAGGAAAAGACTCTGGTTTCTCCCCTGGATGGCTGGCTCACCACCAAAGTAAACAAGAGTTTCAGAACATTCTGAGTTTTCTCAACCTGTCACATTGCTTTATAGCAGTCAAACTAAATTCTTGTCTTGAGCTACTTTATTTTCAAAATCTCTGCAGAAATCACCCTCCTCCATGCCCAGGATCATGCTTTTTAGATTTAATTATTTTCACCAGTTCTGATAGATCATTTCACCTCCTGGCTGTTCTTTTTGTGCACGAGGAGGTTGTTTTTGCAGAGTGGGAAATAAGGCCCAAGGAGTAGATCATAATTTTCCAGATGTCTGTTTTCAAAAAGCCCTTCAAAGAGAACCAGCCTTTTTGGCTTTGTCTCCTCTTTAGTGAGGCTTCATGGCTTCTGTTACTTTGCAAATACCAAGTGCCCCGCACCTTATTGCTTTGAGACGTTCCTCTTTTCCTGAATACTTTTCTTCAGTTTATTCTTCCCAGATTCATTAATTAAAGTATTTTGTTTATTTTTAATTATTGTTATTATTTTACAAGTAGTCCTTATTGATAAAATTCCCAATTAGTACCCCTTTAAAAAAATGTTCTGAAGGCTCTCACATATTGGGTTTGATCTGTGTGATAACATTTTCTCTTGTGTTAATGAAATGTTAATGACTTCCTAAACCACACATTTTCAGAACTGGTTAGAAAAAGGAAGGAAACTAACATCATGGTCAGTGGAAATTTTTATGCACCCTTATAAAGGAGATAGCATTTATCCTTGTTTACAGATCAGTAGCTTAAGGCTCAGAGGTTAAGTGATTTGTCCCAAGTCCCACAGCTAGTAAGTAGCAGTGTCAGAATTCCAGCCACGTCTGCCTGGCTCAGAGTCTGAGTGCTTGGGCAAGGCTTCTCAGAGGGCTGGCTCCTTGGAGTTTCAGTTTCCAAATACTCCTCTAATTTGATGGAAACTTAAGAAAAATCAGTTGAGTTTGAACCTCTCAGACAGAAAAGATTATCATTACTGATTCCAAGAACAAGAAATATTGGTCAGGTTTAAGAGACAGGATCTTAAAGGCTAAAGGTATTCCAGGTTGTCCTAAGTTTGTTGAGGATGCTAAAAAGTAAGCAAAGTCTGAAAAAACTCCAATCCACAAGCAGTTGTCATACAAACTGCCCATTGGGTATACGAAATATTTCTATTTCCTCTTCCTCTTTAGTAATAATAATAATAACAACTCATTTAGAAAAGTCATACCAAGGAAGGAGGGTAAGTAAGATAAATCTGTTTAGAGGCTTGGGGTAAATAGAGGAATAAGGAATAGAGATGAAGTCAAGAAGACAAAGTATTTTCCCTTTCATCCTCCAAAACACACATACACACATTCGCCAACACCTTGCACTGCTGGCCACGTCCTCCTTCACCCAAGAAAATAACCCGAGAGCCTGGGTCCATGACAGGAGTCTCTGTTTCTCTGTCTGGAGCAGCCCACAGCTTCCTCTCCTTTGAAAACCCCTTATGGTTTGCAGAGTCCTACAGTGCTAGAAAGCAATGTGCAAACCTTGGTCATACCTGATCCTTATAAAGGTGAGAGTCTAAATATAAATTTTGCCTTTTCTGAAAATGAAGGGAACAGGCTCAAGATGCCCCTGACTTTTACACGCTGGAGTAAGCTACTCTAGGCCGGGTTTTCTGACTACACTCTTTCTACTTGTTTATATTGCTCATTGCTGGAAATCTCTGGTTTAAAAAAATTTTTTTTATTTTTAAATTGACATAAGCCTTACACACAGTGAAAACACAAATTTAAATGTACACTTCAATTACCTGACAGACGCACCCTAGTTATGATATAGAACAGCTGGTCTTTAATTTCTGGCAGCGTCAAATCTAGGACCACTGGACTAGTCTATTAAAGGGAAAGAAAGCTATCCTCAGGGAAATACAATTTTTATTTAAAAATTTTAAAGTTAAAACTTTAAAAGTCATATTCAGGCAAGTAAAACTTTAGGCACTTTATATATCTATTGCCCTTTTGCCAAAAGGGAAGAGGGGAAAAGCAATATGAATATACGTATGTATATGCAAGACTGGGACATTGTGCTGTACACCAGAAATTGATACATTGTAATTGATTGTATTTCAATAAAAAAAAAAAAGAGGGGAAAAGCAAGTTAGTGTTGATTTTTTTAAGCTAGCTTCTTGTGATTTTAACCCTGCTTCCTTCGAGTTGGTGAGCTTCTCTGCTCTGCATTACACTTGCATGTTCACAGGAACATGTGAAGATTAGATTTCTCCCTTTGTTTTTACTTTGGATCTTGATTTTATTATACTATTAATATCATACTACAAAGTTCTCAGTTGCAGTTGGCTAATTAGTCTTATTCGTACTGAAAAAGACCATAATCCCATCTTTAACTTTGCACAGTGTAGTTCCATGTTTTCTACTCAGATGGTTCTCAACCATAATGCTATAATTATACCATTTTCTCAGCAGCGTCACCCACATACTATAATTACAGTCAAGCTAAGGCTGTGTTTATAGTGTACTAAAGAGGATGGAATTGTTTCATTTTAAGTGATTCATTTACCTCTTCTGCTGGTAACAGAAATGTGTGGTAATGGGATAGTCATGATCTTAATATGCTTCTCTGAACAACAATTTCAGATACCAAAAAGCCAAAGAAGGAAACAAAATCCATAAACCCCAATATGAGAAAGTATGGGAGACATGATTCCCAGTCTGGTTCCCACAATGGCCCCGCATCTGACAATCTAGGATGGGCGTGGTCATGGAGGTCAGCATGCTGGTGGCCACTGCGGGGTCTCAGGATGCCCTCCCTTGATCTGCTGGTGGCAGGACAGCCCCAGGCACCTCCAGTCATTTTGTAGGACTGCAATCATGGCAGTATTTTCAATCTAGGCTCTGGGCCTCTTGGATAATGACTCGTCTAAGCACAGGGAACTTCTGTCCTGCAGGACAGTCCATTCCTTTAAGACATATTTCATTCATATCCACTATGTGCCAGTTCTCTTGGAACCCAGCTCCCATGTATTTTATATCTGTCTTCTGCTTACTTGCCTGGATGAATTAAAGAAAGCTTTTGCTTGTTTTGTTTTTAAGTTGAACTATAGTTGATTTGCAATGTTGTGTTAATTTTAGGTGTATAGCAAAGTGATTCACATCTATATCTATATCTATATCTATAGCTATAGCTATAGCTATAGCTATGTCTATATCTAATCTCCATGTCTTGGCTACTGTAAATAGTGCTTCTATGAACATTGGGGGGCATGTACAAGAAAGCTTTTACTTTTACTGTGGTTGATGTAGACACACCCACAGTAGCTTGCATGCCAAAACATCCCAGTCTATAGACTGAAAGCCATTTTCTTGACATATGGGCGTGGACCCAGCCTGGCAGAGAGAGGAAGGAGGAGGGCGTGGAACAGCCCGGGGCTAAATGTGCTGGGCTCACCTGTAATCAGCCATGAGAACGTGCCTGCCAGCTCTCCGACACTGATGGGGTACAGACAGACACTTCATTTCCAGGGCACCTCTCATAAAACCTTGACATTCTTTGACTTTCATGCCCCATGGAACCTTAAGCAGGAGGAGTAGAAGCTAACGTTGTGGGAGACCGTAAAGGGGGGAAGACATGTGTAGGTACAAGTCTCAGGGTTTCATTTTATGAATTATCTCTCAAATGTATGGGATTTCCTTTTCTTTTTAGAGTAAGCCAAATTATGAACCAGTTTGGATAGCTTTTAGGCTAACAAGCTGATGTCTGTGGTGCAACTGACTCCTCTTCTTCGTTCTGAGACATCCAAAAGCTGAGCCTAAGGCTCTTAAAAGTGAGTCAGCAACGCTGGGGAACTGAATCATCTTCAAAATGAAATTCCATTATTTTGGGTTATCATTTTGATTTTCTCTTATTTATGTGAGCTTGAATGATGCTGCTGCCTGCAAGGCTCTCAGCCCTCAGCCCCTGACCTAGGACAGCAGGGCAGGAGTGGAGAGAAAGCAGGCTGACTGGCATGGACAGGGGCAGGGGTGGCCGTATTTCAAATATTTTCTATAGGCTTGTAAATGGCAAGCCTTCAAGTTGGACCTTCAAGACCAAACAGCTAGAAAGCAGAAATAAGAAAAAGCCTGCGTTCAGAAAATTGCAACTAACGGTTCCCTTTTCTGTTCTCGTTTTGGTTTGTGATTTCATCAAAAGCCTATCGGTTATTTTTCTTTTTTCTTGTTTCAGGAATGGTAAGAGGCTAATCTAAGGGGGCAGGATGTAAATACTCCACAGTCACATCATCTTGGAATCTCTACGGGGAACACAGCAGTTCTAGGAAATTGCTTGCACAAGCATTAGACCAATAGCAGAGCTTGGGTGCAAGCAAATATCATCATGCTAGAAAATAGCAGTAATGAAATCTTCAGCCCAAATTGAGCTCAAATATGACCTAGAGCCATAGCCTGAAAATCTAGACAAGTCATTATTTTTCCTTGCCACTTGCAAATAGAGTATCTTTCAACATCAACGCTTCAGGACCACACACTTCAACATAACTCATTCAGTGTCTAGTTAGCTAGAACTCAATATTTTCTGGTTTCCCCAGTAGCAATTTTCTTAACTAACATATTCATATAAAGTCCTTCCCTACTTTTTAGAGAGAGAATTTTGGTCACCAGCAAAACTAATTTCATGGTTCCCACTGGGGATGTGAATTGTCTTTATTTGGGGATGGAGGTTGAGATCTTCAGTTCACAATGGCTTACTCTATTTTTATTATGGAATTTGCAAATATATAGAAGAATAGAGTGTATGGTTTAATGAACCACTATATGTTCCTCACCCTGCTTCAATAACTATCAGCATTTGACCTATCCTGTTTTGTGTGCTTTCCTTATCTAGTTTTTTTAATCTTCTGCTTTCAACCATAACTATCTACATACATAATTATCTTTAAACACTAAGGACTCTCTCATTTAAAAAATAATACCAGAATCACACCTAATAAATAAAGACCCCTCAATATCATCTAATACAGTCTTCTCAAATTTCCAAGAAAATATCTCAAAAATGTCTTTTGGCTTTGTTTGAATCAGGATGCAAACCAAGCCCACACGATGTCTCTTAAGTCCAAATTCATGATACTTCCTCTCTCTTCTTTTTATTACATCATTTCTTTTTAGTTGAAGATAATTTCCTTTAGCTTACTGCATTCTTAAAGAGTCATTTAAATAGATAAACAAGATTATACTGTATAGCACAAGGAAATATGTACAAGATCTTATGGTAGCCCACAGAGAAAAAAATGTGACAATGAATATATATATATGTTCTTGTATAACTGAAAAATTGTGCTCTACACTGGAATTTGATAGAACATTGTAAAATGATTATAAATCAATAAAAAATGTTAAAAAAAAGAGTCATTTAAAATGTTCCTCTATCCCTGTTATTTCCTATAAACTGGCAGTAAGACCCAGAGGCTTAATTACATTCAGTTCAACTCTCATGGTAAGAATCCATTATGGGTGGTCCTGTGGACTCCTGTATCAGGGACATATAATATCATATGATGATAAAACTCCTGTAGGTTCAAAGTGATCCACCCAGAATAGAGTATCCCTTAATCTTTGTATCACTCACTCATGATCTAGCCTAAATCATTATGTCACTAGGGCTTCTAAACTGGTTATTTCTCTAATCCTACCATTTCATCTCCATTTATTAGCTTGAATACATCTATTTAAAAAACAGTAGCAAAAAGAAAACAACTTTCCTTCATCCTGAAATGCAATTCATATAAAAATTCAAGACAATTGCTTGATTATTTCCCTGATGTATCAATTTTTACAATAATGAGTAAATGTTCTAGTAAACTCCAAAGGTGATCATTTTTAAAAAATGTCATTATGACCTTTACTGACGGTTCATACTATGATGCAATTTTTTAAGGGACTGGAATGATAGGAATAGAAATGAAGACATTTCATCTTTTTCAGCTATTCTGGGCTATTTTCAGAAGAAAAGCACAATGTGTAATCTTGGCTATCTTCTCCCCTTCCATTCCCCTTTTCTCTGTACTCTATCATCCTATTTCACCAGGCTTCCTCTATAAAACGGCTGAAGGCAAGAGTAGAGACTAGATGACATATAAAAATCCATGCACATATGCAAATCTTCTAGGGAAATCCCTGTGGATATTTAGTGCAGGATTCCCACATACTCAGGGAAAGGTCAGTAAAGACAGCCACAGTCTAAACAGTTGAACTCTGGGTCAACTCACGTGCTTGACCCACACCATGACCACAGTGCTGAGCACGGCTGCAGAAATGCCACAATCACCAGCAACCTGTTCTCCTTCAAACACTGGAATAGCAATAGGTAAGCCCTTAGAAAGAAGCTCCCTCATCAACAGTTTTCAGGAAGTGCTGTGGTTCTTTTATTTCTCTTGGACATTCACAATGCACCCATACAGATTAGACTCTGAGTGGTCTGGGAATAAAGAAGCCTGTTAAACTTTGCATGTTCCAACATTTCCCAAGCACTGGACAAATGGTAGGTTAAAGTTAAGGTTAGAGTTCTTTGCAGGAGCGTGTGAAAAGTCTCTGTGGAGGAAATTTAAAAAAAAAATGTGTAGTGGGTTACATTGTATTCCTCCAAGATATGCCCAAGCCCTAACCTCTGGTACCTCTAAAAGTTACATAGTTGGAAAAAAAGTCTTTGCAGATATAATTAAAGTAAGGCTTTCAAGATGAGATTATCCTGGATTAGGGCTCTAAATTCAATGATATGTGTCTTTATAAGAAAAGAAGAACAGAATGAGACGCAGGGAAGAGGCCATGTGAAGTCGGAGATAGGGATTGAAGGGTGAAGGGTTACATCTACAAATCAAGGAGCACCAAGGACTGCGAGCACTTTCCAGAAGCTAGGAGAGAGGCAGGAACAGATTCTCTCTCAGAGCGTCCAGAGGGAATCAACACTGATGCCACCTTGATTTTGAACTTCTGGCCTCCGTTAACTGTGAGCAAAGAAAATTCTGTTGCTTTAAGCCACAGGGTTTATGGTAACTTGTTACACAGCAGTCCTAGGAAATGAATGCAATGTGCCTGAATCCATGGAGTCAGGATTCAGTAGACCTGAGGTCGATGTCTGGCATTTGTCTCTGTTGAGAATGTCCATAGGTGATTCTGATGGGCATACCCACCCAGAACCACCACTTTAGGATCTGGGGTTGAAGGGTTGGTCACCTGCTTATATTGACAACCTCCTAGGACTTTTGGCTCATGCTGTGTCTCTGAAGCATCAATGAACCTCTTGCCCTATATCTCTGGGTCTCTGTTTTTCTGAGAAAGTGGTCCCAAAGAAAATATTTTGGGGTCATCCCTTAAGAAGTACATTGGAAGTCATTTTTATAGGTGGTGATGATGGTCAGGGTTGTGTGACTAGAAGGCGGTAACTCTGGGATCAGAGGGAGGAGAGAGAAAGCAGCATTTATCACGTTACTCATCTAGATCTCACTTGAAGGGGTTCTTCTTCTGAAGCCTGATCAAGGTGGAGCGAACTTTCTTTAGGTAACCTTAGAAAATCTTGGTCTCCTATGCCTTCTAATCCTCCTCCACTCAGCTTGCTTCTTTTCCTCAGCTGCCCGAGAAGAGTGCTTCCTTCATCCCCAGCTTCTAGTCACTTGAAAACATCTTTCTTTCTTTCCCCAGTTGCTCTCATTTGAGCTGCCTTGCTTCCCTGGATCTTTAGGATGCACTTCCTCCCTCTCAGTCTTTGGTTTCTCCCAAAGGAGAAGGGAATGTGTCTCTAGTCCTGTCAATAACAGGTGACTAATAAACAAGGCACCTGCTCTTAAAAATACCTCCACAAGGAGAGGTCTGTGAGGCAGGACAGAGCTGGCGTGTGCTGTCTGGTTATCTGGTGCGACAGCTTCTCACTTCGGGGCTGATATACCCTTGGAAGCTATTTACTCATGGTTTAACCAAGATTATTCAGTCAAAAACAAAATTTGGCGGAAGGTACTGAAGAAAAATGTCAACATTTTTGCCCTAGCTGGTTCTTCGCCCAAGAAAGGCAGGCTATTTAGAGCAGAGTGTAGGGGCAGAAAGAAGGTGGGGGATCGCGAGGGCAGGATGAGAGACTGGAGGAAACATTCCTTCTCCTCATACTCCACCGAGCTCCCGATCCAACTTTCAGAGCCAGCCACAGTCCACCTGCAGCCCGAGTCAGACAGCCTAGCCTGGGGACTTAACCACTAGTCAGTGTATTACTTGTCGCTGCTGTTAAACCTGATTTGGGAACCTGCCTAATTGGTGAACTTCTGAAGCAAAAATACATTTTAAGTTAGGGACTCCAGGACTCACAAATTGTATACAGAACCCTAGTGATAAAACAGTACTTGATTATTGCCAAATGACTCATCCAGGCAGTAAATGTTCTAAAAGCTCAGAGAAGGGAGTTTGGGACTGAATTTTGCCCAGTAAAGCTGCCCTTTGGAAAAGTAGAAAAAGTTTGTTTTAAAAGCACATCTTTGAGCAGTCTGTACAGCCATGCCACCTCTTCTATAGCCAGGACAGTATTTATCAGGCGAAAGAGGAAGAAAGGGAACAACATTCCAACATCCTATGAGGTGTCAAGTACTGTGGAAAACATTTGATGGAGTCCTACCTAAGGGCAGCCCTGAAGCAAGACTCTGAAGCAAGGAAATCAGACTCTGGCAGCAGCTCTTTCTTGCTCTGACCCATCACCTCTTTGGACGTCTTTCTTGCATGGTACCCACGTCTTATCCTTTGGACATCTGGAGGTTGGCAAGCCTCTCAGTCCCTTCCTTTCAATACATGCTCCCTGGCTCCCCACCTATGAAGGGCCAGACAGACCTCCAGTCCAGGCTGAAGTGCTAACAGCAGAACACAAAAGCAGGGCTTCTCAAGTGAGGTGGAAATGGAGCTCTTTTTGTAGAGATAAGTGGCAATTAGAAGACATATCATGGGGGGAGGGTATAGCTCAGTGGTTAGAGCACATGCTTAGCATGCATGAGGGGCCCGGGGTCAATCCCCAGTACCATTAAAATAAATAAATAAGCCTAATTACTTCCCCCACCAAAACAAAAACAACCCCCTCCAAAACCCCACAAACAAATAAATATAATATTTTTAAAAAGACACATCTATAACATTAAAATTTCTTTTTTTAAATCAGTGTTTCTCTAACTGGGCTGTACAGGCATTCTCTGAACTTGGGGAGAATTTTATTTCCTTAAAAAATATACCACTCAATTATGAGAAATATTCTAGATCCAGCATCCTTCCTATCCTCCCAGAAAATAGAAATGAACCTGAATAGGAGCTAAGCTTTTGTGAGTGGGGTGAGGAGGTAGGTAGAGTGTTCCCAGCAACCCAGGCCACCACTGCTTTAGGAGTAGGAGTAGCAGCACTAGTAAAATAAATAAAATACCTTGTATTTACTCCATACCTACTTTGTGCCAGGAATAGTCTATGTACATGTCTGCTCCTCATAATGACCCTTCGGGAGAGATACTAGTATCTCCATTTATAGACAGATAAATTGGAGCTCATGGCATATGAGCAATATGCCAGGTGCACACACACATGACAACCCGGGATCTCCTGCTCCCCAAATTCCAAAGTCCTCATCACACAGCCCGGACCCCCACTGAAACCAGTAACAGAGTTTGCTGCGACCACTCCTGTCTGATGGGAACAGCACCTCCAAGACTTCTGTGGAAACTTCTGGTCTGCTTTTCCCGATGAGAAAGAAGAAAGGCAGAAGAGGAAATGCACGGCTGCTCTCAGATTTGGGAAACAATTACACTTCCCATCAGGGTTAATCTTAGTGCTGCGGGAAGGCACCAAACCAAACATCGTGAGATCTAGGCGGATACCTCTCCCTCCACTTCCCTTCTGCGTTTGCTCTCAGGTCATCCCTGAAGCTCAGCATGATGTTCACTGAACCGATATCGAGGATCCTATTTAGTGTAAGGCCTGGCTTACGTTGTGATGCAGGGAACAGAGCATATAAATATGAGGGAAGCCTAAGTCCTCGCCCTCTAAGAGGTTATAACCAGAGGGAAGCTGCCACGTGCACGCAAGCCACTTGAGCTCGATGCAAAAGCTGCACAGCTTCAAAAGCAAGGCTGCAGGCTCTCTCTACTACTTGTGTGACTCACGGGTCACAATCAACTTTGGGATGCTTTAACTTTCTAGAGTCACTAAAAAGGGTTCACTACCCACTAGGGTCACCCACGGTGAAAGAATGTTTGTCTTGGATTTCATCCCTGAAAAATGTGTGTTACGCTTTGGAAGAGAAACCATACTAGGAACTGGCATATAGAGTACACTGCAGGCCCACTGGAATTTTTAGGGAGATGCTTAATCATCCTTCTCAGACTTAAAAAAAAAATATATATATATATATATAGTGGTCATTTCTAAGATCAAGGCTTTTAGAGGACTGTGTCCACGGATTTCTAACTGCTTTCTTCCTGTTTGGGTTCCAGAAGAAACAGATGACCTTGACCTATGTTTACAGTCAAGAGGACCCGCAGGTACTTGAGGGGGCTGACCTTGAGCTGTGGGCTCTTTCCGCCTCCAGAGGTTCAGGGACACTGTCTACACATGCACACAGAGAGCAGATCTCTTGCAAACTGAGTGGTAAATATCTACTTACCACTGATTATGGCTCGGCAAATTGCTGGGAGTTGAGGAGGATAAAAAAGTTGAGACCTAATATTTATCTTACAAAGAATCCTTAACTCCCAACAATTACATGTGAAAGCAGGCAGTGTATAATCCAGCACTTGATTCTGGGAAACTAATAGCAGGCCTTATCTGGGTATTCTAGGCTGGAAAAAGTCACTGTCAAGTCCGTAATTTGAGATAACTGAACACTGTCATTTGAATGATCAATATTATGCATTAACCACACTTTATTTTGCTTAACTAGGGGCAGAGGCAAAGCACTGCACTGGCGGTGCCTTCTCTACTCTCCTGTTGTGGTCTGTTTAAGAGATTTAGGGAGGCTGTTTAGTCTGTACCTCCGTTTCTTCTTGTCGAAAGTACATCATTCTCCTGGCCTTCCTCCTACTTGGGAGAAGCAAGGAAGTGGGATAAATAGTATTTGCGGGAGGCTTGGCACTATATGGAGGTTAGTGCTGCCTGTGAGTCAGGAAGGGCTGCCACTAGTTCGGGTGCAAGAGAGAGCCAACATAAACACTGTTTTCTTAAAAGGGATCCTGCTAATCTGTGTTTACTTACTGAATCATTTACTGAGTTGTTTATAAACAGTCGACTGTCAAGAATTCCATGTCCACTTCCATGTCAGAACCCAGTGTCACTGCTGGTCTCCAGTGTGTGTCCAAAGCTCAAGTTCTTCGGAACAAATACAGGCTGCACGGTCTAAGATACTGTCCCTGCGTGGACACGTCACCCTGATGCTGCGCTGCTTTTAGCTCTGTTGTCAGCTTGTGCTTATTTTAGTTGTAGTGTCTGCTAATAAGCCCTGAAGGTTGAAAACATCTGATGAAAAAGAATGATGACAGCTTGGACGGTTATGGGGCTCTTATGGGGCAGTGATGGGTCATAGGCAGGGGTGGGGCTATCGTTGCCTGGGCAGCTAAAGTGTCCACAGGATACCACAGGGATGACCCGGAGCATCCTGCAGTGTACCCTAAGACCAGACCATGACCTGAAGCTAAGGTTGGTGGAAGGCTTTGGGGAAAGACTCTAAGAATTTATAGTGATGGACAAAAGAAATGTCTCCTGCATATATTTCTCTCTCTCTTTTCATAAGTGACTGCCAAAGGGCATGGAGGTACTCTGTGGTAGCCAAAGAGTAATTAAGACACTGGGGAAACCTGGCTCCTATTTTTTGAATTTTATGTGCGTGCATGTAAAATCCAATGATTATTCATTAAATGCTTGGCATTTGCCAGGTCCTTACCAGGTACTGTAAGATACAAGGATGTAAAAGACATAGCCCCTATCCTTAGGGATGGTACAGTCTATTAGAGGAATAGAAAGCACATAAAAGTCTCCATTAGGTTGAAACAAATGACATAATGATACTGAGGTCTCGAACAGAGCTGAGTATGGGAAATTTCATACAGTTCAATTCTAACTCTCATTGGAATATAAACAAGAGCCACGAGAGACTACAGTAAACACCACGGGGGCAGGTGCTATTCTAACTACTTTAGATACATCACCACTTGTAATTCTCACCACAACTTTATGAGGTAGGTACTATGAGCATCTTTATTTTAGAGATAAAAAAAAAAAAAAACAGAACTAATGTACAGAGAGGCTGTGAAATTAGCTAAAATCATGCAGGAAGTAAGTGGCAGAGCTGAGACTTACACCAGAGCTGCCTTGCTCCAGAGGCTGAGCTCTTCAAGCCCTGTGCTACATACTCTCTCCTCGCGAGGGAGGGAGAAAGGGCTACACAGATTCCAAGATGGACGTGCACATTCTCTTTGTGGGTAACGGAATATTTGAAATATGCCTTAAAGACAAAATCCATAAAGGGGTGTTCCCAACTGGGAGGTAAGAAGCGGTCATTATGAATGGCTATAATGAAGCAGAAATGCAAGGGACATAACGTGGGTGTACAGAGCACACAAGGGAGATGAGGCTAGAGAGGCACATGGGAGCCCTGTGGTGGGTGAATTATTTAAATGCCAGAGAGGTGAATTATTTATCATTTAGAGAATGGCGGGGAGCTACTCAAGATGGTGGGACAGAAGAATGCCCGGATCCAAGATAGGCAAGAAGAATGGATGCGGAAGTCGAGAGTACGATGGCTGGGAATAGAGAACAAATAGGAGGCAGGGAAGACGAGGGAGGCTGCAGGAGTCCAGCTAAGAATGTACAGTAAGGACCCCAACAAGCAAGATGGTAACTCTCTTAAATTTTTGTCTCATACAAGCGTTTTCATTGACAAGTAACTCACCATTGTAAAGGAAATTGTTTGTAAACTTAGACAAATTTAAGCAATTCATTTGCTATGCCCATCTTATATGATAATCTTTGGGGATTCTTTCAAGCTGAATTCTGACCCCAGTCGTGGATATTTATGTTCAGTTTGCCTGCTGTCATAAAATCTTGGGACTATTTTATGTCCCAACTGCCAGGCAATGAAACTTCAATAGTTTTCTCCAGTTGGATATTCATTTCCTTTTGAGGTGGAAATGCCATTGATCACACAATTTACACTTCCAGAGTAACATGTGATAAATTCAGTGAAGAAAAATGGCTTTAAAAAATGGCAGGAAAACTCTCCTTCAGAAAGATATACCATCATCCAGTAATTTCTCTCCATGTATATTTAATAAGTCTTATGTATTTGGCCCATATGATCATCAAATCCTTCGCCAAAAATCAGCTATGAGAAATAAAATTATTGGAAAAACACAAAGCACATGGAAGCAGCCTAATTCAGGAGTCTGCCTTCTTCAAGAGCACTAAAAATGTTCTGATTTGTTCTAGAAGATTCTAACTATCCTCATTCCCCCTGCAACACAAAGCAGCTTTCTTTGTGGTAAGTTTGTACCATTACTTCCTTAAAGTACACAAAGATGTCTATCTTTTTAAACTGTAAACTCCCTCAATATCCTTCTTATCCTGACGTATGTTTTCCCCCAACATTTATGCCTTTGCATAGGTGAAGTATGCTCTACCCATGTGTGTGGGCTGAAAAGTCCTCATGGGACTTTTAAAAATAGCTCTTTGTTTCCAGAAAATATTTCTTGAGAATGTACTCTGGGGAAGTCATGCTAGTATGTGCCCTGTTCGCCATGGATTAGGCCGGGTACCCACGCAGAAAGCAAAGCCCTGAGGGCTTAGAAGATGTGACGCATACCTTTTGGTAAGCAAGTGAAGGAAGAGATGAGAGCAATGGGTGATTCTGTAGGTGCTGCATTGCATGGGTTAATCTGAGCTGGTCTGGTTTGACTGCATGCTTTTCTCCAGTTCCTGACGCCTGGCAATGCTATGTACGGACTGTGTTAACTAAAGATGGATGATGTGTTGCCATCATGGGTCCTGACATGTGTCAGGGTGGGACATGTCAGCCTGTCAGTGCTGCTTAGCAATATAATGAGATTTACGATTTGGACCTAAATTCAGTGGAACTGGGGGCTGATGGTTAAGCTATCCACATAGCTAGAGCAGACCGACATGACCAGTTTACTACAGGAAACTCCATCACCAGCAGACTTTGGGTTTCCTGGTACCAAGATGCTTGGCGGGCACAGGGGTAGTGGTTCTAGACCTGGAGACAAAGTATGTCCAGTGTGTCAGAGGACAAAGGGGCCCACACTTGGGCCCTCCAGCCCCCGGTCAGTCTGATCAATGCACAGCCCTCATTTACTGTTCCACACTTTGTTGTTCTCTGAGGTAAACCATTCGATTCCTCTGAGTCCTTTTAGTGACAGGACACTTCAGGTGATTCATGTGCAGTTAACACAGGTGGCGAGATCCGATCCCCCACGCTTGGCCCCAGCAAACCCGGAGGCGCCGTGACAACAAGGGGTGCCGGTGGGAACTGTTAAGTGTGGAGCTGGGGTAGGGGGAGTGGGGAGCTACTAAGGATACTTCCATGCAATTAACTTGCACTGTCATTGATTACTGACAGTTGAGGTACTGTGACCGCTACGACCCTGAATTAGACCCAGCTGTTCATAACCCAGATGCGGGGATAAGGGACACACGCAAGTAACTATGCTCCACAGCAGCATTCACCGTACTCCTTCAGAGCGGAATGAAGCAGTGTGACCTCTCACAAAGGCAAGCGTGGAGGAGGGTGGGACTGCCTTGGGCCAAAGGTCTAAGCATTTTGGCTGAACCTTCGAGTAGGGATAGGATTTATATTTCCAGAACGCAGTGTGCGGAGGAAGGAAGATAGTTCTGGAAGGTGGGATGGCCGGAGCAAAGTCCCAGAGGAGGGAAAGCACAGTGCTCCTGGGGAGCAGCGGGTGGCCTAGATGTACAGGCTGGGGTCGGATAACAGATGGTGGCCTTGAGTTAGGCTTGCTGTTACAATTTAGGTAGTGGGAAGGGTATTGTGATAGTTAAGGGTTTTTAGAGCAGAGGGACATGTTGGGTTCTGTAAGTTGCTCCTGGCAGCGGAAGGTGGATAAGAGGAAGGAGAGATGGGGTGGGGCAGGAGGAGAGAGAAGGGAGACAGCCGTTAAGGGCTTACTGTACCAGCCCGTGTAAAGGCGGCCTGCAGACGGGGGTGGGGGCGACAGTTTTTATGTTTGGACAGTTCTGTCTAGGATTTGCTCTGAGAGGGTTTTTTTTTTTCTTCCTCTGTGGGGTTTTGCTTCGAATCTGAGAATTCAGAAAAGCGTACGTAGGAAATGTGGGCACTATAATCATGTACTGACAGGACATTTTGTGTTGAACACTCATTTTCTGTGTAAAACAACCCTCCAGGGAGAACATGAGATCCCTGAGGTTAGGACAGTGTCTTGCACATTTCCTTTTCTTCCGCAAGGTGCAGAGCGAGAGCTGAGTGCACAGCAGAGAGTTAAATGTTTGTGACACAGTGACCCAGAGAGGTGAGGGGAGCACTAGGGTCTGTGACATCTCAACTAGACGCTTGGATGACAAAGGCGGCCATGGGTCCGAGTGTGTGCACTGTGGAAGGTGCCCACTGATACAGACACATCCACTGATGTGGGTTACTTTATCCAGCCAGTCCCAAGACAGAGGGAAGGTGGCTTTAGACAGGGAGGAGCTGGAAGGATAGGATTCTTCCTTGCATGGGGAGGTCACTGTCTGTGTGATGGACCACTGATGAAGGGTAACAGCAATTATTCGTGCTTATCACGAGGACAGAAAATCAACAGATGCCAAATGCCTGGCAGGAATTTCTGCGACACAACCGCCAGACTCAGAAGTTGTACTTCAGTGGGGCCCAAAGCTTAAGCAACTCAGACCCCACGACTTGACAAAGAAAGGCTTAGGGAAATCGTATTACCACTTCAGGAGAAAGTGAAGGGCAGTGTATTGTGTGTGTGTGTGCATGTGTGCGTGCGTGGGTGCGTGCGTGTGCGTGCGTGTGTGGGTGGGTGGTGGGGGTAGGGTTCCAATGTGGGATGGAGCAAGCACCATTAGTAGAACATTCTTAACTGTTTTCTTCTCATTTCTTCACAGAAAGTAACAATAAGTCACTACGTCTGCTGAGTGAAGGCTTTGGAACAGACTGGCTAATGTCACCAACAGCTACCCCTTTTACAGGTCCTCACATTAATTAGGGAGAGTAACATGACAAATGCTTCTAAAACAGGGGAGTTGTAAAGAGTCTGTGGTCTGGAACAACAGACACATGGATGACGTTTGTTAAAAGCAGGACCAACCCTTCCTCTGAGTCACCGCCAAGAAAAATGATGTTTACATCTCTTATTAGAAATGTACTCTGCAATTTAGTCATAAAACCCAAACGATGGTTTCATGACGCCAGAAAGACCAATGAAACAGCAATGGCTTAAACACAATCAGGTACACTGTCTTCCCTTCCTTTGCTGTGCACTCTGGACTCTGGCATATACTTCAACTGAGGGGGGAATAATCCACCCCTAGTATTTTATTAAAGGTATCTACTATGTGATCAGGATTTTTTTTTTGGTGGGGGGGGGGGAAGGGGTTAGAACCAGCATAAAACATGGGCTTTGACTAGATTAACTGCAACATAATTAATTTGTGCAGCCCACACAACTCATTGAGTCCTGCGCACACTACGAACATATATGTGAAAATATTGCAAAATGCTGTCACAGAACAATGGACAAAGTTCCATGAATGCTTAGGGTCAGAACAGGTCTTCAGGCCTAGAGGATTTGGAAAAGCTTCCCTAGAGAGCTGATGTTTGAGTTCGTCTTGGAGATGAAGAGATAGCTGGCCCAGGACAGGAGGGTGATGTGCAAAGCCATTTTAAGGAGAAGAGATGGCTTGTATGAAGGCAGAATTTTGGAGCCTAAAGCGATTTGGTTGAAAGGACCAATCTGTCTGTTACCATGATCATTAGGTAAAGAAATATCTTAAAATAATAATGACAAGACAATACAGGACTTGTAAAAACAGGCAGATTCCTAAACTCAATAAACTGATTGTTGGCCTACAATAAATGATTTCATCTTTTTTTCTTTTGAATTAATTTGCCCTTACTTAACCTCTAAAGAGAAGCCTATAAGAGAAACAAAGAAGTAGCCTTGCAGAGAAGTTGAAAAGGAAATTCTGAAAAAAAAAAAAAGTTTTCTGTTTGCCTGTGCAATTTCGGTCAGTCATCCAACCAGTTACCGAATCCCAAATAAAACAGAGAAAGGACAGTATCTCGAATCACAGTAAAGCCTGGGCAATATTGCTGAAGGCAGAAAAAAGACAGAAATTCTTACTTGTCTCTAGGCCTGGATTAACTCTCGGCAGACTCTGGGATCCTCTGACAAGGAGAGCTGGGGTGGCTGGAACAGAAAGAAAGAAAACCATTAGTCATCCCTATAAAAAACAGTCTGACGGGGCCTTGTTACAATCTCATCTCCAAATGACAAAATGTGGCCTGGCCCAACCTCACAACAATTCCCTCCTTTTTCTTTCTAGAACTAAAATTGCACCTACCCTTTAAAAAGAACTCTTAAAGATTCAGAGCAAATGGAAACCTTCTGGTCTTATTTACCTCTGGTGTCATGCCTGGACTCGGTCAGGAACAATGAAAAAATGCCTTCCTACACCACTTGAGTCCAGACTTAAGTCTTGCTTGTGAAAACAAGGAAGAACATAAATTCTTTTTAAAAACAGTATTTAAAAGAAAAGACAGATCAGTCAAAAATGTTTATTCTTAGAAATAAACATGTGAGCAATCCTGGGAGTAGGGAAGGAATGAGGGGAAGTGAAAAGTTGGACAAGAGGGAGACGGAACTTTTTGATGCGAGGTGGGCAATGAGTCATCTATTATAAAAGCAGTTCTAATTTTATTGATACTAGTGTTAGGTTGCATTAAAAATAGGGAAAACTGAAAACGATCAGCGTTACCACTGAACTGCTGAACTGGGTTGCTCTGCAAATATTTCAGCTACAAAAGTCTACAACTGCTATCTGGGCTTGGTGGAGAAGGGGTGTCTCCAGGAGTCTCCACATCACATCATGTTATCCTTGGGTTATTAGAGAAGCAGCTTGGTCCAGGCCCACCACAAACACCGAGCACCACCTCAAAGCAGTGAAACTGCTGGCGCTTCTGGTCCTCAGTAGAAACCCACAATAACAGTGCTAAAAATAAAACTTTTTTTTTTTTTAACGAGAGCAAAAAATTCTATTGAATTTTTACATGCACCCAGAACCTTTACAAGAGAATGAAGATACCTGAGAGTTACCAGAGCAGGAAGAGTTTATTCCCTTTTAGACAGAAAAAAAAAAAACACGTGAAGAATTGACAAGACAAGGGGGTTTGGGCTTGCTTGCAGTAGTAAATGGTAAAGTAACAAGGTTTGTTTATACAGTCATCTAAGCCCTAAGAATGTCCCCCTTCGTCCAGGAAGAGATCTTTCTTCGA
Organism: Camelus ferus; assembly: GCF_009834535.1. NCBI lineage: Eukaryota > Metazoa > Chordata > Mammalia > Artiodactyla > Camelidae > Camelus > Camelus ferus. Next base: position 29,818,386 of record NC_045698.1, on the reverse strand, counting down.
TATGAAGAAAAGAGAAAGACAATGAAGATGTGTGGCAGTGAGCTGACTCCTCCCATCTCCCAGAATTTCAGAGCGGGCTGAATCCTGGTCTGCTGTCGGGATCCACTTTCCAGTGTGTGTTTCCACTAACTCGCCCTACCTGGCTCAGCAGTAGGAAGCTGGGTCTGGAGTTCAGAACATGGAACCCACCAGAGGAAGATAAGAGCCTCTTATTCAATGCTGCAGAATTCTAACCCCTGAGAGTGTTTTCAGTCTGGGCATGGAAGTGATAGTATTTTTCCAAGTGAAGTTAGGTTTGGGGGGCTTTGGTGAATTAATACTTTAAATTCTGTGACTATTGTCTTGAAAAGTGTTTCTTTTCATTCTATCTATAAATTTTAATATTAACTTCATCATCGGTCGAAGCTCATTTACTCCCACATGCAAGAAAGAATTATGACAAAAAGCAGACGGAATACATGTTTTCCCGGAGTAGATAACGTAATGCACTTTGATTGTAACGTGTGACCAGAAAGGAAAATTTGCATTTTATGAAAATCCCCTGAAGTCTACTCACTGTCTTGATCTCCTAAGACTTGTTTATGACCATTGTCTAGACCTCAACCCCCATCCCGGATTTCTTGCTACAAATCAGAGGACACTTTATTACATCTTGCCTCAACTGGGCACTAACACATTATTTTGGGTCAAGGATTGGCAAATTTATGTAACTTCCAACTGTGAATAACCTGTCTCACTGACAACTATATATGCCTTGAGAAAGTTTTGATAGCTTAAAAAAAAAAGAGGAAAGTTAAGTCAATCATGGAATGACACACAATCACATGTGTTACTTTGGTCAAAATTATCCAGCAAGTTTGTCTCAATTTTCAGCTTGAAACTGAGAAAACAGACACCAGTTTCCAGGCTCAGATCAGCAGGAAAGTTGACGGATTTCTCCAGAATGATGACTGATATGGAATGTGGGGGTCAGTCATTAGGCCCCCAGGGAACCCACGGAGCCAAACCCCAGGCCTGGAAATGCCTGGGGAGGCCTGGCCACCCCTGACTCCTCCCAAACCAGGGTTTTGCTTTCCTTGCAGACAGACATCTGGTGCTTTCCTCTTCATGGTATGTTTGGTAACATTTTCACGAAACAAAAAGCCTTACTCAGCTAACACCCTCCGCAATATGCTATGAATCAAGACATAAAAGGAAACAACAGCATCCTTGGGGAAGAACCGCAGATCTATGCCAGTGCCAAGAGGCTGCCGGTTCCCAGAGGCCAGCACAATGATCAAAACTGTGCCACCTTAGCAAATGGAGGTGTCACCTGCAGTTGTCAGTTTTCGTGTCCAAGCTGTTGTCACTGGCTAGAGGGGCTGAGCAACGGGTGAAAACAAACAAAGGGTGACAATAAGTAGAGAATCACAGCTCCAGTATATCACATAGGGGCTTTCAAATGCTGGCATTATGACATGAATGAGCTCCAGCCCCCAAGCTACAGCCTTGGGGAGCCCACAGCTTCTGGGCAGGGATCTATAAAGGAAGGAGAGGTCAGCATTGGGGAGTGATGCAGTGGCCCTTAACGAGTCCGGAGGAGCTTCCTGGGGAAGGTGACTCCTTGAGATGGGTATTGAATTTGGGATAAACAAGCAATGAAGAGCAAAGGAAAGGGCAGTTGGAGCCAAGAGAAGCACTGAACAGAGGTGAGAGGTAAGACACAGCCTGGGCATGTAAAGAGCAGTACTTTGTCGGAAGAGGGTGGAGCACAGCTGAGCTGGGATGTGTTGAGTGGGGGGGAAGTCAGGGGCATCCTGGGGGTAGTCTTTCCAAACAACTTAATTTTGATCCTGTAAACACTGGAGAACGACTGCTTTGTAGTGCCCTGGGCTGGAGCTTCACGTGGTGGATCTGCCTAAGAACGAACTGCAATCTAACCTTTCCTACTGATGTCCAACTATGGACTCAGCTTCCCAACTATGGCACATAACTAACTGGACCTCAGTTTCTCTGTCTGTAAAATGGGGACAGTAGCAGTATCTACATACGTGAGGTTTAAATCAGTTAGCACATGCAATATATTAAATATACAATATAATAAGTGCTTAGTTAACATTAGATAATGTTACCATTATCACCGTTATGATTGCTACCACTACCCTGAAAGGGCCTGTCTTTTCCCATGGAGAGCTTGACAGTGTTTTCACATGAGACCTTGTGAGCTTAGGGCTTTGCACATATGAGGACAGGACGCTGCCCTATGCCCGGCAAGATCCCCTCTACTTAGGTCCTCCTGAGCAGGCCGGATGCAGGCAGTGGGATCCTGGGGAAGTGATATCAGTGGGACTGGGGATGGGAATCCACCTGGGACTAACGGTAGTCAATTCCAGTTCTTGGAAGTTGGTCAATTCTCTACTGTCTTGGTAAGAAAGATAGTGGGGGAAAAAAATCAATGTTCTTGCGAGGACTGTAATTTTCCAGTTATATGGCACTTAGAACAAGCCCCGAATAGACAGTGCAAACACAAGTAAACCAAGATACCACAAGTGGCAACCAGTCCACACAATGACAAGAGATAATGGAAAGGGCCTTGCATGGCATCTCCATAAAACAAGCACTGCTTAACGGTAGCTATTGTTATCACTGGTGGCCTATGGTTGTGGTAATGACAATGAGGTACCTGTTGTGAAATCCCTATTTCAAGACTTCTGATTGCGGTCCTCATCTGCAGTATATACATATATCAAAGCATCCTGCTGTACACCTTAAACTTACACAGTATTTTATGTTAATTTTATCTCAATGAATCTGGGGAGGGAAAAAAGAGGACTTCCATTGAGAGGTTTGGCTTTCTCCTTCGGGGCAGGTTAGTTGCTCTTTACCCAACAGCCTTGGAAACCACTCTCACACCCTTTGCTGTCACTGCTGATTTTCCTGTGCCCTGTGACACACAGCGTTTCTTGAGATGGGTATTGCTTTTGTCTTTGTAACCTATTCAGAACACAGGGCATGGCACCTAGTAGGAAAAAAAAAGCTTCCCAAACAAATGAGGTAGATGAAGATGAATGACTAATGCTTTAAGCTTTGGCTTTTAGGCTAAAAGGGAATCAAATAAAAATAGTTTATTCTCAGCAAATTGTGTCTCTCCTTATAAATCTCAAGTTTGCTTGCCTACTTTTCCTGCCTTTTTGAAGTCTATTTATCCTTGAGCACGTTCCAGAAATTTTCCCTGCTTGGATTTCAACCCCAAAACTCTTTCCAGACCTACATTTGCTTTCCTGTCCTTTTTTCTCTCTCAAATTATGATCACCATCACCAAAGACTATTCAGTTTAAAGTCCTCATTTCCTCCAGATATGCAGCCTCTTTGCAATAAGGCTCAAGTTCAAGCTCACTGTCTGGTCACATTGATGCTATGCCTGGACCATCCTGCCGCCTCTGAAGAGGACGGCCGATGGCAAAGTCAAAAACTGTGTGTGAGGTGTTTAGATCTCACATTGATTGTGCCCTTTAAATGCACCAGGCCCCATAAGTCAGGTCATTTTACAAATTATCCCATTTTACCTGTACAACAGCCCTTTGAATTAGATATTAGGTACATTGTATGGATGAGGGGTCTGAGGCTCAGAGAAGTTAAGTCGCTGGCCTAAGGCTACCCAGCAGTTACACGGCAGAGGCCAAATCTGAATGGCAGCCAGGCTCTGACTCCACCCCACTTTACTGTTTCCCAAACTTGCCCGACCATCAAGATCTACTGTGGCGTTTGTTAAACATACAGATTCCAAGGCCTTGTCCCAGGTCTGCAGATTCTGAATCTCTAGGGCCCTGGTCAGTCCGCACGTTGGCAAGGTCCCGAGAATCTGTACACTGACCTTGCACGCCCCACCCCCCAGCCAGCTGGCTCTTATGACATCACACGTTTGGGATACTTCACTGGCTACTACTTCTTGGCTCTGGTCAGCCACTGCGTCCTCTGTGGGGCTCCCCTTCTAGGCCGCCCCACTAAGTGCCCACAGCTGGTGCTCATGACCAGGCACTTGTAGAGCACAGGCTGATTTGTCTGAATGCTGCAGACATTCTGGAAAGTTCTATGGATGGGGGCCAGGTTGCCAAGGCCTTGGGCAGGAACACCTTTCAGCGGTCAGTTCATGAGCAACCAGGCAAGGCTCGTACACCCAGGCCCCCACACCCCCCTTTGGCTCTGTCATCCAGTTACATTTATACAGCAGGTCCCGAGGCTGCAGTGGTCACCTTGGTCATGGCTACCCCTTGGAACACCAAGTCCCGGGCCTGAGTGCAGTGACAATTCTAAGCTGGAACTTCTTTTTTTTTTTTTCGCGGCTTACTGGCTTAACTGAATTCCCATCCATAGTGAAGTGCATTATCTTGTACGCATTAAAGCTCTTGGCAGCTCAAAAGAAGCCTGTGCAATCTGAACAGGAAATCTTTGAACCTTTCAGACAGTGTCACCTCCCCAGATCTCCATGAGGAAATGTGTTTCCTCTATGCTTGAACACTAAATCATGGAGCACATACATAAGATAATTTAAACAAACACAAAGGAACCCGAGAAGATGCTGGTGGTTTCACGCACCTTTTAAGGCTTAAAAAAGCTGTTTTACAAACATACAGCAATTTTGGAGGAGAAGCTCATGTCACGAAAAGAAACACATGCTGACATAGATCTGGAGCAACTGTATCTTGCTGTCAGTGAACTGAGAGAGTAGCTGGGCCTCGAGGTAAGAAGAATCAATGTGCGTGTGAGACCTCACAGACCTTTCCTCGCAGCTCTCCCTCTGGCTCAGCGTGACAAATGTGGGTGTTTCCTAACAATTTGAAGGCTTCACGTATTCCTTTCCTGCCTGGCGGGGCTCTCTGGGTGAGTTCACACACACACGGGCGCACAGACACACACACACACACATTCACGTCCTCCTGACACAAGCTTATGCGCATACTGAGGACATCTGCTTGCAATTAAAGACAAAATCTAGGGCCTGACTTTTCAAATGTAGCTCTTCGGGCGATAAGGCCAGTTAAGGGGGCAGTGACTTGTGCAGAACACATTGGGAGGGGGTGTTTTTTAAAAAGCAGAGTATGAAAGGGAGCAGTTAACATGAAGGCCGGGTCTCAGCTGGCTTGCATCTTCCTTTGGCAAAGCTTCCCAGCAATTCCACCCGCTTTCCCTTCCAACTGCTTGGAGAACAGTGCACCACCCTGCCCAGCTAGCCACCCTTAAAGCCATGTCTCATTACGGAGAACAGCAAGGGTGTCAACACCTGGCAGCGGGCTGTGAGCCAGCCCTCTGGGCCTTGTGATAGCAGGGGCCCGGGGGAGTCACAGCCCTGCTAAGAGGGGCAAACAGAGTCCGGGTTGGCACTGGGCCAAGATCAATCCTAGGTAGGCCAGACTGGGGCACAGGGCTGGGACTGGAAGGGTAGACACAGAGAGAGCACTACAAGGTCAGACCGCGGTGCAGGGAGAAGGGCAGAAGGGTCTCTTCACTTACAGTGTTGCCGTAGATGTTTTTAATACCTGGGAAGTCACACATGAAAGCAATAGAGTCAGACAGATTTAATAAAGTCCAAAGCTCAGATGGTGACTCACAGATGATGTGCCGGAGCTGGCCCCTCTCCCCAACTGTGCACAGTGACATCACTTCATTAACTTGAAATCGGCCAGAGTGGGAATACTTACACCATCAAAACTGGCGAAGGCTACACAGCAAGGCTCTGAGCCATCTAAGTCTGTGGAAATTCCATCCATCTTTCAGGATCAATTTGAGTGTCTTCTCCTCCACGAAGCACTTTTGACTTTCTCCCAGATGGAATCCATCTCTCCATCCTTTGTGCTTTCCCACAATAGCTGGACCACTGCCCTTATTATTTATTCCCTGCCTGGCATCTTAGTTCTCTGACTCGCCAGTGAACAATGAACTCCTGGAAGTCTGAAGGCAAGGACCATGTCTCCTCCTTTTGGTCTACCACAGCATTAGCACAGTTCCTTAAACAGAACGAGCGCCTAACACACATCTGTGGCATGACCGAGCATCTCACTAGAAGTCTTCCAAGGAAAGTGGTGAGGCACCATGACTTTACTTATATTACTATTTTGAATTTAGCAGACATTTTGTGGTTTCTGGAGTCTCAGTTTTCCCAAGATTCTAAAGCACATCATTAGATCTTATGACAAGTGTCCTCCTGGGACCATGAATTCTCAAACTTGAGGCAAAATCAGTGTATTTCAACTCCTTATCATGGTATTGAACCACTCAAGAGTGTCCAGTGAGGGGAAGAATGAATGAAAATAAGGTCATTTAATTTCCTCACCTGCCTTCCTGTCACCTGGATAGATGCATCTGGCTCGTTTTGGTTACAGCAGTGAGCCAATCTTTTGCTACCGAAGCGTAGAGTACTTGCCCATTGACTAGGCTGAGACGGGTAGCAGTGACTCTTAAGCCCTGGGGATTGGTTGTTTTGGCAAACTTACCAATCTCCTTGTGGAGCCCAGGCAGGGTTTCAGAAGCACAGCATGTTAAAGGTCTCCCAAGCAAGCATGTACTTTGCCAGAGTTTCCAAGGTGTGTTTTCCCCGCTCTGGGCAAAATCACCTTTCATAAACAGGTTGGTCTCAGCTCCTGCCATTCTGCCTCTCGTTTCCGAGCTCCATTCCTCAATTTCCATGTAACATTTCTTGAACACAATCCTATTCCCTTGGGAAGTAGGTATTTGAGAGCTAGACAAAGTGGTCTTTGGTCAGGATTGCAGTGTGTGAGCACTGACCACGTGCCAGGCTCTGTCCTAGACGCCGGGTACAATGGTGCCGAGAGCAGATGGCGGTCTGCCTATCTGGGTGTACAGGCTGGTGTGTGCGGAGGCAGACAGCCAACAGATGAGCCAACAGACAATGCCAGGGAGCAGGCAGGGCAGCAAGATGGGGGGAGACGGGCTGTTATAGACCTGAAAGCAGCATGAAGGAATACAGGCCCTTAGATGGGACTGGGGGACAGGAAGGAGGTCGGTGAGGTCAGTGTGGGAGGAGCACGGGGAGAGAAGGAAAAGAGGGAGGCAGGGAGAGAAAAAGGATCTGAGGTCGCAGGGGTGCCGGGGGCTAGACGGCGCGCTGTCTCGCAGGCCAGGGTGAGGACTGTGGGTTGCTCACCATACCACCATGCCAGGTTCCATGAAAGGCACCCCAGTGAGCTGCTGTTGCTGCCAGGCCTGTCCTGTGATGTTGTGTCTTTCCCACGTGAATCCTTCGCTGTAACAGTTGGGAACTGGGAGGTGTACAGTGAATTAAAGCCAATTACCTTTACCCCACTGTACTTGGTCAGGGTTATAGACACAAACCAGAGGGCCATTTGTTTATTCAAGAACCTACTTACTGAGCACCTATTATGTGCAAGGCACTGTGCTAGGCATATATATGGTGGTGAACAGACTATCAAAGGGCATAAAGGTCATCTCTCTCTATTCCCCTAAATGGATCCTTAGCCCCAGACCATCTGGCACATTCCTGATTCCAGGTCTTTGCTCACCTTATATCATTCTCCTTGCTTTCTCCAGAACGGGGAAAAGACCAGAGGTAACTCCCATCTATGGAGTGGGGATAATTCAGAACAGGAGATGATGTACGTAAAGTGTTTAACAGAATGTCTGACACATAGTGTTTATGGTTCCACTTGCCTCTCAGTTAAAGGCATTTATTATCTATGCCACTCATCTGATTATTTATGTCCATCCTATGCTGATTCTTGCACGATTTCGTTTGCATGTGTCTATATACTTGCCCCCTCAATTAGATCACAAGTCCCTTGAAAGCAGGAACCGCATTTTATCCCTTTCAACCCTGCACACTGTAGGCCCTCCATTAATCTCTGGAGTTTGGTGGCTAGCAGGCCTTTTCCTCTCCTTTTGATTAGGCTCTATCAGATCACAGGTTTATTGGTTAACAGAGAGTCTTAGTGGAAAGTCATGTACACTTGATAGATGTATTTGCCACAATTTTGTACAGTAAAAGAAAACAGAAGACTTTGACCCAGCTTCTTTCTCTCAAATACTTGACTCGAAATTTGTAGATTCATTTTCTGAAGGCCAGTCTTGGAAAGAATCGTTTGAGACTCTGTAGCTAGCCTGCGACCAATTCCCAAAATTATTTTGCCGTGGAAAATAGAAGCTCTACCAAAAAATGAATGGCAACGGATAAGGTGACAATCCACCTTAGACATGTGCCTTGGCAACAAGGGACCTGACGCTTATTTTTTTGAACTTTGTCCTTTTTCACTGAGCCTTCTGTAGTTTTTGGCTCCAGTGAGAAGAGACTTTTATGGGTGCTAAAGTTTAACTTTAAATTTAACTTTAGTGTTTCCAAAATGGACAATTAAAATTAGAGTCAAAACAGTCAATCAAATCACAGGACATCAATTTCAAGGGGAAAATTATACTGGGTGTGAAAAAAATTTTGTATGACATGTTTCTGGCAGGACTCTGTTTACACTGAAAAGGAGCTACGTTGCTTTGTAGCTATAGGGCAGGCAACGTCTTACAGTCGAAAATAGGAGTTTTGAGTCCTCGCTTGTTTAATGTGATGACGACATGACATAAAGAAAAAAAAAATCAAAAGCCTTATTGACCATCCATATGTGGCCACTCCTCTGGCCAAAGATGCCTTGCACAGTGTGCCTTTGTGTCAGCCTGAAGGGGCACCCTGCCCATAGGCTTTCTGGCGGGACAGGGACACTGTATGGCTTTAAGTGTTCCCTGATCGAATGTGGGAAAAGCAGCAGCTAGCCAAGTTCTGAACAGAGTTTTTATTGTGTTGAGGCCAGGAGGGGAGAGGAAGAGAGAGGGGCCGGACTCCCACACAGCTTCTGCCCTGCTCCACTTTCTGGTAGACGGATGTTAAAGAGGCTGGGAAAGACACCTTCAGGTAGAGGAGACACAGAAAGATCTAGGACTTCGTATAGTTCATGTTTACGAAATCTGCAAGCAAATTGCAAATATATTTATATTTATATTTCATTTATATTAAATTTACACTTTACTTACATTTATACTTGTATTCATATTTCTATTTATATTTAATGAACTTCCTAGCAGCAGCTGGTGCAATAGAAGAGCACACAAAATATGAATGAACATTTACAGCGTATCAGTTTTGTTTGCTATTAACCCGCTGCCCTATATTGGAAAATCTGAATCGCCCAGTTTTCTTTTTTTTTTTTTATTTCTTTTTTGGGGGAGGAGGTAATTAGGTTGGTTTGTTTGTTTATTTATTACTATTTTTGATGGAGATACTGGGGATTGAACCCAGGACCTTGTGCATGCTAAGCACACACTCTGCCACTGAGCTGTGACCTCCTGCTCCAGTTTCTTTTTAACGGAAGGAGCACATAAGGAAAAGGGATCTAGAGAAGCCAGAAATGGCTAGGCCACCAATGTCACTTCAAATGAAAACTACAACAGGATGTTGCTCTTTCTAAAGAATGACATCAACAGACAATCAAAACATTTATCTGGGAAGTATGCTCGGTTTTCAGTTCTGAGGAGGAGTTGTGCTCTCAAGAATCTTCTTTCCTCCTCCCAGATCTTTGAAGCCCCGCCTGAATGACTGAGTCCACTTCCTAGTTTCTTCTCTTTTGAATCCACTTCAGCTGGGCTTCTGACCCCTCCCCCACCCTCCACTAAACCCTTACTTGTCAAATTCAGTGGTCTCTTCTTCCTTGTATCACTCAGCTTTCCAGATGCATTTGACCCAGTGGAGCATTGCCTTTTCAAGATTCCTTCTTTGCATAGAATCCATGACGCCAACTTCGCTTGGCTTCCCTTTTACCTCACTGGCTGTTCTTGGTCTTCTTCGTTGGCTTCTCTTCCTCTGCTTTACCTCTAAATATTGTAGTTTCACAGACTCTTCATTTCCTTTGCTTCCCCCCCCATAGTGCTGATGGGTCCCCACTTCTATCTCTAGCCTGAACCTCTCCATTGAACTCCAATTCTCTACTCAGCCTCTGGGCACCTTCACTGGATATCCAATAGGTGTCTCAGAACTCTCGAGTAATCCCTGATGAACCTGTTGCCTCTCAACTCTTCACAATCTCTGTAAATTATTTCACCATCCATGCTGCCACTTAATCCAAAAACCTGTAGGTGGTCTTTGTTTCTGCACTCTCCCCAATAACTAGCCCCTTATTTAATCCAAGAACGAGTTACGTCAGTTCCATCTCAATTCACTTCTCTCCTCCTTTGCTATTATAACCCAAGCTCCCAACACTTCTTGCCTGGACTATCAAATAGCATCCTAATTGGTTTTTTCACTTCCACTTTTGTCCCCCTTTGATTAACTATTGAAACATTACACAGGTTGACCTTTGAAAAGCATAAATCAGATCATGATACTTAACCGTCTAAAATCTTCCACGGCTTTCCATGTAATCAGATCCAAGTCCAAACTCCTTATAATGCCACCAAGATCCCTTGTGTAGTAAGCACAGCTGGTTGTCTGCCTCCTTCCTCTTTCTCAACAGCATCTTGATTTTGTTCAGGGAGCCACCCCTTCCTAAGCAGCTCAGGTGCCTCAAGGGAAGCGGATTCAAGCCCAGATCCACGAGCAGATACAACAGGACGGAGGGTTATTCCCATCCTCTTCTGAAGTTTAAGAAAGAAGATGTGTAGGAATAGACTTACTGTATGACCCAGGAATCCTACTCCTGGGCTTATATACAGAAGGAACCCTACTTCAGGATGACACCTGCACCCTAGTGTTCATAGCAGCACTATTTACATAGCCAAAACATGGAAACAGCCTAAATGTCCATCAACAGGTGACTGGATAAAGAAGATGTGGTATATTTATACAATGGAATACTACTCAGACATAAAAACTGACAATATAACTCCATTTGCAGCAACATGGATGCACCTGGAGACTGTCATTCTAAGTGAAGTAAGCCAGAAAGAGAAAGAAAAATACCATAAGAGATCGCTCATATGCAGAATCTAAAAAACAAAAACAACAACAACAAAACAAAGTGTAAATACAAAACAGAAACAGATTCATAGACATAGAATACAAACTTGTGGTTGCCAAGGGGGCGGAGCTTGGGAAGGGATAGATGGGATTTCAAAATTGTGGAATAGATAAACAAGATTATACTGTGTAGCATGGGAAATATACACAAGATCTTATGGTAGCTCACAGAGAAAAAAAGTGACAATGAACATATATATGTTCATGTATAACTGAAAAATTGTGCTGAACACTGGAATTTGACATAACATTGTAAAATGATTATAAATCAATAAAAAAGTTTAAATAAAATAAAATAAAATAAAGACCAAAAAAAAAAAAAAAAAGATGTGGTCCAAAGGGAATCTTACGGGGGGGTTCTAGAAAATTCAAGGGAAAAAAAAAAAGCTACAGAATGATATAGTCTCCTTGCTTTTCCTATTTCACCCTGAACCTGAAGATGAAGCTGATACAACGAAGAGGCCAAGACAACTTTTGGAAAATGAATTTGGAGCCACTGGATTGAGTAAACCCAAAGCCTGCTCCAGTTGGGTTTTTCTAATTATATGAATGATGTTTCTAATTACTTAAGTCAGTTTGAATTAAGCTTCCTGTCTCTTGCTCCTGATCCTGGCTAGGATATTCCAGCAGTGGCCCCTGCTTCCCTTTCTTACTTCCTGTGCCAACGTCTTCTTACTGTTCTGCCCCAGCTCTGAAACTTGCCGATCTTATTCGGCTTCGGCTCTTGCTGTTCTGGTACCCATTGATCTTCGTGTGATTGGCTTAGGTCTCAGCTCAGATGTACCTTCCCAGGGATGTGCTCTCAGACCAAATCGTCTAAAGGTAGCTTTCCCAAGTCACTTGGAGGACATCACTGTGTTTTACTTTCTTTATAGCCCTTATTTCTCTTTGTGTTGAGTTTTTTAATTCATTTATTTGTATTCTTGTCTATTTTCCTATCTTCTCTCCACGAGAATATAAAGTCTGAAAAAAGCAGGGATCTACTTTCCTGGCACAAAGGAAGCATTCTATAATTATCTGTTGAGTGGATACATGCATGAATGAGGGCTTTGGCCCAGTCATAACAGGGACTTTAATCTACTTTCTGCTTGTGACCTTATCAGCAACTGATTTAAAAGCTGTAGGCTATGTGTTCTAAGGATGTATCTGTAAACATTTTCCTGGAAACTCTATGACAATCCCTTACAATTAGCAACCCAATAAGTGGTTGCTAATTTGCTTAGCTGGGCATAAAGCCAGTGAAAGCAAGCAAAATCTTGGAATGCCAATAGTTGGTAATCTAAAGACGGCTAAGAGAGGAGGTGACAAGATGGTGGAATAGAGAGACTCACAGCTCACTCTCTCCCACAAATACACCAAGAAGTACATCTACAAACCCACTGAATCACACAGAACACATACTGAACTCTGGCAGAGTGTCTCTCACTTCAACATGCAGGAAAATTCTCACAAAATCTGGTAACAAATTCATACTGCATAGCACAGGGAACTATATTCAGTATCTTGCAGTAACTTACAGTGAAAAAGAGTATTTAAACAAATATATGTATGTTCATGTATGACTGAAGCATTGTGCTGTACACCAGAAATTGACACAACATTGCAAACTGACTACACTTCAATAAAAAATATATATATACAAAAAAAAATTGGGCAATATCTTTTCCCTGTTTCCATCAATGGTGTCATTATTGTTTTCTTGCACTCGGACTTCAAATTTTGGACTTGTCTATGATTCCTCCCGTTTCTACTAGTTTTCAGAAAATTTAATTGGTTCTTTCTTTCCTTTATATATTTCTCAGTCTCCTTCCATCCCCTCTTTCCTTCTTCCCCTTCCCTAATGAGGCTTCATTTCTTCACCCAAGCCTTACTCCAAAGCTTCCTGTCATCTCTGCCCTGAGCAGGGATTCCAGTCTATTCTTCACATGCCTACTGGATTAATCTTTCTAAAATACCATTTTCATTCACCACGCCCCTGCTTACAGACTCAAATGGCACCGTCTGGCTTGCTGGATTAAGTCCAAATTCTTTAGCCCAGCATTCAGAGAGTTTCTCCAGGAGGCACTCTCTACTCCTCCAACTTCTGTCCCCCACATGTTAATGAAAACACATGCTTTGGACAAGACAGCATCCTCACGATTGTCAGCCTGTGCCCTCTTTTCTATCTCCTTAACCTTTTTCTCTTGATCCTCTTCTGCTGAAAGTTTCCATCCTTCCCTCCCTAAGCAAAATCTCCAACTCCCTGGAGAACACCCCTCCTTCACAAAACCTTCCTTGATAATTGGCTCATTTGGACAGTTTTAGACATTTCTCCTCTCCCCTTGAACTGGGCACTGAAGAGCTCCATCAGTGATTTTTCTTGAAAAGACTGCTGAAGAGGAACACGGAATGCAAATTTTTTGTATACAGTTACTATCATTAGGATGATCTTTCCAAACAGGAAAATGTGACCCAAGTGTATGTGGTAAACAAGCAGCATAATGGTGTCAGAGGACACAGGGACTCCAAAAACGTCCTCCAAGTCACACTGGAATGTGAACTATCTGTAACACTTACTTCCATTAATCAGAATCTACCCAAAGCTTCTAGAAAATAACTTAAATTGTTCTCCCTCCTTGGACCCTTTACAGTAGATTGGCACAAACTGGTATATTTGAGACACATTAAAGTGGATAGTCACATAATGTTCTGTAATAAAACCCACTAAGTATATGCTTTTTTCTTTTTTCAAATTTCTACTTCTAGAGTACACTGTTAGCAGGTAACCTCCTCTGTTTCTTGTGCTTAACTGCAATATCCATTTATTATTCATAACCGGCAGCAGGTATAAAGGGGATGTATGATATGGCCAATTGTCTAAAAACGTCTTCCCTAAACCCATCTCTTGATAATGAAAAATCCTGAGATGACCAACTGATTATACATACTTTTAGAGAGAGCACTGCCTGAATGCCTGGCTCTTTGCTAGGTTCTGTGAGCTAAGGAAAAGCAGTTGAAAAGTAATTCCTGAGCTGAGCAGTTAGAGTCTAGTTGGGGAGCAAAAGTAACAGACCAGATGCTACCCTGGGCTCCTAAAGGTTAACATGTTTAGAATTTGCTGGGACACAGGGAGTTGGGGCAGTGGGGGAGCAGCATGTTCAGGAGCAAATTGATAACTTTGACAGAAACCATGGGACTGGGACTGATACTGAAGGCTTGTGGAACGAAGGATGCAGAGGGATGGACAGGTGAGGGAACTAACATGCCCCCGGGGCAATGATAAAAGGGCAAGACTGACTTCTAAGGAGGATTGCGAAGGACAGATATGGCCAGGACAGGGAGCAAGTGTGGGCAGAGATGGAGCATAAGTTGGACATTTAGTGGAGCCAGATGGCCTCAAAACATAGGCTTGAAGTTTTTGGCAACGGGAGCCACTAAGATTCTTGAGCTAGAGTGTGACAGGACAACAGGGCTGTTTTGGGAAGCTGGGCTCCTTAGTTGCATGCCTGAGGGACTGGGGAATCCAAGGAGCTCTCCTAATGGCCCAGGCATGACCTCTGAGGGGACTGAGATCATATCCATCATTCTCTATTGTTCTTACTTGTTCTGAAGACCTTGACAAAATAAGGCTTTCTCCACACGGCTTGATTTCTCTGTGAAAGTTTCCTTTTCCACATATTCTGCCAAGTCTCCCAAGGACCATGCCCTGGCTTCCCTCCTTCAGTGCATGGTGACCTCCTCTCCGGGACCACCCCCACCCGCACCCTCACCGCCATTAAGAGCTAACACACACTCAGGAGCACAAATCTGTGTCAGCTGGAAACTGAAACCCAGAAGGGTCCAAAAAAGAACACGAGTGTTTGTTTTGCAAAGTTTTAGCTTGTTGAGAAATAAAAATATGGCCATAAATTTCTATTAAATGTTCCTCTCCTCCCTGCTGAGTGGGCTTATGTCAAAGTGCCCTTTCCTCTTGAGGTGGGGCCCCTTTAATGCCATGTTGGAAAGGTTCTAGAAAGTTTCAGACACTTTCACTTAATAGAATAATCTGGTTCTGATATTAAAGACTCAGTCTGTTCATTTTCAAGTAGGGCTGCTTTGACCAAAAAGGGAACAGAAGGCCCAAATCTGCCCCCCAGGCAGCATTTAGTCACTTCTTTGCAGAAACCATTCATCAAAAAGACTTTGGCAAAAAAAGTTGAAAAATTAAAAAAACAAAATATTTGATTTAAATTATAATATTTCAGAGGCTACCTATAAAGTTACCTGAAAATTTATGAGGCACTTATGGCAGCAGAATAAAGAATTGCTTCTACTTATTCATTAAATTGACAAATAACAACCGGTAACTTACTGTACCTCCACGTTGACATGACTCAGAGCCCCAAGGATACCACACTGAAAGAGCCCTGCCCTCAGGAAGGTGACAATCTCTGCTACCCTCACTCGATAGCATCCATCTGGTTAAAAATGCCCAAGACAATATCTGTCTTACGACTTTTAAAAAGTAGTCCAATTTCGTTAATAAGCAGAGAAATGAGATTATGATATGAAAAAACCTAGGGAATGAATTTCGGAAAATAACCCAAGTCTTAGGCAGTTAAATCTCCTTTACCTATAGAACTCAGTTTTCAACCAACAAAACCAGAAGCTGGATGTAAAAACAGTTTCTGGGGACTATGCAATACATGAAGCTAAGTAAATGTCAGAAGTGACAGCATTGTGGACAACAACCTCACAAGTAAAGGTTCAAGTTTACTTGGTGAGTCGTTTATGCTTGCTCTACTCATTTCTTAGTCAACAGCTACGTATCTACGTAGGTGTGCAAAAATATCCTTATTTTCTCTTTAGCATAATTTACTGTGGAGTTTAAAAAACTTGAAGGGCATATTCTTGTAGACTGCCCAGGCACAGATTTCCTGTGCAGCAGATATACATTTTCTGCAGAGCCAGCAGGGTGCAGACAATGCCACATTATTGTACTTCTCTAAAACTGATTTGAGTCTGACTCTGAGCCTCCTCAGTTTACCAAGTTCATGGGATATTCAGTTTCGGCTCTATCTGTAGGAAAGAGATATTTCCTCGGTGAAGGGAGAATCTTTGGAGATCTTACACAGAGATGAATATTTACCAAAAAAAAAAAAAAATCCATTGTCTTACTTTCTTCTCTTCGGGCCCTCCTAACTCTCCTTAACTCCAAAGATGCTCACCTCCCTCTCCAATATTTATAAATAAACCTAAGAAAAGAAGTCCTGTTCTTAACCTGCAAAATCCCCTGGAGCCAGGAGAAAAAGAAATCTTGGCTGTCTTGGGAATTGGAACCAGAACAATACACAGATTAATGCATCAATAAATGCTCCTGCCACAAGTGAAATGTTAAACAGCTAAGGCTCACCTTCCATTCTTACTAAGTGACACCGAAGTGTTGAAAGGCAGCACTTTTTAGTCATTAACTCCTTGGCATTGTAACCCAGAACTGTAATTTGGGCTCCTTGTTAAAAAAAAAAAAGGTTCTCTTTGTCCCGCAGGGCTTGCTATTCAAAGTAGTGTGCAGTGTGTAGCCAGCAGCACCAGTGGTACATGGGGGCTTGTAAGAAAAGCAGAATCTGAGGCCCCACCCCAGATCTTCAGAATAAGAACCTCCATTTTAACAAGTTCCCCAGGTGATTTACCTGCACCTTAAAGATTGAGAAGCACTTCTCTAAAGGACTTTTCTTCCTTTCCATTTCTCAAACACAAGGCATGATCCTTGTGTTTCTTCTAGACCCTGAAGAAACCCTTCCAAATGAGTTATGAGAATTAAGCTTTTAGAAGGGGCTTCTGTCTGTTCTGCGACACTTGGATGAAAGCTGTGTCACAACATCTGGGATTAGGTAATCCCTAGACTTCCAATGAGAAGAAATTTCTCCTTTTTCTTCTGGCGGGAAGCACGGCATAGTGGCACTCTGCTTCTCTGTTTGTGCTGCTAATTTTACTAAATTGTGTATGGAGGGACTTCTGAGCTGGGATCACTAAACTTTAATTTGAGAAATGAAATACCAGCATTTGGTCCAGGTCCCAAACACAGCTTACGGACTGCTTACTACAGACAGCAAGAAAAATGTCCTTTGAGCCAGGGTACAAGTAGTTTTCAAAAGCCGTTAGACTGGTGAAAATTCTATCTGGCCTATAAAATTTGCACCTGGCCCAAGCATTTACACTTTGCAGTGCCAGTTTACTTTCTAAGCAGAGATATCTTTCTCCTAATGTTCCTAACTTTAAGAAGCCAAGGATCAGGAAGATTTGCCTGTTACAAATGCCCAGTTCTTCCCCACTCTTCACCCACAGTGGAGGTTAGAGAAGAAAAACAGATTAGGTGAACTTCAAAACATATTTCCACACTTCATGGCACTTAGGTATGCCATTCACTCATTCATTTTCATTTTTGCCCACTTTCAAGTAGCTGTTCTTAAGGCAATTTTATGTCTTCAAGATAATGACAAAGTCAAATACCTGAAATAATTTACAAGTAATAAATTTCCTGTTTTTGGAATGATGCTCTCCAAATTACACAGCTTTCCCTAGTGGTGCCTGTTACAGAGTGTTACCAAGAAATACTTCGTTTGCTCATCTCGTAAAAACGTTTATCAAGTGTCTATTATGTGTCCAATTAGTTATCAAACATAGATAAAACAATATAAGAGGCACGGGTGGTGAGAAGTAAAAGTATAAGACAAATCCCCCTGCTCAAATAGATTATAAATTGGTTGGAGGAGCCACACAGGAGCAAATACACTGTGGAAGCAATGAGGGTAAATCAGTGTCGGCAAAGCTTACTAGTGTGCCTTCCCCAAACACTGCCTGATGAGCAGCTAACTAGGCCAGTGATGTGGTCGAGAGCACTGAAAGTTGGAACAAACTGGGAAACCAACATGGAAAAAGTCGGGCTTGAAGTGGACCCTGAAGGATGGCTGGGTAGAAATTAGAGTGAAAGCGTAGGAAACTAACTAACAAAATGGCTTCCCTGATGCTAAATCTGTTTGCTGATTCGTTCTGACTTAAAATTCTTGTAACTTGTTTTTCTCTTTTCTCTGACAAAACTCCATCTCTGCTTTACTTGCTCAACTGCTCTTATGCTAAACAGCCCCTACCCTTTACATTACAATCTCCACTCCCACTCCCTATCCATTCTTTACCCAGAATAGCTTATCCTTTAACCCAGAAGCTGTATTCCAGAAAGGCAATTACGGGCTGATAGCCTCAGAAGAATGAACAAACCTCTGGGAGTTTCTCTGTGACACCAGGTGGATTCATCAAGATTAAGAATCCAGCACCCTTGAAAACACCCTGATTTTTGTCACCTTTCTGTTCCATCGGTTCTTCTCTAAAACCTCAGGACACCAACCCCGAGATGGATTCACAGTCTCTACGGCACTAGCCTGCTGTGACTCCCCATTTCCTAGCAAAGCAATAAAGCTATCCGTTTCTAATTCTCCCAAAACTCGGCCTCCGAGTCTCATTTTGGCCATCAGCGTACAGAGGCCGGTTTTTTAGCAGCAAGAGGAAGAGAAACACCAAGAGGCACAGTCATAGAAAATATTATGTACTTACTTCGACTTTGAAACAGCTCTATCTAAAATCACTATGAAAGAAAATAGTTTCTCTTCTGGAAGAGCAATTTGGAAATAAATCCCTGCATTTTGTGAGTAAATGAGGCTTAATTTCCTGGTATAGATCCTAATCTTAAACGGAGTAGGGGAACTTAAGGGACTGCACTGCATGCTGGGTAGCTGAGAATTTCTGACCAGGGGTCATTACAGACGACAATGTCTGTGGGTTCTGGACCCTGGAGTCAGACGGAAATCTCCCATGGAAAGTGCAGTTCTTACTCTGAGAGCCAGGGCAGTTCTAATTTTATCCAGGAAGGATAAATGGCTTCCTAAATCGTCATTCAATCAAATGTCTTAAGCTGACATTTCTTTAAACAAACAAAAGGTTTATAATATTACTAAAAATCTAAAACAAATAATGAAAATAACACCACCTAGTAAGTTAACGTCAGAGAATATCAGAGACCCCCTAGTCCAGAAACCAGAACCCAGCAGTTAGCAAATAGTCCTCAGGAGGGTCTTTCTATTCGGCCCACTATATTCCTCATCAGTTAATACTGCCTGATGGAATCACCATCTGACCCTGCACAATTAAGTCAAAGTTATTATGAATTCTTGGCCTCTGTCCTAGGAATGTTTTATGGTTTTTTTTTTTTTTAATTTTGAAAAGCAAAATGTCAGAAAAGAGTTTTAGCTTTCTCTATGAGGTTGTGACTTGGGAAGGAACCAAAAAACAGTTGTGAAGAATTTCTAATACTTATCCTCCATGTGCGGCAAATCACCTATCATTGTGAAAGTTATTAATGTCATGACAAAGTTAAATGGCTTTCCTAGCAGCAGGCTTGCTGGCAGAACATTTCTGAGAAGTACTATGCCTGTGACTTTAGGTCAAATCAGTGACATAGCTTATCTTCCCAGAGACTCCAGTGGAATGCCGATTTTTTTTGAGTTTCCATAAATCACTACAGAAAGCCACACTGATGTTTTGCTCCAGTGCTATTTTTGTAGTGAGACTTACAGGCATTCATTCACTGCTCAGACAGAGTTGCTAATTCTATGGGTCTGCATGTTCCAGACTTTTTTTTTAAATACGTAAATTTGATGATTTTCAGTCAGCCTACCCTAAAGGAAGCAGGTAAGCTACTGTTTCTCTGGCATCTCAGAAACAGCCATGTTAAAACCAATAGGCTAAGAATTCAGACTATTATCACCATTTATGACTCTCAGTGAAGACATTCACACCTTCCCGTTTACGTCCACTCCTTTACTGTTCTTATTCTCACTTCCTCTCTAGGCTCTTTTTTTTTTTTTCCAGCCTCCATTCAGGATAATCATTTTTCATGACAGCTAAGTGCAGCATTTCCTTCCCCTTTAAAATAACAAAATAATAAATAAATGACTTCTCTGCTGCATTTCCATGTATCCTTGGATGAGAACTTCGGCATTTTGGAATTTTTAATCCACAGTAGGCAGAAATGGGGACATTCTGTGGCTCCACTCTTCACCATGCCATGGGTTCGTAGACATTTAATATGGAACAGTCATACTAGTTAACATTTAATTACCACTTTCCGCAGGCCAAGCACCATGTTAAGCATTGTACAAAAATGATCTCTCTTAATTCATGAGACCATCCCGTGAAGCTGTGATGTAAGCACTCTCACCACCATCATTTGAAGATGTGAACCATGAGGCACAGAGAGGGTGAGTAACTCATCCCAAGTCACAAGGCAGTGAGTAAGGGGCTTACTGTCAGGCAGAGGCTGGAGAGCCCCCACGCTTAAACCCTACAGTCTAGCAGGTACTTGTTTGAGTGTTTCTGTCTATGAGTCCTTTCAGCTGGATCGTCACCAGAATCTGACAGCAGTAAGTGAAAACAACAAACAAAACAAAATAAAATCATTGAGGGCTAGAGTTGGAATGGATCTAATTGTTAAATGGACCATAATTTTAGAGTGGGTTAAGGCACTGCTCACACAACCACACAGCTAGTTAGTTAGACTGAAAACATAATTGAAGTCTCCAGCCTTGCATGTAAGGGCTCTTTCTCCCGTGCCGTGCTTCCAGAACCCTGATCTCTCCTTCCTCTGCCACGTTACTCCTCTGTTCCATGCAAGGCCCGCGGCATGAAGATGTTTGAAATCACAGACAGAAGTATGAGTTATAAATTAAGTAACAGTGTAGAATCAAGCTGGTGTGCCCTTTATATAGTCATTTCAATGGCTTTCTCTTTACTTAAAAGGTATCATTTACAAGTTCTCTCTCTGATAGATAACATTTTAATGAGAAGTAATAATGTAGGAGCAGATGCAAACATACATATGTATTTGACTAACTGGTTAAATGAGATTTTTTTTTTCACTGTTCTGAAAGCTACTGCCTTAACCTAGGCAGTATGAATTGTGCACGCCTGTGTGTGTGTGTGTGTGTGTGTGTGTGTTTGTGTATGTGTGGAGGACGGCGGTCAAGAGGCTGGGGGACAGTGATGTAACAGGGACAGGAGTGAACTTCAGAGCGGTTCCAAAGATAGTGGCAACAAGTACCTCTTGCCCAGCAGATGAACAAAATGGCATATTGGGTAGAATTTCTAGCATTTACTACAGAATGGAGATTTGGAAATACAGGGTCACGTTTTAAAACCTTTAAAAAATCTTGCAGAGATTAAAATGCATTCAGTGTTTAGAAGCAGGAAAAAAAAAAGTTAATTTGATGTTGATTCATTTCTGGTCCCGAATAATGTCCTAAACTCTTATTTCTGGGGACGATTTATGGGACAAAAACCAGTACAGAAGTTGGGTAACATTAATTTTGTTCTTTTAAAATAATGTGTATGGCCTCTTTAGTTCTGGGTTAAGGCTAGCATCCATGTTTTCAAGTTTTGAGATAGTAAAATCAGACGTAATGACACTGAATTTAGGATAAGAAACATTTCCATACTGGAGTTTCAAGGCACTGCAATGTGAAACTCTTGCCTAATGAAACTCTGCCTATCGTTAAAGTTTCCTTTAGGAAAAGAAAATGACACCATTAAAATATTTCTCATATAGGGGAAGGTTTTATATCAAATAGAAGTGTTTCTCCAAATAAACTTTGAAATGGAGATCCGAGATGTTAGCCTATCAAAAATACCATCATGTTCCTCCCGTTTGTTTGTACCCTTGGTTACTGAGAAGACAGAAAAGGATAAAATATTATGACAACTGTTAATTCTATATCTACACTGCTATGAACTGATCTGTAAGTGAGAGGCTACTCATCTGTAAGGTAAGATTGTACCGGAACGCACATGGTAGTTTGATACGTTCAAACAACTTGTTAAATTCTAGCTGCCAGTGATAACTACCTACTGAAGAGCTGTTTCAAAACAGTAACTGATTTACTGTTTAGCCAGGCTTTCTTCCCCAAATTTTGTGTATACAATAATGGATTTTCACATAAATGATAAACTTACAAAATCCTATCCTGAAGGATTTCTACAGCGCATTCCCTCAATAGAAAGGATCTCATCTGCTATAGATTTGCTCCTGGCTGAAGTTCAGAATTCTCTGGCTCTGAGAAAGGCATTTTTCAGCTGCTGTATGAAATCTGTGTCCTTTCATAATTCAGATAAATGCCAAAAAGGGAAGCTTGCAAAGGGGGAGGCACCGTTCATTCACTCAGCAAGTGTTCGTTGGCTACAACCAGAGTTATCCTAAATACCATGCTAGATACAGAGACAGATAAATCAGACACGAGTTACCAAAACTTCAAAAAGCTTATAGTCTGATAGGAAAGATGACAGAAACACAAAAATATAGTATAACCTACAACTTTATGTAAATGTAGATTATATATGCAAGACGTTAGTAACAAAGGGCTAAAATGGGCAAAGAATCTGATAGAGTGTCAGGAAAGACTTCATGAAGACCATGGTGGTATCTTGAAGATGATGGAATCTGTACCTACAGAGATGAAGCTCTATATGTAACTACATCTCCAACATCATTCCAATTGCAGCTTACATGCCACCTCTTCCCTGACCCCTCTATCTAAAATAGAACCTTCCTCTAATTCTCTGTCAGAGCATCCTGTTCTTTTCCTTCTGACACTCTTACACAATTTGTAAGTACGTATTGGTCTATTGACTTGATTATTATCTGTTGCTCCTCCATTAGATTCAAAGCTCCAAGAAGTACAACCACTTTAGTTGTGTTCCCTAACGTATATCTAGATCTGAGTACAGGGCTCAGCCCACAGGAAGGGATTAGTAAATATATGTCATGAATCAATTCTAGCTGAAAAAAATAGTCTGAATAAAGAGATAGCAGTGGATGAAAAAGAATCACTTAGGAAATAGCAAATATTTTAAAAATGAGGGTTGAAATACAAGGTGAAGTGAAATGGAAATTAAGGTTGGGAGGTAGGTTGGGAATAGACTGTGGGAGACTGAACGCCAAGCAAAGGAAACTTGGATTTTATTACTTAGACACAATAGCCTTATTTTTCCAATCACAACTTTAGATATATTATATACTCACGGGCCAGAGGAGCTATCTGAAAAGGACTGTTTCAGAAAAACTGAGGCATAAGATGACATACGTAAAGATAGGAAGAAAGCACTGGAAATTCTTGGAGAGAAGACATGAGATGATTGTTGAATATGAATACTGAAAAATCTAATAGTTACTGAAGGGCCTTCATCAATAGATTTCTTCATCTGAAAGATAAGACGTCTCCAAATTTTGCCCACACAACTCATTGCTCCCCAAAGCTTTCAGTGGCAGCTGCGGCGGCCATGACAATGCATCTCTCAGGTCTCCTGCTGCAGGAAGAACCATGGCCCAGGCAGTGCCCTCAGCTGCAGTGCTCGGAAACCCATCCAGCAACGACTTAGCATAACAAAGACACCGAGGCGGTCCCATTCCTGGGAGATGGGGGGTTCCTCTGTCAGGTGGCTCTGGCTTAAAGAGGGGGATGAGACTGATGGACTGATTGA
The DNA here is from genome assembly GCF_009834535.1 of Camelus ferus. NCBI lineage: Eukaryota > Metazoa > Chordata > Mammalia > Artiodactyla > Camelidae > Camelus > Camelus ferus. Next base: position 29,794,841 of record NC_045698.1, on the reverse strand, counting down.
TTATGGAGGTACTGGGAACTGAACCCAGGACCTTGTGCATGCTAAGCACGCGCTCTACCACTGAGCTACACCCTCCCCTCCCAACTCCACATTGGCTTTGCCAAAACTTTCCTAGCATGTACTGCAACTAAGACTTTACCTCTCTCCCTCTTTCCTTCCTTCCTTCTCTCCCTCCTTCCCTTTTTCCATCCCTTCCTTGGTTTCTTTTCTTCTTCACAGGGGTCAGAACTGCACTGTAGTCTGACAACTCTCCCAGTCTCCTCTGGTTCCTTCCCTATTTTCCCTCACCCAGCATTTCCTCTACTAAATCTCCCGCACATCTAATCTCCCCATCAATCTCTCATGGGTCTGCGTCTCAGAAAACCCGGGCTAACAGAGCAGTCAAACCTGACATTCTCAGAATCACAACAGCTTGTGAAGCAGAAGTGATTTCAATTGGTCAGCCACCAGCAAGCTGCTGTAAGAGATCCCCAAACCATTGTATCATGACTTTACGAGCCACTCAGCTTTGTTTCTTCTCCTGAGAGTGAAGTGTGCGCGCTAGGTCAAGAGTCTGGCAAGCTTTGAGATGAAAAGAGACTCTCGAGGACTAGAGGGGTTCAGACTCCGGTCAGCCTCGTTGCCAGGGTGCACCCAGAGGCGGGGAGACATGGCTCATCTTGGCATCCAGGTTTCTCTCTTACTTTTCATTTTCCCCTTGAACAGGCTATCCTCACACTTCTCTATATTCTTGTGATTTTCTGTCTGGTCTTCTTCCTTTAGAAATTTCCTGTCCCTCCTTTGACACATGAATAAAAAAAGAGGAGTAACTCCTATCACACACTTCTAATGTCCCACTTCCTGCCAGTCAAGGGCCTTCCTGAGAGATCTGTCTGTCAAGAGTCTTTCATGCCTTCTGATTTACTATTTAAAGCCATGTTTGCATTTTAGTGTCAGTCACTAAGGCCACTTCATCTTCCAAGGCTTTTCTTGGTCCTTGGACCACTATTTTCCCTTCTTGAGCACTGTACCAAATGACAGAGAACACCGATGTTAAGGTTGATTTTGAATTACAGAAAAAGAGACTGAGATTTCAAATGATGGCCGAAAAGCATTCATCTTGAGAAAGCAAAAGATGACAGTGTTCACAATAGAGCAGAAATCAATTTGGCCCATTTTGTGTCCTCCTAACGTACTAATATACTTCCATTTTTGAACCTGTGACCTAGAATCTGCCGTGCCTGTGAACTCAGTTAGGATGCTTTATCTAAAGTTCTTATAAGAAGTTCCTGTGGGCAGACACCACCGGTTACCTCAACAGCCAGGAACCAAATTACCCCAACCCATGGCTAGATCGGGATTAATATAAACCAGTGAAAGTATCCTTTGTTTACCCTATGTTCACCCTTATAACATCGTTTGCAACTGGAGGTGGCATGTGAAAGAGTTCTGACTAAAGAGTCTTAAGTGGAAGTTGGCTGAAGGCTTCTGGAAAACCTTTTGATGCTTTACAAAATGGACAGGTGCAAGAGAAGAGCCTGCTGACCCCATCTCCTACCTTCAGGCCTCGAATATGCATGTGATATCTGGAGTGTTAGCTGTCATCTGGCCACTAAGCAGTGATCATGAGGCCCCAGAGTGATCACACTGGGGTGGAGCAGAAACTGAGGAAGAGCTTGCGATCTGGATGACGCCTTAAGCTGCCAAACCAAACCCCAAACCTGAGACCACTTACTTTTTTTTTAATTGAAGTAGAGTCAGTTTACAGTGTGTCAATTTCTGGTGTACAGCATAGTATTTCAGTCACACATATACACACATATATTCGCTTTCATATTCTTTTTCATTATAGGTTACTATAAGGTACTGAATATAGTTCCCTGTGATATACAGTATAAATTGTCATTGACCTGTTTTATATATAGTAGTCAGTATTTGCAAATCTCGAACTCCCAATTTATCCCTTCCCATCCCCTTACCCCCAGTAATCGTAAGTTTGTTTACTATGTCTCTGAGTCTGTTTATGTTTCATAGATAAGTTCATTAGTGTCTTCTTTTTTCTTTTTTTTAGATTCCACATATGAGTGATATCATGGTATTTTTCTAAGACCACTTACTTCTAAATTTATTTTTAAGTAAGCAGTAAATGTCTATATGGCTCTAGCCACTGTTAATGGGATATACTGTTATTTGCACCAAAAATAATTTAAAGCCCCCCCCCCCCCCCCGTTTCTGGCAGAGACTGTGCTCCACCAGACAGTTCTGGTTGTGTGGTTCCTCTCCCACTGCTCAGTCCCACCTGGGATCTAGGAGCTGCTTTCTCCCCTTATCCTTTCAGATGTGGGGGCAGTAAAGGCTCTCAGCTATTGCTAGCCCTGGGTCCTTCACCATCCTTGGTTGGTTTCCTTAACCCTATGGACCCTTTTGTAAAGAGACACATCAGTACACTCTCCCTAGTTAAACTCTTTACATCTGTCATCTTTTTTTCACCCTGGACCCAGACTGATAAAATGGATTTCTATACACATTGAGTTTCAGTTTTTGATTCCACAATACTGAGAATTTTCAAAAACAAGCAACTTAAAAGCTGCCAGAAAATGTAGGGTAGGATGAGGTTCTAGGCTGGTAGATTTTAATGGAAATAAACCAACCAACCCTTTGCTTTCTAACACTTGGTAGTAGAAGTGAAGGTAGAAGTTGAGTTTCTTCAACAGGCATAAGAAAAAAATGCAGAATATGCAGTACCATGTCCTATTTCACCATCATCTCTTGTTCCTTACATTCTGTAACTTATCTCTGAAATCTATTTTTGTTTTTGGTTAGTTTAACTTGAAGATTCAAAAAACGAGGACTGAATGTTCTGTACATACAGCACTTTAGTGTAACCAGGGCTTTCAATCTTTGATAACAATCCGCAAATATAATTTGCATTTGACCCACGTGCTCATCACTTAAGTCCGTGTGCCACCAAACAATACCTACCATTACTACGAGCGATATACTCTTCCACATTAAAGACAGTATATGTCTTCCTCTTCTGTTCTACTCCTTTTCTTTAAGATAGAATACTAGTTGAGACTTTTACTAAATAAATTTCATGGCAGTCTCACGGTTGCACTTATGGTGTAAAAAACATTGCTGAATATACTTAACTTTTTAATGAAAAGGATCTCAATCCATGACATAAAAGTGTGGTCTAGTGGAGAGGGTTAACAAAAATACTAACATTTGTATTGTCTAATAGTCTAAAAAGAATTGTCACATATATTGGTTTAATTTAATAGCCACAATAATCCAGTAAGATAAATAAGGCTCTCATTTCCATTCCTATATGAGAAAAGCAGTGATCATGAGATTAAACAATTTGTTCATGTTCACACTGCCAGAAAACACAGGTTTTCATCTTCTGATGCTGACCTCCTAACGCTTTGACTCTTCTAAGTTAGCAGTAGATAATCAGAATCAGCCCAAACTGTAGCTGAGAAAGTCAATAACCTCAACTGCAAAGCAATAAAGATATTTACCTCTTTCCTGTTGCCAGGAAATCTTGAAAGTAGATTGAAGCATTGGATGTTTTCAACACTCAAAAATTTTAGGAGCAAGTTAACAGTAAGTTTTTATCAATGATATCAAACCTCTGCTGTTCTCACCTTTGTCCCTGCTCTGTGTGCTTAGAGTAGCTCTAAGATTGCTACTCTACTGGAATCAGCCTCCTCCTCTTGTCTCTCCAAATCCTACCCCCTTTAATATTCAAAATGTTCCTTCTCCTCTATGCAGTCTTCCTGACCAATGCCTGTCTACCCTGACGCGTCCAATTTTCTGAATTCTACCATCATTTACGTACTACAACAGCATTTAGCAACTGATAATGGTGCCTTGTTATTTTGTTTTTATACGTGTCAATCTTTTCTTCCTGATGAGACTGTAAGCTCTCTCAGAATAAGAACTTTTATGACTGTATCTTTCCCACCCCTCAGCACAATATGGAACATCTCACTGGTGTGTTTAAGAAAATCATTAACTCTTAATAAATCCCAGACTTATTTTTCTTCTCTGCTTGTTTCTTTCCCTCTTTTATTTTTAATAGTTTCTAAAATTTTAGACGAGGGACAGAAAACTTTTTGAGCTGTAAGTCCCATTAAAAAGAAACTGTAGCACAAAATAAGTTTGCATTAAATGTTTACGAGATGAATAAAAAGCTGAATGAAAGAAAGGATGAGAACAAGCACAACTGAAATAGTAACAGGTTCTGCAGTATTTGACATCTAAGGGCAATTACATTATTTATCTTTAATACAAAATTATAATAAATCAGATTAGATTTTAGCAATTAATGACATCAATCCTGTCAGGGATGAGAGAAGAGAGGGGAGCAGTAGGAGAATTCCATTTGCCTTAACACTTTAATGAGATTTTGGAAAATAACAATTCTATGATGTGCTTGGGACTAATTTCTTCTTTGGGGCAACTGCTTCAGAACCACTTAGAAAAATATATCTATTATTGGGTCAAGGTGCCTAGTATCCCTTTTGCAATGAAGTGAGATTTTTTTTTTTCTTCAAATGCCTGGATCAGCAATTCTTATGAATACATTAAAATAAATAAGTAGAAGATTGCCCCAGCAATTGTACAAACCATGGCTGAAGACAACTGATTATTTATTGTGTGGTAAACACGGTGGAATTAGTGGTTTGGAGGAGAGAAAAAGGAAGACATCAAAAAAGGGAAGATTCCGGTCCTTCTCAAAAGATATTCTTTTCTGAGGTTACAGTGAGATGTAGTAAGACTTGATTCAGATTTCTGGACACAGACTGGTAACTGGTGACCATTTAATACTATGTGAAGATGAAGCAATTTCTGTAGTGACTAATGGTAAGTTAGTAAATGGGGGAGAGAATATTATGGCATCCAACTGCTCTCTGGGCCAGAACTTGCTTAATTCTGAATCAGTCCAAAGAACTTAGGCACAGCCTTGGGTAACATGGAGGAAAGGGTCACATTCCATGCCTAGAGGCTGAGTTGATATTCATCTGTTGTCACCGGTACAGCTGCCAGTCACGGGGGCCACTGTGATGTGCTGTCCAGACCCCTTCAATGAAGGACTTGTTGTTCCAGATGCTGGAAGTGCTTCAGGCCAACAGTTTAGTTCTCAGCCCCTTCTAGGGGCTGCCTCAGAAGTAGAGGGCTGCCTCAACGAAGGGCAAGACCCCTCCCACATTCAGTGAGTGATCCATGTCAGGGAAGATGGCCTGGCCATCTCCGCCCCATGGGAAACGACTGCAAAGGCCCATTCCAGCTGCCGAGCTCCCCAGGGGTCGGCGGAGGCTGTCCCTGGGCCTGCCCTGCAGCCCGACTTCCTGCTCTGCCCACTCTCTCTTCCACAGGCGCTGACTGACAAGTGCCCTTAATAAGCACCCTGGGCTTCCCTGCTAGTTGGTAAAAAGCTACCAGCACAATCTCCTGAGAGCCCCACTCCCCGAACTGCCTCCCCAGCTGCCTCCCTGGAACTTTCTCAACCTTTCTTATGATCCAGTAACTAAAGGAGTAAAGCCCAGCCCAGCAGAGCCCTGCTCTAGGATTCTGTCCCGGTGCTCAGGTCTGGTATCTGACTGCTTGGACAAGACCTGTTAGTCAATCTTTTAAATGTGACCTTGGCCTACTGAAGCCAAGTGGGTAGCAAAAATGTATGAAGCAGCCTGGAGTGGGGTGGGGGGAGGTGGACAAGTAGAGAGTGTCCACTCCATCTAAAAGGGGCAGTGGCTACTTAGTTTCAGACCACTGTCTTCATGATGCAGGCCCAGGTGTGTCCAATGAATCAAAGAAAAGCCAGAAATAAGAATTTATGTTAAATCCTTTAAATTTTAAATGATATCAAGTACTCTAACTTTATAAAAAATGCTGCCTGGGTGCTGCAAAACATGCCCATGAGTTCGATCTGGCCTGTGGACATCAGTTTGTGGGCAATTCAAGAGCTCTCTGGTCCACATCACCCTAGGAGGCCACCGTCAGTAGCATGGTTGGTGGCTGGCTGGCTTGTCTACTTTCTGCCTGATCTGGTATCTGTGGAGCTGTGGAAATGCCCCAGTTTATGCCCCAAGTCAGAAGACCAGGCCAAGGTCAAGGAGCTTAACCTGAAACGCATCTCAGTCACGGCTTCCCAGGAGGTAGGTGACCCTGACCCAGGCCGTACTAATGCTGTTGATCTCCTACAGAATAGCTTCGCCCATGGCCCCTGGCAGTGGCTGCACAGACAGCTCAAAAACTCAACTTTATACTTTTTTCAAACTGAGAAACTGAATAACCCAAAGCTTTGAAATTGTGCCAGATAATCTGATTTTAAATGAAGAAGAGCCCTCGAGATGCTCCTGCCTACACATACTTTTCATATTTCACATTCATATCTGCACACTCCACTGACAAATCTATTTTCTCAAGTTTTTCCTTTTAAGATGTTCTCAAGTAATTCATCCTTTAAAAAAAAGAAAAAGGTTTTAAGAGGCTTTGGCTGTGTGCATTTTCCCAAGATCTCAATCCAGATCTACAGAAATCAGTTTCTTGAAGACAACAGGACAAAGAAAATTCTAGAACTATTGGCAGAAGATGGGTCTGATAAACTCAAGATGCAAGCATACGGGAGTTCTGGGGGCTCGTAGCTGTTTACGTGCATCCAACTGTCTTTAAAACTGAAGGACAGTGGACAGTTACTTAAATGATGAAAGATTCTTTCTCTAGACTCAAGGTACATTGCTTTTCTAATTTATCTTTCGGAAAGGAGTAGGGTAACTTTAAATGTGAAGACTACTGTTTTGACAGTGAGCGAACATTACCTTTAAGAACTGGTCTGGGCCAAGCCCTGAAAGGCCCCAGTGTTGCCACCGGAACAAAGAGAGAGCCTCCAGTGGTACCCTGTACACTGATTTGGGAAGTCCCCCCTCAGGTAATGGAATGGTGCCCACAGGTGTTTTCAGAATTCTTTCAAAGACACAAATCTGATTCTTTCAGTCCCCTGATTATTCTAAGGTCTTTCTAATCCTAAAAGGAAAAAGCTCAAAACTCCTTAGCATGACATGAAACTTGCCCTTGACACCCTGGCCGTGAACCCCCTTCCACTCTTATCTCTACCTGCACTCTGGATGAGGGGGCACTCTGGGGCCTCTCATGAGGGCACTAGTCCCAAGCATGGCGGCTCCACTCTCATGACCTAATCAACTCCCATAGGCCCACCCGCTAATACCATCGCCTTGGGGACTGCAGTTTCAATAGATGAATTCTGGGGCATGCAGACATTCAGCCCACAGCAGCCCACCACCCAGGTACCCAGACAGGCACCTGGACAACACTGAAACACTCTCTGCACCTTCATCTTCCTGCCCTTGGTCTGCCTTGCTTCCTCTGCCATGAACTCCCACTCTGTCACGTTACTCCCTTCAGTGATCAGGATTCTCTACTCATCACTAAAGACCCAACTCAAATAATCTTCCTTTCTTCACTTTTATTTGACCCATTTCAGAGCTATAATTATTTCTTCTTCATGTCTGCATATTGACTATCTTACACTTAAATCCGTAAAAAAAAATGTTATCTATGTTGTCTTGAAGGTCTTGATGGAGTCCTCAGTAAATTGTCACTGGGTTTCCCACTTAGTACCAGACACACAGTGGGAGATGGTAATCATTTCTAACAATATCACTCTGCCCTCAGGGCCCCCAGCCTTCTGGCAAATCTACGGTGTTTGCACCGTCCAGCACCTGCAAATGACAGCTTCCCTGGCCACTGGAAAACACTTAGGAGCAATGCTGGAGGACCTAGTTATTAGTTTTTCCTTGACCTTGCACTGGAAACCTGGATGCCTGTGTTGGCACCTTTCTTGGCAGGACAAAGTACTCTTCTAGGTTGTTCTTACCTAGTGGTATGCTGGAATCAGCTCTTACACATTTTCAGAAATTTTGTGAGCTGGTTATTAAACACAGCCAATGTTAAAAATTAAATTATATTAAAAATAAATGTAATAAAGACTAAAAAACCATCACTTCATAATTATTTCACTATATTTATATTTTATAATTATATAAATATAATTATTTTACTATATTTATAATTTATATATTTAATTGTTATCTATGATCTTGAGGTTATTTATGTCTGTTGTATCTGCATGGTGGAAATACCAGTAATAGTGGACTTCTGTGACTCTCTTCCCAATGCTACTTTCAGTCATGCTGGTAGCTTGCAACTGGCCATGGTGGGAATATTAATACTACGGAAATCAGCAAGTACTACAAATCACTGCTTCCCCTCCCCCTCCCCCTCTCTCCTCAACACCAAGAACAGTTGCTCAACATTTACCAGCATTCCACTGTAAACAGTCCTTGCCAACTCCCTTGAGTAACTAAACCCAACCAACAGCCTGGAGCGGTCACCCAGCCTTTTCTAATCATCCCCCACTGTGTCCTAGGGTGCTGTCACCCTCCAGCCTCACAATCTTACATGTTGAAATGGAACAGGTTACCGGCAGAGTGGAGTGCAATGCTCAGGGGTTACCCTTTCAATTAACCTGGTGAGCTGAGAGAGCTCAAGACTCATCTCCCTACAAGCTGGCTTCCAAGAACAGGGGCTGCCTTTCTGCAAAGCTCTATGGAAGAGTTCTCACCCGATGCTTAAGGCAATCAACTCCATTCAACCTGAAGGCTGGGAGCTCAGACACTTGAACATGCCAGGAGAGAGGATGGTGCTCCTGGTTAACCACAAGCCCTAAGCCGGCAGGATTAGGCTGGAACCAAAGTCCCAACATATATTTCTATTGTCTCCTGGCTCCTGATCACACCAGGGGAGAAGCCAGTGCTTCCCTCACCAGGTGCGTAAAAATCCCACAGTCTGAGGCCCTGCAAGACCATTTATGTGCTGCCCTGGAGCGGGAAAAGGCAAGGCAGGAGCCACACATCTGCTTCTGCTGCTGTCTCCTAGGGTTTCCCCGAGGGCTGCTCCAGCCTCTGTGCTGAGGATGCTGCTTTCCCTTGCTTGTAAGACCCTCTCATAGCAGTTTGTACCTATTTATTTCTCTTCATTTTCCTCAGAGGAAGGGACCCATTTCACTCATCTCAGAACACTGATGAGGCACCTATTATGTGCTACGTGCTGGGGTAGGCTCTGAATATAGTGATGAATAAAGCAGGCCTGATGAAAAGTCAGTGGTGAATTAACATTAACTCTACCCGGCTACAAAAGCTGGCTGCAATTCCCTGATTCTTCTTCGTACTCTCAACCTGCTTCTGCCATACTCGTGCTTGGGTAGCCCTTTCTATTTCTAAATATACACCATCAGAACGTTCTCCTAATTGACCTCTCAGCCTTTAATTTTCTACCTTCTTATTTATTTTAGAAACGGAAGTGAGACTCCATCCTTAACAGGAAGCGGTTACTCAACTTTTCCCCAGCTCCCATCCTCAGCTGCCTCTTCAATCAAATGAAAACATAATAAGGCAATCAGCTCTGGTACCCCAGGCAGACAGATCTCCTTACTGCCCTCAGGATGTCACTCACTCACTCCACAGCTGCATCTTTGTTCCAGCCAATCTCGCACATTAAACACCCTGCGTCTGGAGCAACCAACTTCCTTTTCCTCCTAAGCTCCACTTAAGATCCATTTCATGAATGAAACCTTATACAGCTAACTACTCGGTCTGCACCACTCCAGGTACTTCAACAGCCCCTCTACACTGGATCACGTCTTTCTCATTCATTCATTCTTTCATTCCCGTTGGAGATTAAACAAATACACAGTAAGACATTTTAAGAAATATACACAATGAAACATATGAAGAAAATTAATCAGAGCAAAGGAAAAACAAGATCCAAAGAATAAGCTAGTTTCAGGGAAAAGTTCCGATAGCAATAATGCCATCGGACCCTTGACTAAGAAATGAATCCAAGTTGGATTTTCAGCTCTTGCCTTCCTGGAGACCAAAGCAGCCCAGAAAGAACAGCTGTGAGATTTATAGTGGCCATAAGGTGAAGATACACCAGATTCTGAGGAGAAGTAGAGTTTTCACTACAGCGTGCGCCATTCCTCCAGTGGGTCATTATAAAAGGGAACGGTGTGTTCTGCTTTGTTGCTGAGATGATGGTAAGTCATTTCTCAGGCCTGCTTCTTATAAAATGGAAATCAGCTGCGGCAATCCCGCGCCAGGCATGGGTGGTGAGATGAGGAGGCAATACTGAGAGGCCAATGAACATACCCTGGCTTCCACCAATCATTGCAGGAAGCTTTGTGAAACCAGAATTTGGTATCATTTATTAGTATTTATTTGGGGCCTTAGATTGTGATTTTCTAGGAAAACATGTTGTGAAAATATTCTGTTAGTGGGTCCACAAAGTCAAAAGGATCATTATGATAATACTAAGCTATTACCTGTCTCTTTCACGAGTGTTCTGTGGAGATTTCCAGGCGCTACATGACATGTGATGATGTCATTGCTCTGATGACTACGTGTTGTTTTAAATCTCTCTCAGGTTTAATTTCTTACACAGTAAAATCAAGAAAACCCCTATAAGCGAAAACTCCTCAATGTCCAGTAATTTGGAAGCATATACCCCGGGGCCCGGAGACACAAAACCCTGGGAACTGCTGTTTTGCCATATCGATTACCAAGTAAGGCGAGAAAAGTGTTTGAAAAGTTACAGTGCCTGTGCTCGGGGACCTACTGTTAATAAAGTGATCATTCTAAAGACAGTCCACCGCTGTCACCGCCACCTCAGTGGCTTGGGAAAAAATGTCAGCTTTGTCTAAACATTGCCCTGGTCACGGAGTTATTCTAACAATACAGGCAGTGTCAGTCATTACATCTTAAGGAAGATGAAAGCGTGTGAGAGAAGAGCTATAAAAAAAGGATGACAAGGTTTAAGATGATTTAATCCAAAACTGTGATTCTGGAACTAAGGACTGCATCACCCTGCGTGCGAGTGAGAGTTAGCCTCGGCGGTGGAGTTTTCTGGATCCAAGAAGCCACGCCCCCTCCCAGGGTTGTGTACTATGTCAGTAAGTAAAGATACAGCAAGGAGATGTGGGGGCTGTAGAAACTGCCACTGAATGGGGATCACATTTGGAACGTTTGGGGATTTCTGATCTAGAAGAAAAAAACAGTGATAGAATATAAATAGATACATTTTCATGAGCAAAATGCTGACAAAATTCTGGCCATGGAAAAACGTTCCGCATCCAGGAAGAACCACTTAGGCTAGATACAGAGGAAAATTCTTCAACAGCAAGGGTTTCCAAATAGAAACATGTAGTTTGGGGACCGTGAGGGATTTCTTTCCATATTCTAAGGATGAGTCAGGTACAGTCTGGGGTGGTGGGAGGAGGAGGGGAGCTGGACCAGATAAATGACCCCTTGGGCCAAGCTTCTCTTTTTTTTGTACTGCACCTTCTCATCCTTCAACTTCAAAACTCGGCTTTGGAACCAGCAGCTGAATTCCCAATTAGGAAAGTTTGTCACCATGTCAGAGCCTCAAGAATGGTGATTAGCCTCCTCAATTCAAAAGAGGAAGCAAGGTTTGGATTAAGTATTTCAAATCACCTTCTATTTCCAGCAAAGGGAATTCCCCAAGGGGACACTGTGTGTGAGCTCTCTCAGGGCCTCACTGGACATTTCAGGCATGGCATCCCGGTGCACCGCCTCCAGAAATGCCCTCGGCAGGAAAGCTCCTTTCGCAGCCCTTTAAGCACAGGAGAGCTGCCTTAGGAGGAGATGAAGTCGGATACCCAGTTAGGGAAGGAAGACTGGAGGAACAGAGCCTCAGACTTCTTCCAGTGCCTAGGGCTCAGTGCCTTGAATACAGGCGGGGCCCTATGCATAAATCTCTTATGTATCCCACATAGAGATACAATGTTCGCCCAATCAGGTGAATGTGTTTGTTTATGCAAAATAGTTACTTTGACATCAATATTGATACATAAGAGTTTCTAAGAGACAGCTTCCCCTTGGCTTAACCCTGCATCCTAAGGAAAACACAGAAAGCAAAATGAAACAAAACCCAAAACTATATCAACTCATTAAATAAGCATTTACTAAATGCCTGCTTTACACAACACACATTGCCAGCTGCATGGAGATTGATGAGATATGGTACCTGACCCTAGGCGTTTGCATCCAAGGAAATAACATGGAATCAATCACACAGCTGAAAATTTAAGTCTAATATTAATTTCTATAAATGCCTTTATGGTAACTATTGTTTCATAACAATAAATAATGTTTGCATAATTAACTGGCTTTTTCATATGAATGATGTCCTCACCATTCATTACTTCTAAACTAAAATTTCTAACAGAACTTTAAGGGTACAGGTCAGGTTTTCCACTTGGAAACTGGCCTTCATGGAGAATTTTAGAAATCATTTCCTATTGATTGTTGGCTTCTAGAGAGCATCTACTGTCCTTTTCTAACTAACCAGACTAAGAGATTTCTTTATCGATTCATCCACCTGGCATTACTTCATATTATTTGGTTAACAGAAGTGTTCTGAAGTTTTCCAACCCTACAAGTAAGGATGTCAAGGGATATCTTCAGTTCAGTTGGAGACTTGATTTAAGAATCTGAAGTAAAATGGTGGCCAATAAAATATCTCTTTTTATTTTCACGGATTTCAGTGAATTTTGGCAAGGGTGTGAAGATAAATGTTTTCTAAGATACAATGCCTGAACTCTGCATCTTTTAAAAAAAATGTGGGGAGCTGGATTATGTATTCACTCGCAGAGTGTGACCTGAAGGACTGAGGGAAGAATCCTTTGGGTCACCAAAATGTCTACACCAGCTGGTGCAGGAAAACAGAAATTGTACCATTAGGGATTTATTTATTCATCTGGATGAATCGTGGTCCCCTATTAAAGGGCATATACCCCTGAGGGAGTTGTCACATTCAGAATACTCAGCTGGTCAAACAACTCAGCATAAATTATTTTATCTGATTCTTTCCATGTGCCATCAGTTTGGCGCACATGCAAATAGGTTTAGAGGTTAAGAGAAAAAGGCCAAAGTCTGGAGCTCTTTTGGGAGGGCAGCCTTGTAAAGGATGGATGCCCTGGCAACCAGGACAGTGGGAGGGGGCTGCTGAGTTGAGAGAGGAGACAGGAGAGGGGGAGGCTCAGAAGGAGAGCTGGGGAGGCTTTTGGATGCTGAAAACAACCTGGCCAAACTGCACAGTTCTCCCGAGAGAACACATCTGAGATTAAGAGCAACAGTCAGCATGGTCTCTCCCCCCACCGGGGGGAAATAGTGGGAACTGGGGGACAGTGAGAAACACCAGTTCTCAATCCCTATCACCCCTCCCTTCAGCTGCAGCTACAAGAACATCTAACTTGTGATAAAAGTGAAACATTTAAAAGTGAAAGATCCTACCTGCTGGCTCTGAAGGAGAAAACTAGCCTGGGAAATGACAGAACAAGGTCCAGGAGAGCCAAATGCCTCCAACGGGGTCAAAAGTTCCCTTCCTGACCAGAGCCCCTGCCACTCCTTTGACCTAACGTGGAAAGCATCGGCCCTGTTTCAGAGCACCCTAAGTGCTGTCAACAGCCTGCACAGCTCCTCCAGACAACCTCGGACAACGTTACAGCTGTTTCCTCGCCTGCCAAAACAGCTTAAACTTGCAGGGTTCCCTGCATTCTTTCAAATCAGGGCTGGAAGCGATAGCTAAAGGGGATGGCTCAGCTCAAGAGTTTTTCATTTTGATTGTGGAACTGCACATTTGCCGCATGTGGAGTGCTTCCACACAGAGTTCCCTTTTAGAGACTGTGAGGTGGGTGGCCCACAGGGAATTCTCTCCTGCTCAGATTTTACTGGGCTGAACTGAAAAACAAGTTGCCAGGCTTACAGCAGGGAAATCAACCGTGGTCCCTGCAACACACACACAGCTGTATAAAGAAATCCAATAGGGAAAGCAAGGAGTCATTTCACTCCCAGTCTCCCCCTGACTAGCATCCATCCTTGGCACACCTATGGTGTTTCTGATCCTGCAAATCCATGAGAAGTCACCCGTTAGACTCACTGTTATGAGTAATACCACTTCTTAATATCCAAATTACCTGTTTTTAATGCTGGTTTAGAGTCATATTTCCCACAGCAGAGCTTAAGTAGGAAAAAACCCAGGGATAATAGGTTTTAACAGAAAATTTTTGGCCATTCTGTAGATTATTTGAATTTCTGCCTATGTGGTAAAGCCTGATGCTCTGTGGTCACTTTCCGGGGGACAGTAGCTCTTGAATACTGAATCTGTGTTTCCATTTCCTTGATCACATCTCTATCTGGCTGCCAACACAACAGTTCTCCCCACAGCAAAAGTCAATACGCCAAAAAGGAAGAAAATGAAAAAAACCTCATGTTGAGTAGCTGAGGAGAAAACACTAGTCTTAAAAATGTTCCTCACAGAAATACTTCTTCCTTCCTTCCTGATTTTAATCTTAGGCCTCTTAATACAGTTACAGAGAGACTCTTCTGGAATCTTTCTTATTATTACTCTGAAGCATTATGTGTTGAAGTTGAAGTTGTCTAGAGTTTATTACTTTGACTAAGTGCTTAGCTGTGTGTTCAGAACAGAAAAGTGTGTATGGATTGGCCAGCTGTACTTGAGGGCAGAGAATGATTGTTTCTCCTTTATTCTCATCTTCTCATTTTGGGGAAACAAGGAGGATGCCAGGCATGCAGCATGCTCCCAGGAAACACTTGAATGAATGAATGAATGAATGAATGAATGAATGAATGAATGAAGTAACTGGCTAATGTTGCCTTTCCCTTCCCTAATGGCCCAGTGATCTCCAGCTGACTCCCAGGGGCCCAGGGCCATTCACACGTGTTTTCACCTGCAGCTGGCCCTCTCTGGCTTTCTCCCCACCATCCCTCTCCACCTGAACTTAATGGTCTTGGGTTTCATTGTATCTCGCCCAGTATGGGTACTAAATCTGATGATTTGCTGCCTTTAGATTATAATTTTGAGACTTGTTGCTTATTCCAAGAATAATAACTCAAAGGCATCATCTCTACTTTAGTATATGTGCTGCCAACGCAAGCACAGGAATCATTATCTCTACTTTAAATTAAACCTCGTGCATAGGTAGCTTCTCGGTGCTCTCATCTGCAGCACAGATGACCTTTAAATATTCAGAACGCACTGAAAGACAGAGGCCAAGTTAATACTAAAAAAATGCACAACTACATAAATGGCTATGTATAGGTGTGTGTACACACATACACAGACTATAGACCATTTTTTTTTTACAAAGATGATGCAATAATCAAGAGTTCAGAAATTTTACACTTAAAAGGTAAAGTTCTAAACTGAGATGCATTTAGTCTCTTCTCACAAAACTCTAATATACTATGAAAACAAGAACAGATGACTCAATTCGGAGAAGGGGACGGCAAAGGGAAACTCCTATAGAATTTTTTTCTTTTCAGTCAAGAGTAATAACATGAAGTCTGGAGAATATAGAATAAATGTAGTCAATAAAACTGAATTCTGAAGCCAATGTAACAATAAGCATACTCCCAGAGCTAATGATGAGTTCAAATGTTCAAGATTAGATGAGTTTTATCCCAGATCCTAAAAGCATAAATGGACCAATAACCTACTGGTTATTTCCGAGGATTTTCAGAGGACAGAAGAGGAGATTTTTGAATAAGTGAAAAGAGTAGATTCTTTTATTTTTTTAATTGAAGTATAGTTGACTTACAATATTGTGTTGGTTTCAGGTATACGGCAGTGATTCAGTTGTATCTATCTATCTATCTATCTATCTATCTATCTATCTATCTATCTATCTACCTACCTACCTACCTACCTACCTACCTACTCTTTTTCAGATTCTTTTCCATTATAGGTTATAATAAGATACTGAATACATTTCCTTATGCTATACAGTAAGTCCTTGTTGTTTATCTATTTTATATACAATGGTGTGTATTTGTTAATTTCATACTCCTAATTTATCCCCCCTCACTACTTTTCCCTTTGGTAACTACAAGTAGGTTTTCTATGTCTGTGAGTCTGTTTCTGTTTTGTAAATGGGTTAATTTGTATTTTTTTTTTTTTTTTTAGATTCCACATATAAGTGATATCATATATTTGTCTTTCTCTGTCTGACTTCACTTGGTATGATCATCCCTAGGTCCACCCATGTTGCTGCAAATGGCAATATTCCATTCTTTTTATGGCTGAGTAGTATTCCATCATATATATACCACATCTCTCTTATCCATTTATCTGTTGATGGACACTTAGGTTGCTCCCATGTCTTGTAAATAGTGCCACTATGAACACTGAGATAAATGTATCTTCTCAAATTAAGAGTTTCTGTCTTTTCTGGATATCAGGAGTAGGATTGCTGGATCATATGGTAAATGATTCTTACTTTTTTTAGGGAACCTCCATTCTATTCTCCATAGTGGCTGCACCAATTTACATTCCCACCAACGGTGTAGGAGGGTTCCCTTTTCTCCACACCCTCTCTGGTGCTTATTATTTGTAGACTTTTTGATGATGGCCATTCTGTTTGGTGTGAAGTGATACCTCATTGTAGTTTTGATTTGTATTTTGCTAATTATTAGAAATGTTGAGCACTAAGAGGTAGATTTTTAAAACCATGCTTTCAATCCCCAGCAACATTCTAGAATGAATCGTTAGTTTCTAATTATCTGGAAAGGAAACCACGGGTCACCTGGAACCAGCATGGATTCACTAAGAACAAATTATAGGAAATGCACTTCATATCCTTTCATAAAAGGATTGTCTGACTGTTATTCAGGAGAGTGTTGTTCACCAAACGTTTTTCAGTTTCAGTGAGGCAAGTGACATAGTCTCTCATGACATGTCACGAGTAAAATCTACCACTGTGGCCTGAATAATTATAAAGATAAGTGAATTCATTGATGGTTAAACAAATGACCCAAGAAGTGAACTGCAGAATCCTGAACAGCCTAGGGCATGACCTGCATGAATAGGTTGCAAGATTTTGCATTTGGTTTTGTTATACAGGCTTCGGTAGAAGACTCAAAAACTTGTCGGGGGCAGGGCATGCATATGGATTCATCGAATCCACACATGAAAGAAAACTAGTAATTCTAGCATGGAATTAAAAAGAATAGCAGGTTTCCAATCTAATAGATCTCATTAGATTCAAGGAATGGACTAAAAGAACTAAAATTCTCCAAACTTAATTCAGAGAACGTGTTAAGTCCCGAGTTTGAATTTGAAATTCTCCTGCTCATCAGCCTGCATCACCGCCTGACCTCCAGCTGGCAAAGCCTGTGCTATCCGAGAAGCTTCCCTGACCCCCAGAACCTGCATCAGTAGGATCTGACTCAAGGCATCATTTTGATAATGCGATTCAAAGCAGACGGCCAGTTATCACACTTTTAAACAATACGCACATCAACACTGAAAATCTTAGTCTCCCTGACTCGGTCCTCTCTGGCAAAGATAGGTATCCAGGCAAGGAGAAGGGACACGTTCATTCACTTTTCAGAAGATTGGGCCTGAGCCAACAGATTACCCTTCCTGGGAGATGATAGCTCACAGTAAGGGGTAGATACATAACCACAAAGTGTGGTGGAGATGCAGGTGGGGTAGAGTTGGAATAGCTGATGGTGAACGGGGGCCATGGTCCAGCCCCCTGGGAAGGTACGGGGCCCCATTTGTCTAAGTGTCTCCTCTTGCTCTTTAGTCACTTGTGGTACTCCTGTGCCCAGAGAAGGGCTTGTGAGAACAAGCCCAGTCTCCGTTTGAAAAAAAAACAAACAAACAAACAAACAAAAAAAAACAGCAAAAGATATCCCCTAAAGTTCACATTCCCAAATGAAGAGGAGGGAGCAAAACCTTTGCCACTAAATAGGAAGACCAGGCAGTTGTGTTTGGACAAGGTTCCCAGGAAGGAAGGAGGAGGGGTTTAGGCTAGTGATAAGATCACAGCTTCCAGTCTCTGAGTGGCTTTCCCTGACCCTCTGATCTTGAGAGTTCTGGACCAGAATTCAGATCGCTTCTGGCTCTGACAAGGAAAAAACAAAACAAAACAAAACCAAAAACAGAAAGGGGGAAAGGAAAAGAAAACTTCCCCAAGTTACTGACCTCCTTTTTGCCTCCTTCCTTCTTCCTTTAGTCCATCCGTCCTCCTGTGATGGTGCTTTCTTTGGAGGAATCCATTTTAATAAGATCCCTGAACATTCCAGTCTCTGCACCATCCCAGCCCTAGACCATCCTCAGCAAAGCATAATGGCTTCATGGGGTTTGTTTCTTGCTTTTGTTTTCATTCATTTGTTTATTTTGAAATTATACACAATGTTTTTCAATATATTCCAAATAAAAGCACTTTAAAATGCTGACTGCCAAACTTGCAAACATCTTGATAAGGAGGAAAAAAAGAAGCCCACGTAGCGTTCATTTCATTCAGAAAGCCCATTTTTTTGCTGCTATCACTTTTGGCTTCAGCATTAGAAATGTCTTCAAGTATCAGACAACAACTCAAGATTCTGACTCTCTTCCCTGTCCCTTTTCCATGTTATTTATAAACTATTTCTCCAACGTACTTACCCGCGATACCCAGTGCCACATGTTCGGGCTTTTTTTAGTCCCACATTTTGCACCTTCATTCAGCTTTGGCTGTGATCCCAGCCCTCTGGCACAGCTGTACTTCGTGGCCTGGCAAGAAGGGCCCTTTGAGGTCAGTGGGGCCTCGGTGAGGAGGGGTGGAGAGCAGGGACTCTGGAGAGACACACCACAGGCTCTGGAGGCCCAAGGGGTGACTGCTTTTAGGCTTTGATTTCCATTATGCTTTTGGGAGCATCCCCTGTACAGAATACGGCCACTAAAATCAAACATCGGTGAAGTAAGACAAGTGGGCTTTGTAGAGTAAACTTCTCTCCTAAAAGCATAACGACACACCCACAATATTCATCCTTTAGACCCCTGAGTCCAGCTTTCCTATTTGATCCGATTTCCATCTACCATGCAAAGAGACCCATTCATCTAAAAGTTAAACCCATTTCTTAAGAGATAAGCTTTCTGTTGTTACAAAGCCCATGACTGTTGGATGCAGTCACTTTAGCTGAAAGGTGCACTTGACTATCAAAAAGCTTGGCGCCCTCCAAAGAACACATCTCTTTTCTTCTAAACATTTTCACTGAAAATTCTTAAGGTAGGAGGAGGAGGAATAGGAGGCGGGGTAGATTCGGAAGTAAGCAAAGTGGGGTCAGAGAAGGCAGAAGAGGAGAAAGAAAAAATATTAATACCCCACCAAACCAAATGACTTCTGGGTTGTCTTTCTTTAGTTTTGTAACAATAAAAGCTTATATCTACTGAGCGTTTATGTGCCAGACAGGTTTTAAGTTCCATACACGTATTAACTTATTTAATCCTCACAATAACCCTATATGCTGGGCACTACTGTTATCCTCTCTTACATATGGGGAAACTGAGGCACAGAGAGGCAAAGTAACTCCCTGAGGTCACACAACTTACAAGTGGCAGAGGGAGGATTCAAATCCAGCCTGTTCTCTGAGCCACTCTGCCCGGGGGTTCCTGGAACACTGGGCAGGTCAGCCCTGAGAGCTTAGATGGACAGATTCCTCTCTCTTTCAACTTTATGAACCACTCTCCTCCCCTCCTTTATTTTTTCAAGTTTGTTACAAGGATTACATATCTACATTTATTTAGTATTGTATTCATCCAAAAATGAAGAGATGATTCTTCCTTGGACCCTGAAACTTCAAAAGGGTCAAAATTGGGGGATAAGTTTTTCCAAAAAAAATTGATTTTAAATAAGTAAGCTATGAGAACAGTAACAATCTAAAAAAAAAGGGTACCGCAAAAGGGGCCGTGAGGGCATATGGCTGCCATCCTTACACCCTGCGAGCTTAGCAGCACTCAGTTGTAGGAAAGAAGCACAGAAAGTCCAACGGAACATTCTGGGGGTGGGGCTTGGACAACTACCCACGGCCTGGAGCTCAGCCTCCAACTGTCTAGCCAGAGGTGCCCTCCACAGGAAAACCTGAACTCACAACAAAATAAACTTCAATCATAAGTAAGACTTTATTATTTACACAGGCATATGTGTTTTATCGAGGCTTAATCTTGGATCCCTTTAACTATGCCAGTTTGTTTATAGGCTATCTACAAACTAGAAGAACCACAAGGGAGAAAGCCAGATGGAAGGAATCCTCTGGTTGAGTACCTTCAGAGAGGAAAAGCATCCTTCATGCAAGCCAGTGGGAAAGCAGACTCAGCCAATGGCTACTTAATTTTAATTAACACGAGGTCCATTTAACTATTCAGGGGCTTCACCTGCGGCACAAATGAAGGCACAGCTCACAGAGGTGGAAAGGCCTTCAGACCAGCCTGCTCCATCGCTTCTATGTGATCTAATCCTGGTTTTATGTTGGGAACTGTGGCCCATTGAAATTCAGCTGCCTGGCCAAGGTAACAAAGTTTCAAAATGGCAGGAGGGCCCAGAACTGGAATCCAGGTCCTGAATATTGTTCTTTCCACCCTGCCTTGTTCATAGACAGAGGAATGGGTGGGTCTGGGACTCAAAGCAAACTCCCCTCTCTACATAGAGCTGTGTTTTCTATCATTACAGGGGAAAAGGTTCACGTGTGTGTGTGTGTGTACACAAATTCCAGGTAAGGCGTTAAATAGGTTGTATGACTGCATTCCCGTAATTTTGACATACAATGGTAAGAAAAGAAAAATCAGTCAAGTGGAATCTATTTATGTTCCTTAAGAAAAAGGTTAATGAAAACATTACCAATATATTAACAATCAAGAATAAAAGAAGAGTGAAAAACTACTACCACATAAAGGTACCCTCACGCTGGTGTAGCAGTCATGCAGGCTCCTGTGGGGGATGGACGGATGGACAGACACACACACACACATGCACAGAATTTGTATCAGAGCTTGGCCTGTGAGTTCTGCTCCAGTGGCTAATACAAACAGCTGTTCGGTTTCACCAGAGCTTGCAGGGGTATGTGGTATTTACCCTGTGATATCCAGTCTCAACTTTCCACCAGTTTTGCAGCTATTACTGCCCTCACTTCCTACTCAAACTCACCCAACCTGCCAAGTTCCTTTGCTAAACAATTCTGGATGCAAGAGTATTAAAATGAGGAACTAAGGATTATGCAGAGAAATGCTGATTATTAAACACTCATTAAAAGAAGAGTTAATGACTTTATCATGAATATAGTACCATGAGAGAATGCTATTGATCATGAAAGTTACTACTTCCGTATTACTAAGCAGAAGACTACGCAGTCACTGTGTGGCGGTAGCAGAGCACATGAGAGGGACTCCTGGAGGCCCTCCATCAGCCAGACCTGAGTTCTAGCTCTAGCTTGTCCTTTGCTGGGGGACATATCATCACCTTCTCAAACTCTCTTAACCTCACTGCCTGCCGGGTAAGAGGGTGACCACGGGCCCCTCCCAGGGTCTTGGAGGGACGCAAGGTGAGCACATTGTCTAAGTGTCCATCACACTGTTAATGTTGGGTTTACGTCCATCTCTTTCACCTGGTGACCCGAAGTTTCTAAAGTGTGAGGATTAAAAAAATATACATCCTTTCATTTTTTTGCGAAATTAAAAAAACCCCAAAGGTTGAGGGAGGTAGGGAGAAATCAACTTCATTTACAAGAGGTAGAATTTGTGTAAATGTGAGAAGGGAGGACAAGGAAGCAAAAATATCCCAAGGATAATCTTTTCCAGGTAGATTTCTGAAACCTGGGGGAAAAACCCATAAACAGATGCTGGGGTCTTTAAAAAGCTCTGCTCTAAATTTAAGTTTTGTGCAAACAGTGTCCCATCAGCTTGAGACTATCCTAACGATTCCTCTCATAGCTGTGGTCTGTGGATATCTCCTTGGGGAGTTGCCAACCCCTGGTGGCTCCGGGTTAAACATTTTGCTGCTAGTCAGCACCTCCACTAGAGGGCAGCAGGTGGAAGGGAGAGGATGTCCACATGGCTCAATGTCAAGGCTTGGCAACCACAGCTGTCAAGGCGGGGTGCCAAGTAATAGGGGTGCAAGGGGGCATGTCAACTGATGGAAAAGATGAGAGCCTGAGTGATTAGTGGTTTTCCATTTCTAGCGAAGCCAGGGATGGAAGGAGAGAGTTCAGCATTAGTAGGAATTTGGAGCAAGGGTTTCCAAACCATTAAATCTTCAGATTCCTGTTTTGAGTTTTCCTAAAACACATACACACAAACACATAACACACAAACAAATAAACTCCAGGGCATCACTCTAGGGCTTATGCATCACAATCTCTAGGCATGGAGCTTCTGAATCCCTATTTTTCAATAAACTTCCATCTTATTCTGAGTAACAGCCAAGGTTGGTCCCATCAGGGTGTCTGAGGTCCCTTCCAACTCTCAAGGCTAATGTCACTAACATAAAATATGCCTAAAGCAACCTTCAAAATAATGGTTAACTTGTCTATCCCTCTAGTAACTTGTCTTTAGAGAAAAAAGCGGCAGAAGTAACCGAAATTGCTAGAGTGTGGATTGCAAGTTACTGTTTTCAGAGCGCTATTACAGAGACAATCTCCCTTAACATTTTAATCCTCACAGCAAGCCTGTAAGTAGGAAGATTTTAGAACCCCATGTACAGTTAGGGAAACCAAGTTCCAGCAAGGCTGCCTTACTACGGTGGTGAGTCTAGGACTCACCTGTTGAGTGCAGCTCTTTCCAGTCCATGACCACTTCCGATGCCTCTTCAGTTCTGTTCTTAACCTGGATTTATAAACAATCTTTTCATCAAGTGATTTAGTGGAACTCTAGGAATGATGCAAGTCCAGGTATAGGCAGAACGGGAAAGGAGACAGGAATAAGAGAAAGCTGTGATGGCAAGACCACAGACCCGTCTCTAGCTGAGTCTTCTCCAGGAAGCAGGAGGAGAATGGTCGGTGGTCATTTATGAGTGAGGAAGATGAAGGAGGGTGGAAGAATGAGGGTCAAGATTCTGCGGCTGGCCTGCCACAGGGGGACAGCAGGGTAATTTCACAAGGGTCTTGTTTCAACCTAATTCATAGATTTCAAAATCTCCCTTCTGCTGTTGACCACTCGGCCACTGAGGATACTACTCAGCATGCATCTTAAGATGCTTCTAATTTTCTAACATTTCAAAGCGTATTTCCAAACAGATTCTACCCATTAGGTTGCTTGCTATCAGAGGCTAAGTCACGGAGGAATGTGCACCAGAGCAGAAGCCTGCATCTCAGCCCTGCTGGGACTGGTACCTGCTGGAGTCTCGGGCAAGTTGTTTAACCCCTCTGGGCCTGGGCTTCCTCGGCAGCAAGCAGAAAGGGTTTGTGCTGTCGCTGCCAGACGGACCATGGGGACATGTTTATGTCAGATCATGTTGAACTGGTTTCTAACATTTAAAACCTAGGAGATTCATACAAAAATATTTCAAGATCAACTTTTGGGTACACTCCAATGAGGAATAAACAGAGTGGTTCTCCAGAGCCCTTTCCACCTGCTAACATACTAGACAATTTAATTACTATTTTTATAGCTTCTCATCTGCCTCACCTACCCACACATCCCCTTCAGAACACACATACACACAGACCCACACCCTACTAAGGCAAGCAGGATTTTTTAATCTTTCCTGGTCACTGAGGCACTCCAAGCACCTGGCACAAAAAATGCTCAAAAAGTATTTCATGAATCAATTAATGCCTGGTAACTTCATAAAAAGCATAGTTTTTTTTTTAAATTTATTTAAGTGAGGGAAGCTAAAGATAGCATAAGCCAGAGATCAGACATGAAAATAGCCAATAAATTCCTGATTTAAAAATCATCATACAGACTTGGCTTTCATAACAACCATCAAATACTGGCTATCAATACATGCTTGTTCTATATACGGTATGTGTGTTTCTCATAAATATAATCAAATTGAGATTTAAAAAAGTATGTTGGAGAAGTTTTCACAAGGATTCGAATGTACCACAAGATCCTTGTTGGCTGTTTCACTTGTAATGCTTAAGAAAACAGGATAGCGTGGTTATTCTGAAGGCAAGTGACAGGCAGTTCAGTATGTGGAATGTTCCATATTAATGTAACCTTAAATGTGGAGATTGATTTTTCTGGTGGTAAAAGGCAAGTTTTAAGATGGATGAAATGTAATCTCACACCAATTATATTAATTTCAACAGCTGGCCGGACAGTTACCATACCCCACTGTGCTTCTTTTAATAAATGCTCACGGATGTCTCCCAGTTCACTGCACCAGGCTTTAATTCGTGAAGCTGTCGAGGGAGAAGTGACAGGAAGCACTTGCCGGAAGCCCTCAGATGTGACCGTGCATTCAGGGGGATCTGTTAACTGATGTTTAAGTTGTTGCATTCCTCATAAACAAGCCTGAGTGACAGACCTTAAGGGTGATCTTCCAAAACAATTGTGACTCATAACCACTAGTGCAGCTCATGCAAAAGCTACCAACTCTTGCTCTTTTCAAGCTACCAGGACCTCCACAATGTGGAGCAGGTAAAATCACAGGCAGGTTTGAAGGGGGGAAATGCTTCAATGTGAATGTGGCTCCATTAGGCTCACCAGCTTTTATATGGAGTCTCCTTGTTAATGAATTTTTAATGTAGTAGACTCTGGAATAAAGTTTGGAAATTCTGGTACTTTCACAACGGTTAACCCAATCTCCTTGGTACTAGCAGGAAATTACTAGGCAGAATGATTTTTACCTAAATATACAATGTCAGATTCAGAGTTGAAGACAGGTGTTCATGATTCTAAGAGTGATTCTTTTTGAATCAACAGACCTAAAATCAATCAACCGAGGTCCATTTGAAGAATATACTCAGGATGGAGCTTCCTGTTTTATTCTGTAGTGCCTCAGATATTTTTCTACTGAAAGAAATCTGAATTGGTGTTTGTCTTTATTTTTGCTTGTTTGTTTGTTATCATTGGAGCAGGTATGAAAAAAGACGGGAGAAAATAATAGGTGTCTGGGACAAGTTCAATTCTTAAGATGCTCATTCAGATCTCAGACTACTTTAAGAGTAGCCCTCAAAATAATACCTGAATCAGTGTTGAATGCTGTCAGCATGCCCCTTAAATTCTCCTGGCAAAACTGCATGATGTATGTTATTGGATGAAGGAGAATTAGTCACAATTAGTCGAATGGTAGTTGCTATTACAGAGTTCCAGCTGTACAGTCCAGTGGGTTTTCTATGATTTGGGTCAAAGGCTAACTTTCTTGGGGCTCACACACATTTTGTGCATGTTATAGACATACACTCATGATAGGCTTTCTTACACGATCCCTCTTTTTCTTCTAACTTCTTAGTTTACCTGGCAAACCTTTCAGCCTCTCAAGGTTTATTTATTGAAGGGTCTCTAGCACTTGGCTCAAAAAAGAAAAAAATCTTGGGTGAACAAACAAATGAACCAGTGAAAAGACAAGGGCTGCACTGTAATGCCACATATAAATATTTCTTTTACTTTTAAAAGAATATGAACATGCTTTCTCTAACTTGACCCCTGCAACAATCCTGGGCACAGTCAGTTCAACATGCAATCACCAGATCTAGGCCAGTGGTTCTCAAATAGGGGCCATTCACCTCCCCTCCCCCCGCCCCCAACCAGGAACCACTTAGCAATGTCTGGAGATGCTTTGGTTCTTTCAGCTGAGGGTGGAGGGCACCACCTAGTAGACAGAGGTCATGGATGCTGCTAACCATGTTACAATGCACAGGACACCTCCCACCACACACAAAAATACCTAGTCTGAAATGTCAATAGTGCCAAGGTTGACCCTCATCTAGGCCTTCGATCTCTGAAAACTGTTGTAACCCTACGTTCTGAGAGCTCCTGTCCAACATACTTTTCTGACCAAGTACATCCTATGATTACTCAGTGTACAGTATTAAACCCTGCATTCAGTCATAGTCCTAAAAAACATACACCAAACCAACTCAAAAGCATGGGGATAGCAAGTTCACGGTTTGATTCCCAGTGGTTGACCCAGGATGAACGTTCGATTTGCAAATCATTTTCTTTTAGAGAAGGCACTTGGGTGCAGCTTGGAAGTACCTGACACTTTCATGCATCTCAAGAAGAATGAATTCACTGTCTGAGATCTCTTAGAACATTTACAAGTTCCTATGTTTCTTATAATTAAAGTTCCTAGGAGGACAGCTAGAGAGGACTAAATGGGTGAAAATATGAGCTGTTTAATAGGAAACCCAACATCGAAATACTGTCAATTCTGCCTTTTGCCTTTGATAAAATCCTCCATGACTGGGTGGGATTAAGCAGGAGCTGATGGCATCTCAGTAGTACAGAGAACTGTAAAGAGGGAGCTAGAAGTCCCTTTTGTTTGTCACAACTGAAGAGCCTCTATAACTTACAAGAATGATTCCCTAACTTCCCAGGTGGTGGAGTAACACATTCGGATCTTTTATAACTCAATCTCCAGCAGTGAAGTGCACGTTCCAGGGAACATCAATTCCGACAACACAGCCCCGCAGAGAACAGGGAGGACAAAGGAATCTTAGAGATCATCTTACCCAATGATGTCCTGCCTTTGAAAACTTTGCTGAATTATTTATCCATATGAAATTATACCTGGAAATTTACTGTGTAAAGTCAGAATTATTCCAGGAAGCTGTTTTTGGACAAGAGCGAGACTTGGCGGGTCAGGTCTCCTCTCCTGCACATTAACCCCAGCCCTGTCTGACCGGTAACTCATTCTACTTTGGGATAATAGCAACGGGAATAGAGTACTTTTCTAAACAAGCAACCTAATTGCCCTTGTTTTAACGAGAAGGTAAAGCAAGAGGCGACTGTCCTTTACAAAAAGGCTAACTCTCACCAGTCACTCTGCCAGGTACTTAATGTGCCAGATCATGGACGGCTTTCTGAACAAGGTATTATTACCTCTGTTTCAAGATGAGAAACAGAAGTGCTGATAAACAGTTTGCTCAGTCACAGAGTTGAAACTGATAGGGCTGAAATTCCTATGTGCACGTTTGGTTCCCAAAGTCTACATTTTTGGTATATTCTCTCTCCATGCTTTCTAAACAGAATGGATTAAAGCCCTCATCAACATATGTTTTTTAAAACAAATACCTTACCATCGCCCCATCATCACTCTCAGACTAAACATCTCCAGTTCCTTTTGTGTGATTTGAAGAATCTTCACCAATAAGATTGCTTTGTTTTGGTCTGCCAATATTTTTCTTAAATCTCAATGTCTGGAACTCACCAGATTATTCTAGGTATGTCATGGCCAGTGCAGAGTCTGGAGGACTGGTGATTGACTTGTTCTAGACCCTCTGTTTGTATGAAGGCAGCCTGAGCTAGCTGACTTTGGTAGCTACACTGTAACAGGTTAGTTAAATTATATACTTGCAATGAGCTAAATAACTTCAAGTCTTGTACAGAGGACTTGCTGTGAGCAAGTGATGTCACTTCACTTATGATTTTATAAAACCTAAAAACAGGACTTTAATTAATCCCTATCAAATTTTATCTTACAGCTTTGGCCCCTCTATTGACGGCTGTCAAGATACCCCAAATCCTACACCTGTCATTCGGCACATGAGCTATCCCTGGCTTTGCACCATCCATAGACTTCGTGAGTCTGCCTTCCTTGTCTTCACTCTAGTCACTGATTTTTCTGGAAAAAAAAAAAAAAAAAAAGCCCAGGAGAAGGTCTATCACAAAGGCCTGCAGGCAGGGCTTGTCATGAGGGAATCCCTTGCCAAGTACCTCATCCCTATCTGAGAAATGATAGAAAAAACAATATGGGAGTTGAGAGGGACAGATTTGATTTTTTTCTTCCTGAAAAGTTTTAATAATATATCAGCAATGGAGTTTATAGAAATTAACAGCTTTTGCCCATAAGCACAAAGTTGATTATTAACAGAATTGGATTCATAACCCAAAGTTAGTGATTAGTTAATGTTTTTTTCCCATCACACCATTAGGTGAGATCACTAATGGCAAAAAAAGACCTCCCAAATTTGTTTTTAATTAATTTCTTGGTACAGTTTTCTTTTCTGACAATTTGCCCCTTGACCCTTAAAGAGCAACATGAAAAGAAATTCCAGTGAATGGAACCCTCTTCTCCTAAGCTTGGTTTCACTCCTACTGTTTTATATGGACAAATCTTATCCAAAAAAATGGTACAAGAATAATGTTATACCCAAGACAAGTCCTACACACAAAATAGGGAATGTTAATTCTATGAAGATGGGAAAGCTTTGGGTAAGGAGGTACATTTAGAAATAGGCAAAAGTATACAGTGTAACAGTGAGTGTGTGTGTAGTGTAACTCTCTAGCCATGTTAGTAGAGAGGGGAGCTGGTTTTCCTTTAATTTGAGAGCTTCAGCATTCATGGAGAATCCACGAATGATGTAGAATTGATCTTGTAAGACAGCCTCCCTAGAACAATGCGGGGAGAGCCTTGTAAATAACAGGGCTGACAGTACCAGCGGGTGCTGTTCAGTGGCTCAGGAGGTACCTTTCATCGATTTTCTTCAAAGTAGAAGAGGTGGCGTCTGTCCCCACAAACTTTGGGTTTAGCCTCAGGAAGAGATGCCCACTTGCTCTGAGGAAATTCCCCATAACTTATCATAAGTTTTATATTTATATGTAAGTATATAGAATACTTAACATATGAAGTAATGGGTCCAACATCGAAAGTCAAATTGCTACGTTAAACTTAATGAATCTGAATCTTAGAGGATTTACAGAAGGAGTTCACAGAATCACCTCCTGTCTCTTTGTCATAATATAACTATGATTCTTTACCTAGCCTGAGCAAGGAAAACAAATGCAACTTTTGTAAGTGAGCTCAAATTCTCACAGAGGTGAGTGCTGTAGTTCAGTTAACCGCCATGGGAGCCCCAGGGCACGTGGATCCGTGTAATGTGCACTCAGGGCTCAGACTGTCGGGGCCAGACTGCCACTTCGGCCTTCACCAGTTATATTAACTAATTATGTAATTACTCTTGGTGTCCTTACCTGAAACAAAGTAATAATGGAACTTCCCTCTTGCCATTGCTGTGGGGATTAACCAAGGTAACAAGTATAAAGTACACTGGATCCACGAAAATGCTTCAGTGAACTGGTTTTAATTCTCTCTCCACATCCCCAGTCCACTTGGTGACTAATCTGGGAACCTGTGCCTCACTCTTCTTGGCATCGCGTCTGCACAAGGCAAGTGCTCATAGAATGCTGGTTGGACTAATTGAGTTGCCTAGTGTCACTCCCAGCATCAACTCACTACAGACCCACTTGCTATACTGATCAGAATTAACTTTATTTGAAGCATAAGAACCAGAGCACTAAGGTTTTATCAGACTTACCCTCTGAGTGTTCCTTGTTAAAACCATGAAGAACAGTGTCCTGTTTTATGAAACTTTACACCATCATGTCCTTGTTCTATTGTTGAGAGCATTTTCATCACTAGAATCCTCTTTTAGAGCATTTTCTGGAATCATTATTAAAATTATCTTTAGTTTCCAAAACTTCCTCATGCAACTGAACTGCTTCTTTTAGGCTTCCCTTGTTACAAATCAAGTTCTACACATCTGTTTAATTTGCATGTTTATTTAGACCCCAGGGTTTGCAGTAACTCAACCAGAAGCAGTCAGTTACCACCTGTTGAATACTTTTGTGCTTTTCCTGTGTCATCTGAGCAGGTACTTTACTGTGGTTACCTCCTTGATGGTTTTAAACATGTAATTTTCTTCCCATGTAACAGATGAGAAAACTGAGGCTCAGAGAGTGTAAGAAACTACAAAGCCTTGGTAGCACATTCTGTCAGTGCTTTGCTGATGCAGATCCCATAACCATTTTTGTGCACAGACTGCCTGTGTATTCTCACTCCCAGCACCCAGCACCTGTCTCTCTCTGTTAGCTGCCTGCAAGCTGCTGAAGCCATCCTGCTCTGCACCTGGAGGGCTGAACATGTCTCAGAATCAATGTCCTCCTGGGGTCAGCTCTTAACCATCAACAGAGAGCGAGTGGTTCTGGACAACTTGAAACACTGCCTCCCGAGAGGGCTGACCAGACACCAGCCTCAGCAGCCACCCCACTGCCCTGTCTTTTTCCCCACTCCCCTGTCAGTTTCTCCTTAGAACATTTTCTAATAATCCACTTTCATTTGAACCCTCGTCTCAGCACCTGGCTTCTAGGGAACTGGACCTAAAAAAAAAAAAAAATCATGCAACTCATACATGCTAGATCTGGGATCCCAACCGAGCTCTGACAAAGTTCAAGATCGATGCTCTGAAGTCCCTAATCTAGACTGCTTCTCCTGACCCAGGCAGAGGAGGAAGCAGCAGTCAGATGTGACTGGCTGCAGAGACTTGCTCACTGGTCCTACTCCCTCAGCACCTCTTTGTGTCCTCTGAGTCACAGCCAAGGCCACGTGAGCAGTCTCTCCTCTCCCCCAACGGGGTTCCTCCATGGGTCTCTTTTACCCTCTGATAATCTAAGCTTCTGGCTGATTGTTGTTGCCCCAAGGAAGCGATAGCCAAGGACAGGATCACAGTACCAGGGGGACATCATGTATAACCAAGTCAAAAGCAGATCAAACTGGGCTCCTAAGAACTAACCACAGAAATCAATCAGTGGTCTACATGGCATTTGCTGAATGCCAACTGTGGGCTGAGCGGCGGCCACGTTCTCCTCACTTTAGCCTGGAATTTCGGTCTTCTCCTTCTACCTTCTGCTTTAAGGCATCAGCTGACTCTCCCCCACATCAAAGGCTTCTGACTGTGGGTTTATAACAATCCACTCTCAACTAACACGTTGGAGAAATCACCTCCCACCAAAGTTCAATGGTTTTGGACAGTTAGGGAAGAGTTTCATTTGGATACATGTTATGCTAATGAAAGTGTTTTATATCCTTTTTTGTTTTTCACAGGCTTCTATTTTTTTCCTCAAACTAAGTTCTTTTTTTTTAGATATAAGAATCCAGGTTTTTAGCATTTGTACACAGAAATAGGACAAGACAGTGAGCTCATACTGCGGAGTAACTACACTTTCGCCTTTCACACCCATCACGTCTATATAAACATGAATGTGACAGGCAAACACAGCCAGGGTATGCACAGAAGTTAATCTAGCTCTTTCTGTTCCTCGATAAGAGCTTTCCAGGAAGTCAGGCTTAGTAATAGCTGTGAAGGGAGAGAGAGCTAGTCAACCGTGCTTACGAGGTTCAGAGCGAACACTAGGACCAGGGTGCTGGCACGGCTCACAGGGGACGTCGGGCACAGTCATAAACCAGTCTGTAAACCCAGCTAGGGCTGTCTGAGCACAGCATCTCCATGCTTCAGGGTTTTCTCCCCCTCACAAGCCCATCCAGTCCAGCTGTGCCCTGACACAGGCAGGGTGCTGTGACTGACGTCCCCCATTGCCCCAACTGCCCTGCCCTCTTCACAAACACACCCCTTCATCACTGGCTATTGTTAAGAAAAGGCTGGTGATTCTTGCTCCAACCACGGAAACAGGTGAGCCAACGGCTGGGTAGCGGAGGAGGGAGGGTGGGTCCTGAAAGTGAGGCAGCCACAAATGGTCCTTCCCTCAAAAATGAGCTCTCCTTTTTGGGGAAGTCAAGGCTCCCCAAAATATAGTGCGGTAAACACCATCAATTCTATCTCCACTAGTGTGACTCTATTAATACTGACACACACATGGCCATCCACAAGTCAGATATTCTGAATATTATTTCTCCTTCCATAAATTTGCAAGATTTTGCTGAAAAATTAGATTATACAAAATGCTGCTTTTTTCATATTCAAGGGTCAGGAAATGAGGGATTTTATCAGCATAACTGTCTTTTAACTTTGAGGGCTTCATACTTCAAGATGGGCTCTCCTTGGAAAATTGGAAAAATCTGATTATTTAAGGGATGAGGCTGGGAAAACTGCTCCAGCTCTCCACAGGACTCCCAAACAGGGGCTTTCGTAACCTAAAGTCCAATGTTCAAAGGGGCAGAAAAATGTGGACTTGGAATCTGGAGGCCTCATTATACCTCTTTCTGTCAATATTTGAGGAGTTTTAATCAGGGAGGTGGGGCACAGATAAAGGTGGTGTCAGGTGGTAGATGCTGGGTGACTGGTTCATTCAATGCAAGATGTGTGCATGGGGTACAGAGGTCAGTCACCTGGGAAAAGGTTGGCAAAATTTAGGAAGGGCATCAGGCTCCCAGGCACTGGTGTGTTGGGCAAAGTTCTGGCTCTGGGGGCACCTGAATTATATAGCAGGGAAACGAGATCATTCCATCCACAGGGAAAGCCCACAAATCAGAGCGTACGGCACAGATGCTTGGGGCTTCTGGGAGAATACCTTCTACAGCTGCGTGGCTATTTCCAGACCCCTCCTACTGGAAAGGGGTCCAAATTCAGCCACTGCCTGGTTGGGACTGGAAAGAACAGGGACAGTTGTGGGGTATGACTGGGGAAGTCCCGGGTCAGGATTTAGATGCCAGTTCCCTTAACAAATAAAGGAAGATCTAGTCTATGTGTCAGAACACTAGAGGATGGGGATACAGGGATGAGCAAAACATCCTTCATGAATTTTAAAATTCTAGAGAGTTTTAAGTCCATACCTACTTACCACACAGAGTATGCAGAGGTCATTCTGTCAATCATTTGAAAACCCATTGCATGTATTTCAAGCTCAGTCCAGGCCCTGTCACACAGCTTGAAACACAGATGTCAGATAACTTCATTTACAAGAGGGACACACAACAAATGTCACCTCCCTGCCCCTCATCCTCCTCCACCTGCTGCCCTTCTGCCCATCCTCTGTGCCTTGCCTCTTGCTGAGAGCATCTGACATCCTGAAACATTTCCTCCACGGCTGGGACCCGGTCATCACGCTCTAATACCTGCAACACTGCTGTGGAAATGCCACACAGACACTGTAATTAGCTGAGGCTTAAGGCTGGTAAGTTGTATAAACAGAAATGGAGATTCCTTAGACGTATCTGATGAAATACTGTGAAGTTGTTTTGGACGCATTTGGGAAACATAGACCAGAGAAAAGCCCAATTGGCAGTTGAGGCTAAAGCAGTGCTCCAGGCCCCGGGGCCTCCCGGGTCGCGCGGTGATGGGCAGATGGGGTGCCCGGAATCCACTCTGTAGGACCAGCCGCATCAGGTTTCAAAGTGTGTTTATGTCATACGTCATCACCGCCTTTATGCTGCTAACTACAGATGCAGAGGGAGCTTCACTCTGGTTTTGAGGGATGACACTGTTGACAGCAATGTGAGTGTTGCTAGAAAAGCCAAAATGGGACCGGGGTGCCTGCTGCTTGTGAAAGATGAGGGTGGTCCTTGCGTTGTGGCGGCTGGTGATTCTGCCTGATGACCTGTGGGTCAGCAGGCAGTTACAAGGAATGGGGTGGGGGCGGGGGGTAGGCCCCAAAGATGCCTTTGTGGATGGCTCTGAATTCTCCAACTAAATTCTCTATCATACCCAGTTTAAGGTTATGGGTTTAAACTCAACCAATTCTGGGAAAGTAACCCACTGACTTAAAAATCAGGGTGAGGAGAAAACCACCACTCACAGGTTCTCCCTGAGAGGGTTTTGTAGGGAAAGGGCTGGGTGACTGGGGGACCCTGTGCCCATAAGTTGTACAGGACAGTCTCAGGCAGAGGCTGGCTGGGCCGGTCCAAGCTGGTGTAGACTTCTGTGTAGTTGAACCTACGTTAGCTGCTGCTAGAGGTTGAAAACCAGGTGTGTTGATGAACAGGAGCTGGTGGCCGTCACCACACGTCAAGTGCTGTATGTCAACACCGTTCCTGTCTCCCCCATAGCAGGAGCTCTCATTTAAGCTACTGACCCAAAGTGTGTGGCGACATTCTGCCCACTGGGACTGGCTCTTGTCCTGTAATGACAGTCATCTAAGGCAGGAGACTGGAAATTCAGTCCATCACTGGCATGTTTGAACTGAACAGTTAAGGTTCAGACTATTCTTGGGTGGTCCTGGTCCTTTTTACTGCCAATTAGCTGAGACACCAACCTACTCACTCACACTGCCAGCCGCTTTGTAGGGGGTGAGTCACACAGCTGCTACGTAAGCCTCACCGACCTCCTGGATTCTGCTCGGTGCCTGGTTTTGCTGCCCTCAACTCAGCCTGCGTATATTTTATTGTATTTTGTAAGTACATACTCTAGGGATGAGCAAATATCTGGAGGTATGTCAGGGTCTTGTGATCTAGTTGCAAATGTCCAGAGACTACTTGCGGAGGCAGCTCTGGCCTTTGTCCCCACCATGGATCCTTGGGGCACAGCAGCCATGCCACAGCAAGACTCATGGCAGAGGGGAGCAGATAGCTGTGTGACCCGGGCTAGGCACAGGCAGGGGGGTTTCGGGAAATGGTATGAAAGAAAGGTTGCTTAGATACTCTGCTGGCCTCAGTCTCAGCATTTCCCCACCACGGAGCTGTTCCCTAAGTACCGCTTCACTGCTACCAGGCTGAGCTGTGCTCCGGTTTCTCCGTATTAAAAGTGCGTCACTGCTGATGCTGATGACACGAACTGAAGATGCAGAAACTTTGACATGGATGGAGTAAGAAAGCTCTGCCAGTTCCTGGTCAAAAATCCACATGTAATTGGACTCCAAGTTCTCCTCAACATCTGTCTGTAATCCACCACTGTCACACCTGCATCCTCTCTCCTAACCTTTAATTACCACCTTCCACCACGTTCTTCTCTCTCGAATTCACTTTTATTCTCTTACCAGTATTATTTTGAAAATGAAAATCTAACAGTCTCATTATTTCCCTGCTTAAAGCTCTTTAATAACCTCAGAGGACCCTGAATAAATTATGCTTATTTGCCTGCCTTCTCCTGCTCCTTAAGGACCATGAGCCCCTTAAGAGCAGAAACAAACTGAAAATGCATCCTTGAATCCATAAAAGTGCTCAGTATAAACTTGCTGACTGTTTTGTGTCATCATCCACAAAGGTCTATGCACATTTTCCATTAGCACTATCCAGAGAGATGAGATCAGAAGGGCTGTCACCTGGCCTGCTACAACCTGCTGAACTCCAGTGTCACAGCTGTATGTGACACCAGGAGGACCAGGTGACGTAGGGCTGCTGATGTATGTGGCACTAGAAGAGATTAAAATTTCTTCTTGCCTCTTGATGAAGATAGCAGCAATCAGCACTATATACAATAGTCAAGACATGGAATGTCTTGGCAGATGACAAAATGTCCTTGACAGATGACTAGATAAAGAAGATGTGGTCTATATACACAATGGAATACTACTCTGCCACAAAAAGAATAAAATAACGCCATTTGCAGCAACATGGATGGTCTTAGAGATGATCATATTAAGTGAAGTAAGTCAGACAGAGAAAGACAAATACCACATGATATCACTTACATGTGGAATCTAAAAAAAAAAAGATACAAATTTTATTTACAAACCAAAAATAGACTCAAGGACATAGAAAACAAACTATGATTACCAAAGAGGAAAGGGCAGGGAAGGGATAAATTAGGAGTTTGGGATTAATAGAGACACACTACTATATCTAAAATAGATAAACAAGGTCCTACTGTACAGCAAACTATATTTCAGTATCTTATAATAACATATAATGGAAAAGAATCTGAAAAAGATATATGTATATATATGTATAACTGAATTGCTTTGCTGTACAGCTGAAACTAACATTGTAAATCAACCACACATCAGTAATTTTTTTTTAAAGACAGCAACAATTGAAAGCTCTATGGTCTTTCCCCTCACTTCCAGTGTGAATTCAAGGAAAGCTTTGAATTGCTCCTTTTTGAAACCTTTTTTTTTTTTTAGCAGGTACCTCCTTTACTGTTCACCAACTACAGCCATGACTCTAATACTTGCTTGAAATTTGGCCTGTATGTCTTGAAGCTCTCAGGGTTCTGTAAAGCTTCATCTGCAAGGGGGTACAAAGGGGTAAGGTTTATTTAAAAATGTAAAATGTTCCTGCCACTGTGTCATTATTTCTTAGCTGTTAGCAATGGGAACAGAGGTGTATTCTCTTTTACATAAGTGCTGTGTCTGCTTGTATACATTTATGAAAAATGTTCAAAGATATACGGAGAACATTATTTTTGGGATCCTGGTTCCTTTAGGACATGGCATCGCACTCTGAGTGTAAGATTTTTATCTTGACTGGTATAGAATGATATTTAGAATAATTATGTGCTTTGCCTGCAAGCTAGGCCATATATATATACATATATATATATATATATACACACACATATATATATATATATACACACACACACATACTCACATATATATTACATGTAATTATTATATATGCTATAGCTAAATATTATACACACACACATATAATGCACCAGCATGAGCACTTTCCACCTGGCCCACAACTTTAACTATGACTTGCTGGATACGGTATAAGCTTCCTCTCATCTCTTCCTCTCCAATTACTACCATCCTTCAAGGCCCAGCAAGACCTGCCTTTTCCATGAAGCTTTCGCCCTCTCTAGGCTGCCCATAATTTAACTCAAATTCACTAAGCTAAGTTTATGTCCAAAGGGAATAATTACAAACATAGTGCTCGTGTACCATGCATGCTGGCCAAGTTAAGCCTACGCCTTCCACACAGTAAGCGCTCAGAAAACGTTTGTTGCACAAAGATGTGTGAAATAGAGCTACTCACTGCCTAGCACAGTGTCCCGCGGTGTAAGCCTGGTAACTGGATGGCTTGTTCTCCACGTACACCTCATACCTACACCTGTGCGCTCCGTTTACGCTGCTCCTTTACTCACGAGCTATTCCTGTAGCTGCCCCCTGCTCTTCTCAATCTTTTCAAGTTGCAACCCAGAATTCTGATTTCTGCTGAAACAGCACCAACCCTTTTCATGAAGTTCTCATTCCTGACAGCCTGCGGGGACCCTCCTCTCTTCATTCCCCTGAGAGGTACAGTTCAGGCCACTATTTCTCGAGTTAATACACACTGCCTCATACAGTGGTTCTTTGTGCGTACGCCTCATCTCTTAACTCACGGTACCTCCCCTGAGGGAGGAATCACTGTATTCCTCACAGCCCTACATTCAATCTTTAAAGATGGAAAGCTCTAAAGAAATACCTGCATATTGAATTTGCTGAATTAACTATTCCAGTCCACCTGGACTGATTCTTTTTCAGGGCATCTTCGCTGTTTGTATTCATCACACAATCTAGACCTTAAAGCTCCACAGCCTCTTATCAGTTTCTAGGAGCTCCTCGCATCCCAACTAGACTGGACTTTCTCAGGCCAGGGGCCTGCCTGCTCCCACCTTAGGCTGCTGAGACCAAAGAGGATGCTCAGATGGGGACCAAGAGAAACAGGAGAGACACAACCTAACATGTAACAGGCGCTGCTCGGAAGAGTATTTGCACCCACTAAGTCTTCATGCACATTTCTCATTAAAATCAGCGGAAGCAGCAGGTTTGCTGCAACTAGTCGACCCTGCGAAGCCCTCTAAAGATGAAGCACTGTTGGCCATTCCTGATTTTGGAATAAGAAATTCTCCCTGAGAGGACGTAACCTGCCTTGAGGAGCAGATGTAAAGACTAACATCAAGGACGAAAGACAAAGAGAGCATCTATCACATTTAGCTGATACAGTGATGGCGCTGTTCGATGCTCAGTTCTCATTACATTTCCAACAGGGCAATTAGACTCAATAAAAAAAGCCTCTCAGGGCCAGGATGTTTTTAATTCTTCATCTGCCCAAGCAAGAAAAACCCTGCTCAAAGCCTTGAGTGCCAGCCTTCCCCAGGCACGCAGGTCACTCATCTTCCAGCTCCTGGGCAACTTTTCTCCAGGTGACGCTTCCCACATCCCTGACTCAGCAGCACCATCTCTTCCACGGACCAAACTGAACTCAAATGAATGGCTGGTGAAACTACAGTAGTATCCTCCTCCCCCCCCTTTTTTTTTTAAAGTCCTCATCTATATTTTCAGTCTGCCTTATACAATGGGAGAGAAAATAAAAATAAAATGATTTGGCTACAATCCAGACCTGGCAGAAAAAGAAACACATGGCCCATGAATATCATCTGAGATTCAATCCATGTCATGTGGTAAGATCATTTTGGCTGAAACCGTCAGATAAATGTCCAGAACTCACACACACACACACACACGTACTCATGTTCAATCATGCTCATCTACATCTTCTTACACAAACATCATAACCCATCCTTAACAATCCCTAGGCCATTTTAAGATAAGAATCTGGAGCAGCCCCATATTACAAAGGAATTTTGGTTAGCCCACTGAGAAAAAAGTAAAAAAAGAAGACTTTTTTCTTTGCTAAATTACTTAGTATGTGTAAGTACTGTTAAACGATGTGACTTGTATTTACTGTAAACCATTGCCTTTTCTTATGCTTTGCTTCCCCTAAACAAACAAAGCAAATAAAAAACTACCAAAAGCAAAACAAAAAGCAAACAAACATAAAACCAGCTAGTGGTGTCATTTCCTCTCCAAAGTTAAAGGTTTACTAAAATGTCAGAGCATTGAAATAGATGCTCTTTGCAGACTCTCCAGGTCAAAAACATGTAACTTGAGCTCCAGTCTTCCAGCGGGGGATACATTTTAAATTTTCTTTAAAGATTTCCTTTGCCATACTTGTTCAGTTCACACGTTTTTAAAATTCCTCAAGCCTTGCCCAGTGGAGTGAAAGTCACCTTAATGAAGAAAGTAGAGATTAAACCACCATGACTTTGGAACACTGCAGGATCTCAGCTGTAATTCTTTGGCTCAGAACCAGGGTCTAAAACCAGCCCTGGGAAAAGCTGCTGACACAGAGCCCGCGACTCCCTTCGTGTTTGACTTGCATAATGTTGACATTATAACACCAGAGAGACCCAAAAATATTTCAAACAATTATGACTTCTTTTCTATAAATATTTTAAAATTGTTGTAAGAGATAAAATAACATATTTTACCCTTCTTGTTTTCTGAGTTACTCTGGTCGCCCTCAGCAGCTCACTACTATGGGTTTATTTTTGGCTGGAAGGTCAGAGAGGACATTTTCAGGCCCTACTTCTGCTGTTAAACTGTGTTTTCCAATATGAGTTGCCCAGTGAGCAGGGGAGTTAGTTACTTTTAAAGCAACAACTGACTGTGGTCAGAGACTAGGAGAAATGGATGATTTCTTTCCTCGGTTGAAGTTCAAGAAAGACAAAAAAAAATCAAGTACTCAAGATGATATTTTAAAAAGTCCCTCACCCCTTTAAAATGAGCACAGTTTTCTTTCTGGACAGAAAAACCCTCCTTTTCGTGCCCTTTCATGACTCTTTTGTTTCAGTTATTTCTGTCAGGAGATGTAAGTTTGAATATACTGTGACTTTCCCAGTAGAAGAAGGTATAAAAAGGGAGGGAGAATGACAGACGGACAAGCAAGCTCGTGACTTCTGAGTATCTTATTCAACTACTTCAAGTGTTTCTTCCTTCAAAGGTAAGCATGCAGAGAGTGAGAAGTGACACTTATTTGAAATTTGCAATTTCTGCTCACAGAGAATATGATTAAGGGGCCTTAATTCTGAGCTATGGAAGTCGGCTATGATACCCTTAGTCACAGATGAGCTGAGTGATCAGTAGGTTAATAACCCTTCAGTGCAATTTCATTCTCTCTCCCAGAGCCCGAGGAGCAAGAGACCTGGCTTGCCTTCAGCAGAAGTGTCCTCAGCATGATTTACAGCATGTATTTTTGATGTGAAAGCATCAGATGCCGAAGCTGACTACTGTCTTCCTCCTAAAACACCCCCAGCAACATCCTCCCGGCTTAACGAGTTTAAAGCTACAACAGGTTTCCTATCGGCTGCTACTTGGAACTTACATCTTTTAGTTACATCATCCAAAGAACTTAGATTTAATAAAGTTCAGGGTGGTTTCGAAACACCGGGGGTGGGAATGGAAAAGCAGAACTTACCTTCACTCCCAGGAAAAGCATCACCTGAGCCTGCCACTGCCAAGGTCAATAGCAGCTGCCAGAGATCCATTCCTGTAGGACCTGCAATCACACAAAAAGGAATAAGATAAAGCTGAGCAATTAAAAGCAGACTATGTTCACTAAAAGCTGTTTAAAGACCGGCTAAATTGTGAGTGAGCTGACAGGCACATTAGCTCCAGGAGGAATCCCCCTCAGTCTTTCGCTGCCCCAGAGTCTCCAAGTGTCACAGTTTTCAGGAGAACAAACAGCAGGTTGGAATAAATTCTACTTCCAGTGGGTGCTCGCCTCAGGAAATAACATGGAGCCTAGAGATTTTCCCATGCCGGTGGATAGCCACAGAACCACCTCATGGCAAATGACCCCCACGCCTTGCCTCAATAACAGTGTGGCTCACGTTCATTTGATGTGGAAATAGAAACTCAGCAGTATCACCACGCAAGGTGCCTGGAGCTGGACAGGCCATAAAAGGAAAACTAAGACAACCCTCTTTAGTAAGAGTAAAACTTCTCCCGTGTGTTTCCCAGCGAACAAAAGAGCTCAATCAACAAAGCACTGTGCTAAGGAACCATCCCAAGGAGGTTTAACTAGAAGGCAGCGGCAAGGAGGGGAGAAGCAGAAGATAACATAACAGCAGTGCTTCCCAGGTGGCCTCCCTGGTGTCCTCATGGGTTTTAGTTTCAGGAGGAATGTGGTCTCTGAAAGGCCCAGGAATGTGAACACCTCAGGCTCTAAGAAGGGTCCGTCTGTGGCCGGCTTAGCCATTTGGAATCCCAAGTGTGGCCACACCTTGAACCCTTCGGTCTGGTGAACGGAGAAACAGATCACCGTGCCTCAGTCAGCACACACCTTTACCTGCAGGAAATAAGATTCTTGGGAATAAATACACCAGGTGTCCACCTCCTGGATCTCTAGAGAGACAAGTTTGGGCTATTTTAACATGCACTCCGCAGACTGCCCTTTGGAGAGTTGTTGCTGGATCCGATGACTAAGGCCAACTGCTTTACAGCTTAGCCGTAATAGTTCCATAAAGTTACTGTACTTACAAGTCACTCAGGCAGATCGGATCATCACACATCATAACTCCACCAGTGAGTGCCTTTATTGCCTCATTTTTATTACTTGACATTCTTGATAATAATGAAACAGCCCTTCCATTTCCCCTAATCAGGCTGAAATGATGAACATGAATGTTTGTTTTCACGAGTGATGGAATGGCATGGTCCCTGGTGACGGCTGCTTCACTCTGGATAGGCAGGAAACCTCAGACGCTCTGTCATTTCTAGGCAGTGGATGACCCATCTTTTTTTGTTCTATATAATTGTGTGTTCTTAAATTCTAAGAAAACATATCTCTATGTGAACAGAATCTCTCCCTGTGTCTGAACTTCCAACATGCCTAAGGTTGCCCCCATACGCTGCCGCACAGTCACTGATCGGGCTGCGTGTGACACCTTGCCAACTGTGAGAGTTCAGACAAAAGCGAGTTGTAGTTATTAAAACACCGATGTTTTCAATTCCTAACCTGGAAGGTTCTGGGCTAGTGGCCTTACATCATCCTCATTGGCTTTCACTGAGCATCTCTCCCAAGGTCCTTTACTCCTAGGTAAACAGGCCACTGTAATCATAGTTTGAGATCTTCAGCAGAAGTACAAAAAAAGGCTAAAAACAGATATGTTATGGGCTGAAAATGTCATCCTGTTGGTAACTAGATAGTTCCTTTTAAATTTTATTTTAAAAGTAATTTTTTAGGGAGGAAAAGCATTGAGGAAATGGGCCCTGTCTACAGCGCTAATTTTACTGGCCCTCCTGCAACACACTGCATGTCAGGGAAAGAAGCCTGCCCTGGCGCACGCACTTTTGCTGTCAGGTTGTAACAGGGAATCCTAGTTCCCAGGCAGCGTGTTATATTCCCAGCTGAAGAAGGATATGCAAAGTTTTGCATTTCTCAGAAGGACGCTTTCTCTGGTTTGGAAGTCACCTCTTTAAACATCCTCAGGAGAAGTGGTAGATGCTATAAACAAGTGAATTCTGCTACAGAGGCATTGGAGTTGACCCCCTCTGACCCCCAAACTTTTGAAAGCTGCTGCCTCCAAATGAACTTCGCTTCTTCAGATAAGGAACTGATTATCCCAACAGTTCCTTTATGAGCCAAACATGTCTCCACGGACCATGTTCTATCTCACAAAACAAAGGAGAATCCTCAAAGAAAAGTTAACCTAAAATCTGTTTGTACCTCCTAGAGCAGAAAAGGGGATTTTTTTTTTTTTAAATGGAGGTGCTGGGGATTGAACCCAGGACCTGGTGCATGCGCTCTACCACTGAGCTATACCCTCTCCCTGCGAGATCTTTAAAACAGACATCATCCCACATAGGAGAAGAGAACAGTTCACTGCCAGTGGGAGCAGAGCAGAGGGGCCCAACTCAAAGGCTCTAACCAGGGGAGGAGCAGGGAAGAGGATGCAGTAACGTGGCTGGATTTAGGAAGAGCTGATTGTTCCATTAGAGACCAACGTTCCCCTTCCACTGTTGCTGGCTCGGTAGGGATGGCTCTGAAAGTAGCCCCCTTTGCACTCTCCCCACTCCTTGTACCCTCCCCCCATAGTGAACTCTCTTTAGTGCCATCACATGAACAGAATGTCCCTTGGCATGGGCTGGTTTGACCGTAAGCTTCCCTTCAACTATGCAGAGCTCTGCATGGCAGCTTCTAGAGGAGAGGATCCTCTATCAGGTTCTAGAGGAGATGAAATGTCCCTGGGAGAAGACAGAGTGCCAACACACAAAGCTTGGAATGTTAACCTATCAACGATGTGCCAGATGTGAGCAGGAGAAAACCCCGATTTCCTTTACCCAATACAATAATCTAAATAGAGGCAGACACTGTTCAGAGGAGTCTATTAAATTGTACCTTAGCCTATTGGGTTTTTAGAGTTCGTAATATTTTCCTAGGGAAAATCCCTCTAAATTTCTAATATTTACACATTCTTTGGCTATTGGCACAGGGCAAGATTTTCACAGGAGTGGGGGGAGGAGGAGCTTCTATTCTTGCAAATGGAACTCACAGTATTTCTGAGCTCAGTGCCTGAGCATCTTGCCTGCTCCTCCTTCCTCAAGGGAGAGCCAGTTGAAAAGCCCTGTGATCCAGCTGGCATGAGTTTTAATTCTGTAGATGGCCCAGTAGAGGAGGTCTCCAAATTACAGTTAGGCCAGTGATGGATATACTTTTGTTCCTTGGCTATCAAACAGTCCATAGACATGAGAAGAGATGGAGATTAAATATGATATTTTTTCCAACATGTTATGACCAACTCCAAAGAAAGCAATT
The DNA here is from genome assembly GCF_009834535.1 of Camelus ferus. Classification (NCBI taxonomy): domain Eukaryota; kingdom Metazoa; phylum Chordata; class Mammalia; order Artiodactyla; family Camelidae; genus Camelus; species Camelus ferus. The sequence goes on along the minus strand of NC_045698.1, from coordinate 29,751,553 downwards.
GGTTCTATTATATTTAATTTAAAATTAGCAAGTATTTGTTGAACTATTAGTGCCTGCTAGCATGGTACAGGCAAAATGGAGAGTACAAAAGCAATAAAAGTCATTGAGAGAGAAATCGTTACTGGATTTCAGAGATACCTACATTGAAATGATGAGTGTTATTCCCATTTAATGTGAAGACAAGACTATTTCATGAAGAATCCCCAGATCATCTTTATTTAAAATAGTATTAAAAAGTATATAAAGCCATATAGGAAAAAATGTACTCATATCTGGTTAGTAATTTGTCACCTACACCTTCTGATTTGCATCAAGTATTTAAAAGGAGTATGGTCAAAAGCATCCTTAGAATTATGATGTTAGCATTTCAATAAATAGGAGTAAAATAATAGATTTAGGAGCTTGTAGTCCTGTTAAGGCCAAATCAGGAAGAACACCAAAATGTCAGCAAACTGATGAAAAATAACAAGTTTTCCCAAATTTTTGTTTCACTGATCGAGCTATTCTGATATCGAAAAAGCAAGAGCAGATTAAAAAATTCCAACAGAAGCAAAACTGTTTACATTGCACAACCAAGCCGCCAGGTAGATAACCTAATAAATGTGTACCTTCTGATGCTGATTACTAATAAAATATTGCAAAACTGAGTCTCATTGATTTCCTGGTGAAGCTTTTCTAAGAACTCAGCACTGAAAGAGGAAGAGGCTCATTCAAAGGGGTATTTGAAATGATCCATTCTAATTAGTTCTGGGCATTTATGTGAGCGGTTTGCAGCTGGAGTTCAGGTTATTATCCACTTTTATGGTGGTGGTCATTTGAAAAGTGGTCAGATCCAAAATGCCTTAGGTCAATTTATTTCCTTCTCGTCAGTGAGGGAGAGAAAATTCACAGATATTGCTGTAACTACTCTCCCTGAGATTTCTCTCCTCTCAGGGATCCAGTGGGGAATAAAGGATGGGAAAGTCGTTTAAATGTGTCAGGGAGGAGGGGAAAAAGGCCTTTGGGTGTAGCATTTATAGTAGGTCTTCATTTTCATAAAATAAATGGAGCATATATGGTGTGCACCTGTGCTGACCAGGTTCAGCTACTGCCAGTCACTTGTGATTCCTGAGCACTTGAAATGTGGTCAATGCAACCGAGGAATTAAATAAGCTAAATTTTACTTAATTTTAATATTCAGAACAGGTTTAGTATGTAAATCTATTTTTCAGCTGTACATTTTATAAAATCTAAATACAGGTCAAGTATTTCTGATGAAAAGTCAGCATCTACATTGAGATGAGCTATAAGTGTAAAATGGTCATGGATTTTGAAGGCTTGGTACAAAAAAGGATGCAAAATATTTCAATAATGTTTATGCTGACTGGCTGTTAAAATAATATTTTGGAAAATATTAAAAACTAATATCCCCCATTTCTTTTTATTTTTTAAACTTGTGATTAGTAGAGAATTTTGAATTACATATGTGGCTTGCATTGTATTTTTTCTACTTAACAAGACTGACATGTACATTTTATGGTTTGTAAGTTTGTACCTGCATTCAGAAACATTAAACATTCCAGAAGCATATCTGTTTTCATAACAAAAACAATACACAAAATAAAACCGTATATTTATAGTGACATATAAACTCATCATGGTTATGTTTTCAGAGAACCTCCCAAATGCAGGATGGGGATAAAAGATTCACTGAAGACAGGTAAGATTATATTTGTACCAAGTTTTTTGTTTGTTTGTTTGTTTTTTTTTACAGTACCCACTGTGCCTTTGTTTACCTTTAGAAGTATGACAATTCACACTGTGTCTCTCTCTCTCTCTGAGTCATAGCCAGTGGTGAACTAACATTTAACAAATGTCTCTCTGGAATAATAATTTTAAAAAAGGTCATGATTTGTAGCATTTGTTGATTTCTGTGGTATGAATACCTCCACTGAGGCTGATTTTAAGCTACTCAGTCACTTAACATGGATTCACTGAATCACTCCCGTCACTGTACGTGGATTTACGAGCCAGTGTGAGCTGGACTCAGCACCCCACCCCCTGAGGGAGTAAATGATGCTATCCAGGCTCCATGTGAGGTAACACGTACAAAGATTAAGCAATCTGTCGACATTGATATAAGAGGTAAGAGACAGTGTTACTGGGTGAACCTTGGACACTTGATTTCATTTGATGCCATGTTTCATTGTCATATGATTGCATTGAGTTAATAATCACTGATAGATAGACTTTTCTATAGCAATTACCTTCAGACTACACCACAGACAATATCCTTGTACTTCACTTAGGGTGAGCTTAGGGTTTAAGGGCATGAGTTCTGGAGTAAAGTTGAAATCTTGACTTTACCAAACCTCAGTTTGCTCACCTCTAACATGGACATGATAATATTATTCCTTTTTTCATAGGAAAATTAGGAGGCATTTAAATGAGATATTTATTCAAAGCATCTGGCATGGTCTCTGCATAGTAAATACTAGCTGTTTTTAGACTTTCTGATACTAGTGATAAAGAGGCCTATAACGTAATGTGCGCATCTCCCAGGATAAGGCAGGAAAGCTGCTCATTTCTGCTTAGGAGTACAGGCAAATTGCATACCTTCTACATGGAGGTCCAATTGTGTGGGAATTAATCAAGAGGCTGATTTTCCCCCTAATGACTGTCTTACCTACCATAAGAAAATTCTGTGCTGTTATTACTGGGTCCAGATCATTCATTTCTGGGTCATGTATTTCTAGAGCTGAAAATTGGGTAGATGAATCCCAACAAGAAGAGGCTTGGTTTGAAGCCAGGACTTCTCAAGTGAGAACACAGAGAAGGCAGCTGAGTTCTCCACGTCTTCCTTTCCAGAGGAGTCAAAGAATAAGGGGCATTTCAACATCAAATGCTTAGTGCTTCGACTGTCTCTGTGTGCATGGGTATTGTGTTGGGAGTGGACCGTTCCTGGTGCATGGGGCATTCTGTTTGGATTCAGTAGGACCTAGCGGCACATTGTGACATCTCACCACAACAACTGGACCTGTGGATGGCCATCAGACTCACCCAGCCTGATTTACCTGGTGCATCCACTGATTCACGGTGCAGGTGTAACTCTTACATGGAAGAGAAAAATCAGTTGCACAGGTGGATGCTTATTTGAACAATGTTCGTTTTTCTATCTCATCACATTAGACCTACCAAGTCATTTTCTTCCAAAATAGAACTTGAGAAAGCAAACCTCTTACTGGATTTCTGCTAGATTCTGTCTTTCCACAAGTGGCCCTTTTTAAAAGATCTAATATTTTATTACCGTGATAGATCCCATAGAATTAAAGTTGAAGATGCTGGGGTTTCTTTAAGAATTCTCAGAAATATAGGCTTTGTTTTTTACCTAATTTAACAAGAAATGGATAAGTTGTTGAAGACAAGATCTCATAGAATGAAGTCTTCAAATAAAAAAAATGCAGTGTCTTGACAAGAGTATAATCTACAGTGATGAGTACAAGAACTCACAGCACTAAAGGAGTTACTAACAGACCCAGATAACATATTGAGCAAAAATTGGAAGAAATTCTATTTTTCTTTTACCAAGTGCAACATGGTGAAGTTGTTCTTTTAGGGTAAACAAGTTGGGAAACCGAGAGTGAGGCAATGTGCTCTCCTGGGAAAAGCACTGCTGGAGAAGGAGTCAGCAGTCCTGTGCCCTGGATGCAGCCCAGCACTGCCTGAGGGGGCGACGCGGGCAGTCATTTAATCCCCATGGGCCAGTTCCCACTGGCACACCATCCCAGGCTTTTGCGATAAGCCAAGTCCCATGCTGGATGATGTCTTGAACAGCTGCCTTGCACAGGGGACTTCTCCTTCCAGATGACACCGGGCCCCTTGCCCTTCTCCTCTTTCAGCTGCAAGCAAATGGGGGGCAGTAGTGGTGCCCCTCACTACTGTTTCCTCGACAACTAGTCCAGGGCCTGGCAGAGTCAATGCCCCCTTTGAAATCTGCCCAATGAATAAGGGTGCCAAGTACCTTATCAACTCATTCATGGTCTGCAAGAGAGCCTCATTTTAAAATTGAAAAAAAATGAAAGTTGAGAGGAGCTTGGAGTGGCTAAGGGAATCCCACAAGCTCAGACAGACTACTCCTGAGTAAGGACTGGAACCCTGCTTGACATCTCCAAGGCCTGCGTTTGCCTTCCAAGCTTCTTCATAAATGCTAAGCCAGGCTGACTGAACACACAAGGAGGGCACCAGTAGGGCAGGTGTAACTACACAGTGCAAAAGAGAGAGGGAGGAAAATCTGGATTTGAATTGTGGACAGAGGCAGGCACCCTAGTCTTTCCAGGACGTAGGGCCTGTAGAGGACGGATAGTTGATAAATGCTGACATTGCAGTTTCTTTAGGAGCAGCAGCACTCAACGGAGATTCATTTCTATGCCTTAGGGCCTCCAAGAGCGTCTGGTCTACTTTCAGGTACGTGACTCAAGGGCTGTGAAGTGTGCGCCTTCTATGACACGGGGGCATCCCCCCGCCTCCTTTAAGCCTATATTATAAATAGAAAGAAGTCTATTTGGCCAGACTGACTGGCTGCCAGATAGACAGTAAACACGGGGCAGATCAATGTCATGTCTCATCGCCAGGAAGTTTACAATACACCTCTTCACTCTTCAAGATCACCGGAGGTGTAAGAGCTTGGACGTGGACAATTCACTGTTAACAGCTTTGATAGAAAATGCTCTCCGGAGTAGCACTGAGTGACAGAAATATACTGCCAGCCACAAATGCTGGTTGTATGTGTAATTTTTAATTTCTTACTAACCACATTAAGAGAGTAAGAAACAGAGAAATTAACTTTAATATGCCCTATTTAACCCAATATATCTAAAATATTATCATTTCATCACATGGTAAATATGAAAAGTATTGAGATATTTTACAGACTTTTTCATCCTTAGTTTTTGAATCTGGGGTGCATTTCACCCTCACAGCACGTCACAACTGGCACCAGTCACATTTAAAGTGCTCAACAGACATGCGCAGCTAGTGGCCACCGCATTGGAGTGTGCAGCTCAGGCACACAGAATGTGGAGGTCCATGGCCCAGCTCCCGGCTGATGCAGACTGTATCCCTGTTTATTATTGCCCACAAGCTGGCCAGACTGCTGAGAAGAGACCTTTAAGCTGTGATTTCACAAAGTCTAATAGTTTCTGAAAGTCCCAGAGTTCTGCTACTGAAGGGAGAAGCAGGGACTTTCAGACCTTCTCAACACTCATTACACTTAATAATCACTGAGCGCTGAACTCTACCAATAATTAAACCATAAACCTTCGGTTGAAATTCTAGCACCAGAGCTGTCACTGGTACGAGACTTGAAGTGAATCCTTTCTCACTCTTGGCTTCCTTATTTCCAAAATAGTATGTTGGGAACATACCCGCAGTTCTCAGCCTTGGCTGCACATTAGAACCACCTGGGGAACTGACACATAAGTGCCCCGGCTTCTTCACCACAGGTAAACTGAGCATCACCGACCTAGTGCAAACCGAATGTGCTATGATTTTTAAGTTTGTGAAAATAGAGCTCAGCTGCCCCAAAGACCGTCCCTCAGCTGGGTGAGGGAGAGAGAAAAAAATATTATTCATCCCTATTCAGCCAACCAGTTGATGCATTCCGCCCCCCCCCAACAATGGAGAAATTTCTACAACAAGGGGTTGAAATGCTGAAATGTGATGGTAGGATCAGAAAATATTATCCTATGAAATGGCAAATAAAAAGAATACGTGGAAATAGATGAAGCCAGTCATCTACAAATACAAGCACTCAAATGATGACAAAGCACTGATTCAAGGGGTTGCTGATGAGACTGGGTAGGAGGAATGCTAAAGAGGTTACCCCCAAGATTAGCATCCCCGGCTATTCAGTTATAAATCTAGGTACTGCTCTGGCGGGACTTCACAGATAGAATTAAGCTTACTAATCAACAGATTTTAAAATAGGGAGATTATTCTGGATTGTGTGGGGGATTCAGTGTAATTACATTAGCCTATAAAAGCCGGAGAGGAAATTAGATGTGGCAGGAGAGGAGGTCAGAGAGATTGGAAACTTGAGACGGACATGCCCTGCTACTGCTTGGGGGGACCACACAGGAAGAGTGAGATGCTCCTCTCGGAGCAAAAATGGGCTCCTTGCTGGTATCCAGCAAGGAAACGGGGATGACAGTCCTACAACAGCAAGGAACTGAATTTGGTCAACAACCTGAATGAGCTTGGAAGCAAATCCATCCCCAGAACCTCCCAAAGGTAATGCAGCCCCAATGACACTTTGATTTGAGGCTTGTCAACTCCATCCAGAGAATCCAGTTGCAACAGGCTGTGTCCAGACATCTCACAGAACTGTGAGCTAATAAATGGGTGATTTTATAAGCCACTAAATTTATAGTAATTACAGAAGCAATAGAAAACTGATACAGTCTTTGAAAGTCTGTTATAGAGCCTGAGGTTGACTTCCTAAACATCAGTCAGGAAGATAACCATCTGGCCACCACTGAAACACACCCATAAGGAGATGGGCTTTTTAGCAGAGCATAGAAGTTTGGAGGCAGAAGGGACTTTAGAGATAATCTAGTCTAACCAATTTTGATTGATGAAGAATGCTGAAAAAATTTAGTAAATAATTTATGACTTTGTCTTGTCCAACAAGTATGTCCTAATACAGAGACAGGTACAATAATCTTTCAAAGCTTGCTGATGGTCTCCTTTGAGGTCACTCAGTTCTCTCTACTCCAACTCTACATTTGCCAAACAACCTTCTGATCCTTGTCTTGTTTTCTGGGTTCTCTCTCTTTCTGGAAAACTAATACAATAGCCAGCTGAAATGCAATTGCTTCACAGCTAAAATGGAGAATAAACAAATGTACTGGCATTCTGGTATACCGGCCCATCTTGCGAGGTTGGCTAGTGTAAATTGGGCTCTGAGAATCTCATCACCTCTGGGTCATCTGATGCAATTTGTTTTCTGAACACAAAAACCTGGACAGGAGTTGATCCCAGAGAAACCAAGAAAGCCTGAGAGATCCTGTCTAAATCAGTTTGCTGGCCTCGCATCTCATCTTAACCTCAAGTCAGACAGGAAATTAAAAAACTGACAATGTGTCAATTGGAAGGTAAATCAAAATCAAGGTCAAAATCTGCAATAGTCTAGGTTTTGGGAGAAGATAAGGACAAGGAGCATGTATTCACGGAGGAAAAGGTGGTGGGGAAGGGAAAAGGACCTACACGTCTTTGTAACACATCCTTGTAAATGTAACATCTTGGCTCAGGAGAGCTTATTTTCAGTCCTGAAGTCAACGTTCAATTCCCAGGAGCTTTATATTTACCACCCCAGGGAACCAACAGAGCATGACTCAGGAAACTAATTCAATGACCTAGTCACGTTTCTCCTGAATCATTTGGCTGGTGGATGAGGGTTGGAACAAGCAGGCTGAGACAAACCCTAAACTGCTATTAATTCAAGATTGTCCACCTAACAAGAAGCCAAAAGAACTGGCCCTAAAATGGTTTTCATCACAATTTGTTTGAGTGAAATCAGTCACATCACATCTCACAGAGCAGTAATCAAACACGCATCTTCTCATCAAGTGGAAAAGGGGGTCAAATGAATTTTTCATGTTCAACCACTTGTGATCTTGTTACCAGTTAAAACTTTCCTTCCAAATGAGGAAGAAAAGCTTGAGGGGAATCCCGAGGGTGGCAGTTCACTTAAAGCATCAAGCAAATGCTAAAGAACCAGAGGGCAGGTGCCTGAGACAAAGGGAAACAGTCATCCGGATGCCCACAGGCATCTGAAGTTAACTCCTTCCAACCAGAATGGACTCAGCGTCTCCTACCCTGCCCTCCTACCTCCTACCTGAACGAACAGCTTCATCTCATGTATTTTCTAACTCACTCAATGAGATTTAGGGTTCCCCAGTAACCTGAACTAGATACCCTGAGTATCCCCTCACAAGTAACTTGTCACCATAAGGTGCTGAATTCCCTCTGGAACGTGGCTCCTCCTCCCCCCATGCTTGCTGCACTGCCTCTTCTCCTGACTTAAAACAGCCTCCTTCCTGGTCTGTCTTCCTTTACTTGCACTACCGGGGCCAGACAAACCACAAATCCACCCACTCTTCAAAGTCATGCTCAAATATTGCTCCCTCCGTGAAGCCGTCTACACTCCCTTGAGACTTCACTTTTCCTTCCTCCATGTCTCCACACTGATTTTTTAAACCTCTACTATAAAATGTGCCACAATATGGAAGTCACAAGATAACAAACCCCTGTTTGTGGGATAAATGAGTTCTCAGGGCTGCACCAAAATGCCTTGCAGGGTGTGTGCATGTGTTTGGAAGTGGGGATGTTGGTGGGTGTAAGGTAGGTCAGAGGCATTAGAAGTTCTTTCCCCACCCCAAGAATCACCACATCGTCATCGAGCCCTAGGAGAAGCAAGTTTGGGTAAGAGCAGTGGGTCATTTGGAGGTTAGAGGATGGGTTGTGGGCTGAACTTTGAGCGTCTGGAGTACAAGCTGCGGGTGCTGGAAACGGGTGCAAGATAACTTCACAAAGGCAAAGAAGGTCAGAGTCACTCAAAATTCTGCCCTGGATCCACCTGAATCCTGCTTATGCGCAGGGAAGGCGGCACTGGTCCTTTGGAAGGTGGTAGGACTCAGCTTCCCATAGGTCAGCCTTCCCCATCAGTGCCTCACCCTCCGTCCCCTCAGAATCCCCAGCCAACCTCCCCTCTACTTCTGCAGGAGGGACAAGGGAGAAAAAGTCAAGACGGAAAGAAGGTGTTGAGTGAAGGTGGCTTTCTACTTTCCTTTTGTCCTCAGCACAGGACAGAACGTGAGTCACAATGTTGTCCTTTGAAAATTATTTCCCATGCTCACTAGATTATATTCTTTAAACTACAACTTAGTTTAAAAATAAATGACTTTACTGGTTTCTCCATTAATGAGAATGTCTGGAACACACCTGAGGTGAATGAGGACGGGGGCTGGGAGGTGGACTACTGAGGAGGCAGAAGCATCATGAGAGAACCTAGGTGCTGGATGGGGCCGTAAGGACCGTGTAAATGGAAAGGTCTCATTTTATGATGCCATCAGCCAACCCCAGGGGAGCAAGATGACGCACATAAGACTCCACTGCTGGTTACAGCCGAGCAGGGAGCAGCACCCAGGTCTCCTGTCCCCATCCAGTGGGCTCTCTCAGTACTCCGTGGGCCCTGGACCTCAAGGAGCACTTCAAGGAACAAAAAGCCAACTTGCCCCCAGGCTCACACAAGCTGTCACATGTGATATCAATTACATTAGGCGTTCAGTGCAAACAAACCCTCACAAGTGCCGGCGGGGCCTAAGGTGACCTGCTACTCTCCTGACCTTCCCCAGCCAGGATGCCTGCCCACCCTCCACAGGGGCTGAGTGCCCCCTGCCACCTCCTTGAAATAGGATGAGAGCCCTGGGGTAATCCAGAAAAGAAGTTTACTCACAACAAGCCCTTCAGTCTAGACCAAGCCAAGCCTAAATTTCTGAAAATAATCCTGGTTAGAATCTTGTAAGAATCTATTCTCCACACTGACGCCACAGTGATTTCCTTAAACCACACATCGGCAGCCTGTTTCAAACCCTCCAGTGTACAGGACATGGCCTTACAACCAGTACTGTCTGGCCCCATGGGATCTGATCCACCTCTGTCTACCTTTCCATCCCTATCTTACACCTTTTCCCCAACCCTCCCTTTTCTTCTGCCACAGAGGAATCTTCTCAGAAGGTTCCAGGCTTTCCACACCTTTAGGCTCTCCGACTCCTGTCTTCTTCCCACGTCATCCATTCCTGCTACTCCCTTCCCAAACCTCAGCTCAAGGTCACTTCAACTTAAATGCGTTTCTTTTGTTTTTTAAATATATTTTTATCGAACTATAGTCAATTTACAGTGTTGTGTCAATTTCTGGTGTACAGCATAATGCTTCAGTCATATAGGAACATACATATATTCGTTTTCATATTCTTTTTCACCATAAGTTACTACAAGATATTGAATATAGTTCCATGTGCTATACAGTATAAACTTGTTATTTATCTATTTTATATATAGTAGTATCTGCAAATCTTGAACTCCCAATTTACCCCTTCCCACCCCCTGGTAACCATAAGTTTGTTTTCCATGTCTGAGTTTAAATGCATGTCTAGCAACTACTTCTACTCCTTACCAGGTGATGTTCGGAGCCCCTCTTCTCTCCTCCCATAACAGCCTTGCCAAACCTCTATCAGATCATCGTAATATACCCAACATTTTCTTCTCCCTCCCCTGAGGGTCATTTTTGTGTCCCCCCATTACCTGGCACAGTGCCTAACGCACTCAGTTTGAAATGAGTTGTTGCAGGAATGAACAGAGACCCCCTGAGATGCAACATTAAAATAGATGTTTTGAGGGGGTGGGAGCAGGTCCTTCTGTTGAAAGTTCATCTGAATGCTTTTTGATGAGAGAGTAAGTGGAGTTTCCCCTCCCACCAGGCACGATGGGAAATCTCTAGTTAGGCATGCAGTAAGGAACTCAGAGCAGCAGAGTAAACCCACAGGGAGGTCGGGTTAGGAGTATAAAAGGCAACAGCTTATCTTCCTTTTCTTCCAAGTGCTGACCATCCCTAAGACTTTAGAAAATCTGAGAGAAAATGCAAAACAAACATGCAATTGGGGTGTCACATCTTCCTTACGATACTCTTCTCAAATATGAACTGACTGAAATGTAAAACATGGACCAGAATTAAAACCCGGAAATGGCACCCGAGAGCCCACTATCATCTCCAGCTTTCTCAAAACCTACCAGCTTCTTAAGCGTGCATGAAACCAACCCTTTGTTCAGAGAACCAACTTCAGAAACCCAAACTGTATCTTTACAGTCTTCAGACATAGGCAGGCCTCTGAGGCTTTGCCTGACAGGAATATTTTACAAGCTTCAGGACAAGAAAAAGAAGTTTGCTTATTGCAGAGAGGAGGGCAGCAGAGAAGTCGAGCAAAGAGGAAGCAAAGAGAAATTAAGCCCGAAGAGGGAAGGATGAGGTGGGAGGAGACAGAAAGCAACCGGCAAAGCCAAGTCAGGGATGTACATCTGCAAAATGCAAAAGCAAGTGAGAAAAAGAGACCTGTCAGCTTTTCGATCAAAGTCAATGAGAAGGGAAATACTAACCACTAGTCCGGCAGATTTTCCTGAAATAGAGGCTGGATTTTCATACACTTTCCTCCAGGATTTACGGCAAGAACTTTTAAAACGTCCTTTTGCATGCAGTCATGGATGCAAGCAGGCCAGGCTACACTCCCTTGGTTAAAGTCTGGCAGAGAGGGTGGGGTTGAAGGAGGAATGCAGTGAACGTGTCTTGGTTACCACTTGGTGTGTCTTAATCTCGAGCTTCTTAGTCTTGTTGCTTTAGTATATAAACCTTCGAAAAATCCTCCCCAAATCAATTACAGGTTTCTCCCTCTTCCTCCCTCCCTCCCTCCCTCCCAATCATACACCCCTCGTACCAGAATTGCAGATTAAAGCACACAGCCCATTGCCTCACATAACGAACCCCCCGACCTTTGCCCAGGGCTTCTTTGGGCGCTGCCAACTGCAGTGAAGGCCAGGCCTGGGCTGGCGTCTCATGAGGCCCATCACAGCGGAGCCAGCCAGGCCAGCGGACAAGGCCAAGCGCTAGAACGTACATGGGCTGTGAACTGGCCGGGCTGCAGGGACCGACGGGGCTTATCTGAATCTAATCCCACAACTTCCCTAAGGAGTTGGAGAAGGAAAACCCCAAGAGGGCAGAGCCGTCCATCCGCTGTGTTCACTGGTATCTCGCTGAAGTACCCCAAGAGCCCAGAGAGCACAACATCGAAATGTGTGTTAAATAAAGGATAAATGAACAAATTTTAAAACATTAGTGCCCATTGGAAATCCTAACATATGTGACTGTAGATGTTTAATCACAGTGCCAGTGGTACAAAGTAGTTGACTAGAAAATCGTTAGTACCATCTCCACGTTAATTGTAGGATATTTCGGTTGACTGGGCAGGAAGACACAGCACTTAGATAATGTCTTTTTTCTTATTTTAATTGCCATATGGTAGAGAGAAGTAGGTCTCTCTAAGGAAAAAAAAAATACCCCAAGTCAAGTAAAAAGATAAAAAAACTAACTATTTAGTGAATTACCTATGCATGCAACACTAGAAGCAAAAACACTTCTTTCTAGTTCTGGAGTTTCACCAAATTTCTCGCAGCTCCTCACTGGTTATAACAGAACAATCGTGATGACTCCCATCACTGAGCATGGGTTGAGTAGTTGACTCAAGGCTGTGTGACTCTTAGGCCTGTGTGACCAATAGCCCTGTCCATGCTGCCAACACAAGAAGGCTGCTCATGATTGGTGACCACAGCCAGAACGAGCAAGGCCTTTCTCTAGTTGAAAGACTCCCTCTGCCTGGCTGGGCTTCCTATGTCTGTATGCAATAAACCATTCTCTGACCTGAGATACACACAAAGCCCTGTAATAAAAGAAACACTCCCAGGGGAGCATTCATTTGAGTAGATTAGTTAACAATGACTGGATGCGGGGGCTCTCACTGATCATGAGCTGGCAGTTAATTTATTCTGAAATCATATTTTGGATGTGTAGAATCAGCCTCCCTGATACATGTTTCCAAAACACATTTCCAAAGCTAAACTCAGGGATCCTTGAATAACTCGCCCCCAAACCTTGTCTTCTCCAGTGTCTGCAACACAAGCTGGAAACCTAGGAGTTACCTGGATGTCTTCTCTTCATCTGTCAACCTCACCTCTTCTTGAATTCATTCCATTCCCTCTACCCTCTCTACTGTTATACCAAGTCCTAGTCACTATCTCTCACTTGGACTTTCGGAATGGCCTCTTAACAGCCACTTACACTCTCTCTAATCCATTTTTTTACACAAAAATTACGTTTTGAAACACAATTATGATCATGACATCCCTCTGCATAAAGCATTCAATGACTTTCCTTGTTCACAGGCATAGCATCACAAGCCATAATGCGATCTCACTACCATTTAGTAGTTGCCCCCAGTACTCACTCTCCCCACTTTCAGTTAGTAGTAAACCCAGTGAGAGGTGACATTTCCCAGCCAGCTTACAGCCACCTGGGGCACAAGGCTCAGTTCTGGCCAGCGGGATGTGAGAAGATGTGGCATACGCATCTTTCAGGAAAATGTGTATCCCCCGCCCCCTCCTCCCCTCCTCCCCTCCCACCGGCCTGACGGGCTGGACCACCAAACACATGGCTGAGGGCTACCTAAGCCGGTGGAACCTTTCTGGATCCCAGATAATGGGGGTTTAAACACTGGTAAAGGACCAATTACTCTGTTTTTTTTTGGGGGGGGGGGGACCAGCCAGCCCAGATGTTTCTAGCTTATCCTTGAAAGAAAAAAGACTGTTTTCATCTAATTTTTCCGGCTCAGCTGAAAGAGAAGTGGGAAAGAGTAATTACACAAGACTTCTAAAAACATAAGCTGAAATTTTACCCTCAATACTTATAGAGAAAAAAATGTACTTGAACACATGGTATTCTGATATGGATTTTTTTTTATGAGCCTTGAGCAATACTCCTTCCTTTTCTAAGAAATTTATGAATCTTCATGCACTAGAACCAAAAGTATTTAGAACTTGAGAACTTGTGAAGAGTTTTATTTAGGGAACTATTAGGGTCCACAGAAATGACCATCCTCAGACAGACAGGAATATTATTTTGGTCTAATAAGAAAACAGGTAACACTCTGCCCAACCCTGTCCCAAACCAAGTTTCCAAACCTCAAATTATTAGGGGATTTTCAAATAAATAGAAACTGGCAATAAGTAATAGTTATAAAAAGAGCAGGGAAATGTAGGACCTTAGGAAAAGAATCTTTCTAGGTTTATGTACCCAGTCCTCCCAAACCAAATTGTATTCTGAAATAGTGTTAAGTGGGACAAATATGAGGTTCTCTGCTTTAAGCAGAATTTTATGCATAGATACTTCATATTTATATATTTATACCAAGAACATGTGCTATGTCAAGAGTTGGAGGACATGATCTGCAAAATGACTTTCCTTGTAATCAAATTTGATTTTTTTATTTTCTGATTGTCAATGTATATTTGCTTTTGCAGAAATTTGATAAGTATTAATATGCTGTAAAACAAACTCTGGGTTCCTTTTCTGTCACTTTCCTTCTATAGAATTTCTTAAGAAAGTTGAAAACAAACCTCACAGCAAAAACTGTCTTTTTTGTTTTAGATTTTTCTTTTCCTACTTAACACGTGTCTCAAGCACCTGCCTATTAGATTGCCACTTTTTCTAGGAAATGTAGCTTTTAGCAATTCTTTGATTCAAATGGCTCAGCTAATATTAACTGATTAGATTGACAATGAAGTCCTAATATCACTGGCAGACCAATAGTAAAGGCTGGAAATTAAATGTTGGGCGACCCAGGCAGAGTCTATCAGCTTGAAGTTGCAGGTGAGACTAGAGGGAGCTTGAGGCATCATGAAGAATCTGTGAAGGACCCATGATGTATTGAGAGAGACATACAGATGGCTGGGCACAGCAACAGATCTGGCATCATTATAGTAAGTCCCCATGATACGGAGTTACGTGGAAACATCCTCTTTCTTGCTGGCTAAAAAAGCATAATTCCCACCCACTCAGAACCAAAAGTAAAATTAAAGATTGAACATATAATTAAAGGGCTGTATTAATTCATACTCCGTCACATTCCTATTATTGGCCACCTAGGTGCCAGTGCTTTTCAAACTGTGAGTCACATTCTACTGTTAGGATGTGGGGTCAGCTTAGCGGGTTAAACCCAGCTTAGTTTGTTAGTTTGTTGAATGGAATGGAATGGAATGGTGCTATGGACCAAATGTTCATGCCCCCGCCTCCACCTCCACTGCCTAAATTCATATGCTGAAGTCTAATCCCCAGTGTGATGGTATATGGAGGTGGGGCCCAGGGTGACTAGATCATAAGGGTGGAGCCCTCATGAAGAGGACTGGTGCCCATACAAAAGTGGTTCCAGAGAGCTCTCCCCACCTTCGTGCCGTGTGAGGACACAGCAAAAAGACAACCGTCTATGAACCAGTAAGTGAGCTCTCACCACACACTGACTCTGCTGGGGCCTTGATCTTGGGCTTCCCAGCCTCCAGAACCGTGAGAAATAAACCTCTGTTGTTCCTGAGCCACTCAGTGTATGATATTTCTGTTACAGCAGTCCGAACAGACGAAGACAAATGAAATGGAATGGGCAGTTTCTTTACAGGAGATTTTTTAATGCATGTGTGTGACTACTGGCTGACCATGAAGATCCACTTATGTCTGACTGTGGATAGGAGTCAAAAAGTTGGCAGGCCATTGATGTAGGCTTCTTCTAGTTTTTAAACATTATAAGTAATGGTACAATAAACATCTCTTGGCAGAGAGGGGATTTGGCCCGTATTTCCATTTATTACCTAATGGTGATTCCCAGAAACAAAGTTGCTGCATGAAAGGGGTAAAACATTTATGAGATTTTTGATAGATATCATTCAATGCTTTCAAACCATCCTAATTTAGACTCAGTCCAGACCAGCACAGAACTTCAATATCAGTGTACAACTGCCAGCAAGTGTTTCTTTTCCTTCTACCATTGCTAATCTGATGGGTAGGACCTTCTACTGTTATAATTTACATTTGTTTGAAAATGAGTGAACCTAGTTATTCCCTAGGGGTGAAAGCATAGCAAGAAGAGAAAATGGGAGAAGAGTATTGCAATCAGCTTGATTTTGCCAGGCTGATCTCAGACTGCCCTTAAGCTTTTAATCCTTCACTCGATTTTGAAACCAGCTGCCTGATACGCCATATTAACCTTAAACATAACTTTAAAAAGTAACCAGTGCCAGAATTGCAGCCAATGTGACACTGCAAGTTTACACTTTGGACTTCCTCCTCTGTGCCAGGTACAGCAATGGAAGATTTATAGTTTTTTTTTAAACTAAGACAGTAGTACTAGACAACGTGAAAGAGCAGTTACAAGCCAGGGAGAGCAGACTGAGGAGTTCCAACATGCTTGTGACGGGAGTTCCAAAAGGAGGGAATTTAATTCAATTGCAAAGAACCAGTTTTAGAAAGGGTTACTATTGGCAATTTTACAAAATTAAAGAATGAAATGAATTTTCAGATTAAAAGCACATAGTAATCATGGGATAGTATAAATAAAAAGCAAATTCCCACAATAGGGCATCAGGATAAAGGAAAAATTTGTAATGATACTTTAAATAAGAGGGAGATTACCTACTAAGGTACTCAAATGGACAAGGAGAAGATTTTCTCTCAGCAACAACAGATGGTAGGTTACAAATTAAAACCTTTTAAAGTTTTAGAGAAATAGCCATCCATTCAGAATTTGATACCCAGCTAAAATCTCCCAAATTCTTTGTGTGTATATGTGTGTTGGGGGGGAGCAAGAGAGGAGAGCCAGGGGCATATGAAAACTGAGAGCTTACTACCTAAATATTCTAATTTAACTAATTAATAAAGGAGATATTTTTTCAAGAAGACAAAAGTCATCATAAATAAATACTGAAAATTTTGTCTCTTAAAAAAAAAGATTCTCTTCCAATTATTCCAGTTATTATCCCTGTAATTATTGACCCATTTCTCTTCTTCCTTTTAAGGTAAAATTTTTGAAGGAATTGAACTACATTTTTATTTCAATTCATCTTTGTCCATTTTCTTAAACATACTCAAATCAGGCTTTAAACCCCTACCACTCCAAATGAAAAAGAGTTTGTTCTGGTCATTTTAGACTTTCATATTGCTAAATCTAGTGACTACATTATAATCATCTCATTTGACCTATTAACAACATAAGACACAGTGGCTCACTCTTCAAAACACTCTGTGATATTTGGACAACATTCTCCATTGATTTTCCTACCTTACTAGGCACTTCATCTTGGTCTGTTTTGCTGGGTCCTCTTCATTTTCTCAACCACATAACATTGGAAAACCCCCAAGGATTTCTCCTCTCCTCTTTTCCCTGTCTACACGTACTCCCTAGGTGACCTCATTCAGAATTATGACATTAATATCATTGATGACTATGCTCTCAAAATATAATTTCAATTCAAACCTCTTCTTGAACTACAGGCTCATATATCCAATTGAGAATTCCCTTGAGTGTTTGATAGGAATCTCAAACTTATAAATCTATAACTAAACTTCTGACTTTATCCTCTTAACCTGCTCATTCCACACCTCAGTCATTTCAGTCAATATCACGTTCATCCTCCGAGATCCTCAGGCCTTTCGTTCATACTCCTGACCAATCCATCAACTAATCCTCTTAGACACACCTTCAAATTATATCCAGAATGTGATCACCTTTTTACTATCTCCATATTTATCTCCCTCATCCAAGCCACTGATATTTCTTATCTAGATTATTATAATACTCTCTTAATTGGTTTACATGCTTCTTGTCTTTAATCTCCTTATCTCCAAAATACACCAGCCACCCACCAAGATGTTGATCTTGCTAAAACAAGAGTATGCCAAGTCTTTGTTCAAGACCCTCCAATGATATCCCATCTCATTTAGAGTAAATGCCAAAATGCCTAGTGGTCTTAAAGACTTGCTTGATTTCCTTCAACCCTCATCCCCACTCTCACCCACTATCTTTGCCTCCATCCACCACCATTATTTTTTTGCTCATTTTGCGCCAACAACATCTGACTGTTCGATGTTTCTTGCAGCCCCCACGTAGCATGTGCTATTTTCTCTGCATAGGATACTTTTCCCCCAGACTTCCTTCAAGTATCCATTCAAATATCACTTTTTCTGTGAGCTCTTTCCTGATAACCTATATCAATATTAACCCTTACACTTTTGTTTTTGTCCATAGCATTTATCTTCATTTAATATATCATATATTTAGTTGTTACCTTTCCCCCTCTCTCCTCTTACTAGAATATCAACTATATGAGTTCAGGGACTTTGTCTATTTTGTTCACTGCTGTAGGCACATAGTAAGGATTTATTACGTGAATAAATAAGTGGTGAGAAAAGAAGGTAAAATGTGGGCTAATATTCAACTAAATATTGCTTGTAAAAACAATATTGACCACATTTCCTGTTGATGAAAAAAGATGAAAATAAATTTTAGAAAATAAAAATATGGAAAATAGTTGGCATTATCTCAAAGGACAATTGGGCTAGATTTGCTGCTCTGTTAGAAGGATAGACTGCGTGTGGAATGAGAACACTAATGGTGCTCACTGTGGGCGTGAGCCGCCTGATGGAGGGGCCATGGACATGTGGGCATGTGCTGAGCACTGACAGGGTGGTCACTGCAGGCTTCTGTTGCCTCAAGGATTAGCAGGGCCGTATAGGGACCCACACCAGGGAGGAGCAGGGGGCCACACCCCTACTAGAGCGCCTAGGAAGGGAGAGAAAGGCTGAGCCTGACCATAACTCTTAGAAAAGTGAAAGGCCTCACAGAGTTTAGGAAACAGGAGATGGAGACGCCTAGGCTTACGAAGATGTTTTCAGTCTCAACAGGCAGAAGATGGAGGATCCTTTTCCTTAGATAATTACTGTTCTTGAAATAAAATGAAAGGAAAACCTTTGCACTTTTAGCTTTTCAAAAACCCATTTCTGGAAATCATTTAAATCAGTACTTAGACGCAAGTCTACCAAAATATGCTTTAAGGCTTTCTTCAAAAAAACCCAAAAAACAAAAACCAAAAGTGATGTAGTAATACATCCCATTCAAGAAAGATTTAGACCAGAACTGCAAGGATAATTCATCATCAGGAAGGTCAATGCATTCTGTGTTAGCAATTTTAGAGGCAATCAAATGGTTACTCAAACAAACAGAAGACCATTGTTTATAATTTACACTTATTTATGATAAATTCTCTTAATAAAGTAGAAATAGAGGACAGTTTTCTTTTTTTTATAAACATTTTTTTTTGATTTATAATCATTTTACAATGTGTCAAATTCCAGTGTAGAGCACAATTTTTCAGTTATACATGAACATATATATATTCATTGTCACATTTTTTTCTCTGTGAGCTACCATAAGATCTTGTATATGTTTCCCTGTGCTATACAGTATAATCTTGTTTATCTATTCTACAATTTTGAAATCCCAGTCTATCCCTTCCCACACCCCACCCCCTTGGCAACAACAAGTTTGTACTCTATGTCTATGAGTCTAAGAAATAGAGAACAGTTTTCTTAATCTGACAAAAATGTCACCCCAAAATCTATACCTAAGACCATATTTCAAATGAAACTTTTGAAGCCCTCTCACTATAATGATGTAAATATTCTTATCACAAAGGTATAGTATTTACCTGGCATGGTATCTTGTAAGGACAGGAAAGTTGAGGTCAACAGAAAAAAAAAAGGCCAAAAAAATCCAAAGCATATATGAGATCTTAGTATACAACAGAGAAAACAATACAAACAATGAAGAAATAATGGTTTTTTTTTTTAGTAAATGGGGTTGACTAGTTTTTCATATGGGAAAAAAAAAGATTCATGCTTTTCACCATACACATGCATTAATCCCACATAAATTAAAAGTCTACATATTTAAAACAAAACTTTCAAAAGTAAATTAAAATCTCTTTGGAGTATAGGAGGAGTTAATATAGAATGTAGCCATGGAGGAGGAAGTGATTTCTTGAGCAAGGCACAAAAAGTAGAATAATAAAAGAAATTTAACTATACCCAAAACTTTAAATTATCTGTGTTATAAGATGTCATAAAAATTAAAATGCAATCAACATATGATAGAAAAGAATCTGAAAATATATGTGTGTGTGTATATATATATTATATATATTAAACTCATATATATAATAATTATTTATATGTATATAAATATATATATATAAAACTGCATCACTTTGCTGAAACTAACATTGTAAACCAACTACACTTCAATAAAAACAAACTTATGGTTACTGAGTGGGGAGGGGATGGGAAGGGATAAATTGGGAGTTTGAGATTTGCAGATACTAACTACTAAATATAAAATACACAACAAGTTTCTACTGTAAAGCATAGGGAACTATATTCAATATCTTGTAGTAAACTATAATGAAAAAGAATATGAAAAGGAATACATGTATGTATATGTATGACTGAAACATTGTACTGTACACCAGAAATTGACACATTGTAAACTGACTATACTCAATAAAAATACATTTAAAAAAATTAAATTAAATTAAAAAAATGCAGTGGACAGATGAGGCAAAATTTTCCACAGGCATAATAAAGAATTAGTTACACATGTATTAAGAAATATAAACATATATTAAGAAACATATACATTACACTCATACATATACACACAGATGTTTCTATAAATCAATAAAAAGAACAGACAAGAAAAGAATGGACAAAGAGTAGAAAGAGAATTCAGGGAGGAGGAAATAGAAATGGCCTGGTAAAAATGTTCAATTTTATAAAGGATGAGTCATGAAAATTAAAGCAATGAGAGAGTGATTCATATCCATCAACGCACAAATAATTAAATCTGATAATCTGATGATAATAAAGTGCTGGCAGGAACTTGGGGAAGTGAGGGCTCTGGCACATTGCCGGGACGAGTGTGAACTGGTTGTGCAATTTGGAGAGCAATCTGGCAATATCTCCCAGACACAAAAATGTGTATGTCCTATGACATGACAAGTCCACTGTTCACTCCAGAGAAACTCTGTCACATGTGTCCTAGGGGAAATGTATAAGGGTATTTATTCTATTATCACTTATTTCAGTAAAACAATTGAATCAATTCAAATTCCAATCAGCATGGAAATGGATAAATAGTGATATTTTTGTAAGATGGAGTAATATACAGCAATTATCTATTTTATATATAGTAGTTTGTATCTGCTAATCCCAAACTCCAAATTTATCCCTCCCCGACCCCCTCTCCTTTGGTAACTGTAAGTTTGTTTTCTATGTCTGTGAGTCTGCTTCTGTTTTGTAAATAAGTCATTTGTATCTTTTTTTAGATTCCACGTGTAAGTGATATCATTTGATATTTGCCTTTGACTTACAAGGTCCTACTGTATGGCACAGAGTACTATGTTCAATAGCTTGTAATAGCCTATAATGAAAAAGAATATATATATACATGTATAACTGAATCACTATGCTGTACACCAGAAACTAATACAACATTGTGAATCAACTATACTTCAACTAAAAAAAAATGAACTAGGGTAAAATAACAACTAACTTCTAAAAAAAAAGATGTTTGATAATAAAAATAGCAATTGCCAGAACACCACAGTCCACACTTAGAGTAAAATATATGTACGTTCAAAATATGCAAATAATTTCATTCATGTATGTAATAAGCATGTTTCCTATGTGTAGTAAGATTTAAAAGTATAAAAATTGGATTGCACAAATGCCAAAATATGACATTTGTATCCTCTGGAGTGGTGGAGAGCAGGGTGAGATTGGGGAAGCCAAAACTGGGGACTTCTCATTTGTCTGTATAGTTTGTTTTTTTACAAACAACAGCTATGAAGCACATATGGGGAAACATTTACATTTGATGCATTCACCTTGGTGGCAGGTACCTCGGTATTTATTGTAGCATCCTTAGTACATTTTATATATATATGTATATGTGTATATGTATATATGTATATGTATATAAAATATAGCATTCATATATATATATGAATACTATTCAGCCATAAAAAAGCATAAAAGAATGCCATATACAGCAACATGGATGGAACTGGAGATCATCATTCTAAGTGAAGTAAGCCAGAAAGAGAAAGAAAAATACCATATGATATCACTTATATGTGGAATCTTAAAAAAATGACACAAATGAACTTATTTACAAAACAGAAACAGATTCACAGACATAGAAAACAAACTTATGGTTCCCAGAGGGGAAAGGGGTGGGGAGGGATAAATTGGGAGTTTGGGATTAGCAGATACTAACTACTGTATATAAAATAGATAAACAACAAGGTCCTACTGTATAGTCCAGGGAACTATTTCAATCCCTTGTAATAGCCTATAATGAAAAAGAATATGAAAAGAAATACACATACAACTGAAACACTATGCTGTACGTCAGAAATTATCCCATTGTAAACTGACTATACTTCAATAAAAATTAAAAAAAAAAACCAATATAAAACAAAGTAAATCAGAGTTCTAAATCTACATCCCTGCCCGGAGCCAGCACTGACAAGCCTGTGAGTATTCTGCAGATAGAAAGCCAAAGGGAGGTGCTAGTGACTCACCACCCACAGGGTATCCATCCCTGAGACAACACTGAGAGGCGAGGACTAGAACGATCACTCAGGTGAGTTCCAGGCACTGCATCCATAACTGTCGCTCCCACGTCCACCCCACACACACCTCCACAGCTTAACAGCTGACCCTCAGCAGACTCGTATGAGGCGGAAGGGGAACTTTCTCAGTCCCAGTTTTTAGGCTGAGAAACATTTTCTTCATAGATTCCAGAGAAAAGCCACAGAACGGACCTTCCAAGAAGAAAAGCCAATCACATGTGATGCTGCATAAGCCAGGTCCTGTCACAAGGCTTCCCAGTGGTCTGGTGCCAGCAGAGGCCAATTAAAGCAAAAAAAAAAAAAAAAAAAAAAAGCTGTACTTCTCACTAGCTTTCGAGAAGCAAGCTAATTTTTGTGCATCAGTACTTCAGGGGAAAGCACTATCTGATTTAGGGGCACAATGACTAATAAATGGTTCTCCATCTCTTTCCCTGGAAGCCACACATACTGCAAGACAAGACCTTGGTAGGCTGGACCAGGAGTCTGGTTTGTCTCGCAACAAACTCTCAGTGAAAGGGCTGGTTCATTTTACTCAAGTGGACCGTTGGGAAACCCTCTAGCAAATACCCATTAAAACAGGAATCAAAACATTTCACACACTGCAGTGTGATTCAATTGGTTGAGAAACATCAAAGTAATATAGTAACCATATAAGAACAGCACAAGCAGAAGCCCTGCACAGGACACAGTGATCCAGGGTGAACTTCATACATCTGTGGTCATCTCAGTTCCTAAGTGCAGATGCAGCAGAATGCCACACTCACTGCCTCAAATGATGGCAGAGAATATCCTAAGAAAATTGATAACTACTTTTCCTGATTTTACTTTTAAAAACTCATATAACTATTCCAAGTAGGCTTCTGGGTATAGTTCCATGTACACAGAAGTGTTTCCCTTACATTTAATCTGCATGTCATATAGTAACACCCTCCCACAAGCATTTTTCTAAAGAGTTGGTCAGAACAGCTTCAACGGCAGCTCTAGAAACACTCTGCTTAGCTGTTCTTATTGAAAGAGGTGAAAAAATCAAGAGAATAGGTGACTTAGATTGTGCCAATAATCTGCCTCTGAAAATGACACAGCTTGTGCAAAACTGGCACGTCTAACACATTAACAAAAGATGTGGCGCTAGGAGACATTTCTATAACCCCGACTGAGTTGTATCCATATCCAAAAAAATTTTTAAACTCCTGGGACTTTACTTTCAGTTACTTTTTTCTTCCCTTGGAAAATAAAGCTTTTTATTCTTTGAGTTCATGTTGTTCCCACTTTAAAGCAAAACGGCAGAGTAGGCAGTAGATTAGATAAGAACATCCTGGCTGCCACTGAATTTCACCGTGGCTAATCTTGTTCTTTTAACTAAACTGGCAACGTGAATGATTTTCTAAGACAGTGTGGACCTTTTCTTCCAGGACAGTAATTTCAGAGTTACGTGCTCCCATTCATTCCTAGCTGTTTGACTGTCTGAGTCTTCCTGATAAGGCTCAGGTTTTTGTCAATTATTTCTAAAACTGAAACACTACATGGCAATTTTTCTTCTTCCATCGGAATTTTAACTTTTGTGGGTTGTAGCCAGTGTTCAAAAGAGATTAAGTTCACACTTGCTCTCTAGTGTTAATTCTACACTTAGCTTGTTTCAGGTGAAGAACATGCGGCCAGCATAATCAACTTAGGAGAGATGTACTGAAGAGTTCCCTTTTCTTTTGGTCCTGAGAATGGATTTTTGGCTCCATTTTTAGTTGATAATGGAGTATTTAAAAATCAGATCCAAAAAAAGTCATAGATCTTTTATCTGACGGATGGAAGGGATGACAAGAGAGAATGTACTATATAAGCCCACGCTGGGCAAGTAGGATATTTCTATCGTAGATCTGAAGCCAGCTGAAGCCTCCAACAAGCAGGAACTAAGTGACCCACCCAAGGGTTAAGCTGTGTCCCTGAGAACAGGCTTCAGGCATGCGGGTGCAGAACATCCGCTTTCACGCAGACTGCCCCACTCAAAACTGGCCAGGTGGATTCGCCTTCAGGACTCAGACATTTGCGTAGCTGTAGAAAGTCAGCAAATGGGCCAAAGCTGCCTTTTCTGCTGGTCAAGGATCACAGAGCTGTCATCTGTAATGCTGAGAAAATGAGATGGCCAGGACTTCAAGAAGTAAAGGGAGATTTGTACTGATGTATATACTTGCAGATACATTGCACACTATTTATCCTCTGTGACCTGTGGCATCATTAGATATTGCTCCTAATTCCACAGAGACCACCCAGACTAAATCTCATTACAATGAAACTCCATTGGATGCTCCACTTAATTTGTGTTCTAGACAGATACCACTCCTTTAAGAGACACTAATCTGTGAAGGGGTTTTGTTGTGGTCAGAACCCAGAGTTCATCTGTATCTCTGCTCACCTTACAGACCATTACCACACACTCCTCAACAGTCTCCTTGTTTTCTGACTGGTCTCCAATCCATCACGCACTTTCCTGCCAGGAACCTTAAGTCCATCTCCGAACATAGCATTTTCTTGTTTAGCGTTCCTGAATGACTTCCCATTGTTTGCCTGAGTCCTTGGCTGGCAATCAAGGCCCCCTCCAAACTGGTCCTGGTCTATCTTTCACGCTACACTCTGCTCCATTCAATTTGTTACATGATGTGCCCCAACTTGTAATCTGGGCTCTATACCACCTGGAGCACCCTCTGTTTTCCCTTCTCTCCAGCTCTTTTTTGACTCGTGGTAAGACCTACCAAGCCCTGCTGTCTCTTCCTCCAGAAAGATCCTCCATCACTGAATCCAGGGGGATTTTTCGTGCTCTGAAGCTCCACAGAACTTGGTCACTCTCTTGCTCAGCTGCTCACAGCTTGGCTGACGGTGAGCTATAAACTATCTACTTTTTACAAAACTATAAATTCCCTTTGGACAGTAGAGGCTTAAGAGATATATTTGGGAGAAAACAGTAGTAAGAAATACGTTTGGGAGGAAAGGGTAATAGCTTAGTGGTAGAGTGTGTGCTTAGCATGCACGAGGTCCTGGGCTCAATCCCCAGCACCTCCATCAAAAAGGAAAAAAAGAGGGTTTAAAAAAAGAAATATATTTGGTGTTAAATTGACACTGTTCAATATTGGAAAGGATGCCAATAAATTTAATCATTTGGTTTATAAAACCAAGTAAATTTTTAAATTATCCAGAGCTTTTCAGCTTGGCCTTCTTATTCCCCAGTGCCAGAAGGGAGAGATCGAAGGCTTCAGAAGCAAGGCTTTATTTGTGCCTCCTTTATTATCTTGCATAATGCCTGGAAAATTATAGGCCCTTAATACTCTTTGTCTCCTCTAGCAAATGGTCCTTGGTGGAATAGAAGCATAGCTAACCACCTCATCACAAGGTGCATGATCTTTGAGCTTTGACACCCATTCTTTTAACGGGAAAAATAACCTTAGCAATGAGAAAAGTTGCCCAGCCAGCACCCACAATGGCAACCCACCTTGGCAGCTAACAGAGAACAATGATGATTACACATCACACTGTTTTTCAGGATAAGCTGGGAGTAGCTGGGGTGGGGGCACTTTTTCATCTGTCATTTCAAGATCGGAGAAAAACGTTTTCACATTTAGCAGATTTATGTTGACCGCCATAGCTAATAGTGTTGCCAGGGTAAAAAATAAGTGATAAGGTGATGGAAGACCAACCTATTAAGACTGAATTTATCTGTATTTACATTGTCACTTTTAAGCTTCAAATAGAAAACGCCTTTGATCAAGATATTTCAACAGATTGCTGAAAACATTATCTGTGCCATTTCTTCTGGTAAGCACTAGCATGAGCAAATTTCTTACATAATGGATGAGAAAAAAATTTTTTGATATATGAATGTTTTTCTTCTTGTGTGGACAGAAATTTGGCAGTCAGCATGCATCACCCTTTACACACAAAGTGGCTCAATCAACCACTGGCCTTTTCTTACAAATCTGGTCATCTGTGTCCCCTTAATGGCATAATGATAGACATGTTTTCCTACGTGCAATACAAACTGTGCAACAATAGAGTGTTTGTTTTGGCCCACTGACTTTGAACAAAGGTCCCATCTGTGGTCCCCCTTCAAAAAAATCCTGCTTATCAATTCATAACACCCAAAAATCAAGCTGAGAAAAACCCTGACTTTAGTCTTTCCTTTGGCTGAAAATCTTTAATTTGGAGAATGCAAATAAGTCTTTCAAAATTATTTTTAAATAGCTGAGAGAATTCATGAATATGTCAAAACCTGATCACCCCAAACTATTTCCAAAAATTGTGTTTCATTTTTCTAGTTCTAGAAAAATACATTTTATTTAACTGGAAGTTTCAACCTATGAAACATCTTCTCTTTTAAAAAAAAGTCAGTTTTTTTTCTTGTCCTTACTTGGTTTTCCCAGCAAAGCATAAATAAATAAATACATAAATAAGTAACGAAATCAGCCAGAGTATTATGAAATAGTGTGCCTAAAGTGTCTTCAGTGACCTGATTTTTAACTTGACGGGCTCTTTGGCAGATGAAAAGCATTACTAGGAGAAACTGTAAAGTTTTTAAGATGTGTTGGAAAAGTTTCAGAGAAGATCTACAGCATAAATAATGCTATAAACCTGAAGCAGCAGTCTAAATTATACCGAAGCCAGAGCATCAGATGCCCAGAAGGCCTAGAATAAGAAATACGGATTAAATCCTGAAAGATAACTGGTCCCAGCAACTGCAGCTTTACCTATGGACCAAAGGGAGCCTATATCAGAGATGTCACCCTTTAATCTGAAAAACACGGATATATATATTCCCGGTGTCCACCGATCCCCAAGGAGAGAGAACGTTTGGGTTGGCGCCAAGGCAAAGGCACCTGAAGATCAGCTAAGGTTCTTACAAGAAGTTTTCTCCAGGCAGAGAGCATAATATGACTTTTTTTTTTTCATTTGCTTAGTTTTCCAAGTGTCTATCAATTTTTTTAATTTTGAATTTTTTATTGAAGTATAGTTGATTTACAATGTTGGCTTCCAGTGTACAGTAAAATGATTCAGTTATACATGTACATACATATTTTTCTTTTCAATTATATGTTATTACAAGAAATTGAATATAGTCCCCTGTCCTATACAGTAGGTCCTTGTTTATCTATTTTATATATAGTAATGTGTGTCTGTTAATCTCAAACTCCCAATTTATCCCTCTCCCACCCTTTCCTGCTTGGTAACCATAGTTTGTTTTCTATGTCCTTGAGTCTGTTTTTGGTTTGTAAATAGAATTTATATCATATTTTTTTAGATTCCACAAATAAATGATGTCATGTGATATTTGTCTTTCTTTACTTACTTTACTTAGTATGATAATCCCTAGGTCCATCCCCATTGCTGCAAATGGCATTATTTCATTTTTTATGGCTGAGTAATATTCCATTGTGTGTGTGTATGTGTGTATCTATATATATATCTCATATCTTCTTTATCCAGTCATCTGTCAAAGAACATTTAGGTTGCTTCCATGTCTTGGCTATTGTAAATAGTGCTGCTATGAACACTAGGGTGCAAGTGTCTTTTTGAATTACAGTTTTCTCTGGATATTTGCCCAGGAGTGGGATTGCTGGATCATATGGTAAATTTATTTTTAATTTTTTAAGGAACCTCCATGCTGTCCTCCATAACGGCTGTACCAATTTACATTCCCACTAATAGTGCAGGAAGGCTCCCTTTTCTCCACACCTTCTCTAGCATTTATTATTTGTAGAATTTTTAATGATGGCCATTCTGACTGGTTTAAGCTGATACTTCATTGTAGTTTTGATTTGCATTTCTCTGATAATTATTGATACTGAGCATTTTTTCATGTGCCTGTTGGCCATTTGTATGTCTTCATTGGAAAATTGCTTGTTTAGGTCTTCTGTCCATTTTTGGATTGGGTTGTTTTTTTTTTATATCAAGCTGTACAAGCTATTTGTATATTTTGGAAAGTAGTCCCTTGTTGATCATGTCATTTGCAAATATTTTCTCCTATTCTGTAGGTTGTCTTATCATTTTGTTTATAGTTTCCTTTGCTGTACAAAAACTCTTAACTTTAATTAGGTTCTATTTATTTATTTTTGCTTTTGTTTCCATTACCCTAGGAGTTGGTTTGAAAAAATTAATGCTGCAATTTATGTCAGAGTGTTCTGTCTATGTTTTCCTCCAGGAGTTTTATAGTATACAGTCTTACATTTAGGTCTTTAATTCATTTTGAGTTTCTTTTTGTATATGGTGTTAGAGAATGCTCTAATTTCATTCTTTTATATGTGGCTGTCCAGTTTTCCCAGCACCACTTATTGAAGAGTCTGTTTCTTGACTATGTCCCTCAGCCTCTGTCATTCATGCATTCAGTCAGTCACTCAGTAAGCGTGTGTGAGCATCTATCATACGCCACACACTTTCTGGGACACCCTTAATCAGCAGTCAAGTTCTTGTATTTCATGGAACTGAGAATTCTAGTGGGGTAGTCAGCTTTGTAGGTCAGGGAACGTAAGGAAAGTTTCAACAGAAGTGGGGAAAAAAAAAAGCAAAAAAGAAACCATCTGTTGGGATAAATGCTATAAAGCAATGACAACAGAGTGACGAGACAGTGATGGAAGTGGGGGTAGTTCACTTATGTAACTGGGTTCGAGAAGACCTTTAGGTTGAGCTGAGACCAGGACGACAATAGGAGCCAGTGATGCCAAGATCTGAGGGCAGAGCGTTCCAGACAAGGGGGTAGTCAGCTTTGTGGGTCAAGGAACGTAAGGAAAGTCAGCTTGGCTGGAGCCTAGTGAGCTGTCTGTCTTCCAGTCAGTCACCTATAATTGCACACACGTCACTGCTACATGCTCTTCAAACTTGGGGTGAACCCAGGAAATCTAGAGATCAAAACATATCCGTGTTTGCAAAAGCATAAAGAGGTCTTGGGGTTCTTCTGCATACAACAATGACCTAGGGGCAAGAGCCTGAGCTTCACTCCAGCTTGTTTTCCAGTATTGATAGACTGGATTGGGTTCTCACAGTTGAAGGCAGAGAAAAAGAGAGAGAGAGAGCGCGAGAGAGAGCGAGCGAGCGAGCGAGAGAGAGCGAGAGAGCGCGCACAAGCAAGCGAGCAAGCAAGGCTAGTAGGAGTAAGGAGTGCAGGACGTGGCTGTGAGAGGATGTGCAACTAACTGCCTGCCCTCCTGGGGCCTCTGACCATAAAGGGAACACCAGGAAGCTTTTCCCGATTCTTTAGATCTGCACAAGATCACTTGGTATCTTGTGGCACAGTGATCTCTCTCAAGCTTTTAACTCCTACCTGATTATTCTATTCCACCTTGAGAAATAGTTATTTCAGGATTTGTCTTCTTGCCACTATCAACCTATAGTGACCTCCTGGCAGAGAGTGTGTCTTATTAATTGTTCTCTTTTCAGAACCAAATACAATGCCAGGCATATAATAGATGCTCAGTAAATGATAAACTCCCTGGGGTTGGCTTTGGCTCTATTAACCCAATATTCCAATTACAGGCTTTGGCTATATGAACCCATATTCCAATTATGGGTATAGTAATGGTATAATAATAATAATAATGCAACTGTTTTGTATTGCTGTGTAAGTAATAAATCCTGAAAGATGTGGTCAACTTCACTCAAAATGCAGACAAGGGGGCCAGTGCTGGCACATCAACAGCAAGTCTCTAGGACACGTGGAGCAAGTGGTCAAGAATGGCGATAACTGAGGGCGGCTGAGGTTGCTTCTTTGTAACTAACTGGGGATGGTCACTCAGAATATGTGGAATCTTTCTCTTCGGCCATTTTTATACGTGGAATCTTTCCCTTCGGCCATATTTAAAACTAGACTAGAGCTTTTTGTATGTGTCCCATTGTGTGTGGTCTTGTTTAAAGACAAAAGGATACACTCAGCCACCTAACATTCTCTTCTGCAAGCATTCTTTACCGACCCCCGACTCTTTTACTAAACACTGTAAATGTGGCAGTGCCGCTGTGTTTCTGACATATACCAGGCAAAAGTGGAATTTCATGAGCTGCAAAACAATGCGTTGGCCTTATTCTCCCATCCTTCAGGAAAAACAGCTACGTGAAATTCTGGTCAAACTTTCCAAAAAGCTTTGGGCTGAGGACAAGCATGGAAAAATTCAAGCCCAAAGGAGAAATTTCCAGAAATGTAGAAGCAAGTGAAAACAGGGGGTTATAACAGTTCAGGACTTGCTGCCAGGAACAAAGTATATACGGTATTATTTATTGCTGAGAGCCCTTTGAAGAGGCAGCATCTGGTTTCAGTGAGGTCTTGCTTTCATCTCATCCAGCAGCTGGACCGAACACCACAGCACAAGGGGATCAATTTGCCAAGGTGACACAGCTTGACTCTTTCCAGATTCGGCCACAGGAGCCTCCCGCTCCTTGAAGGCCAAGAGTAAGTCATGTGACCAATGGAGAGTTGAGCACTTTTTAATCGACTCCAAGTGGATTCTTCAAGTTTTAATTTTCTATTTGTGTTTATATTTTCAGAGTCCCAAGGAATCATTCTCACTTTTCTCCAGTGGGGAGATCAGGTATCACCTTGGTTCCTGTGAAGGCCAGGACTCCCCGCCCCACTTAACGTGGGTTTATGCATCCAGGCTGAGCGCGCTCATGGCAGGAGGAGTCAGAGCTGGTCAGGCAGTGCTGCGCTCTCCCCGAGGAGGGAAGACAGCGGTCCAAAGGCTAGCTGAGGCTGAGCAGGGAAACTGGGCACTCGGCTCCGGTCATTCCCACTGTGCCTCTCTGAGGCAGAGGAAAAGCTGATGGAGATGAGGTTATTCAGCCAAGAGAAAGTGCCGTAAGCTTTTTCTTCCCTTTGAGCCTTTTTCTCTACCAGTGTTACTTCTCACAGAGCCCTGGCTACAGAAAACACAGCCCTTCATTCCTTTTGCGGACGTCTTCCCTACCGACAGGGGAAAGGAGGCTCTGTTTCCTAAGCCTGTGTTTTCCCCACGTCCCAGGACGACCATGTTATTTGAGTTGCAAAGGGAACAAACAAGCAACAACAATACACACACCCACAGAACTCGTTCAATAAGAAATTTTAGCATTAATATAATAGCCAGGCAAGTTACCCACCAGTTCCTCTCTCCTCCTCTGTATATGTGTGTACACACATACACCACTATCATTATAATACTATTAATACAGTTATCAATATATTAATATAATAATGCTATTAATACTATTCATTATTAGTATAATGACATCAAGAGGTCAATTATAGGGAAAGGACAGGAAGGGAGGACAATGAAGGGAGAGGACCACAGCCATTCTTTGTAACGTCTAAACTTCCACCTGGTGGATAATCTAACATGAGAAGACCGGAGAATGGAGCACACTGAGCCAGTTAGTTGTGTGAATGGACTTGACATATTCTTTTTAAAAAATCTTTAAAAATTAACAGAAAATTTTTTTATTGAAGTATAGTTGATTTACAAGGTTGTGTCAGTTTCTGGTGGAGAGCAGAGTGATTCAGGTACACACATATATATTCTTTTTCATTATAGGCTACTACCAAGTATAGAAGATAGTTCACTTGGCATATTCTAAAATGGTCAAAAGAGTACCAGCAAGGGAACAAGACCCTCATCTGGCCCTGAGACTCTGCGATGACAATCAGGCACAGCATCCAGAAACCTTAAGTGTCTGGAGAACATGACAGTGCCCAGAAGACATGCCATTTTAATAACATAAAACATATGTCCGCTCCAAGTGGCAACAACCTAACCTCACTATAAGTTGGAATGAACAAAACCATTAAAAAACACATGACAATCTCAATACAATAGGACTTGGGAAATTTGTAACTTAAAACTTGTTGCAGATGTCAAACACCATATAAATACAGAGCATTTCACTTTGTTCCCTTTACATCACAATGTTTTCCTTTTAATTGGAACTGACAAAACAGGCTCTGACCTTACAGTGATGACGTATTCCCCTCTGACTTACTGTTATTCTGAGAGACAGCCACGCTAGCTTAGATACTCATTCATTCCACTCTTGCTGAGTGCCTGTCATGACCTGGGTACTGATACAGGCCCAAAGACTGTAGCCATGAACAACATGGACGCATCCTGTCCTCCTGAAGCTTCTAATTCAGTAGTTTGATCCTATTGCAAAGTTCGATTATTGTTTTGACAAAGCTCAGCTCGGGTTTTAGAAAGGAAACCTCCACCTGAGGAAAATTAAGTTATCACTGTCTTTCTAAACACTATTTTCTTAGCCCTCTGATTAGTCCACTGACAGCCACCTCACAGTTACTGGCTTTCTTAGAGGAAAGAGCTAGGACATGATAAAGGGTTGTTTTTTGCTTTGAGAAGATAAATTTCTAAATAATAAATGTCTAATGAGTTAACCAGTAGGTGTGGTCGCTACAGGCCAAACTAAGTGCTGTAACAAAAGCCAGGGTGGGCCACCTGAAGGCGATGCCTCCACCTCTTAAACCCAGTCCTGTCTCTGCCAAAGAAGCTAACTGACATCTTTAGCAAGCGCCAGTAAATAATTACACATCCTGGCAAACAAGGGCAAGCAATCAGGTTTCAAAGTTTGCCCCAATCACTTGTCCATAAAAGTTTTTGTGCTGATGGGGATCAATCCGACCCCAGGGGACACCAGGCAACTGGTCAGGACACAAGTCATACAGGCCCACACCTCTGCTCCAGTATAAGCTCCCATCTCACACTGATGCACACCAAGGTCTTTCCAAGCTGTAGGAGCACGCCTGCAAACCTCTTGCAAAAAACTAAAATACAGCCATTTTATATTTGAGATTCTTCTACTTTTCTTCTTTAACTTTCTCTTATCTCTCCTCTCCCCCATGTCTGCCTTGTCTCCTTTCCCCTCACTATTTCTCCCTTACCGCCTCTACACGGTGGGACACTGTTCCAAGCCCTTTACACACACACACACTTTTAACCAATATAACTTCTTTATTCATTTCCTGATTTTTTTTAACCTTTTTTAAAATTGAAGTGTAGTTAATTTACAATGTTGTGTTAATTTCTGGTGTACAGCATAGTAATTCATTTATACATAGATGCTTTTCATATCCTTTTTTATTATAGGCTGTTACAAGGTATTGAATATAGTTCCCTGTGCTATAGTAGGACCTTGTTATTTACCTGTTTTATGTATAGTAGTTAGTATCTGCTAATCCCAAACTCCCAGTTTATTCCTCCCCATTCCCTTCCCCTGCTGGTAACCATAAGTTTGTTTTCTATGTCTGTGGGTCTGTCTCTGTTTTGTAAATATGTTTGTGTCTTTTTTTTTTTTTTTTGATTCCACCTATAAGTGATATCATATGGTATTCTTCTTTCTACTTCTGG